>NC_142817.1:3852000-4485666 GCF_057945365.1 Rhopilema esculentum | reverse complement strand
GCTGATTGGCATTTAAAATCAACATTTACAAATTAAATAAATTTAAAATCAGATTTTCCCCAACCGATGCTGTTACAGTATTGAGATCGTCACCAAACGTCATCAAACGAATCTTGTCTTTATTTGCTAGCCTTTTGATTATCAAAACCAACTTGGCTAAAAGTGCTAGGCTTTGCTATTTTTGTTTGTTAGTACCACGGCACACTTCAAAGCTACATAAAAGATATTGATATGATCATCTTAGTTAAAATATTTTTGCACAGTTCACTTTGAGTGAAAATCGTTGATTTGAGTGTTGAACAAAAAAGGGCCTTGAGGCTGATCCTTGTGGCACTTCTAATTTTCCTTATCGCAAAATTTACGTTTATAAAAGTTAGTTTCACGGCCTGCTTGGGTAATTTGCATTGCAAAACAGTCTCGTTGAGTAGGCTGTGGTGATATCTACAATGATTTCAGAATACCAGGAGTTCAGAACGTTTTGGTTCAGCTTTCAAATCAGCGTAAAGTATTTTCTTTAAGAGACAATCCAAGAAAAAATTTCTCGCATTGCCCGAAATTAGTGCTAATGTTAAACACGCTGGGTTGAAATTTATTCTGCTCCAGTATTATGTCTGCCTCTGTTTTAATATTCATTGAGGAATATTTAATGTATGCTCTGGTTCCATTAGGTTTTGGTACATTGATAAACATTCCTTCAAGATTATGGAAACTTAGGAGCTGTCAAAACTTTGATCATCATTCTTGCAAAAAGTAATACTAGAGGTTATTTACTCTATCAAAGAAAATGGTGAGCACAAATAAGTCTTTGGTTGAAAAGAAACAAAAGGACGTATCGTGGCTCAAAATTCCGAGATATACATCTTAAAAGTAGTTAAAAGATTTTTTGTGCATCTATCATATAACGCTACTTCTCATTTTTGTATTGCAAGTGACAATCTAAACACTGGCTCTAGGTCAGCTTAGGTTCTCGTTTTGTTAAACTAAATTGCTGGGCCATGAATTGATCTATGGACGACTATTAAATGTTTCAGTGTCGTTTTCACCCGTTTTCGCAACGAACACCATGAGATCACCCGGCCGTTATCTTTCTACCGCTAACCAAGAGAAAATCCTTCTTATATCAGGTAAGAATTTAAAGCATCTAAGTTGCTTTATTTATATAATTATTAACGCTTATCACCGTGTCATACCTAAGGCCTCAATAATTCCCGCAAATCTTATATTTTGAAAGTTTATCAAACTTACAAAATCGCATTTTAATAAGCTTTTATAAAAGATTTGGCGTAGAGCGCTTGTTTGTATACAGGCAGTGAGATTTTGTAAATAAAAAGCCACATATATGGCCCCTCTCATCGTTCCCCAATCGGACACGGTATTGGACAACCGTGAGAAAAGATTCAAAAATTGCAATACAGAGTCCAACTATCTGCACAATCAATCTCATAATGAACTTTGCATAGTCCTGACATTTAGCAAACTTACTATTGATTGGAAAGGACAAGCTACTGTCTGTGCAAAGCTTCAAGACTGCTTCCTTTTGGAATCAATTTACTTAAAAAAACTTGAAACTTGTTTGACGTCATTCCTTTTTCAAAAGTTGCATCTTGTTTAAAAAAGAAAAGAAATTCGATGCTTCAGCCCTTATAACTGAATGCCGTCTATCCTTTCCCACAGCATAGAAATTTGTACCACGCTATCCTAAAAAATATTGTCTAAAACATATTTTAATAACCCGTGGAAACCCTATCTTACACAGAACTCCTAGGATGATTTCAACACAAAAAGCAAAGTTTTAAACGCTAGTAGCTTATGATGGTTTTCTACCTTAATTGCACACCCAACTGGTATATTTTCTGAAAATATGAATCAAATGATAAAAAATGAAATCATTCAGGATTGCTCGGTAGTTCGAGTCCCTGGCATGACCAAACTTTCACACAGAGTGACAAGAGTCGCCAGCTGTCTGTTATTCCAGTCGTAGGAATCACAAGGTTTGGTCAAATCAAGAGGAAAGAGTGCTCTATAAGCACATCTTCTCAATGTCCTAAACACTACCTTCAGAAGCTAGGTAGCAAATATAAATACAAGATTAAGGAAATACTGTTAAGGAAATTCAGTGTTTTATGGTGATATATAATGCAGGTAACCAACGGGGAATAATGGGTAAGGATGGGCCCCTCCCCCACTCCATTTTGCTTCAAACACTGAATATCTCACACAACGACAAAATAAAACTGATACTGTTTAATGCCTTTTTTCTTAAGTAGTTGAGCCAAAAACCCTCGAATGGGCCAGCCTTCAAAAAGCCCTCCCCTCTCTCCCTTAATAAGCCTCCCTTAATAAGTAAAGGTAGGTAATAAGCCTCCATTTTTAACGAAAACAATCTGATTAAGCTTCCGTATTTAAAAGTCTATTAATATCCTTGCTTTCTGAAATTATTTTGGGTGCGACCGGAAATAATTCTTACGTCGTTATAAAACGACCACTATGACTTTCTTCTTTCCTTATTTATGTTAAATTATTAATTTTTTATTAAGCCTTTGTTCATTTATTAGTTTTATGGTCTAGTGCTTTAGATTGGGAACAAAAGTTCGCAAAAAGATCGGCGACGCGGAAATCTCTCCTTCCTTCGAATTTCGTTAAGTTTATAAAAAGAGGAAGTAGATGTTTCTGATAAGCAGGAGAATCTTCAAGAAAGAAACGTCAGAGAAAAAGCTCCCGAAAATGAAAAAATTCTTCTTTCATGAAAACAAACCAACACCCTGTTGCCTTAGACCCCGTTCACACTGCTCGGTATTCATATGAAAACGGATAAAAAAGTATCCGTTTGTGCCTTGCGTTCACACTGCTCCACCTTGAAAACGGAGACATTTGAAAACGCACTTTGAAAACGGAGACTTTTGAAAACGCAAAAACGCAGTGTGAACACCGAAAACGGATACTTTTGAAGACGCTAACAACAACAACATTACAGCAAGATATTTAGACCGCGCCAATTTGAACAAGTTTTCTTAACATGGCTGATTCACTCGAAGTTAGCATACTACTCGGAGGAATATTAGTGGCATTGAGCTGTTTGAAAAGTTTATTAGCAGTGTAAGTGCTGTAAACCTGTTCGTGGCGCTTTCCTTTTTATCCAGAGCGGAGCAATGTTAACGCTTCATCGTTTTCATACCGTTTTCAAATGTGTCCGGAGCAATGTGAACAGGTAAAACGGATCGATGTGAACATAGCCTTAGGCCCACTACGGGATGCTTTTACGTGACAAGATTAAATTACCTGGAACACCTACCCGAATACTATCATTATGCCTTCTTTACCCAATTTTTTCAAATTACTTTTACTCTGCCCTAACCAAAATTAGTGTTTATTTCTATTTGAAAAATATTTCTCTAAGCGCGAAAAGCGAACTTCTATAAGAAGGTTTATTTCTAAAACATTTCTGTGAGAAGGCGTTCGTTAGCATTTCAGGGTTAGGGACACAAGGAGGGAGAGGGAAAATACTAAAATGGGGAGCTCTTGACTAAAATGTGCCGTTGAAATGTTGGACTCGGCACTCAGTCTACGGGTTTTAGCTATAAGGTTACCAATAATGTATAAGGACTGAACGGAGAAAGTGCTTTTAGCATTACGGCATCTTTGTAAAATAAGAAGGTTTCCAAGTCACTTTCAACGTCGGTAATGGATGGTCCCTCCCTAGAAAAATAGAATGACACCGCAAACAGATTTAGCAGGGTGTGGATAAGAAACTCAATATGAAGACTGTAACTAACACCGCTGTGTAAGTTAAGGTAAGTGTTAATGAGAATTCTATAGTCCCGTTATCAGGTCGTCGAAAATATCAAATTGCTTACGGTACATTGAAAATATTGTGGCTTGCGGGTAACATCTCAGTGATATTGCAGCATAAATGAGTACTTGGCATGCTGTAACAGCGGTTACCTTTGTAATATCGCTCTCAGGCGAGAGTTACACTATACCGGACTGCTTGCGGACCGGAGCAGGGCTTCAACTCCGGAATAATATTTGGGGTAGCAATTACACTACAATGCCCTGCTTGCTTGTGCGCATAGTGTAACTGGCACCTTCGAGCGCCCGACGCCTTGATTTGGGCGTTTGCTTCCTGTAAACCTTAAGAATATGAAAGACAATCCCAGGGGAGATTAATTGCTGCAAAAAAACTGGCCAACCTATCTTCTACTATGCTGCCTTAGATTTCAAAGGGTTGCTGTTATTTTAAAGGCAAGTTCTTGTTGCTAAAAAAATGATTTCGAAATACATTTAGGGGCAGAAGATTTCCAGTTTATATCATATTTTCTCTCAATATACTTTCATTTTTGGTTGCGTTATTCAAAATCACTATCTTATTACCCGTGTATCATTATAGTAAATAAAATTTAATTTTCTTTATAAGCTTCATCTTTCCATCCTGTTATCTTAATAGCTTCTTTTACTTGTGATTCATTAATTTTATTCATAGTCTTCAACTGCAAACTATCTAACCATTGGGTTACGTTTTGCACTTTACGAGAGATATCTTCTTCCAGAATTTTCTTTTTGCTTCTCTACCTATCGATAGATGTTGAAATGATTCAACTCTAGAACTGAATTGGAATAGAATTCTTTAATAAAGAGCCAAAAATCTTTAATAAACACTGCTGACAGCTATTCAAATTTATGGCATCATTCATAATAATTCTTCGAATTTTCTGGTTTTGTAAAATTCCATAACGCGGCTCAAAATCTTCTTTATACCACAGAAATAGTTCAAAAATAGAAATTTACTGTTATAAGAAAAGCAAGTAGAATGTGTTTGTTTAAAGGTCAGTCTGCCAACGTTGGGTGTGTTATTCAAGGGGCGGTTACCACCAAGCAAGTTGCTTGTCAGTAAATTAGGACCTTGTTCAGGGGCGGCGCCAGCCACTAGGCTGTAGGGGACAAAACGAAAAATCTTAGGCCACGCCTTTTTTACTGTCAAAAAGGTCCGTTTATCAACAAGGAACGCTAATCTTGCCAAAAAGGAAAGCCCATGGCCAACTTTTGGCTACATAACTTCAAAATTATAGGATTACATCGCAAAAAATACATTGTTACTCCTCCCCTCACTATTTCTCATCGAATTTAATCGAAATCTAAAATCGATCCTGCCGCGATCTGGAGGGGGGGGGGCGTGTCCATATTTGTGCTTCCATCTGTTAAGTCATTTATTATGTCAAACACAGATTTTGCTGCTTCAGAAGCATCAGATGCTGACATTTAAAAGTCGTGTTTGCCCAGAACCCTTACAAATGCAGGGTTCTAGACGGCTGGCTTTTTTACGTCACACATACAACTGTATAAAATATGCCGAAAAGCTGATCTTCTGGATATATACTTACTCACTTTGAAACAATAATAAGGTCTTAGCTTCTATGAAGGCATCGGTTCGCCGGTGCTGTTTGAAAGCTAAAGACTTCGTTACCAAAAATATCATCGAGACTGAAGATTTATTGATCCTTAATGATTGAATTCGATTCAAAGGCATTTTTTCGACTTTAGCATAATTTTAGGATTCAGAAGCACGGATTGTTGTACTCAACTACAGTCGAAAAACCCGCAAATGGCGTCTTTTTGTTCTGAAGTCACTTTGGGTGGATCACAGCATACTACTAAGGCCAGCTAAAGTTTGTTCCTAGACCAAAGTTAACTCAAAATATATATTTGCAGACCCGCTCGTAAAGGACGGACTTTATGTATTTGTCTAATTTTGTAATTTCGTGCCTAAGGGGAATGATTTAGGGGAAGTGCAACAATGACAAGGCATATTTTCAGACAGCTAGCAGAGATAAAATTCCTAAGAAGGCAAAACGCAGGGTAGGCTGACCTCCGGATTCTATTAATCTTGCTAGCAGAGACTTGCTCCTTTCAGAAAGATGGTGTAGCTTTCAGTGTTGGAGGAACAAACAAGAGAAACTCTTTTAAAAAGTGACGCAACCAACCATCTGAGAGTCAAATGGCATGCGCGTGAGATGTCAATATTATGCATGATCTTTGACTCCAGGACAGAGGGTTGTCCCACTCATTTGAAGATTTCCCCCCCCCCCCCCCCTCCGCTTCCCGATTAGTACATTACGTCGTGCTTTCACTTCTCATTATCATTCAACAGCAGTGTGTCCATACAAGAGGCAGGCTGCAAGTGGTTATCTAAACAAATCAATATGCAGGTTGTTTGGTCTAAACCAATCGACGAAAACATAACTTGGTTTAAGCCAATCAACGCACAGGTAGCTTGATCTAAACCAATGAAATCAAAGAGTATGGAATTTCATTGATGACATTACTTGAAGTAGTTACAAGATTTTCCCTGTATAAATATTTCTCTTATTATTATCATATGTTTTGTATGCAAACAAGTCTTAGACAAACCCTTAACTTCTAAAGATACTATAAACTCCTATGATTTTATTCATATGTTAAAACTTTTGCAAATTAGTAGATTTGTCACCAGGCTAGCCGGTAGTAACTACCATTAAAGTGGATTGAGGTTGTAAATAAAATAATATAAAATAAAAAATGTTTTCATCCTTATTAGAACATCTTTTTGTCAGCCTTTTTAACAATCATGGATGAATTGACTATTATGTGCTAAACACATCTCTATTGGCTACAAAACTTACTACCTTTCTTAACTTTTTCAAAACTGGGCATTACTACCTACATATATTACCTTCAATAGTAAGCACTTGAATTTTTAAATCGTTGCCAACATTACACAAACATTTCCAGCAGTTAAAGACTCATTGCTAACAATGGGCCTTTGCGAGCCTGGCGACGATCCAAATAATGGCAGTAAACTGTCTTCAATAGCAGTAAATTGATTTCAGACTGTCTAAAAATGCATTATGGGATGCTTGCGTAGCGCAATGGCTCATTGTTAGCAATGAGTCTTTAATCTCCAAACTTTTGGTTGTTAGTTGTTATTGAGTTGAATCGTGTCAGATTCAATTGAATAGTCACGATGCAAGAACAGGCCTAGGGAGGCAATTGCTCCTTTGCCCGTAAGCAAAGTTAGGCCCGCTGCTAATTGAACTGCAGCTATTTAAAATATTATTCTTAATAACGTGGTTATTACAAATCACGTGTGTACTGGGAATGTTAAACAATGCTATACGAATTCAAACAAAAAGAAAATAAAGCAAATTATATGCATTTTAAATCCATGTTAAACGCATTTTAGGTTAATTTCCTTGGGTAGGAAGGGGCCAAAGCATTGGTCCTTCCCCCTTGGCCCGGTGTGGCTCTCGGCTGCCCTTTGCTAGAATAATAACAGAAAAATGGAATCATAAAACGGATGCCAATTAAGAGACGACAGTATAAGCTAAAGATGATTTTTTAGAAAAGAAAAGGAACAGACGTATGGGTGGCATGATTAAACAGGCTGTGACATGAGTAAATGGATGAAGAAGACAAAAGACAAAGTGACTGCATCGCAGCATTACATGAACCAACGATACAAAGTTAAATGGATATAGCAATTGTATCAGGATAACAGAACAAAACTGCATCCTCAACTAGATCTAAGACTGTCTGCAACAGCATCTGATTAAAGGGCTTACAATTCGCACTTTAGCAAAACAAATTGCGTTAAAGAGTTGTTAAAACGCTAAATATTTCACTAAACCTTTCTTATTGAACATTTGTTTAATCAGGTTGAGCGGAGTTGAGTGACGGTAGCAAAACTTGACAAAAGTTTCACTCAACTTCACTCAACTATTCTGAGGAACCTGGCGGTGAATTTGCTCTCTTTTTGTTCCGCTGTAAACATTAAATAACGTTAGAGGACACAGATCGTAGATTGGTTACTGAGGCTCTAATGAATCTCCAAAAAAGAGCGAGGAAGAAACTAAAAATGGATGAAACGAAGGGAAAGGAAAGGATTGTTAAGCACAACAGTAGCTTCGTAATTTATCTGAAGACTGTCCAACAAAGAGCGTAAATATTTATTGAAATGCCTGCTTTTTCCAAAGCCATTTTTAGGATTTGTACTACAAGCAAACTTTGCAAAGGTGAGTTGAACTGGCTTTTGAAAAATGTCAATAATGAAAATGTGTGCACCAATTTCTTTCATAGAAGTTTGGTGAAACTACAACTACGAAGTCGTAATACAATTTTATCATGCGCAGAACTTTGATAATGCAGAAAAAGAGCTGTTCTTAATATGAAAACATCCAAGAAAAAAATCATGAATAACAGGCTTGATACTAAAGTAGCAAAAAGGCCGGGGGCTTTGATAACTTTGCTACGATTTGAGAGCCAGCCACTTTTCAACCTACGCAACCAATGGCAACATGGGTAATTGGCAGCAATACCAGGAAGAGTTACATTAAAGAGAGTTCTAAAGTGATGACGTCATAAAAATCTATTTTTTAGAAATTTTTAGTTTGGATCTCATAACCTGAAAGAGCATCATGAAATACCTCTAAATGTGCAAAATCAGGCAAGTGTGTTACGAATTGGCAGAGATATGGCCACATGTTTATTGGTTCTCTCCCCATCAAATCTATGTATTTTGGTCTCTGTTCATAACGTTATGAACAGAGCCAAAATAACTGATTCGTTAGCAAACTTCAAATCTTTCATTAGCCACATCTCAACCGATTTTAGACATGTTCGGCCAATTTTGCGTATTTGAAAGTATTTCATGGTGATCTTTTACGCTATGTGGTTAAAATTCATAAATTCTAAAAATAGGTTTTTGATGACGTCACACTTTAGAACTCTAGTGGCTACCCTACCCAATAACATTGTATACACAGTAGTGACAAGCACTTAAGGTAGCTAAGGGTCATACGGCTGACGCACTTTCGACTTTACACTTAAAAAAGGTTGTAAAAATATCAATATGATATGGTGTTAAAACGGAGACCAAAACCCAACTTTAACATATTTTGATAGTTTTTGAAGCAGCTGAGACATTCTTTCAAATTACCTCAGGAATCTTTATTTACAATGATACAATAATTGCATTTAGAGTAACGCAAACATGCTCGTAATTTTATAACAAGTTAAACCCTTAAACAAGTTTATGCAAAACAAATTTCAAGCCAGTATTTGCCCACAATAAATGGATTTAAAATTTACAAAATTTACATTATACCTCTAATATGGCATGAATGTTGGATACATTCAAGATAATCTAAACACTTGAAATAATCCTGACGCAAAAAACAAAGGGTAAAGAAATATTTATTGTGCAAGAAAACGTTATCATTTACTTTATTGTGCAAGAACATGTTTGGTATTCATTTCACGGGTGGCGGGTAGCAATTCGTGGGAAATATCCACAGCCCAACATCCTGCATACTGAGGTATCTTCATTTTGGGAGTGGTTTTACTAAATATTGTTTATGAAACTCAAAAGAACGGAAGCGTATAGCTTGTAGTTTACTTTTTCCAACTTATCAAGCGTAGTTATATTGGTTGAAAGAAACATCAATAATGTTTCGTTTGTTTCTGACCAGTTATCAAAAGTAGAGGCAACGCTAGAAGTTTTTCATATAGAAACATCGACAAGCGTAGAGAAGAACATGTTTATCAACTGTATGGAAAACGAAGCTCGATACACAATATGAAAAGAGGTGCACCGGAGGGGGACTGGGGGGGCTTGTGAAGTTATTAGATGGTGTCACACCCATACACCCCTGGTTAAAATTCAGAGCTTTTTCAAGGGGTTCATCCTCTCCCGTACATATGAGAACAGGTTTGGTTTAACATAGCAGTCTACGTTGGCAACCCTTTAGTTTTTTTATCGGTGAGTAGTATGAATGATTTCATTAAAACAACAAAGAATCGTCAACGCAAATTTTTGTATTATGGGTGTAGTCATGGGTCCGGCTTCTAGAAGTTGCCTACGGCATAGCCCTCTCCTAACTTCTTAGGATCGCGCCTATGTTTATGAATTGCCAATTGGTCATTGACAATGTCTGTACATATCACAAAACCTTCATATAGTAAACAGGCTTAACAAACAGCCTCGTTTTGATTATTATTCGAAAAAATTACATACGAAATAGAGCCGCGTTTCAGATATGAAATCAGCCAAATTGAACCTTATTTCTCATCATCTAAAGCGGCGAATCATATCGAGATTAACTGTTTAAAATAACATGGTGGATATCAACATGTACAAAAAGTAGCTATTAAACAGGCTAACGTGAAGATTATGGTGAAGATTGCTTGTGTCATTCAAGCTAGAAAAAGGGCTGGTTTAGAATCTAGAGCCTTATTCTTTGCGAATGGACTGTTTTCATAGCTACAATTCTGGACAAAATTATTGAGACGAAATGCAATTTTCGCAATTTTCGACTTTACGTTGCCCCTTTAAATGCGAATCCCCATTTCAACCCGAATGTTTGATTAGTAATTCTATCATTTGTGTTTCAAAAACATGTTCTTAAGATTGAATCGGAAGGAGAGAAAATGTTTTTTAAAGGGAAGAGAGCAGATCAACTTTTCTTAAAAGATCTTAGCCTTTTTTCCAGGATTGCAGCATTATTTGTGTTTTCCTTAACATTACGAGCCAAGTTATTGGTACGGTAGGTCAGGTTAAATCAATTATTGACACATCTGCCTTCTTTCAACAGAAAATAACATGGGTACTTTGTGGAAACACTGAGAATTTTATATGCAGTGTTTAGGGACTGAAAAACACATTTCGTCACACTGTTGGCTTGGAGTATATTTAATTCATTGCAAGGATTTCCCTCACGTCAGGACCAATAGTGGACTCAAGGGGGACAACTAGGGGCAGTTGCCCCTCTCTCGACGAGTTGAAGCAAGTCTGGCGCCCCTTTTTGGAATTTGTGCGCCCCTTTTGAAGAATGAGAATCAGGTGAAAAAGTTTCTGAGACCGATAGGTTAATTTGCTTCAAGGATTACCTCAAAGTTATGTTGTTTATTCTAAAAATGAATCTGAAATTGTTGTATACAGCGCACTCTCGTCACCAATTTTTGAAAATTTTTCAGCGCCCCCACTAACAACTGCCCCTCCTTCAAATTTGCTCTGGATCCGCCCCTGGTCAAAACAGTACAAGCTGAAGTGGTAGTCTATATGACTGAGCATTACAGTACACGTTGCCTTTCAAACTGAAGTATCAACTCTGGCACAAATCACATGATTTATCACTGGGTGTAGTTAAACAGAGATGCGGCTAAGCAGAAGTGCAGTACGATATTTGAGTTGTCTTTATGCACATGCGCCCAGATATCCGGTATGGTAGCATTTGGCGTTGCCTTGTTAGACTATCTAAATAACAATCTGTTTATACATTAATGAGATCATGAAAATAGGATCATACCAAACTGATTTTTGTACAGTACAATAAAATACTAAAAAAGCTTCTTGCCTTAAACACATACTTATAACAATAAAAAACCCACCGACATATACCACAAAGCCGAGAGAACCAACAAGAATCTAAGATAAACAGGTATTTCTCAGACAAATCTTGCAGAAACCCCCGTGAAATGTTGAAATGGACTGAAAAACAGAAATATTTCCTCGGATAAGGGAGCGTAAAAAAAAGGTATACCTCAATACAATAGCTTTAGAAAAAACATGAGGTACCGACAGTTTTAAGTGGAAATTCAGCTAAATCAATATAAAGGAATGTTATTTCCGAAACCCTAACAACTAGACTATTTCCAAAATAACTTTGAAAGCGTGATTCAAGTAAACGCTGGAAAACAT
The DNA here is from genome assembly GCF_057945365.1 of Rhopilema esculentum. Classification (NCBI taxonomy): domain Eukaryota; kingdom Metazoa; phylum Cnidaria; class Scyphozoa; order Rhizostomeae; family Rhizostomatidae; genus Rhopilema; species Rhopilema esculentum. The sequence goes on along the minus strand of NC_142817.1, from coordinate 4,473,938 downwards.
AATAAAATAGCAACAAAATATATTTGCCTTTTCTGAAAGAAAAACACCGTATTCTGAAGGAATTTTTATTGCGAGACTGAGGTGCGTCGTGGCGGATGAATTCCAGAGGGGGCAAGAAGAAAAAATCTGCCGACAAAATTTCTTCTATTCTAATCAAATAGAAGCATTTCATATAAGTTTAAAAGTTGGGAGGGCAGAAAAACTCATAACAATTGTCTTAGTAGGAAAGATATCTAAAATGCACTTTTATCTTGTTTCTGTTTCTTCAAACCTACTGTGAATGCCCCTGAAACCCCTCACCCTTATGGATGGCAAGAATAAAGCCATGGTTGCCGCCGGAGGAAAAACAATTTTATAATCTTCATGCTTCAATCTCTGCGGAAATTGCATTCTTTGGAGTACATTTTAATAATAAAATTGTATCTTAAAACGAATGTCCACTGGTATTGATCGATAGAAAGCGATGGTATTGATCGTTTCTTTCTTGTTTTACCTTATGTAACATAACTGCATAAATTTTCAAATCTGGGACAAAATTTTCAAGTTTGGCGATAGGCACAAAATTGGCTTTGTCCCTTTCTTCAGTATCAAATAAAGAAATAATTGGCCAATTTCCAAAACCAAATTTGGCCCTTGAAGATTCGGATTTCAACTGACAAAATCCAAGCAGCATCCTGAGAAATCGGTAATTCCTGAGAAAACTTTTGTTTTTGTGGAAATCTAGTATTTTCTTTACAAAAGTGAATTGCCCAGCGATAATACGGTAAGTACTTTAGTCAAATAAAAGGTGCGTTTTACTTCTCATTTTTATCCACAGCTCAAGTTTGAGAATTTCCCGACAAAACAATAATTTTTCCGAAAATCCGTCAAATTTTGAAAATAAAGGGGGTCACGGCCCCCCACGCCCCCCTCCCCGGCCACGACGCCCCTGACAAGACTTTAAATTGAAAAACACTAAAAAGTTTATATTCAGTTCACAACATTAATGCGTTACTGGTCATCCAATGTTTAGTTCATTTATGGACATTTAAGGAGACACGTGCCAAAAGAGTCAAATCAAAGCTATGGGCAATCGAAAAATTTAAAATTACAAGGGTTTGACAGTTGATGGGTTATCATGGTAATCATGTTATCACGGAAATCGATGGAGTATAGTGCAAAGGGGCTCAGAGGGCTTCTACTTTTGGTTATAAATTGGTGACATTTTTGCGTGTGAATCCAAAGCACTACACCCTTGGGGTATGTAGAAATTACCAGAAAGTAGATCAGTGGCGGAAATTCAGGCTTTCATTTTGGGGGGGGACAAGGCCTACGATTTTCTGACAACATCTTGGATCATGTCTAAATTTAAAGAAACTGCACATTTTGATAAAAATAGATAATTTTTTGACGGGACCCTTCAGAAATATTTGCTGACCACGCCATAATTAAGTTGCAAGAAGAACAATCCATTTATGATTTTTGATATCAAAGTTGATATCTCATCTAAGATAGTTGATGATATAAGAGGTCGACCGATTACACTTTTGACATTTTATGCATTTTATCTTGTTTTCATCAGTGAAAAATACGTTTGAAAATAACTTTTATTTGGAAAAATCCGAAGGAAAGATTGGCTAATCTTTACAGAATTTAAATTAAATATACAATTCACAAGCAGTTTTGACTTTGGTCATATATTTGGTCATATGACGAGGCCCCGAGCCCCCGAGCCCCCCCCCCCCCCCCAAACCCCCGTAATTTCCGCCACTGAAGTAGATAGCGAGTCCTATAACACTGAAGAATATAGGAACTAGACGCAACAAGTCCATATAAACAAACACCATCGGTAATAGGTTTTGATCTAAGACCACCTTTGCACAAAAGTGGATCCTTTCCGGACTTGATCCAAAAGACTACGGATAGGCCTTGCCAATGCACGGAAACGGGTATATCCGTATTGTCAAAATTTAGTATGTTTCGTTTCCCTTAACGAAAAAAAGCCCGTGTAAATGGGGAAACGTATAAGGTTTAAGCATCTGTCGATCGACTTTTGGCCAGTCACCAAGCGCCTGAGTAGTATCCCACTTATGTGGATTGACCAGTGGCGGATTTAAGGGGGGGCAACTAGGGGCAGCTGCCCCTCCCTTGACGAGTTGAAGCAAGTCTGGCGCCCCTCTTTTGAAAATGGTGCCCTCCTTCTTGAAGAATGAGAATCAGGGGACAAAGTTTCTGAGACCGATAAGTTAATTTGCTTCAAGGATTACCTCAAAGTTATATTGTTTATTCCGAAAATGGATCTGAAATTGTTGTATACAGCGTACTCTCGTCACCAAATTTTGAAAATTTTTCAGCCCCACTACCGACTGCCCCTCCTTCAAAATTGCTCTGAAACTGCCTCTGGGATTGACGGATGTCTTTAAGGTTCGTTGTCAGAAAAAAGAATTGTTATTACTGGGGTTATTTTATTAAATTTTTTTTAGAAAATTAATTCTTATAAAAAAGCATGCAAAGAGATATCTATTTTTTTAGAAATGGTTGAGATTGTGACATCGTTGAAATCAATATTTAGCTGGAAGACCACTGCCATAGTATCCATATGTGACTGGAATCTCTTTATAGACCTCTTTATATCCTTTCACCAAAACAGCTTTGATCTGGCGGCATAAGCTGCAACTCCTGACAACATATATTTTTAAAATATTCTTTTGAAGTTACGGAGCTCTCTGTCTCCTTCAAAACAAATGCCTTAATGTTGTAGGAAAAGTGCAATTTTGTCTAATAACTTTGTAAACATAAGGTTAAACTTTAGTAATTATTTTCACATAAAGAAGCATGAAACTGTAACATTTTAAAGCAAAAAACTGCGCCGATAACAAACATTTACACAGAATCCTTGACAACAAATAGCAAGCAGAGAAGCCCATGGTCTAAAGAAAAAAATTTCATAGTTTGGTAATCTAAAGCCAAAATAAAATCGATAACTGGATATACAAATATTTTTCAAGAAGTCAACATAAGATAATTGAGTTAAAAATGATGACGTCGCAAAAAGCTGGATTTTTTAATTTTGAAAGCGTAACCTGAAAGAGCACTACAAAATACTTCTGAAAGCCCAAAGTAAGTTGAATTGGCTAAAAATAGGCTGAGATACAGCCACAAGAAAACTGGCACTTTTCCTGAATCTAAAATCTATGAACCAGACCAAGAAAATGAGAAAACCATGGGCAAACGTCAGTTTTTTGCTTTACTTAAGTGAAGTTGCAAGATTTGGGAAATACTTCAGGGCACTCTTTCGGGCTACGTGATCGAAAGTCGAACATTCTAAAAGAATGGGACTATTTCGAATTTTCAAGTGGATGCAAAATATGTTCGACTCGCAAACATTTCAAACCATTCAAATTATTTTGTTTTTTAAATAAAATTACGAAAAAACATAAATATTCAACCTGCATCGGTTACAAACTTTTATGCAAATTAAAACTTTAAATTAACGACCTCCAACTTATGGTTAAGCTTATTTTCAACCAAAAGAAATCTTTAAGAGTTGGCTAAAAGTTTGAAATCAGAAAGAACGTTTCAGTTCTTGGGTGACTTTAACATATTTACACAACTGTGATCACAGCTACCTGGTGATCGCATTAAGGGTAAAACATGGACAACTTAGAACCGTCCTGTTCTTAGCGTGTACACTGGTACTTTATGACAAATTGATAAAACAGTAATTTTCATTGCAGGAAAAAATATACATTGTTCTAATGAAGACCAAAAAGTTTCAAAAGCTTTATTTCATGCAACAACACTATAGCTTGGACCTTTTCCCTCGTTTTTATTCTCAAATAATGACAACATACCAAGTAAAAGACAATACCTATGGGCTTGGGAAATGAAGTTGTTTCCATTAAACCATAAAAGAACAAATAGTTAGAACATAATTAATGAAAAAGAATGAAAGTGAGTGTAAGATATAAAAAAGAGAAAGAGCTAGTAAACAAGAAGGTAATGTAACACATCTTAGATAATATCAGAACATGCCAATCATTCAATAAACTCGTGAAAAGAGAGTATTTTGGTAGAGAGTGCAAACTTTGATAAACCCTCAATCGAAACTTGGATAACGAGTATTTATCGTTTGAAAGCCAAGCATAAATCATTTACTTGAACATTATATTTCATTTTGCGGTTGCTATGAAACTGTCCTTGACGAGGAAAAGAATATTTAGATTTAATAACATGATGTTTTTGTGCCAGACCGTTGCTTTGTAGACCCCTATGAGAAATACCTGGTTATTCAAAGACACAGAAAATGGTCGTGTTCCTATACAGCTTAAAAAGATATGATTCATATATTGATTAATATAAAAAGCATAATAGTCAAATAACGGCTCATACCTTTGCTTCCACGGCGCAAAAATCTCCTGTCTTCAAACAACGTCTGAGTAATCTTTATGGGCCTGCAATATGCAGTTTTCCCTGTAAAGGGGATATTCAATAGCTTGAGCAGATTGAAACATTAATCTCAGAACAAGAAGCTTTATAGGGTCGATTAAAATTTCTCTGCAAATTCAACAGTGCTTGAAATTAATTAAAATCCCTGTAAAGCTGTTTATGGAACCAACACTGGAGAGCAACGCCAATTACCGAGATATACCTAAGCCATTTAGATCCACTCTCTTAATAAGTTTGTTTTTTAAATTTGGAGTCGAGAAGTCGAGTGGTTGTGCTCAAAGAGCCCGTCAATGATGGGCACTAATAAAAGTTAATTTGAAGCAGTGTTTTTGCCATGAGTAAAGTGCGAAGAGAAAATTTTTTTAAGCGCGCGATCATTATGGTTGCACGGTTGTTAGTCTAAGGCCTATCGATAACCAATGGCTATACATTGACGGAAGGAAAGAATTTGCTTCCCTCATTTGCTTACAATATAGCTTTGATAGATAGCTTACAATATTACAATATAGCTTACTTGATTACAATATGAATCCTTTTCTTCCAAGCTTTGATAAGGGTTTATAGAAGTGAGTATTCTAATGTATTCCTTAACTGATAAAATTCATCGTCTCAATTTTCAGGATTACCAGAAGACGATGTAATATATATTAAATTACCCTGTTGTTATTCCCTAGATTGACGAAATAGAAAGTGGAGAGACAGTGGGGAAGCGTAATGGATAGGAAACTGCTGAATCAAAAGTTAGTTAAAAAGAGTGGGCTAAATTGAGTCTAATGGTGCATTACGGTATGATGAAAGAATAAATCTAGAGAGTATATCTTGAAAAGGAGGATGGAACAGGCAAAGGCTTTGTAAGTGACAAGTGGTAGAAGCAAGCGCAAATACTGTGGTGCACAAGTTTGCAGGGTCATGAAAACAAATGCAATTTCATTCACTTTGCTAGTTTGTTTTCTTTTTGATTCAAAGAAAGATGACACCATAAAGTTATGTTGACAGGGCACTGAGTTGAACCTTTGCATTGATGTTATGATGCATTGCATTTGTTGAATGATGCCGGCCTCTTACATTCTAGCAGCAGCTTTGTTAGTGAAAAGAGTTACATTCCTATCAGAAACATTAGAGTTAAGTATGTTTCAAACTAATGATATTATTTTCCAGAGTTTCTACTCCTATATAAACTCTATTGTCACTACTTAATATTGCTTGAAATGAGATCAGCCTTAAGACCTTATAGAAGGAATTATTTTCATGCAAGGATAAAATAAACTCCAAACCAAATAGGACATAGTTTACAGGTCAAAATAAAAAGTTGTCTTGTCAAAATCTTGATTTAAATAAACTGATATAAGAAATATGTAAAAAAGGTACACACAAAACCAGTAGACAGCAGTGGTGGACTGGCCCGGGTGGCTATGTAGCGATCAACACAGGGGCCCCTCAGATTTTAAAGAGCAGGCCTTTTATGAGGAGAAATTCTTGAATTTATGCATAAATACATAACGATTAACTTTAACGATAAATACATAAGATTTTGCCCATTGGAAACAATGGCTTTTATGCCTAAATTATCTGGAACTGATTAAAGTTATACAAATGAATATCAATTTTAATGCAATAGGCTGAAATAGGCTGAAATAGGCTATCTAAGTGACCACACCTATATAAGGCCTGGTAAGGTTTCAGAGCCACATATCCCAGAAGTACAGTTCCAGTATGCCCTTGGTAGGCAGGTTGCACTCTGTTAAGATTCTGCTTGTGATTGTAGGGTCTATGCATCCAACATGGAATAGTTGATCATAACTCCCTAGTCCAGTGAAGGCATCATTCATGGAAATTTGCATACACAATACAAGCAGACTAAGTCAACTTGAGAATGTGATACATTATCGGAAAAGAATACACAAAATATAGACAGGGAACACCATTACTCAAAAAGGTAAGATATGAAGAAAAATTCAATGCAAATTATGGAGAAGGTGTGGAACCTAAGATGAGAATAATGGATATTGAGCATACTCTTCAAATAATTCTAAAAGAGACAAAACCTTTGCTCAAAAATAAAATCATGCTATTGACTAGCACAAGCAAGGATGTTCCTACAATACCCATGCTAGTGTTAGCAGAGGTGTGTTGCATAAACTTAGCCACACCAACATTTACAGAATGGCAACAGAACTTGAAAATCTGCTAATTGTATGCTCAAATCTATATTGTCTTGAAAATAATCTAGAGAGGTGAACCCTTATCAAATAGCCTTATCAAGCCCTAAAATCAAATCAACAAACTGTATTTCATTAAAAGGAACTGGGCTTCAAGCATGAAAATATTTTAATGTTTACTGTTTTCTGCATTGATACAATTCATATCTAGCAAGATCCATATAAAGTGGAAAACAAATTAACTTGGGTTTAAAAAAGTCCAAAGCAAGTGTGTGCACGAATGAGATAAATTAATTATTCAATACATTACAGGAACATTCATTCAAGATACAAAATTTATGTTCTTATTTAATTAGACTTAAAAACTAGGTTTAATAAAGATTAGGATCTATGGCAAATGCTACTTCTATATATCTTAGTGTGACAATGTAATGTTTTTTAATGTTTAAGGTATTCATTTTTTGAAGTTGACTATAATTCAGTTGAAATGCTTAAAGGTAATGTGTCCAGCTATAGCAAGTGACTCTGCAGAGGTTTTTAAAAACATGTGATTTTTCATGTCATCGCCCCAGTCATTACAGTTGTTCTGTTTATTTATTCTGCTGTGAGGTCAGCTTTTCATGTGAGCAGTTTTGCATTGCAAGAACACTAACCAATCGCAAATTGTTATTTTGATGGGTGGCTTGACAAGTTGGGTATACGCAGTCCTTTTATATGGACACATTACCTTTAAGCTCTGATGGAACAAATCTCCATAACTTTCTATGAGAATTTTTTTGTACTATTTCTTTTGTCTTTTGTAGCAAAGGAGGAATAGAAATTGTTTACATAAATGATAATATCTTTTACTTGACTTTACAAATTGGCTGGAGTACCTTTTCATAAACTTTAACTTCCCAAGGCCAATCAATGGGGAAGGTCAATAGAGCATTGCATGAGGGACTTTGAAATCGCGCCAAATTTCGAAACTTTTGTACACGCCACATAAATAGTAAAAGGAAGTTCGCATGAAGAAAACATAGCTTAAGCTTTCTCCGCAGCCTGGCCTCTTTAGTACTTGAGATTTTGTTGTTCTCCTGGTAGGTCAAATCTGCCATGTTAAATTTTACTTCAATTCATTTTAAACCTCTCCTTAACACAGATAGTGATGATACAATCAATATTCGATAATGTTTTATTCCAAATGCTGAGCCTCTTTTCAGATTTAGCATGACGAATGAAGATGACAAATCGACGATTTTGCTTCATCACTCTTGAGAAACCTTTTCTTAATTGTCATTTTAAATATCTATAAACATGCAATTGGTCACTATTTGCGAACATACCCGTTCATTAGATGCTTTGCCACATCGGGTGCATCACAACACAGCATGGCATGGCCGATTCAAGTTCCCGCTTCCCAGCCTCGGATTGAAGAAGTGGCAACGTATCCAAGGACAACAAACAAAATGATTTTACGACAGAGCAGGCTAGAAGTCCCGTTAAAGCTCCCCTCTTTCCTCTGTTAGAGGAAAAGTAATTTGTGTTGGGGCAATGATAGACCCCCAAGTAGTGTTCTGATCAGAATTATTTCGTTGAATATTAAAATTCAGGTGTCATGTCCTCCCTGTAAAAGTGGGGCAGAGTTCTCTTTTTGCCAAGCTTTCTTGGAATAAAAATCATACATTGGCTCTATTCAGGGAGTTGAACTCCAGCCCCCCCCCCTTCCCTCCCCCTTAATCAAGCAAAATTTATTGAATTTCATGCCCATTCGGGCGGTATAAAAAAACAATCAATATTCGGACAAGACCCATACTAAACCCCCTTAAACGTTTAGCTTCCACTACGCCCATGATTGAGATGGGTAGGAGCTGAACACCCAATCAAACAGCGAATGGAAGAAGTAATATTTTGCAGTTATGACGTCTGAAGCTGATTTGAAGTCCAGGAGCTCACGTGAACATTTTTATAACGGGCAATCCGATATTGGTCCATCCGATAACTATGGGCAAGAATTTTCTTTTGGATAGGCCTACCTGATGTGTCCTTCTTTTACTTTTTGGGTTCAACCAACCAAATGAAAGAAATAAATAAGTAAACTGTATATCAGATTTAACACAGATTGCGTTAGCTTGATCTGCGCATACTATCGTGTATCAAAGACCCCAAGACCTGATGTCATAAAATAATTTTTTATGAATTGGATATTATGCTTTTTGTGTGGAGAACAGGGCGGTGAAAGGTCGTTTCAATTAACTTTTTATTATCTGAAACAAGCTTGGTTATAAATAACTGATAGTTTTTTGTGTTAAATTTTTGAATTGATATTTTCGAATCGCATCAAAACTTATCAGTCCATACTTCTAAGTCTGTCGAATTTTATTCAATACTTTTAGGGGAATTTTATTCAATAATTGTAAATGAAACCTCCCAAACCAACCGCCCCCCCCCCCCCCACTGTAGTTCAAGCCGCCCCCCTGGGATGTGAACCTAAAGAAAAGCTCCATCAACTTATAACTACAAAAATTTCATCACTGGGATTATTTAAAAATTTACCATCTTCTGTATTTTAGGTCCAATATTTGAAATTATTTCCATTCTGGCTCTTTCTGGAAGAAACATTGTAATTAAAACAGGGAATGACCTTAACCAAATCAAGCATACCGGGATAAATGTCAGTTTTTAAAGAAAATGCTTTAAGGGATAAAGAGGGTGATTAGCTGACACGACAGCAACAGAAACTGCATATTATATCCCCAGGGTAGTCAAAATTGGATTATTAGGGATTTTGAGTGGACCCATGAACAATATTCTATGATGACTTTCTATCAGGGCATTATGCTGGTCTTTAATTAGCTGATTGAAGATTGTGCTTTTGAATTAATGTATTTTGGGGTATTAAGAAAAATTATCAAGAATGAACTAAAAAGGCAGCTTTGCTTTCGTGAATGAATATAAAAGCAATGTTGACAAGCAAACAAGGGTGGAATCATCCAGTACCTATGTGGAGACCTGTTTAGGTGCTGTGCATAAAAAGCTATCGATTGCTTTACTATGTTATGTAAAGCTGAGACAATTTGTTCGAACTTCTTCGAGAATAAAAGCGTTACATTGCTGTGAGCAAAAAATCTAGTTACAGATCAAACAGATTCTCTAATGATTGTGCAGTATTATGAATACAATCAACATTGAATATGAACAATCCAAAAAATGTTTGAGACAGATACTGCAGAACCTATATGATTCTATATGAACCTATAAGAACCTACATTAGTTATGTTCAGATCGCCTCTCTCACTTTTTGCATGAAATATTGTGGAATTACCGTGGAAATAAGTGACAGCGTCTATATTTCCTTTAGAATTCCCCAGAAATAAAATCTTTGAGTTCAAAGGAAAAATTGACGTAAAGTAAACATTAACTGGTGTTGGTCTTGAAGGTTTCGTCCCCCCCCCCCCCCTGTCTAATACCATACCCAATTCCTTTCGAAGCCAAAATGATATCGTTATTCCTCTGATTTTAGATTACAGAACAACTTTCCTGACAAAATCTAAGATGAAAGCGGCTTAAGGACGTCAAAACGATAAAGTCATTCTACCTCCATTGTTTCAATTTGTTTAATAAATATTATATTATTGAAGGAGCCATATTTTTGACAGAAGAGTTAGCCTTGAATTTATTAAGCATTTTGTTAAGAAAAGCATAGTTAAAAAGAACTAAGTAACTTCAAGAAATGCATTTCATTGATCTAATAAAATAAAAGAAATGGATAATGAGATTACTGTCTATAGGAAAATTTCAATTAATTCTTAGGACTATGAAATGACTTTGCTTCAGTGTCAAATGACAGAGTCGGTATAGAAAAGACACCACTTTTAGGGTAGGGTCTTAAAATGAACATTTGCAACAAGCCAAGAAGACGTAAGCTGATCAAGTTATAGACTTGACTTTCGGTTGGGTGGTACACGCTAAAATTAAATTATTCTTCATATTGACATCTGAAAACGCCTTGAGAATAGGCCACATGAGCTAGCACTTAAGAAAAAGGAAAATTTGCTAAAAAAACGTTGAATCTCTTTGATATGAATCTGATCATCAAAGAAGCACATCTATTTGATATTCTAGATTTCCAGAACAGTTTGAGCTATGGTTTGAAAAATTTTACAAAACACAATAAATATATATTAGATTCAGGTATACGCAGCTACCACCAATGACAAAGGTTGTATTCATAAACACAAAAGTTCGCAGTTTTAACTATTTTCATTTTCTTAACAATTATATTATATCTAAAAGAGGGCAACCCAAGGGGTACAAAATACTGTTTACCCCACATCAGGTTTTTTCGTTCAGGAACATAAATCTGACAGCTATTTCTTTTGCTCGAATTTTAAGATTCATTAAATAATTACTTTGCAATTCTTTTGAAGTGAGTTATATGTTAATCATTTATCTGCTTATTATGAAATAATAACTATTTTATAAAACCAATAAACTATTCATATTCTTTTAACCAATATACAACGCTTAAGACGCTCTTCATAATTTTGGAATCTAAACGCTGGCTATGAAATTCAGACCCTGGTGTTGACATTGACCCCCCAAAGAAAGGACACAGTACCGCTTTACCTTTAATTGTGATAAATAGCTAAATACATAATATGGGACGCTGAATCGAACATGTGACATGAGAAATGAAACAAAAAACCTTATTTTGCTGCAACTCCTTCAAAAACTGACTGAAATTTCAATATCAACATTCTAGCTGAAGTTTTCTTAACGCAATGAAAATTTACACCTTCCTTTTCTCTTGCTGCTTAAATTAACATAAACTATCGTCTTTATTAAGTTTAGATTAAAATAAAACAAAATATTCAAATTTAAAGTGTTTACCTAGACAATAGCTAATTTGAAAGACACGAGTGTTAAATAGTATAAGTTTTTATAGATGATGAATATACATACATTAGTCTAATTCAAAATCACTGTCTGACAGATCATCGATACTTGATGGCATCACGACTGGATTTGCAGCGTTGAATTCCTGACTAGGTAGTGCATCATGTCTGCAAAGAAATACAGAAAAATACAACATTGACACAAATGAGATATGGGTGACACAAATTACTTGTATTAAGGTTCAATTTAAAGAGCGTATTTCAAGGATACTTGAAAGTGTTGTGTCTAAACATTGATATTAAAATGTAATTACTCTCTCCTGCAATGCCTGTTTCGTTGTTAAACATGACCTTTTAAATTCTAGAAATGCAATACACTATCGCACTTTCTATGCTTGTTTCCTTAAATGTGAATTCATTTATAAGGAACTCTATAAGGCTTTCACCCAATAATTACGAAGCTCTACTGAACTGGGATTGGAGGTCAATAATTAAGGAACTGGCTTTGAAAAAAGCAAACATTTTACGACATACTAAAACCTTTTTGTCTGACACTCCTCAGAGCATAAAACGTCAGAATAAGGTTCCGAAAGAACACGATGGAAAATATATACCCAGTTGTGGATCGAAATAGGCCAATTAAGGAACTGCTCCCGTTTGGTCACTACGATGCTTATGCAGCTTTGAAGTTCTTAAAAAAATTCCCCAAAAACCATCAAACTACAGGGGACAGCTAAGTTTCCTATTAATAATAAATTTATTCTCGGTTCCAAAAGTTTTAAAGCAATATTTTATTCGAAATGGGGTGCATTCTTGGTTTTAGAAATTAAAGAAAAAATTCATAACATTTTCATTAAAATATTTTTCTGTTGACTAATATTTCCTGTTCTGCATTCTCTTATTATTTCATAATAATTCAAATTTCCATGTTATTTTAGTGGTAAATGTTATATCCATATTCCCTTTGTATAATTTTGTAATCTGTTCAGTCAGTTTTCATAAGAATATGAAAATGAACTAAATGTTTTTCAGTAAACCCTAAATAGCATTTACAGTTCTAACAGGAAATTGCGGTCTCCAGAATTTAAGTTAGTTAACAAAATCAGAGTAAGGGCCATCCAAATCACTGACATAAATTTTTATGAGAATACCAGGGCAAATTTAATTAATTTCATTAAGTTTTTACTTACAAGCTAGAAAATTTTGGTGACTACTGTAGAAGGTTTATTCAATGCATTAGTGGGCGATCAACCAAAAGGAACTATGATGTATTACAAGCAGCTGCTTAAATTCTGCATTCTCTTGTTGCCCTGTGATTAAAGGTGGCTCCTCGAAATTAAAATCCTGAACAGACTATCAAAGCTCCATTCTCATGAATGCACACTTAAATGCGTTAAACTCTGCTACCTACTTAAATACAATTCTAGTAAGAGAGGGATATGAGAAGACGATACGTTGTATTACAATACCTGCCAAAAGTCTTGGTCATTAAAGTCAGTTTTCAAGGGCAAAATCAGCATTCCCTTTCCCACTCTTTGAACAATGCTGATTTACTACACAACGATGTAGGGGATTAGGATGTCAGCTTTTTTCTGCAACTTCTATTATATTTCTATAAATTATCAACATTGTTTAGGGGGGAAGTGGTTGCAGAAATAGAAGTGCTGGGTGTTCCAAGTACTTTGGGCAACAATTGTCGGTGTGCTACCTGGCATGTTATTGGATGCCTGTTCTGTCAGATGTGTACAAAGTTGTGCTTCGTAGTAAATTTATTATGTTTATTTCTTAACACTGTACAAAAGTTCGAGCATAGAACAAATATCGATAAAAACGTCTGCATAAGGTTTAAAATTAGCCACAACAGCCCCAGAACACCCTTAAAGTTAAATTTACCTCCAATGGCGAATGTCTAATATCTTTAAAACTCCTGAAATACTTTTAAGTTTTTCAATCTAGATGCTAAAACTCACTGAAGCTTCTAATCCACTTCTGGCTAGAAGAAATTTTATAAACGATCTGACCCACTGGTCTCTACCACCTAAACTCTGAATTAAAAGCGCTTAATTGACACTGGAAAAATGTGCTAATCTTACCATATGTTCTAAACTTGGAAAAGTTATTGGTTCTGAAAGTCTTTAAATGTTTACATAAATTTATAAAAAAACCAACTAATGAGTTCTTAAGATAACCAAAAATCTGTTTTTGGCTTTGTTAGAAAATATGTTTGACTCGGAGTGGACTTAACTGAGATTAACTTAACACTTGCAGAATCGTAAAAGCCTAATCTACTATAAATTTTGCTAGCCGTCTGCAAATAAATGCCTTCTGTGGTGGAAAATGTAATAGATTAGGCCGTTAAACTACTCTAATGGCCGACACGAGCTTAATTGGGATAATGAGGGCTACTAACACTTGGTAAGGTGTGTCTACATATTCAAATTCCTGTTTGGTTTTTATCCTGTTTCAACTAACGGCTTTTGTATACATTACAGAGCTTTAACATTTCAAACTGTCGATAGGCCAATATGATTCAATTTAATAGTAATTGTTATTAACTTGAATTTTCATAGAATTTGGCCACCCAGATACGACAACACTGAGAGCAAATCGTGAGCAGTTTCTAAGACTTTATAGTTATCTATATGAAACTGGTCTGGGAAAACATTACTTATACAACTAAAATGTCCGCAACACAAAAATTGCTTTTAGAGTATCCAAAGTTTATACTGTTGTAAAGAATTAGCTTATAAATATTATGACATTTCTTGCAACATATCGCTATAAAATTATAGTTTTTCAAGAGACTAAGTTCCAGATTTAATAACATTAAATCTCAGTTCCAATCTTTGCATGGTTTTGAAAAGAAATTTAGGTTGGGTATGGTCCCGCCAAATATACCTTATGTCTATATATTTTAGAACTGAGCAAAATAGAACTGTGTCTATATAATTTGCGTTAAAGAAATTATAGTTGATGGAAAGCTAAAATCATAAATTCATTATTGGGTTTTGGTTTTGCTTTGAAAGTTGCGTACTTAAGGGGAAATTTTTAACCCCAACCTCCAGCTTGATAGCTCTTCAGAAACGCTCTAGTTTTTTAGTCCCTGTGAAAAAGCACATTATAAAAACATTTTAAAGCTTTGCAAGAAATCTTACGCGGTGAAAAAAGAAATGACAGAAATTGGAAAGAAAATAAAAACTCAAAAAGAAACAAAAAGCAATGATAAAAATGTAGGGAACAGAAACAAAAAGGAACGAAAGAAAGAGAAAAAAAAATTTGCAAAATGATTTATTATTGAAGAAGAAAGTGAAACAAGCTGGATGAGAACCTTCGTTATGATTTTGATGAAATGTTTAATTTTTTCAAATTTCTTTCCTATCGTTTTGACAACGCAAAATTTTCCTGGTCATCAACCTAACTAACTGAAGTATTTCAGAGCACATTGAAATGATAACGATCAACAAGCTTTAACCAATCCATCAGATTAAAAAAAGATGACTTTGGATTTAGTGCACTAGACTTATTTGGAAAACCAAGATCAATTGTGACATTGAATAAGATATACTTCTAGCTAACATCTAATTTTGATGGAATCTTCTTAGATTACACGATTTTCCAGTTTAAACAGATAATCCATCTCTGGATCAAGTAAAATCGTTGATTTGAGAATCTGGATGTAGGTATGGATTTAGCTATTTACAAGAAAGAACATAATATCAAGGAAATAGAGTACAGTGACTACCAGTTTATGTTTCGATTGAACAGACACTCGAGTTCGTTACTGTTCATCGTTTAATGTGAATTGTGGTGCCTTATTTTTAAGAAAATGTTTTAACAAAGGTTTTCAGAACACCACCTGCTCCTAAAGGCTTTTAAATAGCTTAACATAAAGATCTCTGTTATATTGAATCCATATTTACAGGCCACATCTCCAAAGGACACCACACAAATAATTCGTCCCAGATAAACTAGCAATCTTACATAAAAATTAAAGTATCCTAATTCCACATAAGGAGACAAAGCTTTGTTGACCAGAAAAAGAAGAGATAATTTTGAAAACAGAATACTTACTCTATGAGAAAATTTTCAACATCAGCTGCATAAAACTCTGATTCAAAATGGTCACCGAGTCGAATATGGTTTCCTATTAAAATTCCGTTTTTGTAAACTTGAAGTGTAGGAAGGGCGTTGAGTTTCTACAATAAAATTAGGAAAGTTGTTAATTAGAAACATGAAAATTTTATACACTTAGAAGCACTCAGAAACAAAAATTTGTTACTTAGTTTTCTCACTGTGTCAGTGAAAAGTTTTTGAAATCTTCTTTCGATGTTGTTTTCGTACAACATGGCCAAAGCAGTCAAATTACCGTATGGTACTAAACAATCACATAATGAAACCATAAAATAACAAATAAAAAATATTCAAGTGACGTCCTTTTGGAATCAACGTAAAGAGTTTAACTACAATTGACGTTTACCACATTGCCAGCCAATCTCATCAAAAAATTTAGTTAAACTTTGGCAAAAAGATTATGAAGAAAAGCATGAACAATTACAATAAAAAACTGATAATCAATAAAGAAAGTATAATATTTTTGCTGTTATACTTACGAATTTCGTGCTGAGGCCTGCTTCCGAGGCGCCGATGCGACAGAATTTAACCTAGTTAAATAAAGACGAGATCAATATTTATGAATATCTGTTAGTATAAATATCTATCTCTACATTGCATTCGTAGGTAGTTTGAAAGTAGGTAGAGTTAGAGGTAATCGAACTTCACCCCAAACATTTCGATCAAATTCAACGAATTCAAGTCAATTCAATTTTGTCGATAGAGAGGCAACCTAGTGCAAGATTTAGCAAAATATTAATTCTATACAACGCAGACAAATATAGCTAATTTAGCCTGGGTTGCCAATTTAAAGAAAGAAAGGTCAAAAACGAAAAACATGTACATTAGGGAGGTTGAGTGACTTGCAAATAAGGAAAGTTGAGACAAATATAGAGATAAATTAGAATTCTGAATAATTTGCTTTTTGAATCATCAAAAGCGGACAAGAGAAACCGAAGTTATGCAAATTATAGGTTTTACACACAAAGACTAACTAAACTTTACAAAAATGTAGCTACAAGGTAAACATAAAATTCCAATGACATCAAGATAAACATTTTGAGTGTATAGCGAAATGGTCTGTCTGTCTTTTGAAATAAGTTGGTTTAATATCTGATGATAACTTTTTGTTTTTAATGTTTAACAAATATGCTTAGTACTAATATGACAATAATATTACATAGAATAATATTACAAGATTCCATTACCCTATTTGGTATCTATTTTAGGTAATAATAACGTAATCAATGCAAGTAAATTGTACCAAGAAATTTTTTTTTTAAATAAATAACGACGTTTCGAGCATAGCCCGTTATCAAGTCAACAGAAAACGGTCTTGATAACGGGCTATGCTCGAAACGTCGTTATTTATTTTTAAAAAAAAAAAATTTTCCTGGTACAATTTACTTACATTGATAACGTAATTATTACATCATATTGTACCGCACGCATTTTAGTATAGTTATGGAATCTATTTTAGGTGTCTGTTAGTCTTTGCTTTGTTTTGCTGCAATAGTGTGCTTTCTTTATTTAATACAAAAGTAGCGTTGAAACACCAAGGGCAAGTTTTTGTCTTTATGGAAGATGCGATGCATGAATTTCAGAATATCTAGTTCATTTAGATCATTTAGCTATAGAATGATTAATTATTTATTCGGTTGACATCTGCCAGCTTTGAAGATCAGAAATCTCACTAAATTTATTTCTAAACAATTTGTAGTTGATTCGGGTATAGCATTGTGGCTAAACCATATATTTCAAGTGTGTTCTATCGATATAGGCATTTAAAGTTTGCACGGATATTGCAGTTGAAATGAAAATATGATCATGATTAATTTTCAAAGAGAAATAGTTAAGTTTCGAAAAACAACTTTTCAAGTGCAAATAACAAAAACGCCAAATTAGCAGCTTGAAGAAGATGATTGGTCATTCTTTTTGAGAAGTATTGATTTCAAAAAGATAAAATATTGACTTTTTGGCAAGCAAGATCGTAATTTCATTAAGGCGTTTTAGAATCTGCCTACATGCCGACGTTATGCCCAACGAATGTTGATGTTGAGGACACAGAGCACAATTTTCTGCTTTTCCATACTTATGATGTAAATAGACGTGATCTTCTCAACAGTGTAGATGTGATATTGTTACCTCATGGTTTGCTAAATCTTTCAAATAAAGAGTTACTAAAAGTTACCCCTTTATGGCCATGAACAGTTACCATTTGATCTAAATTCAAAATCCTTACGGCAACATTGAAGTATATCCAGGCCTCCAAACGGTATGAATAACGCAGTAACAAAAATCTTTAAATCTCCTCTCGATTGATTTCGATTTATTCACTTTGTGGTTTACTAAATTATAAAATCGTTTGTTAATATTATGATTTACGTTTTTGTCTAGTGCTAGGAGGTAGGCATGATATATTGCTCCTCTGACCGTTCTTGTAATGTAGTATAGTAGTTTCCGTTCGGTATAGTTTTAGGTAATTTTGTTTGTATCTTTTTATAACGAATAAAAAATCTGTCTACATGAAAATATTAAAATGGTTATTCTTTGATGAAAAAAGTAATTCTCTTATAACTAAAAAAAACCAAAACGTGTTACGTTTTCAGGGCAACAATAGAGTCTAAAAGTTCATATTGAATCAAGTATAATTTTTCAAAAATATGTGAAAGAAAACTTACGTATGGATATTGCTGGGCTAAACAATCAAAGCAGGTATTCATTCTTGAACAGAGAGGTGAATTCTAGAAAAAAAATGAAAACATAAATCGTACTGGCAAGACTGTGAGATTTCAGCAACAAAAATTTTGAAGAGTATTATTTTAATCTGTGCAGTATTTACACCTTCTATTTATTTATAGATTTACCCATGATTTACTTCTCATCTCAATTTTCAAAAACCAAATCGCTTGTAAACATCTTAAAGGGACTTTGATTGAAATTTTCTGAAAAGATCGTTTATTCTGATGATCATATTAAATATCTGTTTCAAATAAACTCTATCTGCTTCATAATCGAGATTAATATTATCATGAAAATTGAAATAGGGTTCTAGCTAATATCAAAATGGATTAGAGAGATTCTAGCTTGAACTTTACCTTCAAAACTTTTCTAGCAAGGTTAACAAGGTTCTTGCAAAGAACACATTTAAATTTGTATATGTTGGCTAACATTTTCAAGAAAAACGAGAATAACAAAACTTCTTAAAACCTTTGGTAGTTGTTTTTTTTTTTACTTTTTAAAGCAAACAATATTTGATTCTGTTACAATACGAGTAGAAACAATAATTTTTTATGTTACAATAATTTGGATGGGCTTTTTGTCAAATCCCAACAAGTTTAAAGGTTTGCAGTATCATATGTCAGGTTGCAATTTTTGCTGCAGTCGTTACAAATATAGTCTTACTTTCAGCTTTTAATTAGACAGTATCATACTGCATCGTTTACACTTTAATTTTGCACATGAACTGAGAGCTACCTTGGAAATGCACCAATTTTACGCTTCCTTGCCTCAAAACGTACGGAATTTCGTCTCAGCTAGAATTGCACATATTTAGTTTGCAGATAGCGGATAAAAAGCATACTTAGATATTTTTTCTCTGACATGCTTTAACGTACAAGCGTCAGGAAATGACTACAGTAAACTGAAATTTGTATCCAGATGCGGCTTGAAAGTAACGTATGAAAAAAATAACAATGGTGCATAAACTCTTGCGGTACCATTGTTTTATTGACGTATTACATTCCTACAAGCAGAATACAGAATTTGAAGGAGAAACTGAGAAATAGATAAGTAAATAGATAAGATAAGAATAGGTAAGATAGAGTAGTTCTAACTATCCCTATGAAGATTAGTGTTCTATAGCTTTAAAGGCAGTATGTCGCGCTGTTCATTAGCTATTGTTTGCTGGATTTCTAGGGTCCGAGAAATTAGAGAAGCGTCTCAAATTAGTAGAACTGAGCATAAGCAAGTAAAACACAGTCTTTGTTAAGAAATGAAAACTCACTGAAATAGAAACTCAATTCTTTGTTTCCGTAAACCAATTAACCGCCTTTAAGCTAGCCATTTTGGTACTACCCTCTGTGACACTAACAACGGCCACCTCCACAAGGATCACTAGACACAACAAACAAACTCAAATTGGAACAAAGAAATTAAAAATATGATGACAATTTGGTTAAGCGATTTCGTTGTCATTTTCCCAAGCCAAATTTGAACAATATGAAAGTGAATATTGAAATAAATAAAAGACTTACCTCGTAAATTAGAATAATTACAGTGACATGGACATCGACATTATCCACTGCCTCTATGAAATCCTGGCAGGTCAGCTCGTGAACAACAGAGAACTTTGATCTGTGAATTGACGTTTCAAAGATTATCCTTTTAATTTACTTCAGTGACACGACAGTGTCAACCGGGAGTGGGAAAATTCTATCCTTTACGACACAAAAGTTGAAGGTATCATACTACAGGAATAGGGCTTTGTACCGGCTACCCAATCACTTTATTTAGTAGCAAAGCTAAAACATATCGAATATCACTGACAAAAATATCACTGACGTAAATATCACTGACGTAAATATCACTGACACAAATATCACTGACGTAAATATCACTGACATAAATAACACTGACGTAAGTATCACTGACGTAAGTATCACTGACGTAAGTACCACTGACGTAAATATCACTGACGTAAATTTCATTGACACAAATATCACGAACGTAAATATCACTGACATAGATGTCACTGACATAAATATCACTGAAGTAAGCATCACTGACGTAAATATCACTGACGTAAATATCACTGACATAAATATCACTGAAGTAAGCATCACTGACAAAAATATCACTGACGTAAACATCATTGACGTAAATATCACTGACGTAAGTATCACTGACGTAAGTATCACTGACGTAAGTACCACTGACGTAAATATCACTGACGTAAATTTCATTGACACAAATATCACGAACGTAAATATCACTGACATAGATGTCACTGACATAAATATCACTGAAGTAAGCATCACTGACAAAAATATCACTGACGTAAACATCATTGACGTAAATATCACTGACGTAAGTATCACTGACGTAAGTACCACTGACATAAATATCACTGACGTAAGTATCACTGACAAAAATATCACTGACAAAAATATCACTGACATAAATATCACTGACGTAAATATCACTGACGTAAGTATCACTGAAGTAAGCATCACTGACAAAAATATCACTGACGTAAATATCACTGACGTAAGTATCACTGAAGTAAGCATCACTGACAAAAATATCACTGACATAAATATCACTGACGTAAAAATCACTGACATAAATATCACTGACGTAGATATCACTGACGTAAGTATTACTGACGTAAGTATCACTGACATAAGTATCGCTGAGGTAAGTATCACTGACATAAGTATCGCTGACGTAAGTATCACTGACATAAGTATCACTGACGTAAATATCACTGACATAAATATCACTGACGTAGATATCACTGACGTAAGTATCTCTGACATAAATATCACTGACGTAGATATCACTGACGTAAGTATCACTGAAGTAAGCATCACTGACAAAAATATCACTGACATAAATATCACTGACGTAAATATCACTGACATAAATATCACTGACGTAGATATCACTGACGTAAGTATTACTGACGTAAGTATCACTGACATAAGTATCACTGACGTAAGTATCACTGACGAAAGTATCACTGACGTAAGTATCACTGACGAAAGTATCACTGACATAAGTATCACTGACGTAAGTATCACTGACGTAAGTATCACTGACATAAGTATCACTGAAGTAAGCATCACTGACGTAAATATCACTGACGTAAATATCACTGACATAAATATCACTGAAGTAAGCATCACTGACAAAAATATCACTGACGTAAACATCATTGACGTAAATATCACTGACGTAAGTATCACTGACGTAAGTACCACTGACATAGATATCACTGACGTAAGTATCTCTGACATAAATATCACTGACGTAGATATCACTGACGTAAGTATCACTGAAGTAAGCATCACTGACAAAAATATCACTGACATAAATATCACTGACGTAAGTATCACTGACGAAAGTATCACTGACATAAGTATCACTGACGTAAGTATCACTGACGTAAGTATCACTGACATAAGTATCACTGACGTAAGTATCACTGACGTAGATATCACTGACGTAAGTATCTCTGACATAAATATCACTGACGTAGATATCACTGACGTAAGTATCACTGACGTAAGTATCACTGACATAAGTATCACTGACGTAAGTATCACTGGCATAAATATCACTGACGTAAATATCACTGACACAAATATCACTGACGTAAATATCACTGACATAAATAACACTGACGTAAGTATCACTGACGTAAGTATCACTGACGTAAGTATCACTGAAGTAAGCATCACTGACAAAAATATCACTGACGTAAATATCACTGACGTAGATGTCACTGACGTAAATATCACTGACGTAAATATCATTGTTAACTGGCTTTTTATACCATTTCCATTTTGATCAAAATTAGAACCGTCTGCTTTAAACACCAAAGTCGCTTTATAAGCAATAATAAAATAAAAACGAGAAAAGCATTTTTATTTGTTTATTTAAATAAAATCTAATACTAAGATAAATAAGGAAAGAATGATCGGAAAAATTCATCAAAAAAATTCTGAGATTTGTAAAAGTCTCCTAGACCATTGACTCTATGACCTAATGCATTTATAACCTTGAAACGAGCGTTATATTATAACTTCTTTAAAAAAGGGTGAGCAAGGGATCTCATTTGAAGGAAAGATAACTCAGATAAAACATGAAAGGGTTCGTTTTTTTGAAAAACGTTTATTAAATTTGTTTTCTTGTTTTCTTGTGCATAATCCAATCTCTATCGTGCTTTACAACAATGGGCCTCCAAGGAAACTGTATCTACACCATTTAATTTAATTGAGTGGTTTAAATCAAGCAAAAATAAGTCTGAAATGCCTCCTGACCTTGTTCCAAGCACATATTGTTCTGATTCTACTTTCAGTTGCTGTAGACGTTTTTGGTGATATTCTCGTAAAAAATCATCATCTTCTTCTAAATCTTCATCTTCCTGATCTTCTTTCTAACAGAACGACAAGGGAAATTTAAAATAAAGTAACTCTAAAACCATTTGGAAGTTCAAATCAAAATACCTTTACGTACGTTGCAAAAATCACCCATAACCATAACTAATAAAATACCACGTTTAATACTTTCAAGCTTTAGTTCATTAAGTACAATTTTTACTTTATAATAAGCCTTCGAATTTTGAACAGAGATGTTGTCAAGTGCGAGTAACAACAGAGACAAACAGGTTTGCTTTAGGCCTAAAAGCTTTTCGGCAGAAAATATGCGACAAATGTTCAAATAAGATCTTCAAACAAAAACAAAGGTATGTATTCGATTTTACAAGTACGAAAGTGTAAGTTAAAGAAGAAAACTTGAATATACAAGATTGATTCAAAAAATGACAATTGTAGAAAACTGCAATTTTTAAAATGATAGCGCACAAATGTTTACGGTCATTAGTTTTAAGTTGCAATTCTCCCAAAGTAACTTAAATGGAAACATCTTTCCTAACTAAAGAATGGTAAGAGTCATCTCACATACTATCAGTATGTGAGACTGTGGTCAGCAGGCTGCAAAAATGGCATCAGGGTTATAGTGAAGATCTTGCTCATTGAGTATGGTCTTAGAAACAGTCCAGTTTTCTTGGAATTGACCCATTAAAAAATGCGCTCTAAACAGTCCTAAGTAAAATTTAAACCACTGAGTGGCGAAATCTGGACCGAACATGTGTCTGAAATTAAAGACGTTTATACAACCAAAAAATAAAGTACAAAAAAAAACAACTGCTAGAAGATATAAACAGCAAAAGAACTTTGAAGGGGATACAGGAGAGGAACGATAAAATCATAATTCAATCCAAAAACTTGGTTTCAGGATCATTGACCAAAGAACATAATAGACATAAAAATTTTTAGAGCATGGTTAACAACAGCTATGTTTCACGGTGGCTTCCTAAAGTTTTTCCCGCGAGAAAATTCAACAAAAAAGCAAGAAAAGCAAGTAGACTATAGCCGACTGTTTTTCATTAATATTTATTTGTTAAAAAAACAGCAACTTTTTTCCTTTTTTGGAAAGCCCAGATATTCTAACCTTAGAAATGCCTGATGTTCTCATGATGGAAAGCAAAATCTGGATGTGATGAAGGAGACTATAACCGTCGAGAAATGCAATTCAAAGCTCTTGTTTAAATTGCTATAGACAGGAATTAAAAATAATGAAAAAGACTTATGTTGAATGTTTCGTTAAAGAGGCAAATTTGGTCAGTTTAAACAAATCATTGTGTAAACATCATAAAGTACACTTAATTTGCTTTATCACTGATTTCGAAAAAAAACATTTTTGTAGTCCAAAAATAATGAAAATGGCTTTGAAAAAGGAAAAATATTTTGATATAATAAAGCTTTTCGTCTTATACTTCATAGGAGACCTAAGCCTAGTAAAAAGTAAAATTGCATGGGGAAAGTTCTTAAGTTTTAAATGATGTGCAGTCCAGTCACGTTTCAAAGTTCTCAATTTGGCTCAGGCAACAACTGGGTATATGAATTGGTTTGCTTATCAATTAAGTTTAACTTCTAAAAAACTATAATGACAAAATGCATATCCCTTTGTATGGTTTCTAGAAAAAAGGCAAAAATTGGCCTCGCCGGCTAAACCACTGGATAGCCTACAGTGTGAAATAGGTCTACAACAATGACATCAACATTCAATATCCAACATTCAACAGAATGTGACATTTATACCTCACTTCTGCAGGTGATTGCAGTATCTTTAATATACTTCAATTTCCGTTGCTCTTCTGCTTGTTTTTGCTCTTGTTGTAATTGCTTGTAGCGTTTGTAATCTTGTATCACACCTTTTGGACCAGTCTAATGGAAAAAATATAAATTATTTCAGTTGATGGTTGAATATACAAAATCTGATACAATATGAAATTTCTGATATATCAAATCTGAGTAATACTTAAAGAAGCTTAATGAAAGACTATGAACGTTTTCTTTACTGCCTGATATCCACCTGGCAATAAGGATCGTCCCTGTATGTCAATGGTGCATTCAAGATTAAGCGAATTTGGTGATCTGAAGATTGGACCAAGACAAAAACACATGCAATTTTTTACATCCAACTCTCAAGGTGTTTTTCTGACCAACAAGATTTGATTGAAGAAACCAAACAAATTTTTTATCCTATTCAGTGAAATATAATTAAGTATTGATACATTCCAAGTACATATAATTTTTTGTGACGTTTTTGTTTGTATACTAATTTTATCTGTTGTTTTTAGTGCCTTTAGTTCCTGTTTTCATATTCAAACATTTTAGTTATTTTGAAGTCACACTTGCAAAAATGTCAAATAAACATTCAATACAGTATTTGACCTATTGGATGCCTGGGTGCTTATTGAGCATTCTGGCTTTAAAGAGGGGCGAATTTTGGATTTCATTAGACAGGGATGTTTATTGAAAAAAAATTTTTGCAAGAAAAACATATTTTCTTCAAATAAATCCATGCTAAAGCCAATCAAAAGTTAAAAAA
The DNA here is from genome assembly GCF_057945365.1 of Rhopilema esculentum. Lineage (NCBI taxonomy): Eukaryota > Metazoa > Cnidaria > Scyphozoa > Rhizostomeae > Rhizostomatidae > Rhopilema > Rhopilema esculentum. The sequence continues at coordinate 4,448,683 of NC_142817.1, read as the reverse complement.
TCATCCTCCTCCTTTTCTGAATCTAATTCACTTGATAGATTCTTCTCCATGTCTGAATTTGCTATTTCAAATGGACCCTCATTCTTGTTGTCATCACAAGATATGGCGGTCTTAAACTTTTCATAACCTACAAGGCATGGCTTATTTCCTTCCTTGGAACATGATATTTCTTTATCATTGGAACCAAGAGCATTTCCCAACGTGACGATTTTATGGTATGTCTTGTCAACATAGAGACAGGGTGTTTATTTTTAAAAAATCTGTTTTATGAAGGTGTTTATTGAAGGGCGGTGTTCATTATTAGAGAGAGGGCGTTTAATAGATCAAATATAGTAATTATTGAACTAGAAATTATAATTTACATACATTTTTCAAAGTCTCTATTAGCTTGTTGATTTTAGATTGCAATAACTTGAAATTTAGCAACAAATGTTTGATAAGCATTGCTATTCCTAGTTCTTATATACTGCAAAATTAGTGGTATATTTAGGTTCATTGTATTTTTTGGTAAAATTTATTTAAATTCAATATAAAAACAATAACAAACAATATATAAATAAATATACAATGTTAACTAAACAAAATCGAACATAGACACCAATAAGTACATTAAAGTAATTATAGATACTAAGTTGAAGATTAACTTGCATTTACTGACAGAAGCTGACAGGCACTACATTTGCAAATCGGTCCGTCCCATTGTTTTATTGGATTCTTAAAACTTTTCAAATTTTCTGCGGATTTCAGATCGTTGGGTAGGCCATTCCAATTCTGTGGCCCAATTGACATAAGGCTTTTGGATCCAAATGTTGTTTGATTAGGTCTAACATGGGCTAAGTTATTTGAATTTCTTAATGAATAATTTGACGAATGTAATTTAAAAATACTCTGCATAAAAGGTGGGTTCAACTGTTTTACTGTTTTGAATATTTCAATGCACAGAATTCTTTGACAAGCAACGAGCATCGTGCATTTGTCTGACTTCACAAGCAGATCGTTATACGAACTTGTATGATCATTATAGAGAAATCTTAGGGCACGTTCTTGTATCTGTTCAATTTTCTGTAATGATTTAGAAGATGAAAAATACTAGACCAAAGGACAATAACTGAAATTGGAATATACAAACTCTGAACAAGAATCTCTTTCTCGTGGAAACCAAAAAACGTCTTTAATCTTTTAAGAACATTTAATTGTGTTGCAGCTCTTTTGCAAGATTCGCAATATGCTGGTCGAAATCAAGTTTGTAATCCAATGTGACTCATAAAAGCGCCTCAGGTTTAATTTTTTTACCATTAATAATTATTTGTTCTCCACTAGTATTTGTCTTGTTTTTCCTAAGAATCATAGCATGAAATTTTCCAGGGTTTGCAATCATTTCATTCTGTACTAACCATGATAAGGCCACCCCCGTTTCTTTTTACAAATTATTTTCAAATTCGCGTACATGTTTTTAGAAAAATAAGCAATTGTATTATCGTCTGCATAATTATAAAGCGTTGCTTATTTTATGAATAGAAATAAATCATTTATGTAAATATTGAACAGGACTGATCCTAGCACAGAGCCCTGAAGTACACCAGACACAACTTGTTGAAAAGATTGTAAGATAAATCTTGAACTAAATAAATACATATTAGATAATAAAAATATCTTAACCATAGGTAAAAAAGGAGGGGACAAAGAAGCTTTGCAGGACATTTCATCCTAGGAAAAGGAGGAAGGGAAAACTAGTTAGAAAGCTAAGAGTAGGAAAATGATATGGAAAGAGACAAAAGTGGCAAAAAAGTGAAAATAGGTGGAGAAAATAAAAAAAGATAAGGCTAGAAAGCAAAGTAAGAAAAACAAGAAAGGGAAAGATAAAACAAAAGAAAAAGGGCACAGTAGCATAAGGACAAAATGAAGAAAAGAAATAGCCATAGGCAAAAAATTGTAAAAGTAAGAAAGTCTTTCATTGATTACAGAATTTTGAAAACTTTTGTCACTTGGTAGGAAGGGAAAGTTTTACAAAGAGCTCTCTCGCGAGTCAGGCTGAGTTGGAGATGTAATGTGAAAGTATGGTGCCAAAAGAAGTTCAAACAGAACAGAAAACCAATAGAAATTGTTAATTTTTATAAGAAATTATCATAGCTACTTAGATAGAATAGGCCCTCATTTGAGTCCTCAGCAATATCAACTTGTTAATATATCACTCTACTTTCCTCTAAATATTTTCCTTTTTGCCTGTAATGTAATTGTTCATTGTAATTATTGTGCAAAACAGTCCAAACAATATATCGAAACACTGTTTTGAAAATGAAATGTTTCTATAATTTATTTAACTTTAAATAATACATAATATTTATCCATTCCTACTGTTTTCTTGCCTACCGACTGAATCAAGCATGAAACTCTACGATGTTTTAGGCATCAACGCATAGTCTTATGTTAGTGAATCCTTCATCTTTTTACTTTAACCAGACTGGCTACAGGCACCTGCACTGTTCGGTGTACAGAATGTGTGTGTTGCTGAGTGGGAATCTGAAATTTAGCAAAACAAACCTTTGCACCACCCATGGTCACACCTGATGAGGCAGCCCTTTGGATATCATCCACACCAGTGTGAGATCGATCGTCAGAGCCATAACAGCCTTCGTCATCTGAGTTTTCCTCGTCAGAACTCAACTCGCGCGCCCTTTGCCTTCCCAACAATTCGCCGTCCATTTTTACTCCCTCAGCTGTTCTTGTTGCAATGATATGGAAGCGCCGAAGGCGCTAGATGTCTAACTCGGGTCATGCGTACTGCCGAGTGAGGCAAATTTGTTAACTTCCGCCATTTTAAATAGTGGCAAAAAGCGACCTGCAGAAGTGTTCAGTATGGACAATTGCTTGTTTTAATGAATGATTTTCTCGTGGCTCACAACTATTTCAGTGCCCTTTCTGAAGTAGGTAGTTAGAGGAGATATGAATCAACAACACATAACAATTTTTTGGGGTTTTTAACAGGGCCTATTTTAAGAAATTTTCAATACTGCACATTTATAATCTTATTTTCTATAGGAAATTTTTTGTTGCAATCAGTGCAAACCCATGCAAACCCCAGGTATCTTGGCCATGCAAGTATGGCGAGGAAATGGCCCAAATTTTTAACATGTGTATACGCCATGACGCAGAAATCACAAACAGACAGACGATAATATACACAATCAACAATGACATTTCAAAACAGCAACACAACAAAAAGTAGCTACAAAACCTGAATAGAAACATACTCATTTATCTCTTGTAAACGGAGTTACTATCTCATGTTTTGTCTGGACAGTACAACAAAAAAGTTTTATTCGGCTCTTTATCTTTCTTTTAGTTAAGTTAAGTGAGCTTCTGCTAGATGCCCAGAGCATGTTAGGGCAGGGCAACTGATAAATTATTACTGAATGTTTTATTTTCGACAAGATCAAATTACGAAATTTACAGCAATTCTGACATTTACAAGTAGATGTTTTGTTTTAGGTTCTGGGCATTTCGCTTTGTTTTAAGTTTTGATAAGAGAGTCTTTCCGATGGTTATACGAGAATTACAATACATGAACTCTATATCGAAGTGATGAGGAAAATTCACATTTTGTGAGCAAAGCAGGAATCTGGGATAGCCGCAAAAAGACATTTTCACAAATCCCAAAATTCAATACTGCACATTTTGGAAATCAATACTGCACGTTTTTAAATTAATACTGCACAAAGTGTGTAATACTGCACACTAAAATAGGCCCTGGTTTTTAAAGAGAATTTTAAAAATTATGGCTCTCTTAGTTTACGCAGTTACGGGGGGAATATGGCAGTGGCTTGTCGTGTTTTTATGAGTTGAAAAAGTATATGTTTGCAATTTTTATCTCAATATAGATTAGAAAAAACTGTTTAAGTCTATTACCTAATAATATAGAACATTTTAAATATATAATTCTTGAATTTTTCTGTCAGTCGTTTAGAACCTAATATGGCATGAGTAGGACAGTGCGAATGTTTTATATTTAGTTTGTCAAATTGAATTTGTAGAAAAGAAATTTGTTATGAATCAAATTTATTTCCTCTTGGTAAGGCCAAATTAGAAATCTTTGTCGTGAAAGTGTACCCCGAAGGTATTTTATAGGCCTAAAGATACGGGGAGGGATGCATTGTGCTGAAAAATAATTACAAGCAACGAGTGTGGTCAGGGGCGGTCTGGCCCGGGTTGCAAAGTGGCGATCGCCACCCGGGCCCTGTGTACAAAAAATTTACGGGCCTTTCCGCGTTGGAGAAAATTGTTTGACTTAATGTCAAATACTTAATGCCCTAGACTGATTATACTGCGATTAAAGTCCCAATACATGCGTTTCAAACCACCCAAACCCTGGTTTCCGTCGAGGGGCAAATCACTCCTGAAAATGGTGTACGAGATTAATAATCACGAGTGATTAGTATGTGATTAATTTGATTTCTTTAGTGATTAGAGTGATTAATTTGTGATTAATTCGTAACTTTTTAAGAATTAATCTCATATTCGAAAGTGCTTTCAAATAGGTTTCTGTGCAATCAAACCCGTTTGAAGAGGTGACATAGGGCAAGATACATCAATAAAACGAAAATACATGATGGTAGGCCAAATTAAACTACAGTTTTTCGTGAGATTTTTGTTACGTAGATCAGCAGTCAACGGGAAATGAGTATAAACAGGGGCGTTGTAGCCCCTAGAAAAGGACCGGGAGAAAATGATCATAAGGGGGCCCACTCATCTATATGATATATCCAATCTCAAACCACAGGTCGCCAAAATGGTACGTACCTAGAAACCATGCACCTGCGAACAATTAAAAAGATGCCAGTTTTTATCATCTTTAAAGGTTCATTTGCCATATTTTTTGTGGTGTCTTCTCTTTTCTCTAACTACAGTCTCTTTAAGACTGCAAAAAATGTGAAACAAATCCAATGCTTTAGTGCACATTTGATACAAACACAAACGTGACAGAGCACTTAGGTGGACTGCGAGCGGAGCGAGCAGAAAATCTTTCCGCCCACACCCTTATTAGCTTGATATATATTTCAGAATGTTTTTTACAGTCGTTTACAGCGTTTTACAGCATTTTTTCAGTCATATTTTGTTGCGTTTCATTAAAATTCAGTTCTTAAATCGGAATTCCTGGCTTTAAGAGGCCCTCTAGACCTCGAGGCCCTGGGACAGTTTGCCCTTCTTTGTCCCCCTCTCTGTGGCCCTGTTCATATTCCACGCATCTCCTTCACAGAGGTCTGTTTGTCCTGGGTTTTACAAACTCACTTGAAAGGGGCCCACCGGGAAATTTCCCGGTGTTCCGCCTAGCCACAACGCCCCAGCTTGGAAGTACTTAATAATCGGTAACAAAATGATATTTCGTGAGAACGAGGCCTTAATTTTTGCTCATGTTCCCGAGTGTTTTGACAGATTTTTGAACATGTCCATAAAAATGTGGAAAACCTTGAAAGGGACATTTAATTTTTTTCAATAACATAGACGAATAAACGTGACCAAAGATTCAAATATTTGCGCTTTATGTGACTGGTGATTTTTATGGATTGCTATGATATTTATGCGATTAATGTGACCTTTTTGTGATTAATGTTATTAATTTGTGATTAAAATGTGATTATTTTCGAGAGCGTACGTGATTTTAAGCAGTGATTTGCCCCTTAGTTTCTGTTATTTCAGCCATGTGTTCAATCTTACGTGTACCCTGGGTCCCAGAGCCACAAAATTTCGAGCACGTAAACAGAATGCCAAGCAGAGAAGCGAATGAACATACTCTTATCTTCTATTTCCGCTATCTAATTTATGTGCTTCTGATGCCCAGGGTATCTGACTGTCAGAGACAGTGCTGTGGGAACGAAATTCATATTTGGGGGGGGGGGCGGCTGCTCATTGTATTTATTTCCACTTAGTACACTGTTATACAGGACATAAGGCTTAGGCTGCAATTATTTAGAGGGGGGCTTCAGTAAATGAAAATAACGTAAAATTAAAAACAGGAAATTCAGAAGAGTGATGACAAGGGGTCGTCACTATCATCTGGTTACAGAGATCTGTATCAGGATTTAACAATGCTAAGAAGATTTGTTGGCACAAAGAGGAAGCAAAAGAGCAATAAGAGCCTTTTTTCAAGATTTCAAGTTCATAGAAGGTCAGAATTGCTGGCATTTGCAAATTGCTACCAGCAGCTTATCGATCAAGTGAAAACAACAACTGGTGGAAATAGAGATCCTGAAAACAGATGATCTCAAGGAACAAGCTCTTAGAGAAGAAACATATGGAGAGGAAAACTGTGACTTTCAAGGTGGGGATTCACAAAGAGAGAAAGGACCCCAAAGTCGACATCGACACCCTTTATCAAAAGGGTAAAAGCTTGCCAACTGTGCATACCCTGCACATTCAAAACTTTGTACTGACGCTCATTTTTATTTTTTTTATATATTTATATCTTTTATCATATATAACAATTGTATAAGAATATGAGCATCAAAACTGGTCAAAAGTTGAGATCAAATTAGGAACAAGCTAAGGCTGAGTTACTGTTTAATGCATTTTTGAACAACATTTTATCCCAAAACGAGGATTTTTAGCCATGGTTGCTTTTCGGTGAATATCCAATCTTGTCGTCAAATGAAGGCTGTCTCACTCACTTTGTTGGCAAACAATGCCTGAACACCTCCCGAAAGAGAAAAAGCTAGCAATCGCACTGCTTACACCCTATTAATTTAAGAACAAATTAAGGACAATCCACCCTCGGATTTTTGCGAAAATTAAGAACAGTCAGCCTGAACCTAAATTCACTGGTTTTTATAAAAAAAATAGTGAATACAACATGCACCTAACAGCATACACTTCCCTCTACAACGCGTATAAATGCTTGATAACACTTAAGCCCCGGCAAAACGACTGGACATTATCACTGAACATGGACTGGACAAATGTCCAGCGTAAATGTTGCGTCGTTTTGCCACCTTGTCCAGTCTTGTTCAGCGATGTTGATTGTTGTTCAGTCGATTTTGAAGGCAGCCAAAAATGTTTCTTTTGTTCACTGATGTTATATAGAAATTGTTCAGTCCTTTTGCCATTCTACTGAACATTGTCCAGTTCGCGCACGCGCAATCGATTAATGGTTTGGATTTGGCGTCAATTTATTTCCCATATTCAAATCTTCAACAAATATTCCTAGTCAACAACGCGAACGAAATGGAAACAACGTAAAAATCCAATTCGACCAATAGTAGAAAAAGGCATTTCATTAATAACGATGAGTCTTCTGATCAGATTAGCTTTAGTTACGATAAGGAAAGCGATGCCAGAGAGCACGAGGACGGTGATTTTGATGAATCTAGCAGTCCTAGCCACTTTTCAATAATACACTTTAATTCATACGATAACACGGTTAGGGCTATTAAAAGTGTATTTTCAAAGGTAAAGAGATGCCTTGTTGCCTGTTTTCAACCCGCATTCTTCAACAGAGAAAAAGTTCACTGGACAATTTTCAGTCGTTTTGCCATAACCAATATTTTCTTGATGTCCATACTCTGAACAAGTGAGCAATGTCCAATGTGTGACCAGTGCAAATGTCCAGTCGTTTTGCCGGCGCTTTAGCTGCACCCAAGTTTCCTTTGAAAGATTATTCAGCGCCACTGATAACTTCAAAAGAAGAGAAAACTTTCCACTTGATTACGAGCAAGTCATTGGCCAATTTGCTGATTCATTTGCACTTCTTCGAAAAGAGTTGAAATTCTGAGAATTTAAATAAGTTTTGATCTTGATTCTTAACTCTACATGGGATTTTAAAGCCTGTTTACACGAGGGGAAAGGTATGGATCCAATTGGGTCCGAATTTACGAACTAAAGTCGATATACTGCTGCTGTTTAGCGTATTGCTTTATTATCAATTTTTATTGAATCAATCGTATTCTAAGCCACATTTTTAGTGGGTGTGGCTCAATTTTTCCTGCCACGCCCCAAACCGGGCCAAAACTTGAGTTTTCTAACCACCCTGCGATTTTGACGCCAGACCGCCCCTGGCTTCGAAGCTGCTTATATCTTGGCCATAGTGCTGGACCTCTCTCAGCCCGTCTCTTAATATGGTCTCTCTCACACATCAAATTCTTGATGCTTGGAGAAATCCATAGTACATGTGCATGCCCAGTCTTAGCGGTCCTTTTTTCAACGGGGAATGCACATCCAAGACAGCGAGAAACATTGGCGGATCTACAGGGGGGGCCGGGGGGGCCATGGCCCCCCCCAAACGATTCGACAACGAGAAACTTTGAATGAAAAGACAGTAAATACATTAACTAAACATGTAAATTGATAAGGTAAAAGTTTTTGCATAACAAGAAACTAGTTGTTTATATAACTAACAAACCAAAATTACTTATTACATTACATGAGAACACTAACTGCGAGCATAGAAACATGAGAGCTTTGATTGAGTAATTTTGTGGAAATCAGTGATCCCAACTGATGTCAATATATTCAGAAAAGAATTTGAAAAGGAAGTAGCTATATCGTAGCAAAAACGTTATCGGAGATTTTGCCTTTGAAACGAAAAGCTACATGCGAGCTCATTTTGCGCGAGAAGTGGTGTGTTTCAATGTTGAGTATTGCGATATAATAGCAACGTCATTTTGTCCATCTTTTAACTACTTACAGCTTTAATGGGATTCGTCTTGATTTTAATGCTGCGAATGAGTCAATGAGTTTATCGCTCGTTGGTGTTCTGTCACGGTGAACTTGCAGAAGAAGTAGGGATTCTAATCTCTCCTCAGACATTGTTGACCGAATTGCTGTCAGGGTACTATTCAGTTTAGAAAATAGTCGTTCGGGTTCTGCTGTTGTCACCGGTAGCACAGTGAGAATGTTGAGTAATGTATGCAAATTAGGAAATACATCACCTTGGCAGTCGCCTAAAGCGCCGATAGCGGTATTTGCTACTGTACTTGTTCCACGTGACAGCCATTGCTGCTTCCAAATTTCATACTCTCCTTCAACAATGGACAAGGGGTCTAAAAAGACTCCGTATTTTAGTGCTGCAGGCAAAATATCTTGCCAAGTTGATTCTTTGACGAAACAAGGCAGAATTCTTGTAAGCGTCGCAATCTTCTGCTGATGGGGACCAAATCTTGCTTTCATATCTCCAGCCACTTCATCAAGAAGAGGTAAAAACACATTGATACGATAATAATCAATGGCTTTTTGATTGGCTTCACCTGCATTTGATCTGAACCTGGATTGACTGACTGCTCGAGGAATTGCGTGCATCTCTTCTCTGGTCACTCCAATATTTTCGCCAAGAAGCATTGCCTCTTCAAACATCGAAGCAAACTCATTTTCTTCACCTTTACGCCACGTGTAAAGCTTTGACTGTGTCGCAGAAATCGTCGACATTGCTTTCACAAGATCGCTACCAATTTGTTGCAAAGAACGGGACACTGGGCGAAGTACAGCAGACACTTTCTCGGCCAATACTAGCGCTACAAGGAACTGAGGGTCTTGCAAACTTTTTAACAATCTCCTGGCATCTTTTCTTGTATCTAATGAGTCCCAAGCGAGCATTTCCTCCAAGCACACAACGATGTAAGGCAAAAGCTGTCGTGCAACCAAAACTGATTCATGTCTTTCGACAAATCTTGTTTCACAGAGGGTCACCAACTGCCGTCGCTGAAGCTCTTCAATTGATTCTCGTGCTATGACTGCTTGCAAATAGCTGTTTCTTTTCGCATGCTTGAAGAAATTGTTGATATCTTTGATGTCATCCATGCAATGTCTGATTGCTGGTATCTTTGCGGCTCGAGAACAACTTAGATTTAGCGCGTGCATGCAGCAGTGGAAGTAGTCAGCGAGTGGCGCAGCAGATTTGATAAAGGAGCAAACACCAACTCGCTCACTGGACATCGATGCAGCACCATCATATCCTTGACCAACGAGGTACTGCAAATCCAACCCAAGCTCACTTATATGGCGGAGTAGAGTCTCCCCTATTGCCTTGCCACATAGCTTAATTTCATTGTGCTCTGTTTCATCTGATTGGTCACTGCTTTTTATGTCTGCAATCAGGTCTAAAATTGCGACCGGTTCTTCTTTGATAATTTTTGGCACATTTTTTGTGTCAACGTAACGAATTGCAATGACCAACTGTTCTCGTTTCGCACAATCTTGGGTTTCGTCGGCCATTATTGTCCAAAATTTTGCATTTTTTACATCTCTTACTATGTCCTCTTTGACAATATTTCCTGCACAGGCAATTAGCTCGTTTTGTATCGTTTTGCTTACCAAAGAAGCATTGCGTTTGCAAGATTTCAAGTGATCTTTCAAGTTTGTATCTCCTCCCCGTACTCTCAATCGCAGCAATGCCCTGAAGTTTCCATCATTGTGCTTGGGTTCCATCCCAGTTGAATCTACTGGTCCATCATCACGATGGCCTCTAAGCGCAATATTTTGCCTGGCGCATGTTAGAAGGGTGTCGATGATGGGAACCAGCGCAGTCCTGTTTCTTTCAATCTCTTTCTGCCTTTCAATGTTCATTATTGATCGAACGTCCTTCTCACTCCCAGGTGTTGCACGGCTCAAGAACTCCGTGTACTTTATGGCACATGTCTTATGAAAAGATGTTTCTTGGTGACTTGTGAGGGCTCCATTTTTCCCTGTCAAGTCTGAAAAGTTTACAAGAGGCTTGTTAACAAGTTTGCCCATTGACTGGCCTGCTCCACCTCCGTATTGTGCACCTCTTCCACCTCCACTCTCGCACGTCTTGAATAAAACGCAATAAACACACCAAGCACCGCAACATTTTGGCTCTCTGCTGACAGCTAGCCAGGGGAAGGTTTTCAAGTGATTTTCACCCAGAAAACGCTTCGTTGTCGAGGACATACCAACCATGAGCTGATTCTTTGGTTTTTTCTTTTCAGAAAATGGATATTCATCCCTTCTCTGCGGCACCCACCTCTTCGATAAATATGCTTCCCTTTCGTTATCTGTCAGCTGTTCTCCTCGTTTTGTTTTCATTATAGCTCTACCAATGTCATATCTATCAGATATTGCAACATTTACTTGTGTCGCCATACAACAGAGGTCTGGGTGTGTTTCCTCTTCAGGACAATCCTGGACTACCGCAACTTGGCTTTGTGTGTCGAATTCTTCACCAGTAGATTTTGATTCAAATTCTTGGCAAGTGGTAGTTTCACATGTTTTAGAGATTTCAGGGTTATCTCCAACTGAACTGGTGCGGCTACTTTTTGAGAAGAATGATTCAAGAGTTCTTGATTTCTTTGGCGGACCAGACATTTTAATCAAACCTCCAGTCGGCTTTATTCTCTCGCTTTCAGTGAGGCAATAAGTTGCAAGTGGATGTGTAACACAAGAATTATGATAAGCCTAAAACAATAGTTCAATGCAAAATTAGATGTGACCGGATCTCGCGGCTCATATGGACTATGGTTTAACACAAATCATGACTGCGATCATGAATGAATGACGTCTGCAAACGTTAATGGTTGAGAAAGTTATGGCTAAAATGGGTTACAGTTCAAACATTGTTCATCGTGTTATTGCGATTGTGATACCCAAAAAGCGTCACTATTTCCAACAAAAGCAAAACAGTACCTATAACTACTCAGCTTTGCCTGTTATGCTGCGATGAATTTTTGGTGACTACCCATTTTGAAAATTTACCATTCAAATTATACGCACCAAATACGTGGGGACTTTTGCTCATTTTCTAAATCTTTTTTTCATCTTAAGGGTACGTGTCTTATGCCGGCTTCTTGAACACAGGAATTATAATGTCATTCACGAACTCTGATGCGTCATAGTTCCCCTCCCAAGTCAAGCGCGAAAGCTGCTGACCAAATATTCAATATGAATATTTGTAAAGGCTGAAATACACGATCAGTTTTTTATGTCAGTTTTCCCCAAAGTTATTTCTATATCCGTTTTTCATCAGTTTAACTAAAGAAGCGCGTGTTTACACGATTAGCCAAAGTTCATCAATTTTTCATCATGTATTTTAGCCTTTACTTCGCTTGGAAGTTTCTCGCAGCAATGAAGTTTCTTAATTTTCAGTGTTCTGAGAGTGTACCTTCTTATGAAATTTTTTGATAGAAAGGGGCGTTTCCCGCGTTCGGTGAGACTTTGAAGGGCGTGTCTGTGAAATTTTCGCAGGCCTCCTCTTCTTTCATAAATGGCCCTCCCCAAACGCAGACGCTGGATCCGCCCCTGGCGAGAAAGAGATCGTAGAAATTGCTAGCCATCCTATTAGGGTCATCCGATCTACATGACATAGCCATCTCCCAGTCAATGCTATGCAATTCATTAAGAAAAGAGTCACGGTCATAATTTTTCAAACTGCGTGACTCTGTCTTAAATTTCTGTTTGATCTATTAACTAAAACGTTTTATTAGGCTCTTTATCTTTATTTCAGTTAAGTTAAGTGAGCTTCTGCTAGATGCCCAGAGCATCATAGAGCAACTAATAAATTTTTACTGAATGTTTTATCTTCGACAAGATCAAATTACAATATTTACAGCAATGCTGACATTTACAGCACATGTTTTGTTTTTGGTTCTGGGCATTTCGCTTTGTTTTAAGTTTTGATAAGAGAGTCTTTCCGATGGTTATACGAGAATTACAATACATGAACTCTGTATCGAACTGACAAGGAAAATAGACATTTTCACAAATCCCAAAATTCAATACTGTACATTTTCGAAATCAATACTGCACGTTTTTAAATTAATACTGAACAAAGTGTGTAATACTGCACACTAAAATAGGCCCTGGACAGAGCATTATTGAAAGATTCAAGAAAGGAACATGAACAAATTACATAACAAAATATAGGCAACATTGGAAAAATCCTTTTTCCCCTTAATTTTCATCTAATTTGCATCATTTATTGATCATTATGACCGTAAACATTTGTGTGAACCCCCTCCCTCCATCTTTGATTAGGTAATATGTGAACGTTCCCATACCCAACTGCCAACGCATCGATAATCTTATCCAGATACAACCATTCTGAATGAAGAGAACATAGGATTGTACTCAGTTAATACTTCAAAAGTGAGAACCCCCTCAGCTATTCGATATCAGGCATTTGAAATAATTCGCATTAGTCATAAGTGAAGAAACTAATTTGCGCTGGTCGTAAGTCTTGGTTAATCACAAGTTATGGGCGTTTTTGAAGATTTCGGAAAACCATTCAATAAAGTATACAATTACAAGGAATTAGCAAAAAACTGGTGGAAATTTGATACATCATTGATACAGTTTTTCTCAATTTAATGGTGAAGCTAAACTAAACTGTAAAATCTTTGACGCCGAAACCATAACCACGGCGAACTTTTTATGCAAACGTTTTTTCAAGACGTCGATTTATGGTTGCAATCAATCTTAGTTCTGTGCGAATATTGATAATTGCCTTTCGAAAGTTCTTTGAAAATATAACTTGAAGCAAAGGCGTACCGGGAATTTTCGCCGTGTCCTAGTGGGCCAAGGAGTGATGGGTGGAGAGAAAATGTGGATAATATTTCGCAGGTAGAGAGGCCGAAATTCCCAGCAAGTTAAAGAAAAACAAACAGCAGAAATGGAAAAAGCTGAAGAAATGAGAAGGAAATCAATAGAAACAATTGGAGAAAGCAGGAAGAGAAAGGAAGGGGAGGGGAAAAATGTAAGTGAAAAGAAAGGTAACATTCCGCAGAAAACCTTTCAAAATTATTCAAGAAAGAATCAGAGTTGACAGCTGACTCAATCCGGGCTGACTCACAATTGCGTTTCGTTAACTCAACACAGGTCGAACCCAGTTAGCTTTTTGTAGTGTAAACCGGGCTTTCGATTGGAAATAATTTCACTTGCTTTCATTATTAAGCGTCGGACGAAGAGTTTAAGTGAATTTTGTTCCACTTTTCCGAGCTATTTTGAACATTATTTCTTCCTTGTACTCATATTGTAGTTTTCTAAATATATTATCTATCAGTTCAATATTGCGTAGACAGAATATGCTCAATGCATTCTAAACAACAGTTTACACCATTCAATCTTTTCCTCTCTTGGGTACAGTTAAATGTTAGCTGTAAGTCAGCGCTGTGAGTTATTTTTCTCCGATCGCAGTAGCTGCCTAAAAAATTCACAATATCTTTGAAACGCGTTCAGATTTGTAAGAGTTATTAGTTTCTATAGACGAAACACTGAAGCAACGAACATCGTGGAGAAATCAGTTTTGTTGATTTTCTTGATTACTTAGATAAAACATGAATCAAAACTAAGGACGAAAATTTGCATAAAAAGAAGCATAAACAAAGGATATTCCTAAGAATTCGGAGCCTGGAGAAATCCCGAAATAGGCAGGCTTAAGAAGGCATCTTTCAGAGTTGTTTTAATGTTCGCAACTTTTTGAAAATATAATTTTCGCAACTTTCAATCTCCAAAATTTTCTTAAAAAAAGAAATTATGCTTTTTTGCTTTGCTCTACTTTTAGAATGAATGTATAGCGAAGGGCGGAGGGAGTGTGAGAAGTGACGTAATTGGCATTATAATAGAGGGGTTAAGAAAGATGGTGACACAGGGTGGCATGGGGCCTGAAAATCTTTAAATTATAAGTGATATCAATGATGTATAACCCTGTCATCAATGTCAAATGTCTTGTCTACACTATACTATCGAACCTTGTTTCAGCCTTGGTAGGGGGTAGAGTGAACCCAAGTAATATTTTCTGTGGTGCGAACACAAAGTTACCTAGCCAAGATTGATCTGGGATGATTTGTCTCGTCTCGGCCTAGGTTGTCTCGGCCTAGGTTGTCTCGGCCCGGGCTGACTCGGCCTAGGTTGTCTCGGCCCGGGCTGACTCGGCCCGGGCTGACTCGGCCCGGGCTGACTCGGCCCGGGCTGACTCGGCCCGGGCTGACTCGGCCCGGGCTGACTCGGCCCGGGCTGACTCGGCCCGGGCTGACTCGGCCCGGGCTGACTTTAAGGTTACGGTAGACGTTTTCTGGACGAAGCCATTTTTCGATTTCTTCATTTTCTTGAGCCGAATTTTCTAAGGCACACAATTTTAACCATGTTTGAAACCAGGAGAACTTTTGAAACAGCAAAAAATTCCATGTAAACGGAAGTTTCCATAACTTCTTTATCAAAGCTACTAGTTTAGGTCTTAAAATATCTTGACTTGTTAAGCAGATTATCTTTTCTTTGCGGTTGTGGTCGCATGTCTCATTTACAATATCGCATGGCACATTGATATGTCCAATCATGTGTTTATTCAAACTCGGCCCGGGCTTATTCATCTTAAAGCTTCAAGTGACTTGACACTGATTTCACAATGGTTATACAGGTACGAAAAAGCTATTTTGTTTCCAAGGTACTAATCGAATGGCTCAAAAATTTGCACACGGCCAGGACAGATGTCGGGTAGGCAAAATGTGTCTCAAATTTGTGTAGCTGGGAATCAGTTTACTGCAAACTATGTCATAATTCAATTAAATTAGGAATTATACTTGAAAAAATTAACGAATTATAAAAGGACGTTTCGAGCATAGCCCGTTATCAAATTAGTATATTTATGTCGTAATTCATTCTTAAAATCACATGCAATGTATGACGGAATGGGAAATTATATTGCAAGCAAAACTGGGGCTTGTCCCCAGGGATGGCGCCAGAAAAGAAATGCTGTGGGGGGCTGTAATGTCAGAGTGCCGACAGTGAGTGAACCATCAACAAAAATCTAATATAACACCATTTCCGCTGTGGTAATTCCAGTTAAAAAAATGAAAAAAAACTGAAAAAAATCAAACAATGAAAAAAAAATTAAAAAATCACGAAGTGGAAGTTATGAAAGCGCCGACATTATGAAAGTGCTGAGACAACATAGGCTTAAAATTTTTCAAAATTGACTTGCCAACGGAGGGGCCCAATGAATTTTTTTGGGGGCTCCTGCCCCCCAAGCACTCCCAGTGGCACTGTTGTCCCCGGAAAAATATTTTAAATCACGCTATTTGGTAATTCAGAAAATGCCGAAATTTAGTGTCTTTTCTTTTCACACTTTGCTCTGGGAAGACGATTATCAGTCAAATTGACTGTATTTGAAACTCTGAAAGGGTGGCAAAATATTTAACGATGTAAAGCGGCTTGCAGATTTTGAAAGTTAGACTAAAGCCCAAAGCCTAAAGCCATTTTTCAGTTAGCGCGACACTTTCTTTTAAGATTTTACAGAGAAAGCAACTTCTCTTTCCAGCGTAGGAGACGAGATTATTTTCGATTAAACACGCAATCTTCTGAAATTTAGCAAAATAATGACTTCATTCTCATCAAACGGTAATTTATGAATTTTTGAAAGTTTTAAAGCGTTTCTTTGCAAAAATAAAGAGGGGCTTTAGCTCCTACTAGCCTATTATGATGCCCGTACAATTATGCGTAATTATGGTCAGGCATTGAACATGTGCTTATAAAACTATTGACTTTTCAGAAAGATATCTGACAACATCATTTGGAAAAATGGGTTCTAAGGGATCCTCATGCCACCCGTTTGTGCAAATTGATAATTTATAATCATGTTTTTTATAGGAAATTTTTTTGTTGCAATTAGTGCAAAACCCTGCAAACCCCATGTACCTTAGCCATGCAAGTGTAGCGAGGAAATTGCAGAAATTTTGAACACGTGTATAGGCCATGAGGGAGAAACCACAAACAGAAAGACGATAATATACACAATCAATAATAACATTTCAAAACAGCAACAAAACAAACAGAAGCTACAAAACCTTAATAGAAACATAGTCATTTATCTCTTGTAAACGGAGTCACTATTTCATGTTTTGTCTGGACAGTACAACAAAAAAGTTTTATTCGGCTCTTTATCTTTCTTTTAGTTAAGTTAAGTGCGCTTCTGCTAGATGCCCAGAGCATGTTAGGGCAGGGCAACTGATAAATTATTACTGAATGTTTTATTTTCGACAAGATCAAATTACGAAATTTACAGCAATTCTGACATTTACAAGTAGATGTTTTGTTTCTGGTTCTGGGCATTTCTCTTTGTTTTAAGTTTTGATAAGAGAGTCTTTCCGATGGTTATACGAGAATTACAATACATGAACTCTATATCGAAGTGATGAGGAAAATTCACATTTTGTGAGCAAAGCAGGAATCTGGGATAGCCGCAAAAAGACATTTTCACAAATCCCAAAATTCAAAACTGCACATTTTGGAAATCAATACTGCACGTTTTTAAATTAATGCTGCACAAAGTGTGTAATACTGCACACTAAAATAGGCCCTGGAAAGAGCATTATCATTCAAGAAAGGGAGATGCACAAATTACATAACAAAATATAGGCAACATTGAAAAAATCCTCTTCCCCCATAAATTATCATCTAATTTGCATCATTTATTGATCATTATGACCGTAAACATTTGTGTGAACCCCCTCCCTCCATCTTTGATTAGGTAATATGTGAACGTTCCCATACCCAACTGCCAACGCATCGATAATCTTATCCAGATACAACCATTCCGAATGGAAAGAACATAGGATTATATTCAGTTAATGCTTCAAAAGTGAAAACCCTCTCAGCTATTCGATATCAGGCATTTGAAATAATTCGCATTAGTCATAAGTGAAGAAACTAATTTGCGTTAGTCATAAGTCTTGGTTAATCACAAGTCCTGGGCGTTTTTGAAGATATCGGAAAACTGTTCAATAAATTGTACAATTATGAGGAATTGGCAAAAAACTGGTGGAAATTTGATACATCATTGATATAGTTTTGCTCAATTTAATGGTGAAGCTAACTAAAGTGTAAAAACTTTGACGCCGAAACCATAACTACGGCGAACTTTTTATGCAAACGTTCTTTCGAGAAGTCAATTGATGGTTGTAATCAATTTTAGTTCTGTGTGAATATTAATAATTTCCTTTCGAAAGTTTTCAAGTTTTTTGAAAAATATAAGATTTCTTTTGATAAAACTTTTTTGATAAAAAAGAAATTACGCTTTTTTGCTTTGCTCTCCTTTTTAATGAATGTATAGCGAAGGGCTGCGGGGAGTGCGAGAAGTGACGTCATTGGCAATATAATAGAGGGGTTCAGAGAGGTGGTGACACAGGTGGCAGGGGGCCTAAAAGTCTTTAAATTATAAGTGATATCATTTATGTATGACCCTGTCATGAATGTCAAATGTCTTGTCTACACTATACCATCGAACCTTGTTTCAGCCTTGGTAGGGGGTAAAGTGAACCCAAGTAATATTTTCTGTAGTGCGAACACAAAGTTACCTAGCCAAGGTTGATCTGGGATGATTTTTGCCCAGGTGGCCTAGGTTGACTCGGCCTAGGTTGACTCGGTCTAGGTTGACTCGGCCTAGGTTGACTCAGCCTAGGTTGACTCAGCCTAGGTTGACTCGGCCTAGGTTGACTCAGCCTAGGTTGACTCGGCCTAGGTTGACTCAGCCTAGGTTGATTCGGCCTAGGTTGACTCGGCCTAGGTTGACTCGGCCTAGGTTGACTCGGCCTAGGTTGACTCGGCCTAGCTTGACTCAGCCTAGGTTGGCTCGGCCTAGGTTGACTCGGCCTAGGTTGACTCGGCCTAGGTTGACTCAGCCTAGGTTGACTCGGCCTAGGTTAACTCAGCCTAGGTTGACTCGGTCTAGGTTGACTCGTCCTAGGTTGACTCAGCCTAGGTTGACTCGGCCTAGGTTGACTTGGCCTAGGTTGACTTGGCCTAGGTTGACTCGGCCTAGGTTGACTCGGCCTAGGTTGCCTCAGCCTAGGTTGACTCGGCCTAGGTTGACTCGGCCTAGGTTGACTCGGCCTAGCTTGACTCAGCCTAGGTTGGCTCGGCCTAGGTTGACTCGGCCTAGGTTGACTCGGCCTAGGTTAACTCAGCCTAGGTTGACTCGGTCTAGGTTGACTCGTCCTAGGTTGACTCAGCCTAGGTTGACTCGGCCTAGGTTGACTTGGCCTAGGTTGACTTGGCCTAGGTTGACTCGTCCTAGGTTGACTCAGCCTAGGTTGACTCGGCCTAGGTTGACTTGGCCTAGGTTGACTTGGCCTAGGTTGACTCGGCCTAGGTTGACTCGGCCTAGGTTGCCTCAGCCTAGGTTGACTCGGCCTAGGTTGACTCGGCCTAGGTTGACTCGGCCTAGCTTGACTCAGCCTAGGTTGGCTCGGCCTAGGTTGACTCGGCCTAGGTTGACTCGGCCTAGGTTAACTCAGCCTAGGTTAACTCGGTCTAGGTTGACTCGTCCTAGGTTGACTCAGCCTAGGTTGACTCGGCCTAGGTTGACTTGGCCTAGGTTGACTTGGCCTAGGTTGACTCGGCCTAGGTTGACTCGGCCCGGGCTGATTCGGCCCGGGCTGACTTCGATTTTTCGAGCTGACTGCGAGCCACCCTGCGATTTTGACGTCAGACCGCCCCTGAGTGTGGTTTTGAAATAGTTCAAAAATTTCAATGATTATATAAAATCAAAAATTGGTTACCATATTTAGATTCTGTTTTTAATATCCAAGCATAGAATTTTGACCTATTTTCGGCTATTTCTAGAGTTTGGCCTAGATATTTCATAGCAGTTTCTGTAAATAAACAAAGAAAAAGTAACTAAATCACATCTTTGTACAAATGTGTTAAGAAATTTATGCATTGAGTGGCTAAACATTGTTGCTGGATCCGTTTTAAAACAGATCAATCATTGTTTTCTGGAATTTCGACGAGACAGAAAGCACCACAGCAAGCACCGCGACTGTAAATGCTTGGAATTTGCGAACGACGGCTTCATTTTCCAATATTAACATCAATTTATAAATTTAAGTGCAAAAGAAGCCCACTCGCCAAATTTCACATCGATATTCGAAAGAGAAGTGAACGAAATCAATCCTTACTTTTACCAAATTTATAAGGGCTCGGTCTGGAGCAAGTTCCTTTTTGCCACTATTCAAAATGGCGGAAGTAAACAAATTTGCCTCACAGCGGACCTGTAAGTTATATATCTAGCGCCTTCGGCGCTTCTACATCATTGTCTTGTTGGCAGCTGCTTCATTACGAGGTTACGGTAACGCTTTGAGGGGGTATGCAGTTATGCAAGAATATTTCAAAATTTTTAGTAAAAAATTCGGACCATCGAAACAGTGAAATTCGATTGACAGACGAGGCCCCTTAGTTTTGAAAGACATTCAAAAATGTAAAGATCGAATTTGAAATATTTTACAACATACTAAAAGCTTTTTCGTCTGATTCTCCTCAGAGGATAAAACGTCAGAATAAGGCTCCAAAATAACAAGATGGAAAATATATACACTCCCTTCAGGAAAGTTTCCGGATAGTTGTTAGAGAAAATTGGTTGCGAATCAGTTGTTAGATAAATTTGTTTAAAAATTACAAGGACAGTTGTCAGAAAATTGTTTTAATCAATTTCCTCAATTTATTCATAAAATTTTTTTGCCCTTAATCTATTTATTCGTCGAAAAAAACAATCTTATCGATATGTTAGTAAACTCTGTGAAGGTTTTTCCTCGAGATGGTAGCGACCGAAGCAAAAGAATTTACTTCTGAGCAGTATCTAGAAATGATGCTACATCACAATGATAGGAAAAAGCCATCGTTAAATTGCTAATATCATTGGATGCACAAAGACTGCCGCTTTCGACATATGCAAAAAAAATTGAAAAACGAGAAGCATAAAAAATTGTCGAAACTATATTATTCTATAATTGTATATGAAAGCATAAAAATGTATCTACCCAGTTGTTGAAAGAGGCCAATCAGAAATATTCAAGCACAGTCCTAGAAGGGGGCTTATTAGGGAGGGGCTCGTTAGAGAGGGGGTGCTTTGATAACTTAAACTTTGAAATGATATTAAAATTTTCTTATGCATTATCATTGCATCATTTCTATCGAAAAAACTTTGCTAGCAGCTTTGAGAGTTTATTAACATTAGTGAAATATAATGTCTTCATCTTCATCAGATTCATTAGGATCAATTGATAACCCTTGTACCTCTTCTAAACAGACTTTGTCCTCTTGGATTCCTTTGAAAGGATCAGCAACAGTATCTCCCTAGACTAGATCTTATCATCAAGCCTGTCAAGAGTCTGTTATTATCATCAGTCAAGAGAGCCACTTAATGTGCATATTTTAAATTGCCCTGTAAACTATCACTCAACTCTCAATCGCCAATGAGTGGTAAGCTTGACAAAGAGGGGGCTTTTATCAGGTTTTTCTTTACAAGGTTGACTTTGATAGAGAGGTGGGCTTAGAGAAAAGGGGGCTTAATAGGGCCTTTACATTAGTTGTCTTGTCAGTATTGCGTTCCTCCAGAAAATCAAATCCTGGATTCTTTCATAGAGAGCAAACGAACTTCTTCTGTCCACACAAGAGCGGCTTTTTCGTTTGCATGTAGATCGATTCCAAAATTGCTACAACCATTGTCAAAATTTCTTAGAACACCAAGCAATTTGCGTTGTATTTTTATACTTTTCAATTCTTTTCCTGGATACTCCTATTGCCGCACCCCCTTCCCCCCTAAACAATGTTGATAATTTAGAGAAATATCATAGAAGTCGCAGAAAAAAGCTTACATCCTAATCCCCTACGTCGTTGTGTAGTAAACCAACATTGTTCAGAATGAAAAGAGGAATGCCATTATTTTCCCTTGGAAACTGACGTTGGTGTACCAAGACTTTGTGAAAAGATGCACGTACATGCATAAATGTGCTCCAGAAAGATTTTTGGATCTATTTTATGACATTTGGAACCTCAGTCAGACAGTCACATGTTATACTAAAACATATTTCATCCACTAAACTGCACATCACCAAATATTATCATTCATCCATGAATATTTGAACTTTCTTTAGAAAAGAAGTCTAAATTTATAAATAAAATATGACATACTGATTTCTGAAAAACTTGCTTTGGAAAACATTAGAGAACAGAAATTGCTACAAAAACTTTAATTACACATTCCGAATAGTCTAAGTTAGATTCAGTATCGTTCGAGATTAAAGTAAAGGTTCATGAGAGGATGGGGTCGAAGGAATCTCAGGGTTGTAAGAATGATATAATTTTGATTTTACACATCGATTTTACACAAATTTTGCTTTTACTAGTAAGAAATAACTGAGATGGCCGGTGTAAAAGGACTTCACAATGACCTTATTTCTCTTTTACCCATTCGCTATTGTGAGAATTGTTCCTTTTTTCAGTCTGAAATTCCCCATCGAGTTATTCAAAGTTTTTATAATTCAACTGCATTGCACAAGTTAATCATTCACTTGCAAGTTCCTTAATATTTTCATTGAGTAAAAGCTGGTTTGTTTACATGCTATAGGAACCATCGCGTATGATAAAGGTTTTTTGCTAGTACACTTGCTTATCACACCTGGTAATCTACATCAACTTCATTGATATAAGGGCCATATTATTCACTAGATAATTTCTGTATGCAAAACTTGAGTCACCAACTATTTGGCTCTACTGTATCGTAATGAACTTTTATATTTAACTATATTTCTCACTAAATGTTAAGTACATGGCAATGTATGTTGTTATTTGTATCGTTCTATGGTTTAAAAAAGCAAAATTCAGAAAAGTTAAAATATTGATTCGTCAACTAGGTAGCCAATTAGTTTCCTTTAATAGCTGTCAATACAACTTCCATTTTTACGCAAAAATCTTCCTGTGTAAAACATTTCTCTCATTTAGTTAGAAAAATCTTTGAATAAAACTATAAGGTAATTAACAGGGACAAAGCCTGACGATGACGAAAACTCAAAATGAAACTTTGAAATAAATGAAATGCAAAATTAATATCTCACTCCGGCAGACAGAGTTTCATACAGAACACCTTCCATCTTGCATAATAAAATTATATAGTTTTAGCTTTTTTCTATGGTCAAATAAAATGTCTCCAATTGGCCAGGAATTCCAATAATTGCCTGGCTTGGTATTTGTGGCATGGAATTGTATGATTAAATGACTTTCGAAAGAAAAAAATTTTGAATAAAATTTAGACCTAAACTTCTAGTCAAGGCCAAATCTACTACAATTCATATTCACTCCATTCGGCTGCTAGCACTAGAAATTTTCGAAACTCTGCACAACTTGAAACACCATGGAATACCACTGAAAGTACAAAATCAGTTAAACTTTTTTAAAATTGGAAGAGATTCGGTCAATGGAAGATTCAAAGCCGACGGACCACTGTTATTTTGGCTTGGTTCGTTAAGTTGAAAACAAAGACCAAGTTACCATGATTGCCTGTGCTCATATTATTGCATTTCAAGGTTCCTCTTATTGACTGACTGATGCAAATCTATAAAATCATTAAAACATTTATTTATGACGTCATCACTAAATGACTCTTTAAAGCTACTGTTTCTTTTTAAGTCAGAAATCTTTTCCAAGGCGGAACATGGTCATTACGAATAGAAATTTCATATGATTGATATAACTACCGTTGCAAGATAAGCTCGCTAAGCGGAGGTGCAACCAGTCCTATTGTAGTTTGTACTACTCTGCCTAACCGGCATCAAACACTCTATTAAAGACCAGCAGAACACTAACTTTCCTTGAATTATTAGATTGTGCCCATATTAAGTGCAAAGCAGATACAATTTTGGAGTTATTCTCGAATTCATTAATGCAATCATTGTGAGAATTTTTTCATTTTTTTTAGTCATTTCTATTCTGGCGTTTAGGCCTAGCTATCAGGGCAATGTTGCAATTGCATTTTTACTGCTTTATTGAACGCAGCGTTTTCAGAAAATTGTAAAAACAATTCGCGGAAATTGTAAATCCGCGAATGAGCTTGCTTATTTTTGATATTTTTGGATAGGGGCTTATTTGAGGGGGCTTATACGGGGGCTTATACGGTGGGGGGGGCTTATAAAATTATTGTAGAAATTAGGAAGACACTGTTAAAAGACCATGTTAATTTTTGTAGAAATTTCTTTATGAGCAATAAATTAATTATTACCAAAAGTATGAATTATTGTGGTAATTCAATGAAACGCTAAAGGCAACCTCAAATGACAAAAATACTCAAACTGAGGGGTTCCAATCCGATAATTTACGGTAGCAGTGGGGGCTGACTCGAGGGGGAGGGGAATTTTTACATGCCTACCATATAAACAGGACATAATGTCTCGCCTCTAGCAGCAAACGAAATGTTAGTTCACTGGTACCCATTTTTGTCCCCTTCAATGACGAAAATGTCTCCAATGTGACCATAATATAGAAAGCATTTAGAAAGGTGTAGAGCACTTTAGATACGGTAAGCATCAATTGATTGAAGTAGCTTTGAATCTTTAAAGAGCTTGGTTCAATGAAGAATTTTTCATCATCCTGAAAGTGGATAGAAAGCTTAAAAAATCAATTCTTCGTCTCATCATAAGGACTATCAATAGATGCATTATTAGGACGTTTTTGTGAATGTAGTTTTAAGTGGAGGTAGGATTCTCATTAAGAGGCAAAACTTTTCTTTACATCTAGCTCCGAGGCACGTTTGATGTTGAATTCTTTAACACTTGTGCAAGTAGTTGTTAAATTTGGTTTTTTTGAAATTTTCGTAAATTTGTGATAGCTGTGTTATTCGAATTAGATCATTTGCTTTTTATTTTGTAATTAAAAACTAGAATTATTTGTCTTCGAATTATAATAGATTACAAAACAAAACAAACAAACTCTGAATGGCCGATACAATATAAAGAATAAAAGTCTCCCAGCCAGTCAAAGATTTGGAATCTATGCTATAAAGGACTTTTTCAGCGTGCAAGATAGGTTAGCATTTGTTCCCATTGACCCCTGCATAAATCTGACACAAAAATCAGATTTTGAAATGTTGCAACGTTTCAGAAGGCTGTTGAGGATTGACAGGTCACGAAACGCTTATCATACAAGTTTATCAATAAGTCGGTTAACACAGGAATTCATACAAATGTTTTTGATAATCTTCTCATTTGGAGGCGTGTTCCCAACGTTTGGAAACCAAGATAAGGCTGATCAAGTATGTTTGTGCTGCAACGAGTGCAATGAATTCAACGTCATGAAAAATAAATTATACGTGTTAAGAACGTAATTTTGTTAATGAACCTTCAGTGCCTAAGATTCAAAATTATAAATATAATCGATTTCACATTGTTTGAATATTTGATGATTTTTAGTTGTTTCCCAAAACAAATCTTTTTTATTACACACTCTTTTATCAGATGCTAGGCCAAGGAATACTGCTCAGTCTCTTGATGCTTTTGTTCACTTATGTTCAAAAAGTTTTCAGGAAGAAAAATGATATTAAAAAACATAATATATTATAGTATAAAAACAAAAATATACAAATGACATGCATGTATACAAGGATATATAATGATAAACAAAAACAAAATATGTTATGAAATAAAAGAGAGCAGGGAGTCCTTCTTTCGTTTATCTCAATTGAACCAGAAACAGGTACCTTATAAACTATCAGGGTTCTTATAGACGGCTTCTCATACAAAATTCGTGTACAATAACCCTTTGGGTCTATTTTTGATAATTCGAACTTTTAATGATTTTAAAACATCTATGGAATTACAACGACAGAATGGCGTACTTAAGGCAAGGAAGTGGTGAAAAAGAGGCTCATGGAGCAAGTCTATATACGCACTAGACAGTGGATGTATGTACGTTTATACGGGAGAAAATCCGAACCTACCAATATTGTTTGATAAGAGCCGTTTTTATTAATTAGGGCGACTCTAGCCCTGTTTACAATACACAAACTAACTTAAGTTCGCCCTAGGTTTAAAGTAACCCTGGTCGAACCCTGATGCGTTTACACTGGAAACTGTCAACTTTGAAGCGTAAATGGAATCAAGGGCGAACCTGGGTTAGCTTGATATCGACGCATGCGTAATACACACAAATAGAAGGTGAGGATAAACAAAATGGTGGCAGTCAGCGTGTATAGTTTTTGTGAACTATACAAAATACAATGAATCAGCTTTAAAAAGCAATTATTCCCAGTGCAGGCTTCGTACAGTGACAAAACTCTGCATTTGCGCTTTGCTTTGTTATGCAATATTCACAATTGCTGAATTGCTGTCACTACGCATGCGTCCTACCCAGGTTCGCCCCAGGTTTGTGTTTACGCTACATTTTATCTAAACTAACCCAGGCTCGACCTAAGGCGAACCCACCTTTCGAGATGGGTTGACCTAGATTAGTTTATACCTTGGCGAACCCAGGTTAGTTTGTGTAAGGTAAACAGGGCTTCTGTTTTGACAGAGTTTTTCCATCTTTTTCTTCTCGCATGCCATGGTACTAGGCTCTAATATTTACTTTCAGATAGGAAAAAGATGAAAGATTTTTTGACATATTTTGATCTTAGTACACTAAGATCGTAAAGCTCTGCAAGTGGTCTATATGACCCCAAATCGAATCTCCAAGGGGCGTGGAGAACAGATAACCTTACTGATACGTGGCCACAGACTTAAAAAAATTAATACCTCAAGTTCTCTCTTTCTCTCCAGTTTTCTCTTTCTCTCCAGTTCTCTCTTTCTCTCCAGTTCTCTCTTTCTCTCGAGTTCTCTCACTATTGCAATAAGAAACAATTTCAATCTGTAAAGTCTTAAACTTAGAACAAATCTTATGGCTTGTCGATCTATTGATCCCCTTTTTGAAAATACTATTTACTCTTTCTCCGATTAAGGGGCCAAAAATGGATATCAACGGACCTTGCTTTCATGGTAACGACAATTTTAGTTACGAACTTTATCAGTAGAAATGACTTCTGAATGAAATCTAATCAATGCTCGTAAGATTTCTTTTCCAAAGATTTGTAATCCATAACAATCTGATATGGCAAGAAATTTCTTTTCTACAAAACAATACTGACTAAAGGTGATATTATTCTGTTCGTTATCCAATAAACGGAAAATTCTAAAAGAATTTATTGATAAAAAACACATCTTGTGATTATGGTTTGAAAATGAGTCATAGTTTTTAACATTTTCAATGCCATTTTTCGGCTAGCAGTCATTTTTTCACCTGCAAGTAACATACTGTAGAAATCAGTGGCAGGCACTATGCTCTGGGGAGAAAAGACAAACATATTTAGGCCACGCCCTTTTTCCGCCAGAAAACACCCTTTATCCAACAAGGAGCACCAATTTTACCTGAAGTGAACGTCCATGGCTCATAGCTACTTTGGATGCGTAAAGCCGCAGTTTCAAAACCATCGAATTACATTCAAAAAGTACGTTGCCAAAATATTACTCTTATTGACACTCCGCGTCACATAACATTTTATTCCAAAGATAAAAAGCTGCTCAATTTAGCCCGGTTTCCAGTCACACTCTGCTTACAGTCACAACTTTTCATGCAACATTTATGACTTTAAAAGTCTTCTGTAGAAGATTCACAAAAAGCAAAGAGATAAAGCAAGATATAGTTGCATTTTTGGCCTCAAACCTTAAAAAAAATCAAAGAGCTGCTTGCATATGATAGAAACGCCCTTTCAAAAATCTCTAGCTTAGCAAAAGGTGACCAACGAACTCTCCAAGAAGTGCTTTTGTTCAGGCACGGTGCCACTGGTAGGGGGCTGGGTGCAGCTGAAGCTCCCCCACTTTATTGGAGATGAAAAGTTTTGACCGTCTCTTTTGTTATTTTTAAAAACGGGTACGAAATAAAAAGAGAACAATTGTTTATATACTGCTTGATTGCTTGGTCAATGTACTAACTTATCTAGGTATATTATATTGTTTGTCTATTATTTGCATCAATTCAGTAGATAAATTTCTGCATTTTGGATGTGTAAATTCCAGACAAAGTAGATGCACATTTCTTTTCAAGGAGTTAAATTCTCTCAATCAATACAACAGCTTTATGTTATTCACATCGTTGTGCACCCTGAGCCAAAAGTCACCCTTTCTTTCTTTCCCCAACGTCTGTCATAAAAGTTTTAACGTGACTTCTTCCCTCTCAAATTTTTCCTAAATATTAACAATCAATGCTTCTCTGAGAATCGTCGAATTTTCTATTCTGAGCGGTATAGATATTTGTTAAATTCTAGTCTAGCAGATGCGTTTTAAGCCATTCATCGGACCCAACCATGGTGTCACTAAACTTGCTTCTTAGCCCCCCCCCCCCACCCACAGTTTCAATTTGGGTGGCGCTACCTCTGTTGTTGTGTCATTACTATCTATGCTATTTTACCAAACTGCCCTGCTTGCACCAATAGCCAAAAATGGTTTTCCTGGAAAGAATGGGCTCCTTTATGGTTTTTTCCGGCCCTCTTCTGGGAGCAACAACGCCCCTGAGTAAGAGTAAAATTTCAATCAGTGTAACATAATAGCAGACGAAAGGAGGGTATGGTAATTGCAGCGAGAAATAGACGCATCCATGACAAGGAAAACTGTATTTCTGTGCTGATCATGTTTCTTGAAACGTATGAACTTCAAGCAGTTACGTACACGTTTTTTTAATAAGAAAGGATTTTATAAGAAAGTTGTGCTCGGTTCTTCAAAAAGTTAAGAAAGTTCAAGGATGAATCTTTGAAACCTAAGAAAGTGAAAAAATTTTAGATATTCAGAGTTTCAAAGGAAATTGTGGCGTAAGAGTGAAATATTTCAACAATACAGTAATGTGCTGAACAGTAAACGATAAATACAGTATGACGTTGAGAGTTTTTGAGAAATTTAGCATATCTATAGCATTTCATCTTCTCGATAACTGCGCGTGCTTAGTAACGTAAAACTTTCCAATTTTACATTAAGAAAGTGTTAAGAAAGTTTCAGTGCTGAAATTAGGAAATAGCTAAGAAAGGACTGGGCTGGGCTGAAAAAACTTTCTTATAAAAATAACGTGTAATGCTGTTTAGTTAATTATAATATCCACCCTTTTCAGACTTTGCTCTAGTTTACCATACTTTCAAAAACATTAAAAGCTCTTTATTAAAGATTCTTTAACTCGTGCACTTATCTACAATGCACAAAATAAAACAAAGTTCACTTGCATAATGTTATCTAGCAGAGGTTTAGATTATAAAAAGATTGTATAAAAATGAAGCAGAGTGTTCTCAGTTTTTCCCATCGATTGGAATGGAAATGTGGTGAATGGCTACTCCAAGCTGTGGTCTACTTCTTGGCAGAACACCATTCCAAAGCAGGTTCTGCAGTTTTTGCTGAGCAAAGAGCTGCAACCTCCGATACACCTATTTCCTCTTCAAACGCAAAATGTTCTTCAAGCAAGTGTTGTTGAGGGGATGGCCTATTTTTACTATGGACTAGGGTGATAAGTGGTTTGAGCATTCCTGCATTGGAAACACGAAGTGGAACCATAAAATAGAGAAGAACCTTCTTCTTTTCTGTGAGGGAACTTCGTATAAAGACGGAATGTCGTTTAAAGCATTGTCAGACGTTTTTGTTATAGTCGTCGCGGATTGTCGAGAAATAATTTGCTGCGCAAGACTGACGGTCATTCCTTGTTTATGCGAAGGAGCGCTAGATATCTGTCAAACAATGTATTGGTAATTTGATCATGTTGTGGATTTGATTTAGTACTTTGTGTGGCATAACAGGACGTACCGCGCCCACTATTTAACAGACAGCTCTATACAAGCGAGGAGGTGAGACAACTCACTTGAAACCAGTTGATAAAATCAACAAAAAGAAAAGGTACGAACTTTATACTTATATATTATATATCAATATTATGAGAATTTATAGTCAAAGTACATGTAAATTTGGTATCGTAGTTTTATTATAACCAAAAGTTTCATCGACGATTAGCTTCCATTTGTGTTTAAGCGTGTGCTCATTTCAGATAACGCTATCTTTCTGTTCCCTAAGAACCTCTTATTCAAGCACAAAAAGCCATCGATTTACCGAAACAAAAACGCGATTTTTGAATACGATAAAGGAGACATTTCACGTTTTCGCCAAAGCTTCAAGCTCTCGTTGACCCGAAAGACCATTGAAAGTGAAAACCACTCATACTCCAAGAACTGTTTGTTTTCCAAATTCAGGCCGATGTTTAACCTAATCCCCGACGTGCATGGAATTTTTCAAATAATGTAGGCTGTTATATATTTGTCTGAGAAGGTTTTCCAATTCAATAAGCACAGATTAAACGATGTTAGATTTCTTTTAGCAGACTGATTCTTTCAACAAAACAATCACTCTCTCACAACGTATCGCTATGGAAAAGTCATCAGGACTTCCTACTTGCTTGAGACCCTGTTGTTTCACAGAGATAGGTTATAGGTTTCATAGAGGTGCACATCAGAGGCTTGTCTTGATTTGCAACCCAAAAGTTTTTCTACAGAAAATTTCAGTTACACAACGATTAGTTGGGTATAAAGAGCAAACCAGTCGGAAGTTTCATACTTTTTGACAACAGTTTTTTTCTTATACGCCTGTATGTTTTATATAAACTTCACAATGATATATTGCGGCTCATTTTTGATGGGCTATGGTCAACCATATAGGAAATTGACGCGTAGGCATTTTTCTCGGATTCTTGACAAGTTAAGTCAGAATCGGTCGATAGGTGATCATTGAAACCCCCCAACCCCCCTCCCCCAATTAAGGTGATATTGTGACAATCTAAGGGTTCAATTCAGGGGCGGAAATTATGGAGGGCTCAGGCCCCAAATTAGCGTTCTTGTCGGAAAATTCGGCCTTTCGTCAGATAATTGACAAACGTTTAACTTGCAGAAAGCACGTCCAAGATGTTATCTTGTCGGAAAATCGTGGGCCTGAGCCACCCAAAATGATAGCCTGGATTTTCGCCGCTAGTTCAATGTTGGATGCAAGTAGCAGTTGTCACAACAAAGGGACCCTTTTCAAAAGGTTTAGTAAAGGGTAGTTTCACAAGCAAAGTCAAAATTAACCAGTTTTAAGGCGGACAAGAAATGACTGCTGAAGCTGAATATCAAAAGAGAAGCAAGGTTAAATACTACGCCTAAACCAAGCCCTGCTTTCTTGTTATGGTGTGTCTATTGTAAGAGCCAGTAAAAAGTGCGATACCCCAGAATGTCATTCAAAATGTTGTTCCAACTTGACATCTTAGGATTTTTGCGTAAAGGAAATTTAACCGGCCTTTCATAACATGAAAAGAGTGTAAAGGAAAAGACACAAAAACCAAAGAACTGAAAAAGTACTTTAATGGGTTGCTGTGCCGTATTAATCCCACACAGCAGGTCCTTTTGCGACGAGTTGAAAACAGTTGAAGTGGTTCTCGACAAAGATTAATCTGCTTTCCTGCACATAAAATAAGATAGCACAAAGAAGGAGGATATTACATTAAGAGATATTTAACTAATTGCATTCACTGTCAATTCACTCTAAAACGGATTCAAACATGAGGGTTTAATTGAACTTGATGTTTCTTAATCGAAAAAGTGATAAAAAAGAACTAATGTATGAACAAGGGAGGCAAGAGCCACAGGAATTTTAACAGGTAATGTCATATCGTGTAACCTATGTCGCAATGTCCCCCAAAGGCAAATGAAAGATTGTCCCTCATCAACTTCTATCCACATTTTAGGAATACCTTTTATACATATATCCTGAGGTTACGGGCGCCATTTTTAGAGAGTTGATTATGGAAAGCGGTAAATCTCCATTAAATTAATTTAGACTTCCTTATCTGCCTCATGATTATATAACATTTCCACAAAAGGCCGTCCAAAACTCTCTCTAATTAAGATCAAACTGTCAAATCGCTGCTCAAACGAATTAGATTTTAGAGAAAGAAAAAAGGGGGTGGCTGGTTTCAGGAGGACACAAGAATCATAGTTACAAATGAAAGCTAACAAACACTTTTTCTTACAAGAGTCTTGTGAAATTTAAGAATTTATTAAAAATGCTCAAAATTCACCGAAAGTTTTATTTTCAAGTATGTATTGTGTTAGTGTATTTCATTTCAAGAAATCTTATCAACTGGTTTATTAAAAAAATTCAAAAAATGTAGGAGGTAATATCAACGAAACGGAATAGATATCGTATATTGTAAATTTCGAATGAATTACTTTCGGTTTCATCTATTAGTTATGAACGACAGGTGCAGGGCCTCCGACGAAGGGGGGGGGGGCCTTTTTGAAAAACAACAAATTTTGATGTG
This sequence comes from Rhopilema esculentum, assembly GCF_057945365.1. Lineage (NCBI taxonomy): Eukaryota > Metazoa > Cnidaria > Scyphozoa > Rhizostomeae > Rhizostomatidae > Rhopilema > Rhopilema esculentum. The sequence continues at coordinate 4,416,580 of NC_142817.1, read as the reverse complement.
ATCGTTAAATCTTCACTTGCCCCCTCTTTCCAACCTGCGTCGGAGCTCATAAGATGTCAAGAGAATGTCAACAAAAAGTGTATTTTCATAGATTCGTTTTTCAAGTCCTATCATTTTAATGAAAATTTTAAAAAGGGTAGAAAAAAATTCCTCTCCCTCCGGTAACAAATAAAAAGGTTTAGAGGAATTTTAAGCTACAGCTACAGTTGATGACTATAGTTTAGTTTATTCAAGGAGCAGTGTGCACCGGAATAAGAATTCTAGATTAAACGGAAAATCAATAAGCAAGCCATGAAAATATTACGTGAACCAACTTTTTGACGTGACCACCAAACCCGAGTTCAAGGACAAGAAGTGAAATATAAGCAACAATGAAATAAAGCGGCTTTCCTATTCAATCTGACTCACAAAATCACATCTTATGATCATTGTTTACGTCTAGTGGAAAGGAGAATGACAATATTGTCGATCCGATTAGGGGAAAATGCGTAATAAGCGGTAAATTTGTTTCTGTGGTAATAAACTAGAAACGGAAGCCATTTTGAAAAAAAATCGGATCAGCCTCGTTTCTAAAGCTTTACCAAATTTTTTCGTAACTGAGTCAGCATTTTACCAAAGAGTATACTTTGACTTCTTCGTTGATTTTTGTTCATTGGGAATATGCACTGCGCCAATTAAGGTTACAATTACCCTACCTCTCAGTCAAGGTTGTAAGTCATTTCAAACAGAGAACAAAATGACCTAACAGTTTCTTTCAAGTCAGCATGAGATACCACGAATTCACCACAAATAAATCCACTATGGAATATCTTTGGCAGGTGTGGAAATTACTTCCCAGTCACGAGTCAGCTTGGTGGACATATGCTGTGTAAAATGCAGATCCATTTATAATAACAAAGATATTCTACATTGTATATTGCGTTACTGTACCTGTGAATTTGCTTGTTTGAGTCTGGCAATTTCACCCTTTTATTTGATCAATTATTTGATCAGTTGCATTTCTTTGCTTTCAAGTTTCATAAGTTAAGAAATTCAGTCTGTCTCTGGTTGTTTTGATCAAGGCCGGAAAATGTGCTCGGAGGACAACGGGCAACACAACTTCGTTTTGAAGCAAAATAAAACATTTATCTTGTACGACAAGATTCTTTGGCCCTTCTGACACCGCATGACCAAGAATGTTTTTGTCAGGTGCACATACTTCTCAAAATTAGATTACGACACAAAATTTGTAGCCGATAAGGTTTTGAATGCAGTTAACAGTTGCTTTAATTATTGGTCATGGAAAGGAGACATAGTGATAGTATCACCTGCGCCACAAGTGCAAAAAATCTCAATTTACCAATCAATCCAAATGTTGATTGCAAATTCAATAAACACCTGCGGAGACTTATTGACTGTCCGTTGCACAAACCTATCCTGCCCGATATAAGGTAATTTGATAATATTTTTACGTCCTAAGGAGATGTCCGGCAAGAGAAGGTGTCCGACATTAGGAGGTTTCCGTTGATGGAGTTATCCGCTGTTAGAGGTTTCACTTTACTACCGATATTGACAGTGTTCCCAAGCTAGAAAAATGTCAGTCTGAATCTATTATAGTTTAGCAATGGACATGCTTATGAGCCAGGCCAGTTACAACTGGAGGCGGAGGAAGACATTACATCTCAAATAATTATTGCAACCATAAAAACTATTTCTTATATGATACAAAACAAGTGTGTGGTTTTCTTTTTGTGAATGTGAGTGCAGTGATGTTTTAACCACCAAAGTCGAATAGTGTAAAAGCGTCTGGAGCTTCAATTTTTTTAATTTGTTATTGAATGTAATATATGCTAGTAAACAAATCACTTAAAGTTCTGTGAAGAAATAAAATAATAAATTTGTTTTTACGCTAAATAAAATATTAACTTGTCTTTGGTATAGAAAACTCAATCCTTGAAAACCAGAATTTTTCCAAACAAATAACAACAGAACGAAAGAAATAGATATTCAATTGGGCTTGTTTTTGCTCTCTTGGCCGCAGTTCATTGAAGGCTATGCGCACCTACGCCGCCAAAGAAGCGCGTCTCTTGACGTAGAGTTTCAAGCCAAAATGATTTTTAAACAAGGTATGTTGCAGAAAAGGCAAATTAGCTGTGGCAAGCTCGACTGTTAAGTTGTGAATCAATAAAAATACGTCTTTTAGCGATCCGTATATAAAGTTTTGTTCTGTTGCAGTCATGGTGAGCGGTATGAAACTATGCAATAAATGCATTCAACATGTGGTTTGTCAATATTCTACATGATATATGTTCACACGAGCACCTACGTGATTGATCTCAATTAACGTACCGTAAATCCTCGAATTGCCCCCCTCGAATAACCCCCCTCCGAATAAGCCCCCACCCTAGAACTACAAATTGTCAATAAGCCTCCCCCCTTCGAATAAGCCCCACTGCTACCGTAAATTATCGAATTGGACCCCTCCATTTGATGATTTTTGCCATCGAATTGGACCCCTCCAATTGATGAGGTTATCAATGGCGTTTTATTGAATTACCACAATAAATTCATACTTTTGGTAGTATTTAATTAAATGCTCATAAACAAATTTTTACTAAAATAAACGAGGTCTTTTGATAATATCTTCTTAATGTCTACAATAATTTTATAAGCTCCCCCTCGTATAAGCCCTCCTCGAATAAGCCCCCCTCTTGAATAAGCCCCCATCCAAAAATATTAAAAATAAATAAGCCCCCAGGGGCTAATTCGAGGATTTACGGTATGTGAACACGGTCCCTTGTTATAGATTTATAGATTTATGTAACTGTAACAAGGATCACGCTCTTTGTCCACCGCACGTCATCGTACATAAAAGGCCTAAGCAAATAATTAACGATAAAAACCAAATGCAGTGGTCTTAAAATTTGTCGGCTTTTGTGAATTTTTTGTGTGACCTGAAATCATGTTGCTCATGAGAAATGATACTGCTTTTGTAGTCATAATGGAATATTTCTTTGGCTAGAGAAGCTCTTCAGGCAAGCCTCTCCAGGAGCTGTACCCCAACGTCAATTTGGGGGTGCTGTACCCCTACGTAAACCCGGTAGTATCAAAGGATATTTAATTTAGGTCTAGCTGTCAAGTTAGTCGCGAAGGTAATGAAAAATATCGAAGAGACAAAACGCGCAGTTATGAAGTAAAGGAAGTCTGGGGCCTGTTCACAGGAAAAGGTTTAAGGACCGCGCCCTTTGAATGCCAGCCCATCACTTCATGCATTCAAAATTTACAACACTATCGTCTAAATGCCACGAGAAGAAGGTAGTATCCCCTTCATTATATTTCTCGTCGGGCTTGTAAAGCCGAGAATCCGGCATTACTGGACCTCAAGGTCTTGTCTATGCCACTTGAAACAAGCTGTTAGTAATAAGAATCAAAGTCGCGTGATTCTCTGTCGTAATACCATTTGCCTCTTTAGGCATTCACTGAGCTCATCAACATTAGTTCTCAGTGTATTGGAAAACCTTATTAAAATTCTGAAGGGCTGTGAATAGGGCGGTGGCCAGGGGAATGTACTTTTCGGATAGAACGAGTTGAAAAATATGGCCTAATAATAGTGGAGGATGACGTGTGGGCTTATAAATAGACCTTTGTAAATGTAAAATGAACATCACAAGGCTGGAGATGAATTCCTTTTGTGGACTACGCCGAGCAAGAATTGTATGAAATATTTAGTCTCCTGTCGATGTAAAGTTCACATGACACTATGGAAGCATTGTCTGGGTTTCTAGCAACAGTTAGCGAAATCTCCAAACAACCCACGGAGTTGTAAATATTCCAGTCAATTTAAACATTATTATCTCTATTTTATTATATTTGTTATGTATTTTATGTATTATGTCAGTAATTTAGTACTTTAGTTTGCTTTGAAAAAATATTGACCAGTTAGCGATGTGCCATCAATGTTGTTCTTTTGCTAATGTTATGAAATCTTTGAGATAGAGTACAATCTGATAAACGTCTGTTTTTTAATAAGAAGAGCAGATATCTGCACGGACCTTCAGAATGACATGTATATAGATTCGTGGTTCTTGTCAGCAACCTAGGAGCTCCTCTTGCCCCAAAGGAATTGATCAGTTTTATATACTTGGGAACAGTTTCTCTCCATACCGATAAAACTTTGGGCTTGCATAGCAAAAGTAATTCATTAACCCCATCCGTAAAGCAACTGTGTAGGACTGTTTACTGAGATGACTGACAAGTATGGATCTGATTTGGTTAGGCTTCTCTTTCAATTGAAATCATTCGGCGATAAGATTGTGGTAGGCTGACATTGATAAGAATCAGTTATACACTAACCGCAGGAAGGAAAGGACATTCTTTGGATAAAAATCGAAAATTTGATATTTGCTCTAACCAGAAGACTGTCAGGATGCTTCACATCTTTGGTACAATTTGTCTGAGTAGACGTTTTTCGCTTTAATTGATCTGAGAAGAGAACGCACATTGGCGGTTTACCACCGATGAAATACTAGAGTTTCTTAAGCCTTTCTTCGAAGTATTTGATCGACAACATTTATATTTAAAGTCAAAGCCTGACTCAAAAAATTTCATAAAATAGTAGGTGGAAGTAAAGACAGAGATAGAGAGAAACTTGATTTATTGTACCACACTGGGCAGAAAACAGAGGACTGGGGCGAGTTGCAACCGTGACGTAATATCTTTACAGAAAATTCCGTCTTGGTTTTAAATTCTCTTCGCTTAAATTTATTTACTGGTTTATCAAAGCAGATGGGCTCAACGACACATGGAAGTTTAAACTGTTTGGAGAAGTTTGTTACTGGTAAATTAGCTTCAATTTATACCTTCATTGCAACGTTACACAGGGTCTATTTTAACGTGCAGTGATAACCAAGATGTTCAATGATAAATCGTAATTGTGTAGTGATAAACTCAAATTGTTTGCAGTGATAAAACTAAAATAAAGAGATTTGGCATTCAAAAAGAAAAATTGCAGCAACTACCAGTAGACACATAAAAGTTATAAAAAACCTTACAATATTCAAAATGAGAACACAACAGTAACAATAATCATAAGCTACAAAATCTCTCTGAAATTTGATCAGTATCTAAAAGCTATCTAGTTTGTTTTGTTCATGATCCCTTATTTCAAATCTTTATTCTCGAAAACATGTTTCAACCTAGACCACAATCTCTTGGGTGAGAGCTGGTGTAATTCGATAGTTTCACATACATTTAGTTTGATGGGTGCGGTCATGAAAATTTTCAAAAGGCGACACCGAAATTTTCAAAAATTCTGTCTGCAGTGATAAAAATTCCTTCAAACAAACCCTGATGTTCACCAATGACGTTCACATCAAATCAAACAAACTATCATTCTTTCTTGACAAATAATTATAGCGATGTTTCCTAGCACCTTTGATGTTTCCTAGCACCTTTGAAGTACAACATAATTTTGAAAGGGCGTTGTAAAAACGAAAATTATATGTCCGTGATGGCTTTTTGTGAAGTATCTCCTCGAAGACTCTACCAACAATACTAATATGGGCAGACAAAGAAATCGATTCGGCGGTTTATCGGTTGTGTCGTCGTAGTTGAACCAAACCAGCGGGTAAAGGTACACAAAACTCCAAATGAAACTTCGATTTTACATGTTTAACTGTAATCTGCTACCGCGACTTTGGTGTTGCGTTTGCTGGATTTCGGCTCAAACCACATATCAGAATTGTAAGGCAACCGAAATGAGATTTGTGCTCCATAAGCGGATTGACTTAGTCCTATTTGCGATTCTAAACAAAATATGGCGAAGAGTCTATTGATGAGAAGCTGCTTTTAGGTAATTTGTCAAGCTCTTGGTTTTTTAACGTAAAATATACCACCAAGGACATCATTGTCATTGACACAGTCATTATAATAATCATCATGATTATTATATTCATCATAAATTTCATAGTTAGTAGAAGTAATCATCACCATCGTCATCATCATCATCATTATGATCAACGTCAATTAGTCATCATGATAATTGTCATGATCAACATCAATCACCCTATTCAATCATTATCGTCATCACCAATCATCATCAATCATCAGTTATCATTGTTAGGCTAATCACAATAACGACCAAAAGAGTTTATCCTAAAAAATCCCTGCTTGTGCCAACGAGGACTACTGTTCCAAAACGCTACGTCATAGAGAGAACACAAATGCACGAGAACAAACAGATCAGCATATGCTTCCCTGTGGCATCATACTGTTTCAAAGCATTATGCTTATAAGTCTATCTTAATAAGAAAATCCAAGCGCTATGCAAGATATTCATAATCCTTTTACAATGTGCACGATAGGATTAAATGCTCAATAAAATCCCCTATGCAGAAAATATGTTCTTTTATGAATAAATGACAAGAAACATTCCAATTCGATAGAGAACTCCTGAGTGGTGAATTGGAAACCCCTACTGCCTAATCCATGCAAAGCTAGCTTTTTGAAGGAAAAGATCTCCGTTAAAACGTATTGATGGATTCAAGTTGACGTCATCTATTTTGTATCTCGCTATCTACGGATCTTTTTCGAAAAAAGGACTTCAGAATTGAAATCTTCATCTTTAAATTAGTCTATACTGAAAAATTCATGTTGTTTGGACCGTTCGTTCGCGTGTTACTTTGTTTCAAATATTTAGATATTTCTTTAGAGTTTCACTGCAGCAACAAATTCCATTGAAATGTATAGGAAAAGCTAAATTTTGAAAATGGGGTAATTCGCAGCCTGACGGCCCAAACAATTTGAAATTTTTGGCACAGACTAATTTTAACATGAAGGTTCCGAGAATTTATGTGTTTACGTGAAGTTTTGCCCCTCTAGGTATGTTATTTTGGTATATACTCCTACCGACAATCAGAGGTAATACCCTGGGTAACTGTTGTCTAATAGGGCACCTGTATGGCCAATTTTTAATAAAAATAGGCTTGTGTCTGAATTTACGCCAACAGTCCCATAGGGTTTTTCTTCGGGTAGGGACTTTATTAGAAAACAATTAGAAATAGGTTAGTGTGTATCTTTCATGACAATTTCACACATTTTTAGCAAACGGATAATATTTCTCGTCGTTTTCTTGTCTTCAACGTCCTATTTTGAAATGATAGGCAGAAACCTTCTCTTGAACCGAAAAGCATATTGAATAGAAGTCTACCCATGAACAATGTAAAAATTATACAAATAAGATAAATATTATGTATAAAACAACCCAAAATTAACCATGTTCCCGTCACGTTTTTTCAAAATTATGCATTCAACGTAATGCTTTCAGTTTATATATACCTTCCAATTAATATATATTGATATGATATAATATATTATGCATAATATGATATAACTTAACATAATATGACAAAACATACAAAATGGCATAACAGAACATAACAAAACAAACATAACATAACATAACATAACATAACATAACATAACATAACATAACATAACATAACATAACATAACATAACATAACATAACATAACATAACATAGCTTTACTTAAAACTAACAGGGGCGTGAAAGCACAAAACGAAATGTAAAGCACCAGGGATTGTATCTGATGAAATTAAGATAAATCGAGTCAAAGTCTGAAACAAGAAAGGATAAACTGCTTCAAGGATGAAATTCACGAAAAGGTTCCAGAACAACGACGCCCTCTTCGACTGACGCCTGTCGGGACTCAGACTGTCGTATTAGGAAAAAGATGAGGAAAAAGATGAGGAATAAGAGCAGCTTAAGAAAGATAAAGCCCTCGTTAAAAGGCTGAGGAATAAAAGCCATTAAAGATACGCCATATTGAATAACAGACTTGGAAACTTTGAAACATCCGTCAGAGGTGCCAGCCAGCATAGCATTGATACATTGTAGATGAAATTTATTAAGTCAGCTGATATCGATCTGGCTTTACGCCATTATTTAGCTGGAAGAAAGTCTGAGACTTTATTCATGATGACTGAGTGTCATTGCAAATTTTCTTATCAATAAATCATATACCTCATCTTCAACAAACATTGAAAGAGACGACTCTTGTATATTTTGCGTAGAGTAATCGTTCACAGTTGATTGAAAGGTCAAGGCACCACTTTTAGAATGTACCAAGTTGCTTTAAATTTGAACAAATTTTGGGCATGGTCAAAGAAGACAAGACCCCTGTATGATTTTCCAGCAGTTATGTGGTATGCCTCCTTACCACCTGCGTAGACCACCATCGCGTCCCCTCTTTCATCTATAAATTCTACATTCCTTATAATTACAAGTTGCAGTACCCCGATGGAGCTTTTGAGTAATGGTTGCCAATCAAACAACTACAGCTGAAAAAGCTGAATACCCACAGTCTAAGACACAAAATTTTAGCATAAATTATAAACAGCTTGTAGGACCATTGCAAGGGCCCTTTTTTATCTTTGTCAATTAACAGGGAAAAAAAAGAAAATTATACTCTCTACATGTCTCCAACTAACACAACAATTCTTCGCTAGCTACGCTTTAAATGCATGTTATGAAACAAAGTTTTGATAGTTCCTCTTTATTGGAAATTCTTACATTGAATCTAGGTTTTAATCTTGTTATCGTTTTGATATCTGTGGTTGTAATCCAGCCACCAGTGCTGCGGGCTCAGGGTTTACCAGCAACGCGGCCTTTCTATGTGACAATAAAAATGAGGGAGGCAAAATTCTGCGAATACTATTAAACTGAAATTGCTAGGATTTTAATTACACGCAAGGGCTACAAAAATGAGAATCCAATAAGGATCTCACTCATCCGCCAGAGGCCATTACATATACCTTATCATTTGTTTTAAGGTGGACTGGCGTTAGGGCGTAAGATTTTGCAAGTCATTATTTGAATGAAGTTTTGGTAACAGAGGCTAGAGGTAACGTTAAAGATTATTGTTTTGTCTGTTGGTCATCTCCACCGAATATCTGGGAATTGTTCAATGAATTTAGGCAGGATTCTTAAGCAAAAACAGTGTAGCTGAATCAAAGTCTGTAACTTGGTATAAAGGTTCTAAGGAAGACTTATAAATGGGAAATTCATTTATTTTCATAATGACACACTGGAGATGTTGGGTGAATCTATGATCGGTTTAGCAGTTTTTGTTTACTTTGAGAAGATGACAGACATTAGAAATCCATCGTTGTGTTTAGTTGAATAACTTTTATATAAATCTTTCTTATTAATACTTGCACAAGATTCAACGAGTAAGGTCATTTTCCCAGTGTGACGTTTCTTTGTTACGATAAAAAGCAGTGTCGCTTAGTTAGACGTACACAAAAGAAGGAAAACCGCGGGGATCAGTTGAAGAAAGATAAAGCACCCATACTATCAATTATTGAAATGAAAGTCGGGTCTAGGTCGTATGAAAAACAAAAGTAAGGTACAGGTCGTATGAAAAACTGCTTTTTGTCACTTGGAGATCAAAGAGAATCAAGATGGAAACGTGAACAAACAAACAATCATAAACATGGCTAAACGTTCAAAAAAATTTCCTTCGATACAGCGAAAGTTTTTGTGCCAAATGCATAGAATTTTGGACCCCCCAAAATTCTATCCATTCATTGGGTTATATCACTAATTACTTCAAATACTAAACATGATACTTTTATTACTTCAAATACTTTTATTTTCTAGGAATGGATTTATTCAGTATTTCGAATCACTTGGATTTGCAATTTTGGGAAAAGAAAGGTGACATCCCCAATGACTTCAATAAACTTGGTAAGTTTTATCTCTTTCTTGCATCTTTTTATACTTGTTTATTAGCACCTAAGACTGGAATAGGGGGTATTGACTCAAAACCTTGGATTTTATGAAGTGCAGGTAACATACAACAAGAGATACATGGGATGTTGCAAATGTAATGAAGACACTGGATAGATAAACCCCCTGGATAGATGAGCCTCCTGAATAGATTAACCCCCCTGGATGGATTAACCCCCTTTTCGAATATCCTCTATATGCCTTGCTGGTGTCCTAGTATAATACGGACATGCCGGACAAACACACTTTTTTTTATATACTTAAGTATATCTATTCAAGTACATGTAAGAAGCTATATTCTCTCTAGTATTTTCATTGGTTCACTATACTTTTTTAATTATACTAAAAGAAGAAACCAAATGAATAATAGCTTGATAAATAATACTATCGATTACTAAACGGGAAATGGGGAAGCTATTGCCACTGGAAAATTTAGGGTAAAATATTGGAGGGGCTGGGGTTTCTGCTACAGATATTTGCGTGTTACCGAATTGTGTATAATAGTTAAAGTAATTATACGTGGGATACATGAAATATAAATTTACCCAATACGGAGTTACAAGCCGAAGATTGGGAGTGACCATATATGTAGAAACCGGGATAACACGAGGGATACTATGCCCCCATGGTTTTTAAAATTGCCTTTAAGAAGAATTTGTTTCTCTCTTTCTTCACATTGCCCTTTTTGTCAGCTGTTTTTTGTGGCAGGTGACAGTAATTGGTGTCCTTCCAAAATTGACCCCGCTTCAAGTTTAGACGTTTCATTCGCCCCTTGGTTGTGACAGCCCCCCCCTCCAATCCCCTGCTAAATCCACATCTGACTTTTATCTTATTCTGTATTTTATTGTAAAGAATGACCAAAATTAGCAAAGTCGATAATTCAACTTCCTTGCATCCCTAGTAAGACAAAGATAAATAAAAAACAGCAACGATCTCTCTTCTTATTTTCTCTCACTCCCACTCTTCCACTTTCCTTTCAAGATAATGTGGTGAATAATATGTTGATATCCTAAGCTGTATAAACTTAGCAGCTCCTACTGAGGAATCTTTTATTTGCTATCAATTCAAGGCTCGGATCACTTTGAGTGTTGTTAGGCTACGCCCGAAGTACGGGACGATGTTTAAGTGATTGGATTTTTTTAAAGACGGAGCCACTATCAAATCTTTTCATGTCTCCCTATTATGACCACACCTTGAATTCCAAAGTTTGTTGAATGGATTTTCGATTAACGACTGACCAAAATAAAATATTTTAATCTAGTATTTCCACATACCTGATACAATAGAGAGACGGGCGATTTGAAAAAGGACCGTGTTCATGGCAAAACGTTCTGTGAATCTCCACTAACATGCATTTTTTAAAGAAACCTTGTATAAAGACTGACTCTATTATAACTAAAAAAGAACACACCATAGTACTCGACTTTAAGAAACTGCTCGTAAATATTTCTTGGGATCGGATTGAAAAGATTCTTTTAGACGATTAGGTACCTATTTATGTTTCAATTGAGAAAGATAACAGAATTAAGTGTTCCACGCAACAGATTGGGTGTTCAGTTTTATGTTACCTTTATAAAAACTTTAAAAACTTCAAGCACCAAAATCAACAAAAAAATAATAATCGCGAGCATCCTTCTAATGAAAATGTGTGTTTTCTGAAACTAGGATGAAAGAGTTTTAGAAATCGGTGTATTGGCAGCCAAACTATAATCTCAACACGATCTGGGGCAGAAGAGCTGTAACGATAAACATGTTTGTTTCACTCTTCTGTTTTGTGCAAAGCCCCTTCACATTAGTGACAAGCAATGGCATCTCAACAGTCATTCGATCATTATAAGCCAGGGATAAAGAGGATTAATAAGAGCTACATTATTCGTAATTCAAATGAGGAATCGAATGAAGTAAGACAGTAACAGCGATTGATTAGTGGTAAAAAGCCCCAAAAAATATATTCTTATACATTATTGGCTTGGAGATTAACAAACAAAATCTTCTATCAAATAAGTCATCTCCCGTCTTCGCATTAAGGAGCACGCGCATTGTGAAGAATCATTATTGCGCGTGGTCAATTTCTGTGACAAGGGGGTATGGTTTGCTCAACCAAAAAGACGTGCCTCATTTCATCGTTAGGTCAATAATACAGTTCTTATATTCTCTTAACTGTTAATATCTCGGTCTCATAACATAATTGACTTCTTCCAGAAGCCTTAATAAACTTCTTCGTGCCTATATATACTAATTGCCAGGTGCGCATGGCCTATATATACTAATTGCCAGGTGCGCATGAGCGGGTGTGGTAAAATAGGTACAAAATCGTCTTTCTCCTTGTTTTCGGCGGTATAATCTACTTCTAATGACCATCCATGCCTCTAATCGTGAAGGTCAATGTCGGTCATTATAGTATGTAGTATAGCCCTAACAAGGAAAAGGAGGGAGAAGTTTAAGGAGAGGGGGGGGTGATATCAAGCTTGCTGATAGTGACCTAGAATCAAGGAAGCAAGGCGACGTCTGAGGCGATATTATTGTTGTTGTTACGGTGTTAAACTGTTTGTCACAGGCCTATGACGACTGTTGGCCTGTCTGCTGTGCAGCATTTTCCTGTAAAAGTTATCTACCATGGATTAAATATGACTGCATATCTGGAATTGAGGGAGAAATACTCCTTACTCCTCTACCTTACCTTCATATTTTCCCTCCATATATGCCTACATAAACACTTAAAACTTTCAATTATTTCGTCTCGGGTAATCTAATATGCTTAAGAAGAAGTCTGAAAATAAAGCCGAAGTGCAACGTCCGTGTCATTCAGACACATCTTGTTGAGATGTTTTGCGGCCTTTTCAGTTTCTATTTAAATGCGTTCAAATAGTCGGAACTTTAACAAGGATAATGCTAATGGTAGACATAACGTCATTCATTGACTTTGAAATCTTTAGACATTTTTGTTCTCAATATTCGGTGAACGCGACATTGAACGTGTTTATAATAGGTTGAAAAGTAGTATCAAAGCCTATTCATCCTCAAGAATCCAACTTCAATAAATAATACTTAACTTAATGTCTTGATACAATTAAAAATCAATTTGCTTAAAGAAATCAAGAAGTTCAGTAGGCTCAGTGGCACTAAGTCAGGTTACCTATACGCCTAATGGCTTTTATCCAGTGGTGTAGTGCTATCAAAATAACAAAATGTCGCGAAAAACAATAGCAAAAGAAGAGATTTGCCAATTTTCGGCATCAACAAGGGGGGCTCAGCCCCCCTGAGCCCCCCTAGCTCTACACCCCTGCTTTAATCCTGAATGCCTTAACATGATTGTTGAGACAATATGTGTTCGTAGGAAGTGAAAGATACTTCCTCAGGGTTTTAGCTCTTTGATATAGGCAAATTTGAAAAGAAGCCATTTCTCAGACTTGGTTCTCCCTCAATTCGACCGTGGTGCTGCAAATCACGGATGTAGTGTCCGAGGTGAGAAGTAGCCAATTTGTACTTTGGCTATTGTTTTCTGCAACATTTTGTGCCATAGCCTCCCCCTCATTATTTTGATAGCAATACACCCCTGAGATATATTCTGAAAGCTGAGATCATATATCTGATATGGTTAATGTTATAATGATATGGATAATTACTATAAGTACATTGATTAGGTACTTGAGCTCAAACTCTTTCATTGTAGGTTACAAAGAGTATCACGTGACGAGAGCAAACTTCGAAGGTGAATCTTTGACGTACTACCTAAGCACAGATAATGGTGATGTTAAGGTGGCAACATTAAACGGCCTTTCTGGAAAGATCGACCCCCTTAAACAGATAAACAAGTGCTATTTGCTGATTGAAGAAGACCCAAATATAGAGCTGAATGACAAGAAAGTGCCTGGGAGGATAACTGGAATTGCAGTGGATGATGATTGGGTTGAGTACAAAAGATAAGGCAGCTGCTTGTTCAAGAAAACAAGAGGATTGGGTTTTGTATTAAATGGAATAATAGAGTAAATCTGAGTAACAGTTTGATGGAACTTCATATGTTTGGTAGACAGCAACTCTGGCTCTGAATAACAGATTAATTCAGTTTACAGATTGAAGAGTCAACAAATAAAGAATTTGCTGTCAAAAGAAAGCTTGCAGACAATGTTTAGAAAACCCCTTTGAAATTTGAATTGAATATTTAGATTTCTGAGGTTATATTGAATATTGGTTTTTCACAACTAATCATAGACAGATTTTAAGTACTGTCAGAACTTCTTTGATACAATTACTTTCTACACACTTCTTGCTTTTGCCTATAATTTCTTTACAAGTAGCAAAATTTGTTGAGAAATACTAATCAAAGATATTTCAATATGAATAATGTAAAAATTGTCTTTTTTGCTTTCTTCATATAATGACATATTTATAGAAAAGGCACACATAGACCAGCATTTGTAGCCCATTTCTGCTTCTACGACTTGCTTCATTCAACAAAGGGTTAGCTTTGTCATCATGAACTATGCTTATATGATAACTAAGCTGATTTACTTTATAATGTTGGAATTTCCTAATCAATAATGGCTTTAATATCTTTTTGAGAAGTACACTAGTTGTAGCAAACCAGGTTTCATATATCGTTAAATAAAACTTTACTGGTTGTAGGATACAACCATAGGCGTAGACTTACATTTTTTTTCAGGGGGGGGGGGGGGGGGGCTCAAAAAACTTATGCCAAATCCTAATGGCAGCTGCTGATGTCACAGGATAGAAAGTGGATTAGCTAAGGGCTTAAAGGTGATTTTTCCGTGCATTTTTCATAACGCAATTATCTAATGCAACAAATCTTATGCGTCAAACCAATAATATAACAAACTAATCTAAAATTGGTAAAGCACTTCCTTATTTTCCAGGGGGGGCTCAGTCCCCCTTCGGTTTTGTCAGGAGGGGCTGAAGCCCCAGAGCCCCCCCCCCCCCCCTGAGTTTACGCCTATGGATACAATATCAATCGCAAAGTACCTAACATTACATAAATTAGCAATGATGTTTTTAGCAAACTATAGAACAACAATGCAAACCATATTCAACTAACTACAGCCAATTTTTTTAACAAGAATTGTTGGTCAAATAAGATATATTTCTAGGAAGATAAAAATCAACTTTTTTCTCATCATATGGATGTCATATATTTTATTCTACATGACTGCCAAAGGTAAACATTTACTGGTCCTGTATAAACATAATTTAAGTAAAGATACACCAAGCATTCAAACATCTTTTTCTACCTTGATTTATTTGCTACCTTGAAAAATTTAATTTGCTCCATTATCAAATTTCTGCCATTAAAAGTGCTACTGCCAAAATGGAGGCCACACAAGTTTCAATTTCAACAAGAGATTATAATTCCCCTAGCTGAAAACTCATTGTGCAGCTGAGTTGGGCTTATTGGGAAAACTACCAGCTTTAGTGGAAATCTTTTATGACAATCTGATTGACAAATGATTGATAATCTTTTATGATCATAACTTGCTTATTATTTTGTAGCAAAGGTTTGATAACAACAGCTATAATGTAATAGCTTTTCTTGATACATTTTAAGATTGTGGTTATTTAAGAGTTGGGGTTGAAGATGCAAAATTATCATGAAATTGAAAAGGGTTGACTTAGACCTGGGTGTGTAATGATTTGGCTAAATGCAAGAGAAATGAGTTTATTTACTCTTTCATTTACATATCATAGGTAACTCCTGATGATGTAGTTTGTTTCAAACGATTGATTATAATGGAAAATAATTAGCATTTTGTTGCAGATGCTTTGGTCATTATAAAGACTCAAACCAACAAGCCTTTGTTTTGAGCCTTTCTGCACAAGTGGTAAAAGTTCAATTCATTTGTAGGGGAATTTGTTGTTAAAAAGGGCACTTGCCCTGGGCCAACAAGATGAAAATTTTGCGAGCCAGTTATTTCATGGCTATCTTAAAGACTCATTGCTAACAATTGGCCTTTGTGAGTGTGGCAACAATCCAAACAATGGCAGTAAACTTCTATGGGTTAACCAAAGTTGAATTCAGACTGTCTAAAAATGCACTATGGGATGCTTGCGTAGCGCAATCGCTCATTGTTAGCAATGAGTCTTTAAGCCTGGATGACTTTAGGAAGCTGTTTGCTCCAGGGTGGACAGGAGGTAAGTCATGGGTGAAACCTGGATCAGATTCGACCTTTCAAGCAATGCAGGGAACTACTCCAACCACTTGGTGACTTAACCCCACTATATTGTTTCCCATTAATGTTTCAATATTTCCCATGAACATTGAATGTCTACATTTAGTGGTTGAGGGGTGACTTGAAAGGAAGCAACTTGAAATAAATTAATAACTACAGTTGGATGATAGTTCTATATAATGAGAAATTCACATTAAACAGTGTCTAAATTAAGTTGCATGATCAAGTTGTAAGCTATGTTAAGAACAAAATTAACTTTGTAATTACCACATAAACCTTTGGATTCCTGACTCATTTTCCCAATAAAATGGCTTGTATAAGAATAGCAAAATAGTTGTTCCATTTATTAGTCCATACAGTATAAACTCCATAGCTAATGAAAAATAACTTGGCAATTGAAAATGGAGACGTATGAGTAAATACGGTATGATGAAATATCTAAACTCTAGAAGTTTTTGCGGAACTGTTACCATTGTTGTGCAAAGTAAGAGCAATATGATGAAGTAGCCTGAATTTCTTGCTGACAAATGATGGTATATTAGAGATGCACCATAAAAATAGCATGGCATGCACAGGTATTTCACAGACCAGTGCCTCTGGAAAATCTTTCTCCACAAATAGAAAGTATAATGGCGGTTGTCTGCTAAGAGATATTCATGCACATACGTGAATCTGGAAATGACAATTACTCCAATGAAAATGCAGAAAATAGTGATGAATAATTTGATCTTGCTTTTTGTCAACTCCTTCACCTTATAATACACAATCTTGAAAGCTGATGTTGAAACGAATAATGGGAAGGAGCAAGCCATTGTGAATCCAGTAAAATAAAATATTTGTGGGATGTTGAGACAGGCCTGATGGCTTGAACGATCACCAACCACGATTCCATTGTTCTTTATGATGAAAATGCAAAATAATATGCCAATAAACGCATATGGAATAGCTTTCTGAAGAATGCTACTTACTCTCTGACTCAGTGTTTGAAAAACTGTCTTTACAAAATGCATCATCCCATCTGATAGATCTGGTAATTCTTCTTCTATTTCCTTCAGTAAGGAGGCACCACCAATGAAAGCAACCCATATGATATTTGTTTGTCTGAAGCAAACAGCAACTGCACCAGTCAACGATGCATTTATGTGGTTTTCTTGCAGACTAAACCAGTATGTTAACAAAACCATTGCGGTTGATCCTTGGTCAGTGTAATAAAGAAATGTGAAGAAATAAAGTATCGGGAAGAAGGCCAACACAAAAGCATTTGCAAACGAATGGATTCTAATAGTAATCTTAGCTTCAGCTTGTTCTTCAGCCATTTGTTTTGAAACCTTTACTGCTTCTTTCTTCTTCCTTTTGCCATCGTTCTTGGTGTACTTTGCTTCAATGGCCACTTCCATTTGCTGTTGATGAAAACAATGGTTACATTTTGCAGTAAATTTAATTATTTTACCAATTTGTAACCTTCATGCATTTGTTATGCAGACTACTGAAGGCACTGAAATGTTACAGAGAAACTTTTTAATGCCTTAGAATGCAGCCTTAATTAGGTTATCTGTATAAGATGCTCTATAATACTACTAAATTAGATGCTCTATAATACTGCACTTAGGATGCAGCAAGAGCGATTTCATGCCATTGAAAAAAGTTTGCCAAAATTAGGACAAAATTTGCTGGTTTAAAAATTGGCATAACACTTAAATCGATTTATAATAAAACTGAAATGTTACATGGCGATGCCAGTCTGCAAATTTTTGCAGTTATTGACAGGATCTTACATGAGAATGTGTCATTTTACTTGTGTTCAGGTGATTTCTATTTACCCTTTGGTGTGCAAACATATATTTGCTTAATGCTATTGTAAGTTTAGTGTGAAATTTCAAATTTTGGCGTGCATCACTACACTGACTTTCTCCAATGTCTGCAGACAGGTGCCTTGACCAATATCGTTTTTAACAGTGAGAAAATTACCTACTATAATAATGTAGGTTTTCCCACCAAAAACTTATGGCGTGGCACTCAAACCGTTATTTGCTAAAGTGTGATTGTAAATTTCTTAAGTGAGATGAATACATACTTTGACATTTATCATGAAAGAAATCTCATACAGCAGCCAGAAATTCAACAACATGAATATAACATTTCCAAAACGAAGGAAAGCTGTCGAGCAACGCTGGTCGTCATCCAAAAATCTGCTAACAAAAGGCGCGTAATCTTGAACACGACTCAAAATGTAGCTGACAATGTACAGTCCAGGCAAAGTGGTGATTTTGTTATTCCAATGGCTGAAATTTCCAGAACAATAATTCTGAGCTTGTGGGACATGGAATATCTCGTCCATGTAAGGATCAGGTTGGATAGAATTGAAGAGTGAAAAGACGATGGCTGTCAATCCTAGCATCAAGCTTATGGGTAAAGCATGCAACATGGTTTCAGCAGCCATTTTGTTTAACAAGGGTAAAAATTTTGTTCTCAGAACGAGGCAAGATGTCTGGGACAGGTTATTTTTAGGATACCTTTGTTAAACTCCATCAATGTCAAATTCTGCCTTCAAATAAAGATAGACTATTTTGTAACACTGAAACATTCTACCAAATTTTGATTACCCACGATTTAATCCTTTATGCAATTGCCTTACAATTATATAATTTGCCTTTCTCAACATAACATGACATGAAAGAACATAACACAACATAACTTAACGTAGCATAACACAACATAACATAACATAACATGACATAACATAACATAACATAACATAACATAACATAACATAACATAACATAACATAACATAGTATAAATAAAATAATATAACGTGACATGACATAGAGCAGCATAGCATAACATCATACGATATCAAAGAATAATATTACAATGTTAAATGATATAATTAGTAATACAAGTAGTATAGATAGTTGGCCTTAATTAGCTTCTTTATAGCTATCAGCCGTTCATTTAGTACGCCAACTTTAAACAAATTATTTATTATTTATTATTATTATTATTATACAAGAAGAGCAGAGCACATTTGCTCACAAAAATGTTGATAAGACACAGTTGGGATGTTACGACACACATTTTCAGAGCCCGAAAAATTATAATAATCATAACCCTGATCAAAATCATAACTGACGTGAGCAGAACAGATGAATGGAAGACGCAGTCCTTTTCATAGTATGAAACTGATACTCTTGGTATTGAAAGAAAGTAGGATAGGATCTTGTTTCAACATCTGATTTTTGCTTCATAACAGATTAGCCCTTTAACAAGAACATGGCTTAAGAACCCATTAAGTTTATTAGCGAGATATCACCTGACGGAGTTGAATGGCATAGTTACATTGACGTTTAAAGCATGAACAATGGTTTGAAATCTGTGGCAGAAATTTAATTTTTGAGTCGTGGAACAAGGGCAGTGAATCTTCCCTGTCATATATCTCCGCTCCAATATTCTTTTCCTTGCTCAAAATTGTGTGGCTCTGGTACCCAGGGTAGCATGGCCCTATATTTTATCATTCTCAGTACAAAATAATCAAAATATTTCCAAAGTCAGTCAAACATAAAAGCTGGCTTGCTCCCAGCCCCTCGTGGTTTCCGTTCCTCGTTGTTTTGGTTGATATGGTGCGGGTGCAGTGGGCTGGTTACCTTGATTTGGTGACTACACTCATTTTTTGTATAAGAAACAAAGGTCGGTTTTGAGTACTCCAGTTTCTTAATGTTCTGGAAATTTCAATACTCATTGTTTCTTAAGAGTTTCTTAATTATGATGTTATGAATGATGTTATGAAATGCTCCTGACCTTTTTTATCACGTCAAGAGATTCGCTTCCGATCCGATGCTGTATTTAGACGTGGGAAGTGTAATTTTATCCCTTGTGTCTTAAGTTCTAGGCCAACAGGGCAATCTTGTTCTTGGATTTTACAAAATTTAGTTGTTCTCAGTTTTATCACGATTTAATAGTTTCTTAATTTTTTTGCTTCGAGTACTGAAGTTTCTTATTTTTTTCTGACTGTCCAGTACTCGTTTCTTATAGCCAGTTTTTTTAAAAAAAATGAGTGTAATTCAGATCAGAAGCCCAAATCTGATTAAACCAGTTGCCATTTCAGCTAGATAGATTCGGCTATGCGACTTTCGATCAACATTATGTTGTTTCACGCTTAGTGGAGTTGGAAACAATGATATTAGAATCTAAACCCTTTTATGCGTAATACTGAACATTTATCTAATTCTCTTTGGAAAAACAGCAAAGCTTGCACGTGAAAGCAAGCAATTCTAGTTTTCCTCGCTTTCTTCTCCCTTTCACCGATCTCGACATGTTTCTTGAATACCATAACGGAGCAAGTCTTATTTCCACAAAAACATCTTACAAAAAACACCATATTTCCACATTCAAATCGATGAAATATCCTCAAATATCAATTCAAAAATTACTTTCAGCCATTATAGCCCTATATTTCAACCCACCTTGCAGACTCACACATTTTTGAAAACAAAATATTTCGTAGAAACTGAAGCATCATATGTAATGACGATCGGTGTAAAATCATGAATTTAGACGTGATTTTTATCAACGCAAGTCTTCTATTGTTCAAAAGTACGACTCTTAGATAAAAAAGTGGCAGAAAGGATGACTGATTAGCGGGTAGCACTGGCTACAATAAAACAAACACTTGTATGAATGCTTTTGTACCGGATATTTCCTGTATAAGTATGGATTTTCCTAGGGCGTGTCTGCTTTAGGTTTTTCCATTCTTGTGGAATGCCTAAAATCTTACACCATTTTATAGGAAGACAGATGACTTGGAATAACACGGTACATTTATTTGATAAACTTATTCTCTAAATCACATTGGGAATCCTTCTAGCCACTTTAAAAGATACAAATCAATCACTATATCAAGGGTGTCACCATCACCAATAAAGAACTTCAGCGGATTGATGCATGCTTCATATAGAAATAATTTTCACACGGCGATCCCAACCTGTCTTCTAAGAGACTGTTGATCCTAAGAAATAACATTACTAGCATAGAGTTGTCGGGGATTGATAAAGAAAAAGGCGCTTAAGTTGTATAGGACCAAGAGGGTATTTGAAAGAGAAAAGAGCATTGTCATAAAGTTGGTGAAATTCACTGGCGCATCCGCAAATATGTATTCTTAATAGCATGAGCTTTACGTTATAGATTGACGTTATTGAAAATAAGCAAAATTTTTGCATTTTTGGAGAAATGGCAAATTTTTTCCGGACAGTGGTAAGACGAAAGAATCTAAAAAGAATCGCCTCTCTTTTCGATCTACAAATAATACAAAATGCTTTATTCTCCATTCCGTCCATACATCCTGATGACAAAACAACAAAAGTCATCTAGTTATTTACAATAGTTGTCAGGCCTCGGGTGCCAACATACTTAGTCAGATATCTTGCATCTAAGGTTTATAATATACATCCCAGAGGCACATGACACAGTATCCTCATATCCTTATATGGCAAATCATTGGTCTCTTTTTGATCTTGTAAAAACTCCACGAGCAACTTTGTCTTTACATGGTTTGTACGATTGCTTTCCTTTTCTTGTCATAAACAAATCTGTTATTTTGAAACAACTCGCTTTCGTAAAATGTTGACAGGCTATGTATGTTGATTTGTCGGGCCTAGAAACAGAAACCAACTGCTTAAAAACAGTAAACAAACAAGCTTGTATTTTAAAATATTTTCATCATGGAGGCATGCCTTAAATCATCAGACGATAAACAGTAGAGTCGGAGGACTTTTCCAAGGTCGGATTAGACCATCCCTCTCTCCATGTTAAACAGTATTGCTTGGCTGGAAGTGAGCATGATGTTAAAGACCATCGACAAATACAAAATTGTCTTGAGCGATCTGCCAATCAACAGTTGGCCAATCAATGAGCGTGTTACCACTCAGATCAATGAGCGTGTCAGCCACATGTAGAGTTTGGGGATCAAAACATTACTTAGCAAGGGCCTAAGACAAGTGAATAAAATAATAATTCGTATACACAAGAAGTGGAAGGAAAAGTGGGCTTATGACATGATCGATATAGGGATAAAAGAGGTTTTGAGATTCCAATAAGCAGCATGAAGCTCTGCACTTTTAGGAAACAAAAATCTTAAAAATGATAGGCAGGCCTTACCCGATCAGAAAATTCTTCTTCCTGAATCTCAATAATTTCCGGTTCGCTTCTGTATCTGCTTCTGTAAAACATGATCTGATCACGGACCAGCTGTTTCAAGATGAAGAGTAGTAACTCATTGTTGTCCCTTCTGAATGCCAGATACTGTGAGAAGGACTGAAAATAAACAAGACAGAGATCGTAAAGCCATCATCAATAAGTACAAAAGAATTCCAAGATATGAAATCTATATTGAGGTAATTTTATCTGATAAAAGAGAGAACATTATTTCCGAATTATACTTCTATACATGAAGAAAAAGGGGATAAAAGAAAACGGAATTGGTAAATTGTTGTTTTGAACTTTATGGAAGGGAAACTTGAATATACTCCTTCTTTGGGAGGGGAGAGCATATTAAAGGAGGGCTTTCCACGCTGGGCAAGATGGGGTCTTTGTTACCTGGGCTAGAGGGGTGCATTGATAACTTAGCTATAGGGGGGCCTGCTATATGGGCAAGAGAACGGCTTTGTTACCTGGGCTAGAAGGAGTCTTTTCAACCTATGAAAGAGGGGGGGGGGGTTTGCTACCTGGGTTAGAGGGGCGCATTGTTACCTTGGCTATAGGGGGGCCTGCTACCTGGGCAAGGGAACGGCTTTGTTACCTGGGCTTGATAGAGGGGGGATTTGCTACCTAGGCCTAAGGGGACTTTGTTACTTGGGCTAGAATAAGGTACTCCTACTTGAGCTAGACAGTGTCTGGTTGTAGCATACCTTTCTCATGTTCCTCATGACCGAATACTTCTGGGTATCAATGAAGCTCTCAAGCATAACTCGTATTGCCATGTTGACGTCATCCTCTCTGACATACTCTCTTAAATGCATCTTGGCATGAGCTTCTGCCATCCTGATCATTGACTCAATGTGCCTGACTGTAATTGGTATACTGCCTGTAATCTGAAGAAAATTGAATTTAAAATAGAGTTCGGCAAATATGGTTGCATTTAAGAAAACGGGCCACTGCCAAATACGTGTAACAAAGCGTTATAAGATAAAAACGTGGCCTCTACCTTCCCTGCTCCTACACCAAAACCTTTTATGAATGCTTTTAGCAGGGATCAAGTGTTTTATCACTTAGAAATTCTGTTTATTATTTGGGAATTATTTACTGATTATTACTTAATTATTTTATGAGCATTACCTGGCATCTCTGACTGTTGATATATCATTTTCTATTTACTTTTCGACTTTTTCATATCTACATCTTGAACATTTTCAAACTTTTGTTTGAATTATTCTTTGACTACCTTCTTCCAGCATTAAACATTCTGATTGGTGAACAAGCATTTTTGAAAAAAATCTATGGCAGCGACATCTCAGATCCTTAGCAACTATCCGAGGCGGTCAAGAATGCAATGTCTCCGTGCATATCTTTGCAAGGCAAAATTAAGAGCTGAAAAATCCATTTAGCCTCAAGTGTTGAATATTAACAACCTACCATGGATTCTCTGCGAAGATCAGCAAACATGCTAGCAACCTTTTCTTGGTCCATGTGATGAAGTTTTGGGTGAATCTTGTCTCTTGCATAGATAATGTACTTTTTGAGGAGATCTTGGGGAATAAGCTCGACTGAAGAAGGCAAGGTAGAGGTCTAAAAAGAAGCAAAATGGAAAGACTGTTGTAGAGTCGTTGCTAAACTATCAAATATGAAATATGTAGGAATCCTTTGTAGCTGATGTTTCTGCTTTATTCATGGAAGTCAAGATCGCTAGCACACTGTCTACTAAATGTAACTGGCATACTGTCGTTCATCTATAAAATGAACATTGATTTCAGCAGAATATTAAACAGACTGGAAACATAAGCTTGTATTAATGTAATTTATTGATCTTTTGAGATGCCTGCTAAAAGTGTCAAACTGTGTGAAGAAATTTCTGTTCGAGGTCTCTAGGTCTTCATGACTTTTATTTATTATTCGTATGTAGCCTGATCTTGGGCTGTGGTCATGCCTCAAACAAATAAAATTAGAGGCAGATAATTCAGTGCAAGCAACAATACCTGTGCAGAGGTATACAAGCATACCAAATGCTTATTACTTACTGAAAAGATTGTCCTGAAGATGTTTATGCCATACTGGCAAATAATTGAATCTTTATATAAAAACTATCTACGGGACAATATTCAATCGTCGTTTTAGAGAGCCGACGTTGTCTAGAAGATATCTGGATTTTACGAGGATTAACAGCATCAGACTGCTGTTTATTGCAACTTGTTATTAGGCCACTCCCTTTACATATACTCCAGCAGTTTGCCAAGGCGTGAGTAGTCACAGATATTTTGCTATCAGCTGTCAAGAACGAAAAATCAGTTACAAAAAACAAAGTCTATCGTGTATTTCTCTGTTGTTCCTAGTGGCAAACATGCATTTCTCTGCAGTATTTCGCTTTGATTACTGACAAAGGCATTCGTTGAAACGTTTTCAGAAAGTGAAAATCTTCTGTATTTTATCGATTGCATTTAAAGTCTAGAATATCATTGGTGACAAAAGAGGTTTCAACGCTCTTTCTACACAGAGTTTTGTTTGTTTGAAGAAGCCAGAAACATGTAAACTATTTTTAATTACTTAAATTATTAGCGTTTATGGAGTTGAATTCTGATAAAAACGACGGAAGTATTATTAATAAAAATATTTCCAATCACATAGGAAGCTTCTGTTTGTTTCAAAGAAAAGAGAGGATTATATATATGCAATTTCCTGTTAATAACTCTGTTTCTGTGATGCGACACATTAAGCTGCAGGATCATTAACAAAACAGATGTCGCTTTGCGTTATAAGCTCGATATAAATTATTTGACGAGCATTGAGATGCAATGAAGGACAGCAGGCCAAAGATAGATAAATGTCGAAATATTTAACTCCACAGCCTTGGGAAAATTGCAGCAATATATCTTTAAAATGCTAATGCAAGCAAGGTTGTGGCAAGACGTAAGGTTATGGGACAATGATGGACGACAAATACTGTGCTAAGAGCCCAGACTAGTTGCAGGTTTTAACAATCACTTAAGTCCAAGGCAGTTTCCCTTTCCTGTGATTTTCATATGCAACTGTTTAATGTCCCCCAAATACATTCTATCGATTAAAACCTGAAGCAAAGCCCAATACCAAAAGTCTTCTAAAATCCTGATGCTGGTACTCAAATGATTTTGTTTGGAAGCCGGATGGCCTTGACTCGTGTGTCTACACAGCGTCCACTGTTTGGAAAGGGCGTGTCAATTTTTTGAATTCTATCACGGATTGTCTCCTATAGGACCATATGCCTGCGGGTAAAGGAGGTTCGATCCTTTATTTGCTTAAAAGCATTGCACGAATATTAGACGAAGAACACAGCCTTGAACAAAACCCAAACATTGAAAAAGCGATACTAAGATTTTGCGTCAGATGAACAAGGTACCTAGAAATAACAATAGGATAAACGAACTTCAGTTCGGTTGGCTATTCGCTTTGTTTCGATCTTGGTCAACAAACTGTTTTATTCCATTGGAAGGTCGTATTGCCTCTAATAATGTCAAATACTTCCCAGCATTTGAACCTTTGAAGCTCAATAGAACTGCAGTGAAGGCAACAATTTTCGGCTTACAGGATATTATAAACAAGATGAAAATAATCTTATCGGATAAGGCTACTTTAAAGCATAAGGATCCCGCGGTTAATAAAGTTTTAAGAAAAGATTGGGAAGAAAAATTAGCAAATGTGTTTAATTGTACCATCATCCATTGGGCAAAGGGGCGTGCAATGCCAACCTTCTAAGGAGGTAAGGACATCGTTGGAAGTGAACAATGGGCACCATTTCTCAGAACTATTGAAGGCCAGAATTCCACATTGTTCTACTGGGGAGCTTCTAAAGATACAATATTTTGGGGCGTTCCCTGATACGTAGAACTTTTCTCTGGTAAAGTCCTACACTTGTTATAAGTCGCTGTTAAACAAGTATAACCCATTTTGTACTCACTATTATTTCATCTTCATCTGTAGCTTCTTCATCACGGTTCGGATGGTGCTTCACATGGCTGTTTACAACGAATCTCGCCAGCATTTCATCCTGAATACAAATCAAAACAGCACGGTCATTTTACAAAGAGACAAACAAAAAAACTAAAGTTTACTCAAAAGTGTACGGTAATACAAATACCCAAAAAACAAGAATCTCTTTTAATTATTGGGGGAAACAAGTAATGCATTGCTATAGATTCGAAATTTGCTTTTCATGTGACCTGAAAATATTCTTTGAAAATTCTTAAGTTTGTGACTTTCTTCATTTGTGACCCATTAGAGCCAATTGTGATTTTAGAGTCTGCAGATTTTTCACAGTTTATTGCCAAAAAGTGAAAGCTAAAAATGCACAGAACGCAGGCTGAAGGCCCATGATTTAAAATTTCGGCTAAAACAGCAGGTTCACAAGAATCTTCCATTAATGAATTAAAAGGGGTCTCTAATTAATGAAGTGCCTAAAGTTTTCCTTGAAATTACATTAGTGGGATGATTAAAGGTATGAAAACAAGCACACAAGAACGAATAGATGCATTGGAAATGTTTATGTTACTACTAAACATGGCTGTGTTTGGTTGTCATTTAGTTGTCTAGACACTGACTGAAATTGAAACCATAGACAGAATTTGTGTGGGAGTTGCGAAATTGAAACTTGAATCCAATGTACACTTAACAATGGTTGGCTACACTTGAGTATGTTGAGATGACTTGCAAAAATTTGTTTAGGTTCTCTTGAAACCAGTAATCTCCTTAGGGTCCTCATCAAAGCCGTTTTTATTTGAATAACCTGGAAGATGGTTGACACTAAGTCTGTAAAAAATCGACATTTGTTCAGAGCAGAACAGTATGTTTGAAGAAGAATCTTCATCATTCTATTCACGGATTTAAAAACTGGAACAAAAATAAGATTATAACATGTATATGACAGAATCAATATATGAACGGTATAATGGACTAACGTCAAAGGACAGCAAAGCTTATTGTCAATTTTTCATCAGCTTTCATTAATATATGCTTATGATTATATGAAATTCCCAATGAACAGATTCTTTCCGTCACTGACAAGCTTTCAAGCTCTCTTTTTTTAATTCTTTAGTCTCGTTACTTTTTCGCTGCATTTTCTGAATTACTTTTAAGTCTATTCAATGGTTACGTTCTGACTTTTCTTTGAATGTAGTTTGTCCCATGCAAACATAACTTTCTATTTTGCTGTTTGGCATTCACGCTGCAGATATATACGCTTAATCACAGACGCATAAAGCATTTCATAAGTGGGGGGAGGCTTGGGGTTAGCGTGAGTACCTAGAAGGGGACTCTTCTGTACCCTGCAAATAGGTACTCCATCTCTGTTTCTGAAATGCTGGGGTTATGCATATTTAAACAAAAATTAGGCGTAAATAGGTACTTTACCGCTGTTTCTGAAAAAAGAAGGAGACACGTGTATGCCGCTTTAGACGCCTATGTTTTTAAGTGTATAGTGAGTAGAGGGTTATGCTGTTGGGACTCTTTTCCTATAGCCCTTCCAAAACTTAGCAGATCTTAGCAGTCAATGGGAATTAAAACAAAAACAGAAAACTTTAAAAAGGCTTGAATAGTAATGGGCACTTAAAGACTGAATTAAATCAAATTTCTTCGTCACGAGGTGTGTTTTGAATAGCCCAAAAAGATTTCAACTTCAAAATTAAATTTTAAATTTTATTAAGAGCTTGCGGTCTTCAACATAAGGATGAAATCAGGACAAGGGCGGTTCAATTTGAACGACCCCACTGTGAACTTTTTTCCTTTTTTCTTATTATGCAGTCTGAATGCAACAATGGGCACAGGGTCTTAATTATCTGAAGTTATATGAAATTCTTGGATTTATGGACAGACCATTTTGCATCTTGTAAATTTGTAGTTTTGATATATTGGAATACATATGGATGGCAAATGGAAATGAACACAGCTTTGTTTCCCAAAAAATGGTTTTGGGATTCTATCAATTAAGGACAAATGCGTGCTATTTTCGGGCAACCATGTGGCACAAAGCCCCTTGCGACAAGATGCCTGTCATTTCTTGAAAGAGATTTAAGGTACCATTAGCATATATAGAAATCGATTATTATCGAGTGCAAAATGGCTTCAAAAGGAAACCCCAAAATTACGAAGTCATCGAGAGTAAATTACTAAGTCAAAAAATGACTAGATTTTATATAATATAAGTCTAGCCTTATAATCATGAGGCTAACGAGACAAAAAAGTGTTTTAAAATCAATAGTCAAGCAATTCACAAAAGCAATACCTGAACAGAATCTATTGTGTCCCTAACGACACAGAGGATGTCGAATCTTGAAAGAATTGGTTCTGAAAGGTCGACCTAAAAACGGAACAAGCGTCTTGTTTAACTACCAACTACAGAATATAAGTGGTCTGGAGAAACACTGAAAAAAATGACAAACATTACCTATTATGTCCTTTTCATTTTTGCAATTAACGAAAGAAACTACAATCATCAGACAGACAATGAAAAGCCTCAAGAACTTTATCACAAATACCAAACAGAATTTTTCTCCGTCATTGTAACAAAGAGGGCAAAGTCTAAAATACTGAAGACATGAAGTACTTACATTTTCTGCAAATGTGAGAGATGGATCATATCTGCCACCAATTGGATTAGCAGCTGCAATGATGCTACAACGTGCCTGCAACAACGATACAAGCATTGTATAAAGGGTTGCTTAAATGTCGCACAAACACATTTGAAGAAGATTTGGGGTGACGCTTTTTTAAATAGCATGCTTTGGGAACCTGTGCTATACAAGTGATTAAATTGCATCTGTAAACTTCTATTCTTTGATATATTAGAGTCATTTGTGACAGACATGAAGCTGAATGGCCTAATGTTAAATGATCAAGAATTTTGTAATGAGGTTCACGGAACTGCTAGAGATTTTGGTATATATAGACTTTGATATTTTCAATGTTTCGATCTATTTTTTGTATAAAGTATGAAGATCAAGCAAAGTTATTTCACCAATAAATGGCTGATATCAAACCTGAAGAGATGTAACGATACCAGCTTTGGAAATAGAGATGCTTTGCTGTTCCATGGCTTCGTGGATACTGGTCCTGTCTGCGTCATTCATCTGGATAAATTAAGACCAAAGCTTTAAGGTTACATGATAAATTGCAATATACAGTAAAGAAATGAACAAGAGCATACCACGGCTACTGAGACTGATATGAAAAAGACAGTTTCTAAAACCTTCTACAAAGCTAGTATTATTGAACTATGAGCAACAAGATTGTAAAGCTTTGTATCAATACTGATGCAGTCTCTCTTTGAATCGCAGGCCTAGGAGACTATTTAAGTATCTAGAAATATTCTATGCTTCGAAAATAAGGAGAGGTGTTGTAAAGGTAGATGGAAACAATTTCCGAATAAATGGAAAAAAGTGCTTGAAATTCTTCACAAACCTTGTCGAATTCATCGATTAAGCAAACCCCCCGATCAGCAAGCACCAAAGCACCGGCTTCCAATGTCCATTCTCTCGTTACAGGGTGTCTTTGAACGTAAGCTGTTAACCCTACGGCACTTGCGCCTTGTCCCGTTGTAAACACCGGTCGCTGCGCAGTCTTTTCGATGTACTTGAGAAATTGCGACTTCGCAGTTCCAGGGTCTCCACAAGCAAGTACGTTAATGTCCCCTCTTAATTTGTGTTTTCCGCCTAGAAAAGTGCGTTTTTAGGAAATGAGGTAATGTATTAAATGTGTCAAAACTGCATGAGACAAAATGTTATCACTTGTTAAGGCCGAGTGAGTTGTCTTAAATAGATGATCAAAATAAAACAAAAATCCAACAGTTTTAAATACTTTAGGACTTCTTCGTAGCATTCTGTCCCAGGTCAAGAATCCCATTTTATGACAGCTTTACAGATGTTAATCTTTGCACATTTTATTTGAAGTGCTCAAAATTTAAAGGAGATAAAGAAAGAGAAGACATGCAGGAGCTTGATCTGACGATTGAAGTCATAAGGGACCGTGAACAATGAAGAAGAATCATTCAGGTGGCCCAACCTGATTTACCAGGAAAAGGACTAGGGCAACGAAGAAGTGAAGAAGTTAAAGCAGGAGCAAAATATATTCAACAGCATGTCCTATACCTGGATCCTTTGCAACGCCTCCAAATAAGCACAAAGCAAGTGCTCTTTTAATGTCATCGTGACCATATATAGACGGTGCCATGCTTGCAACAATCTAAAAATGGAAAATCCATTATCGAAGATTGAAAAGCGCTATTGACAAAAATCTTTTATGATTATGATTATGATTATGCCTTCAATATCTGCTGGTCCTACAAAAATTCCGTTATTTCTACATAAACAAACTTAAAAAATGGCATGAAACATGTATTCAGAAAAAGGTATCGTTACTGTAAATTTTACTTAATGGTTTTTGCTTGAAAAACAAAGAAAAAAACAACCAAGCTGACCTAAAATTTTACAAAATCTTGAAAGTAAATGCTGCAAATATTTCTTTGGCTTATTTTTGCAAGCATTCGCTCGAATAAGAACCACTTTCGAATGCCCCCCCCCCCCACTTTTCGTCTCCAAACACATTCAAAAATCTATTCAATAATAAAAATTCATTTATATTGTCCATTATTAGAGGATTAATGATCTCTATTAAAGAGTTACTTTTAGAAAAGTTTAGATGGAGCTGATTTTCCAAACGCCTAGCGTTTTTCCCTGTATGAAATCAGAGGAAACTTTCGAAACTAATTACTGCCCCCTTTAAATAAGTGCCTCCATCAAATGAGCACATAGTTTCAGTTGATCCGTTATATGGGGGCATAGCTGCATTTAAACAGCTAAGCTTTAAATTTTATAATTGTGACTAAATAAGTGAACATACCCTTTCACTGACATTTTCGTCTTTTGAAAGCTTCATTATATCCCGTACATCTTCGTCAGTTAAATTTGAGACAGCCATTTTGTCATCTTGTTTTGTAATATAATTCGATTCGATCACAGTGGCAAAAACTGGAAAACCATTTGATGTGTTTAAAGAGCCGTCGTAATTGTTTCTGTATATACCTGTCACTTCCTATAAACGCAATATAAAGTTCTTACGTCAAAGCCTTGACAACACAACAACGGCATTAACAACATCGTTAAAAATATAGAGAGAGCAGTTCGTTATTTTATCACAAAAACCTGTTATTAGGAATCTTTTCGGCGTTTTTTCAGGACGAGCTCCGTGTTTTGTCTGTGATTGCCTGACTTCTTTAACCCTTTTAGAGACCCCTTTCATATACTCAAAAGCTTTGTCTATGTTCCAAGGGGCTTATTTTGTTTCTAGGGGCTTTCTACCGTTTTTCAGTGGTACTCTCAACTAATCTCAAGTCACAGTCGACGCAGGTTGAAAAAACATATGGAGGGGAAAGAGAAGTTGGGTTGCAGGAAGTAGCTTTTAAATCTCAAATAAAACGCAACAGTTGTTGAATTATAAAAATTTCGAAAAAAAATATCAGGGGCCGTAGATATGATCCTTGAAGAGCCCCAGATATACAGACAACTTATAGCAGCATCACCCGTTTTTTTATCTCTTATTGCTGGAAAGGACATTGACAATAAACGGAAAATAAGGACATCACACTCTTCGAAGATCATCAGGCATTCCATATACACAAGACCCTAATTAGGCTCGATGTTTTTTGAAAACTTACGATTTCGTCTCCTGGTTTACATGAATCAACCAGATCTGACAGCATAATGACATCTTTTGCTCTGGGTAGTCGACCTGCAGCAACTTTGCTTGGGCTTTCCTGGATCTTTATCTTTTGATAATTCTGGTATACCGTCTACAAATAACAAGGTCACCAAACGATTAGCAAAATCTATATACAAGATTTATTTACACAAAAATACAAACTCGCAAACGCTGGGTAGGCAATGGATCATTTTGTTTCAAAATGCCACACATGACATGCCTAACTCAATTTGGCTAAATATCAATTTAATAGCAGTTGAAAAAGTTGTGGCCTCAACAAAAAAAGACTGAATGCTTTGGGTGTATTACTTGATTCAAAATTTTGGATCAGTCAAGAACAAGCAAGAGACTAGATGTGGTTTAGGACAGGTCACTTTCTATCGCTGTTGTAGCCGAATCACTGACCTTTTTCACTGATCTGTAATGTGATCACAAGAACTCAGTAAAACATTATGCAAAGCAAATCGACAATGGTTGTAAACAAAAAACACAAAAATTCGTTTTTCCTGCACTGATTTACTTACCTCCTCCATGTTGATTTCAAATGGGCCACGTGACTGGCATTCAGGGCATGAACCTGGCTTCACTTCTATATTTTGTCCTTGGAAGAAAGGCCCGAGAATGAAGTTGCATTTTGAGCAATCATACTTGACCATACTGAGCTGTGGAAGAATTCCGGTACTGCTTACAACGACACCATTTGTTCTGATGAGCTGGTTCAGATGAAGCTGCCTAAATTTGAGAAAACATTGAAAAACTCATTATATACAGGCTGTAAATAAATGTTCCTTCCCTTGAACAAACGCCTCCTCAAGCGCTTGGCAATTCTATAAGGACCTACCACAGAAACGTAGTCCCCCTCTAGGCCTCACATAAATGATTTTGGGAGAGAGAAAGATTAATGTACCCACATAAATTCACTGTTTGTCTACTAAATGGATATAGGAAACTAAGTGTACGTAACAGAAACAGAGGGGGGGGGGCTGGGTGCAGACAAAATAATAGATGAATTTTAGAAATTCTTTGCAAGAAAACTTCTGGATCAAAAAGGCAAAGCTTTAGGACTTATCATAAGTACATGGCAAAGGCATACCTGAGGGATCTGAGCTCTTCCATCAGTGGTAATTCTGAGATGCGTACATGGATTTCTTTTGCTATTCGATCATACATTGAAAACATTGATAATACAACTTCCTTAGCAGCCTACAAAAATGATGTGAAGAAATGAAAATTGTAGTTAAAATAGAATTAATAAATAGGTCAAGAGGGTTTGTTTTGAAAAAAAACTAAAGAATTCATTTTTTTCCCAATCATAACTAAAGTGAAACAGATCAATTTTCAAGAATATGTTTGTCACAATTTATGGCATTGTTATAAACATAAAAATAAACAAAAGGGTGGGTAAACTTTTATGAGATATAATGTATGAGAATAAGGCAACAAATAAAATCATGTGTACAAAAGGGAAGACTTTACAGATCTCAATCTACCCTCACTGTTTTGGCTAAAATGGAGATTGTTTCTTTCAAGGTACCTTTAGACCTTTTTTCAGAAAAATTTTGACTTTAAGATGACCATTTGATCATAAGGCCTGTGTTCATAATGATTGACAAGAGATGAGAATACACTCTCAAACGATTGCAGAGCTTGCCCATTAAATTCAAAGCAGAATATTATGCTTAGCTGATGTTTTTTAAAGGGATAAAGTATTCAGATGGAATATGAATA
Organism: Rhopilema esculentum; assembly: GCF_057945365.1. Classification (NCBI taxonomy): domain Eukaryota; kingdom Metazoa; phylum Cnidaria; class Scyphozoa; order Rhizostomeae; family Rhizostomatidae; genus Rhopilema; species Rhopilema esculentum. The sequence goes on along the minus strand of NC_142817.1, from coordinate 4,382,956 downwards.
CATCACCAAGATTTCAGTATTATGTTTTGAAATTAGGTGAAATGGATATTTTCCAGGTATTCTCTTGTATATTCTCTTGTCACCAATTATTTGTCTATCTTTCTGAAAGGTAGAATTTTCTCACCTCATCAAAAATTTTCAGCATTTCTGCGGGTGCCTCAGGCAGGAAGAAAGCAAGGACTTGATGTTCATTTGCAAGAATATTGTAGTCAATAACCAAGCTCTGTTTGTTTGCTAAAATCAAATGAGGGACGAGTATTACTCAATTGTGTCATCATAAGCAAATATATGATTTGCAAAACACACATGAAGAGTTTCAGCCAAGAATATCAGAAAATATCAGAGAAACACAAATTCAATATATAAGAAACAATATACACATTTGTTAATGGTACGGCCTAAATAAGTTTCAGAAGTTTCTAAGCCTTGATTCATGTTTTGTTTTTGCTACCTAGCATCCAAAGTTTTTTTAGAGCACTGAGAAGCTGTGCTTATTGTGCAGTGTCCTGGTCTTTCCTCTATGCCTGGAATAACATAGAGCTGACAACTCTCCTCACTCTTAGATGATAGTTTAATCATGCCAAGGACTTGAACCATGTGCCCACTGATCGTCAGTCATTGAGCTATCCTTGCACAAAATACAATGACATTTCTTGCATTCATGAATAAGTCTTACTCTTACCTTGACACATTTGCTGTATTTTCTCCCTGTAAACACTTTTCCCTTGTTCATCAACAAAAGTCTTAAGAAACTGTTTAAATCTGTTTTTTATCTCTAGTCTTGGTGCAGCCAAGGACACCCACTCTCTTACAGAATGACCTTTCATATCCTCCAGGTTTTCAATACTCTCAATCATCTACAACAAATCATGATTAATTACCAAAAATGCTCCATTAAATAATAAATGGTTCTTATAAGCATTTGGGTTGAAACCCGATAAATCTAATCATGATTCCAAGATTTTACATGTGATTTATACATAAGCACCTAAGGTAGAAATCATGTGCCTTACCAATTTAGATAAACCAACTAACAATCAAAGAATTATCTAACAACCATAATTACAATAATTACAAAAAATTAACAATGAAAAACAAATAGTGACCAACATCATTAAGGTTGATAATAGGTTTATAGTGGTGGCTGAATTAGCAGGTCTAGTGTGCATTGTGGTGGATGCTGCAATGACTACCCTGCACACTCAGTGAAGGGGGACAGTATGTGTATGGCATTGCTTTGGGACATCAAAAGCATTTCAAAGTTGGAACAAGTAATAAGGAGTTCTAAGGGCATGTTTGTAAAAGGGTTCTAAGGGGTTCTAAAGAGGGTAATTTTTATAATAAAGGCATTTTACCAAGACATAGGGGATGTGTCCCTGGTGTTTGCCAGTTCATGCACCCTTGCTAAAGCTAGTTCATTGAAATTTCCATCATTAACATAAACATTGATTTGATGAAACCAACCTCATCGTCATCACCATAATCTCTTTCTGCTGCTCTTTCTGCCAATCTTTTTTTCCTTGCTGCTGAAGGTTCCAAGTCATCATCTTCATCATCATCTATGGTTCATATTCATTTATTACAGATTGTTGTCAAACAATGTGAAGCAGGAACCTTTTTTAATATCAAAATCAAGATTTGAGCAAATAACTTTGACTAATTTAGCTAAGCAGTTATGATATTTATGCACAGAAATCTTAACACAAAAACACTTAAAATTGGAAATAAAGAAATCTGGAATGAAAGCCAGAAAAAATTCCTATGATCACCATTATGTAAGCAAAGATATTATTTCCTACCATAAATTGTTGAATTTGAGTGAATAAAATTTCTTCAATATAAAATTCATTCAGTGGTCCTACCATAAAGAAGGCCTCTTCTCATTCTTCCAGACACCATTCCTTCATCTCTGTCACGTTTTCTCATAGTCCTTTCAGCTTCTGCCCTTGCACCAGGACTTAATTCTTCCAAATCTTCTTCCTCAACATCTCGATCTACCTCATAAACATCAAGCTCTGGAATTGCACGGTAATCTCTGCAAATTTTAAATACAAAGAGTAAGCAAATATAGCTTCAGTTTGTAATTCACTTTCAAAGCCTGATGAATAGAGAAAAAAGCTACATTGGAGATGCCAATGGGAGCATGACAGGCATGGCTACCCATTGAACTTAACAAATAACAATATAGTAGTCCTTTAACCTTTCCATAGCATCTCCAAACAACTCTTCACCATCTTCACCCTCATCTTCTACTTGCACATCATTGCCTAAAATGATGTCAGTCTCATCTTCAAAAGGTGCAAGATCTGCTCTTGTAGGACTGGATGTCACTAGACCTTCGGTTCTTGGGCTTTCTGGGGCATTACGATCACTGCCTCTCGGAGGACTACTTGGAATCCCAGCACTTGATGAGCTTTCCTGTCAAAAGATTATTGAGTAATTTAGATGTACTTCAAAACATCAAGATGTCATTGAGAAGAAGAAAGAGTTTTTAGCTTCCCTTAATGCTTGGTTAGATTCAGATAGCATTAGATGTTTGACAAAATTTGACTTTCCTTTATATATGGCATCTAAAGAAGCATATCCATTCTTTTTGTGAAATATGCTCCCAGCCTTAAAATAAGCCACCATTGGCTGAGATACTGAATTAATTAACATACTAACAAGCCTAAAATAAAACAAGAAAACTTGTCCAGGCAATATTTTTGGCTGCTTCTAGGTAAGTCACTACCTTTGTATGAGACCTGCCCCCTCTAATAAGCCAACACCTCAAAATAGGTTTTTGCCAAAAAAGCCCGCAGGAAATAATTTGCAATTTGGGTACCTCCATAGAACAACAACTGGCCTCTAAGGTTACACACTACTCTGTATTTGTTTCACTCTGTTTTCGTTTATGAAAACAATGTCCATTCCAGCAATCCGTTTTTATCCAAATACGCTGTGAATACGATGAAGTTCACACTAATCCAATAAAAACGCTGTTGGTGGCCTCATTTTTGGAAAGAGGTGATCACGAATCCTCAACAAATTGGCGTCATTATAAATGAAATTTAATAAAAGTAAATCCTGAAAAACTTTGTTGTAACAGCTACCATTGTGAATTCTCAATTTCGAAATTTTGGAGATTTGGTGTGCTACAAAGCACGTAATTTGTTGCCGATGTTAGCGTATTCAAATGTCTCCGTTTTGGTGTTCACACCGAAAACAGAGCGTATTCAATACCCACCGTATTCGAAAGTATCTGTTTTCATTTGGGTTTTCAAATGACTTCGTTTTCATAGCAGAGTAGTGTGAGCGCAAGGCAAAAACGGTTCAGTTTGAATCCGTTTTCATTTGAAAACAGAGTAGTGTGAACTAAGTGCTCTTATTTGTGCTCTCGTTTAGTCTCCTAATGTCAACAGCCATCTAAGGACCTTTTGGTAAAGTCCTAAAAAATTGTTTGTATAAAATTTCTTACTTCAGAATCAGATTAAAAATCTGAATTTTACTTTACATTAAGTTTTTATGAGGTTAGTGCTTGTGTTGTTGATTTTATGACAGCAATAAGTTAAACAATTTTTATTTAGGTTTCAACTATGAACAGCAAGTGAAAGTGTAAATTTTAACCAGCAACAACTTTTGGGGTCGAATTTGTTATAAGTTTTCAATATACAATACAACCACAAACTGTATGACAGTTTATCAAGACTAAACCATGATGGTTAATATTCTAATCATTTATAATAATAATTTCTAAAAGAAGCTCAAAAATGTGTTAGATTGAAGTCTGGAGTAACTTCAAAAATGTGGCCATAAATTGAATTGATGTCTAATGCATACATAAAACAATTTTTTGAAAATTTATTAGATTTAAATCTAATTAACATCATCAAGGATCCCATTATTCAAATGTTTAATAAGGGTAAACTTCAGTATAGTTCTCCAATTGCATTAATCTAAAATCATGTTATATTTTTTAAATTATCAAAGTTACAAAGGTTCCCCTTTTGAAGAAACCTCGTTGATTAGAAAAACTTTGTTTTCTAAAGGTGTAAACAATTTAAGGCCTTCTTTAATGCTTTTACTCTAAGCTAAAACAGTTAATTATACTTACTTTACCTCCTGCATAAAACCTGAAAGTTAAGGCTTTTAGGGCACTACTTCATTTGGACGTTCATGGTATCACAAGAGTGGAAAAACAACAACTCCATGATAGACAGGCCTGGCTCAGTCACCCGTATCTTAGGAACAGGAACAAACGAATTAGAACTCGAATATCATTTTTTCACAGTACTTATAAAACTTTAATTCAAAATTTTGCTCATATACTCACCGCCATAATTGTAATATCTTCTTGTTGGCAAGAAGTATTTCGCTTCAAAGATTTAGTCTGTACCGAGTTTGAGCAGTCTGATCAGCTCCCAAGACACTGTCCATGTGACTTTTCCCGCGCTTTGAGAATACTACCTCGTCTTGGGGACGCGTCTTGTTCAAAATGTTTTAGAAAACTAGGCACCTTTGTAGATCAAAGGTTAATGGGGGCCTATTATAGGGGTACAAAAGCCGTTAAACCGTGCAAAAAACAGCCAAAAGTCTCAATCCGCACTAAAAAGCGCAAAAAAGCAGTTGCGATGGCAAAAAGCCAACTACTTGCTCAAGAGAAATGAGAAACATTGCTAGAAATACATATATGCCTGTTGCGGTCCAGTTTCAGTTTCAGTTTCTTCATTTTAAAACTCCACTACATAAAATATGAATTAGGTAACAACACAATTTTAATAATAAATAAAAAGGGCAGATTTCTGCAAGACGGAACAGCACAAACCCCTGCCGATTATCCCACATTCTTAAAACCCGTAAGCCGTTGCCAATTTTGCGCCAAAAACGCATCTTGTGCAAAAGCCCCAATCCCCCGCACGTAGAAATAGGGTTTAGGCCGTGAAGCCTAAGACCTTTAATAGGCCCCCGTTTTTGTAGCAAATTTAATGACGACATGTTTCCGATAATTGACAGCGCCCGTCGACAGTTTATCTGGCAGTTTCAAGTTTGAGGAACATAAAAATGAAAACCACTATTGTGTAGACAGAAGGAGTTCGTGTTCACCCTTTTTGGATTCTATTGGCTTTTAGCAGGGCCGTCAAGAACCAGCTAGGGCCCAGGAGTGGTTTGCAAAACTGGTCTCCCATAGAAAATGTTCTTTTACCACGTCCTTCAGTCTCCCTTGGCATTAGGGAAACGCCTTTTTTAGGTACAATACACCAAATTAACTCACTCACGGCCTCGTTTTGGAAGCTACTCCAAATTTCATTGAACGACTTTCTTAGCTCAGGTTCCGACCAGATACAATTTTTTTATATTGTTTGCGCTTGTATTTTAGAATTTGCGGAGAAATGAAGTTTGAAAACCTGTAAGGGATTTGACCGCAGACATCATTTCGGGTGAAACTTTACCCCCTCGCCAATCACAGTCAAATCTCTTACCAAACTTTTATCTTTATGTCGTCATAAAATCGACATCGGGTGCAAAAACTTAATGAAAGCTTCCAAGTAGTCAACAATTCTTGCTCCTAATCCGAATCTGGGGTCAAAAATTTTGCACAAGATATTTAAGAATGAGGTTGTTAGTTGAATTGGTGTATTGTTGAAAAAGGTTTTGAGGATCTAAACAAGATTATGCAAAACATCACATTCAAGAACGAAGGACATGCGGTCATCTTCTTTCTCTGTGATATACTAAAAAGCGTTGATTCCATTTTAGTTATTGCAAGTAGTAGCATCAGTTAGGCATCAGATTGTTAGGCAAGAAGCAATGATTTGGCAACTTTCTATAAACAGTTTTTTTATATGTTGGAAGCTGTCAAAATAAATTTGTTTCTTATGTTGGAAGGAACATGCTGTTTTGTCCTATCCCCCAATCTTTGGGTTGTGCGTCCTACGTAGCCAGAATCACACTGGCACGAAAATTCATAAATAACGGAACTTTTTTGGTTGGTAGGAATGCGATCCTTTTGAATGGATGGAAGGGCTCTCTTAGTGCTGTAAACAATGTCGATCCACAACTGGGGATATTTTTCATCGTGTTCCTTCGGGACCTTTTTCTGACGTTATATGCTCTGAGGAGTGTCAGACGAAAAAGCTTTCATAAAATATGTTATAAAATGTTTGCTTTTTTCAAAGCCATTTGCAACTTTACATGATCGCGTTTCTGATTGGCCGTTTTCGATCAACAACGGGGTATATATATTTCTTAGCTTAGAGTTATCGATCTATGTGCTGACGCTGAATACCGAGTTTCTGACGAAAAGCGTAAATGTGTTTTCAAATGTAATTTAAGCATTTTGAATCAATTTTCTAATAAAAAATACTTAGCAGATCAAGAAAGCACGTTTCATTCAAGATACAGTGTTCTATATAACCACTTCGGAAAATTAAAATCAAATAATTCAGAAACCCATAGATGAGAATAATATTGTTTTATGATGTTTATTACTTTTTAGATTTAATTAAACCAAGAGCATTTACTAATATGTTAGAATATTTCAACAAAACCTACAATAGTTTCTATTTTTAGATAAAATATCAATTTTTCAAAGATATAGTCCTAAGTACAGTATGCTAAACCAAAATCAACTGGTAAAACAGCGTCAGAAACCATTTTACCACAAAGTAGTTGGGGGGGGGGGGGGTTGCAAGAGGACAACTACTACTTTGTTGGCCAACCAAGTTTGTAATTGATGTCGCGGCCCGTGGATTTTTGTTTGTCTTGTTGCAAGATCAGCCCGTCCTTCACGGCGAGGATATCCTTTGGCTTGCATTTGTGTCGCTACGGAGGACCATTAAATTAAAAAAGATGCTTGGGCCAATTGTTGAACTAATATTAATTACCACACTACTGGCTCAATATCACAGAAAGTATTTGAGGCTGCACCTTCCGAAACAATCCCTGCAAAGCCCTGAGCTTACCGAAATGTTCTTCCCAAAAAAAATTCACTGAAAGAGTTAGCAGAAATATTCACAAAAAAAGATCAACTCCAAGTTTATAGCCAGACTTTTCATAAAAATTTATCTTTACCAATGTGAGCATTTGATTCATAAAAGTGCTTTAACAATTTATTTCAATTTCTTTGAATGATTTATCAAAACGAGAGTACAAAACTCCAAAAATATTTTAAACAATATTAAGAACATGCAAATTCATCGAAGTCCCACAAACTCTTCTATCTGCGTCCAATACCTTTCTTTAATAGGAAAAGGTTGAAACCGCAAGTCTTCAAAGGACGAACACTGAAAATGAATACAGTGAGAAAAAATGAAGGTAAGTAGAAACAATATATGTATACAAATTTCCATTAATAGAGAAAAGTATTATATTAATAAGGAAAAACGAAGTTATTATCTGGTCCAGAACAGGCAACGAAAACTTAGCCAACCAAGTTTGTTCTCGTTACAAGCGTTTTTCCAGTGGAAGATTGATATGCAGAGGGTTTATAAGGAATTTGTCGCAGCAATCAGAGCGAGGTTTAAGGAATAATTCAAAGCGAGGTTTTCACCCATATTCATAATTCAAAATCAATCTAACGAAAGGTTTCTGTCTCTGCATACGATTCATGAGATCCCTTACTGACTTCTGTTGCAAATGTACATTGTCAAATAGTTGATGAAAGAAGTATTTTTGACAAATCCAAAATGCAACAGATAAATGAAGCGGTGCGTTGCAGAAGGATGCAGAAGGAGTCGTCACAACGTCCATAAAACCTTGCTCGCACTTATCGTAATTTTTGTAATTCTCGAAAGAATTAGTGATAAGAAGGTTGTAAATAGAACTTCTTTCTATTTTAAGCGAAAGTAGGCGCTTTTGGGGGTTGCTCGTGAAATATGTTCACCCTTGTCGCAAGATAAGAGAACAATTAGAAAAATATATTCTCATTACAATGAAGGCATATTGTAAGGGGCCTAAAAGCCGCAAAAGTGCGTATAAAAAAGCCGCAACCCGCAAGCGATAAAGCCAATTTACGCCAAAAGATGCAACACCCATCTTATCCTGAAGCCGCAATCCACAGAAAACCCAGTGCCAAATTCACAGAAAACCCACGTAGATATAGGGTCGGGCCCATGAACCTGTAAACCTAAAAAAAGCCCCCTATGATTATTATAAATGAGTACAAAGTTGAAGAAAAGATTATTACTTGACTACTCCTACCTGTGTAGCATTAAAAACCGGACTGTGGGTAACACTCGGCAAAATTGACGAAGGTAAGGGGTGCTTTTTTCTATAATTTTCATTATCTCCTCTATACAGACTGTCTAGCTTGAAGATGTGTCCTTCGGTAGAAAAAATGTAGTTCGAAGCATCTTTGTTGGCAGGATTGTCTTTATCGAACAACTGCAAAGAAAGGTTTATCAGTTTTGATTTTCCTGCAAAGAATTTTTCAAAGGCTTTAAAGGACTTTATTTTGATCTGCTTTCATGATTTGCAAGACAAACGCCGTCTAAACTATAATTTTCGGAACTAAATTGAATGCGATATCAAAATGAAGGAAATCGCGGCATTTTTTATTTAAATGCAAACAACATCCGAAAATTTTGAATTTTTTGCCAAGTGTTGTTGTACACAGTGTGACTGTTTATCGTAATATAAGTTTTATCGAAAGAAACAGCTATAAAACAACTATAAAAGATATCATTTTCTGCATTTGATTACACAATTTGTTAGAAATATGCAAACAATCTTTTGGTGGTACAAAACTTGTAAATGGCTTTGAAAAAAGCAAACATTTAGTAAACTAAAGCTTTTCGTCTGACACTCTTCAGAGTTTAAAACGTCAGAACATAGATCGAAAACTCTACGCTAAGAAATATATATACCCAGTTGTGAATCGAAATAGGCCAATCAGAAACACGAGCACATGACTGTAAAGGTTGACCAATCAGTGCCGCTTGCCTATTAGAATGTTACCAATTGAGTCCTAAGGTGAAAACGAACTCCTTTTGTCTACACAGTAGCGGTTTTTTCGTGCTTATGTAGATAGAACAGCCACCTCGGTCTTGCAAATCCAAAATTAACAATAAAACCTGCGATTCTGCTATCGGGCAGCATTTGCTAGAAAACCCAGATTGTGCAAAAAACTATAATGGCGACATTTTTCGGATTATTGGTAAAGCCCGATCGTCGTTCCACCTAGCAGTTTTAGAATCTATCTACATAAGCACGAAAAAACCGCTACTGTGTAGACAAAAGGAGTTCGTTTTCACCTTAGGACTCCATTGGTAACATTCTAATAGGCAAGCGGCACTGATTGGTCAACCTTTACAGTCATGTGCTCGTGTTTCTGATTGGCCTATTTCGATCCACAACTGGGTATATATATTACTTAGCGTAGAGTTTTCGATCTATGTTCTGACGTTTTAAACTCTGAAGAGTGTCAGACGAAAAGCTTTAGTTTACTAAATGTTTGCTTTTTTCAAAGCCATTTACAATTTGTTAGCTTTGAAGTGAGTTTCTTATTGCAATAAAGGATTGATCTCTATTGGCATGCAAGAATTCGTCACAAAGTATAAGCAAGATACGTCATTGAGCTACTCACTAGAAATAGATATTTGCAGGTTTCACTTAGGAAAAAGCTTTCCATGCGATCTTCAAGTGATCTGTCTTGGACATCGTGGATTGTCGCGTAGCCACATCTGCAAAAACACATTATAATATCATTAACAATAAAAAATACATATCAACTACATAGAGTACCAGTACAAATCGCTTATTCACATAAAACCTATATATAAACTACATTTATTCATTATACATTGAACCATTCAAATAGCTAACACATGAATTTACTACCCGTTGTCTCTTGATTAGAATAATGATTCTACAAGGTTTTAAGGAATGTTGAGACTACATTAACTCACTAGTTAATGTAAAAGTAACCTGCAGGAAACTATCTAACGTCAAATTCTTCATTTCTAGGGGTCCAAATTCTTCATTTCTAAGGGTCCAAATTCTTCATTTCTAAGGGTCCAAATTCTTCATTTCTAAGGGTCCAAATTCTTCATTTCTAAGGGTCCAAATTCTTCATTTCTAAGGGTCCAAATTCTTCATTTCTTAGGGTCCAAATTCTTTATTTCCAAGCGTCCAAATTCTTCATTTCTAAGGGTCCAAATTCAAAATTAAGCTTAAAAATTTCTAACTGGATTCACAGAACATTCAACAAAAATTTTCCGTCAATTTATTTAAAGAAATGGCTGCCACTTTTTGCCACAGTGCGAATTTCAAATTAATAGTAACAGTAGTTCATTGATTTTTATACTATTTTCTATTTTCAGGTTTATTTAGACTAATTTTTAGGGATCAATTTTATCGAGCATCACTTATAGACAGATAGCACAAATTTTTGTTGAATTCTAGAAAAATATGCAGCGTCTATTTCAGGGCAGTGTTTAAGCAAGGGCGGTATTTTATTAATTATTACAGTTATTGGAAACTATTTAGGACAAAAATTCTGTGATTACGATCTGCTCGGTAGAATATCAGATAAATATCTAAATTTTTTTCATCTGATTTTTGGTCCAAGGCAAGCGAACAATAAACTGTGCCCTCGCACCAGGATGCAATCTTGCCATATGCATAGATCTAAATTTTTCTTACAAATCCCAGGTTCGCGTGATACTCACTTTTCTTTGGTATGTGCATCCAAGCTTGTCAATATATCTGATCCAACATGAAGGTAGAATGGATGTTTTGTAGCCTTGCAAATGGAAAATTAAAAGTTAATGTTAAAGTCAAAATCTTCAGTTGTCATTAGAAAATGCCGCCAAATTTGCATTGTTTCCTTAAATTTTGCAAAAAGAGAATAATTTTAAGGCAGAAGCTATTGAAAAACAGGCCAACGAAGCTATGTTTTAAAAAAATTGCTTATTCTTCTCAAAGAAAACGAATATAAATGTATGCTTCTGACATGAAAAATGAGTTTTAAAATCGTTGCGTTTTCAAAAGATTCTACTCCGCAAAGCATTCTCCAATTTCAACATTTTCAGTTTTATTTCATCTTTGTCATGTAGACGGGAGGTAAAAACGAAAATATAATTTCTATGTACGAAGAGTGAGTACATATAGGAGTGGTGGTGGACAGAATGTAAGTAACTAACCAACGAAGTGATACGGTTTCTGTAACAAAATGCTACGCGAAGAATTGTAATTATTGGACTTTACCGAATAGCAAAATAAGTGACGAGTTAAATTTTCAGCCCGTTTTAAACTTAGCCCGGACTGGCAGCAATTATCGAAGCATTATATCGGAAAAAGACTTTGAGCATCTTTCCTTTGCATAGCAGATCTGTGTGCATTATATCCTTAAACAAGTCTGGGGTGGGTTTCTGATGTTCGTTTTAATTGTAATGAGAGTAACATGTCTTATTGAATAATAATGTGTGCGAGTATATTTTGTACTCTCTGTTGATAGACCGATAACAATCGATAGCTAACTGGCTAATCAAAACATGTCTTACCTGGTATAGCAGATACGTCGATTCGACAAATTCAGGTCGCAAGGGGTAAAAGCTAACTTCGGGGACCTTGAATTTCCAGTTGAACCGCTCAGGCAATGCACCGTACCTTTGCCAAATCGCGTAATAAATGGCATGACTACAAATTGCTTCTTCGATGTCACCACGAAGCACCTAAGGAGAAGACAGAAATGCAGCTTAATAAATAGATTCTTGGGATGAGAAGAAGTAAACTTAACTTGAATATAACAATCGTCACCAAAGTATTACTTTGTTATAGTAACAACAAAAATTAAAAAATACTTTTCGAGAGAGCTCCTCCTTCACAAATTGACTCCATGCCATTCATGCTGTCTCTCTTTTTTATCTGAATATCATACTCATTTCCTGTTCTGGTAAATTAATTTGTATCCTTGAATTTTGCTTCATAATTTGTGTACTTAAAATTATTATCAAAATACATGTACTTAAATAGAACTAGATAGAAAATTGACATTGTTAAGCTTATTGCTAGCTTGAATAATGCGCTGCAAAATCAGCCACAATGGCGCAGGATATTTCACTGTAGCCGGGAGGGGCACATTTGACTGAACAATTCGTTTTTACAATAATTTAGGCCAGGATCTGCGTAGGTTTTCAGGATAGAAGAGAAATATGGCGGACTGTTAACATAATAAAGAAAAATTTTTATCAGAAAGCCGCATACCCGTACATAAAAAACAATGGATAGATTCAAAAACGTATTAACGAAAAGGCGATCTTGTTCTTGACCAATGGCTTTTGAGTTGTCGTCACTATAGATTTAGACACACTTTTGATTCCTTCCTACATTTGGACCTATGGTCATTATTTTTGTCAGTTTATAGAGTTTTCAATGATAACGTACCTGGACTCCAGAGAAGGAAGCTTGTAGAGAGTCTATCCATGTATTCAGAATATCACCATTGTCCATATGAACATTGACATACAATGGAACTTCACCGGTCCCATTGTTACAAAATTTTCTCCTGAAAACAAAATAAAACGTTTGGTAACTATGGCAAGCTGAAAGTTCTACACAAATCATGACTTCTACCGCTTCTACACAAATCATGACTCCGAAAGGTTTTCTACATTTGAGACTTGAAAGCAATAATGATTATTCATAATCTGCTGTTTGTTGAAAGATATCTAAAACACGTTTTTGGTTCAGAGTTTGCTAAGTTGGCTTGGGCGACCCCGTACCATTGCTTTTAACAACCATTGTTTTAAAAATTTCCCCAGGAAACATGCCTCTGGAACCCTCCATTAAGAGAGGAATGGAAAATAAGGGATGTAGTTTATTCAGTGTGCAGTATGTCGTTTAAAGCTTCAACCTTGGGTAATGTACATGAATTGATTAGATCAACAACATTTGTTGTATACTCTCCATCAAGGAAAAATTATTGGGTTCCATGGATAAAGTCCTTCTTCATGTTTACTTGTATCATTAATTAAAAAACAACCAGAATCTATAGTCATCAACAGTATGGTTCGTCTTTCAAAAAGGTTAGGACAGAAAAGGTACTTGAAAAGGAGGGTTTACAAAATGCATCAAAGAAAGCTCTAGATAGACCTCTTAAGGATTTTTTCCTAAAGTTGAGACTCACCCCATTCTCATATGTTGTTTGATGCTTTGGAAAATACCATTAAATTTATGAAGATCAGTTTTATTTCCAAACACAATATAACTCTGTAAAAAATTAGATAATATCAGCCTCAATATTATGTTAATTTGATAGCTCATATGCCAAAATCAAAGACTTTGAATATACCTCAGCAAAATCTTTGCTACAAATCAAACATTAAAAGAAAAACACATGTGAGCTCATTTGATGTACAATTTTTTAAAGAAAACTGCCAAAGAAAAATTTCAAGGTTGTGAAACGGCTAAAAATAAGAAAAATTAAAGCCTAAATTCCAACACGATCATCTTGTGCAAAAGCATATTTAATAAGGCTCAACCAAAGTGGGCTTAACAATCACCTTTAGTAAATACTCATAGAATGAATCAACTCCTGCACCAACACCACTCATCTTACCATGCCATTCACCAGTCTGAACATCCAAAACATTTCCTAAGAAAAAGAATTTAAATTTTTTTTTCATTTCATTTTTCATTTTCATCAATCTATTTTATATACAATTTAATAAATATTACAATACAACTAAATACAACTACAATGAAAACAAATTTATTACATAAAAAAATATAAGACTGTATGTATATAAAATAGACTGATTAGGAAGGAGATTAAATTCCAAGCTACAAAAAATATTCATACAGAGATCTAAGTAAAAGGTTTTCAGGGTGTCTTTTTTACACTTATGCTTCTTAAGAAGGGTGATGAAGGTTGAAAAGATTACATGGAGGTAGGCTGCAAGAAAAACAATGGGCCTGTTATTAACATGGATACAAGAAAAGCACTTAAAGCAAACTACTCTTGTTACAGGAATAACAGGAGCTAGTTTGGCTGTCCTTCCAAAGTGTGAGATGGAGATGCATAATACCAAAGATCAAGAATCAAGACAAATCAAGGGTGAGAAAGACAAGGGAAGACAGCAGTTAAGGTATTGCGACTGTCTACTAGAGATTTAAGTTCCAGAGTAATGGCAAATTCTAAATTTCTATTATGTCTTCACTGGATGGCAAACTGAATACTGATAAATTGAAAAGGAAAGCAGGAATGTAAAACATGGTAATGGGGGGGGGGGCGACATTATATTACATTTCTGTCATTTTGAAATTTTCTTGTTCAAAAGGCTTATTTAGGATTACCTTACCAAAAAGACCAGTGACATTTGATCTGAAACTCCAAAGTGCATCTAGAGCTCTTCTGGCTACATTTTCAATATTTGGATCATCAAGTAGCTTTCCAAGAATACCAAATTCAAGCAGCAGAGTGCCAGCTCCTGCAGTGCAGGTATTTTGGGAACAGTCTTTTGGCACTCCATGTCTCAGGTTCACCTTAACAAGATATAAGAACAATAGTACAGGCCATGTTGGGAATGGCGTGCGATCGCACGCCCACGCCTTGGCACACGCCTTCCATTGCTCAGAAGTGCAGTTTATTGCACGCCTTAAATAATCTGAACACTTTATTCTAAAGTGACCAATATGGCCCAATGTAATTTTTTTATCATAATTCAACTATGAACGAACGGTGATAATCACGCAATCGTTTCTATTTGATTTCTACTTGACGGAAAATTTGGCGAATATTCTAATTTGCTTAAAGTTATGGTAAACGTTTTCTGGATGAAAACATCCATTTCTCGATTTCTTCAGATTCTAGTAGCCGGACTTTCAAGGCACACGATGATACTATGTTTAAAACTAACAGAAGTTTTGAAAGTGGCGAAAAGCCCCTGTAAACGAAGGTTTCCATAATTTCTTTATCAAAGTTTTGAGTTGAGGTCTGAAAATCGCTTGTCTCATTTGCAATAACTGCAGTGGAATCACGATATAACGAACCCCGGATATAACAAACTTCCCGGTATAACGAACGAAATGCCTGGTCCCTTGGATTCTGCCTAACAAACTCCTTACAAATTCTCTCGGTATAACAAACCCCGGATATAACGAACTCTCGTTATCACGAACCATTTTTAGGTCCCTTCATCATAATTACCCTTGCTCCTATACCCTTGATATAACGATCATAATTACCCTTGATATAACGAACTTTCATAAATTTTTCTTCTGTTATTTTTGTTTATTTATTTTCTGTGTTCATTTATCACTTTCTCTTGGGGAGAAATCATTTTTATAATCGGCAAAACATGTCGATGATACATTTCAAGCACTGGCTGATGGACTCAGACCAGCGAGATGAAAGTTTGATTGCGTCAGAAATTACTGCAAATGAGTTCATTGACACTACTGAATACCTTTTTACATATGAGACATTGGCAATGAGAGACGACAAAACTTTATTGAGAGACCCAGATGGAGAAGCAGAAAAAGAAAAGTAAGAATGTGAAGTAATCGAAGACATCATTCAGGCACCAACTAGGAGCGAAGTGATACCAGCTTTGCCAATCTCTTGGTCCCAAGTTATAAAAGGAACATTAAGATTTTCATTTTCAATGACCAGCCAGTTGTATTATTTGAATTCAGATTGGGTTTTTTGAGTTAAATGGTACATGTATGGCTGTACATGTGCACAGAGGCTGGAGATAGCCTAAACAAGCCCACCACATGTATTTTAGGCGTGAACTGCGAGAGGACCCCCAAAAAACGTTATCTCTCGGTTTAACAAACTCCCGATATACGAACTATTTTCTGGTTCCCTTCAGAGTTCGTTATATCGGGATTCCACTGTAGTTACAACCCCATGGCACATGTAAGGCTTTGTTTATTTAAACAGGCTTATTGATCTTTAAGCTTTAAATGATTTGACCCAGATTACACTGGTTTACGAGTGTATCTTGCAAGTGCGATCAGTAAAATCCCGTTTTCTCAGGACTCTTAATTCCTATATATACAGTTTACTTTATGTGCATTTCTCTAATCTGTATGCAAATCTGTATGTAATCTTTAGAAACTTTTACTAATAAAATGTGGCCAAAAATGTTCCAAAACTAAGAGACTTTGAATTGTGAAGATTTAGCTACTGTAGCTTTCTTACAAAATATAAACGTGCAATTAACAATTTAATTCGTTCTAACATTAGTCAACAGATAAGTTTTCTTTATGGTGAAAACACAGTTAGAATTCTTAAATTTTGAGAACGAGATTGTCAGGAGAAGCAGACCAGAAGGGTTTATAAACTGCAGGATTACATATAAATTAACCTACCTTATTGTTAATGTTTTTCTCTTTAATATGTTGGGTTTGACGTTAATAAAGCTTGTTTGATAAAATGTATTGATTGGACTAGCCTTGTCTTATGTTTTCTTATGATAACGTTATGTAGTC
The DNA here is from genome assembly GCF_057945365.1 of Rhopilema esculentum. NCBI lineage: Eukaryota > Metazoa > Cnidaria > Scyphozoa > Rhizostomeae > Rhizostomatidae > Rhopilema > Rhopilema esculentum. Next base: position 4,366,540 of record NC_142817.1, on the reverse strand, counting down.
TAGTCCATATACAGCTGACTGTATTAAGTACTTTGGTGGAATAGCACACCATTGCACGCCTTGGCACCACAAGGAGTGCGATTCATTGCACCCCTGCCATTTTATTCCCAGCATGGCCTGATAGTACATGACTGTAACTGGCACTGGCAGTGAGACTTAACTTGGATTCAAATAATAAGAGATTTTAATGTATCATCTTAAATGTTTCTGGTGTAAGAGGATGAAGTCTCTTTGACTGCTGCCCTATTTAAATGCCTTATCCTTTCTGCAAACCAGTATGCCTATCACATTACGTTTACTATTAGAAATATCAACTGCTGTGTTTTCCACTTCAAAGCAAGTAATAATAAACAATAAATAATGAACAAATCCATTGATGTTATGCACTTACCCTAGGCCAAGGAACGCCAGTGTTTGTTGCTTCAAATGCTGGAAGCAATCTGTTCAATAAATCATGAGCCAAATGTAACAGTTCATTATCATAGCCAAGTGGTTTGATATTCCCAAAGGGCTTATCTGGATCAACTATCAACAAATGAGCAGCAGCTAATCCACCTAGAACTCTAAAGAAGAGTTAGGGTATTTATAATCATGTACAAATCTAGCAGAAATGTAATGAAATCTTGATGCTTATTTCAAACATTCCACAAAGATCTTCACTTACAAATTGGATAGATAATAAAACAAATATCAAAAGAAATTTGTCACAAATCTAGGTTACTTGTAGCAAAATGCAGTGGTGCATACCCTAAAATTCTATAACAAAGTATTTGTAGGCATACCATATTTTAAAAAAACAGCTTTTTGCTTAAAAAACCATTAAATGGACATGATGGTGAGAGCTTTTTATCAGATTTGTTTCCTTGCTACTTTATTCAAAATTGTCATCAACTTTTACAATGATGAATGAAAACAAAGGAAAAAGAAAAAAAACTACAAATTGAAACACTGTTCAATGGAACTTTAACTGCTAGCCTTTGTTTGTTTTATTGTCTTGGTCTTCACAAAAACTCTTCTCTTTGAAAACCCTAAAACTTTCATTGGTACATAGAATTTTGGTTAAAAATGTGAATCTAAAAGCAAATTACTCACATTAAAGCAAACTGACCTTATTGTAGCTTCAAAAACTTGCACAACATTATCTTTATCAAATGATACATGGTTCAAAACCCGTTTTACAGCAAGTTTGAATTCACTTCTGTTTCCAATAATCTAATAAAGAAATATTTGAGACATATTTCAGGAATAATTGTGATAAAACCAAAGATGTCAACTACTGAGATTTCAATTCTTGACATCCTCCTTCTAAAGAATTACATCTCATTCTACAAGTATCTTTTTGTGATTTAGAGTCTTCATTCTTATAAAATGCATAATTATAGAAGGTACTTTATAACCTTTTAAAAATTAATACCTTAGAGCTTTCTGTTATGATATCATTTTAGATCTTCAATAACTGTGTTCTGATTTACTTAATTTTTCTGTTGGTTCTTTTGCACAACAGATATTAACACTTAAATTCATTCTTTATCATTTAATCAAGAACCTTATTGGTCTATAGTCTTTCATATAAAATAGGCTATTTTCCACATGTTTTTAATGTATTTTTTCTAGTATTTTGCACATGACAGGCTTAAAAACAATAGTTCTTGTTTGCAAGATTCAGCAACACATGCCCACATTGATTTTGCCATGGTAATTTCTGTTGTAGTATGTGAAACTTGTTCTTTTCTCATCTGCTAAGCAACACAGCTGCACTTTATTTGCTTTTAACAAAGACTTTGGTTTAACTGTAAATTTACAGATGGGAAAACTTGAAAAATTGTTTCTATGCCAAGTACTTTGCGAGCAATTATACAACAAGCGACCTAGGGCCTTTTGGGAGAAAAAGATTGGGGCCCCTTAGAACTGATAACAAATTTTAAATTTAGTAGCTTTTGGGGCCCCTATTACTAAACAATTTGCTCAAGACCCCTTTGGTTTGCCCAGAATTCCCTCCCTGTTGTTGCAACCCTATTTGCAAGTACCTATGGTTAAATCATTTTACAAAATATGATCTCTTGGCTTCAAAGGCCAGTTTCCCCTTGAGTGAATTCTTCGGTGAATTCTTCAGCCAATTCGCAGAGTGTGTTTCCATTCATAAGGGTGTCATGTTTTGCTAGGAAGTTGAACTCTTTCAAGCTTTTACATTTTGCCAGAGAATTTGTCTATGCTAGAAAGAACAAAAGATATTGCAATCACTGACAAATTTGCTGAAGATTTGGCTCAAGTGGAAACCGGCCTTAAGCCCAACGAAGATCAAAAAATGAATGTAACATTGCATGGAATTCAGAACTTCCATAACCATAGGGAAAATTCTAGTCCCTGGTTGTAGCTTTGATTCCATTACAATACATAAGATATATTTTTGGAAACATACTTACTGCTAGAGTGTCAAGACAATCAACTAGTGTCAATGCATAATCTCCCAGTGCATCATTTACATTTATATTAGAGCTGTGAAAAGAAAATCATTCATGAAAATTAAGGCATAACAATGAAATAAGAAATATACTATATCGTTCAATTTTTCAAATCCAAGCAAAAGAATTGATAGAAATATAGTTTTTGGTGTTGTTCAGCAACAATTATAAAATAGCAGGATGAGATACAATGTCAATGAACAATAAACGAAGTCATTAGCAATAGGTAACACACATACGGATTCTCATAATCTGGGCCTCTTCCAGTGCAATAAATTGGATTCAGCTCATCTTTTGGGAAGGCATACTTCATGTAATTATCATATCCAAAGTAGAACATTTTACGAGCATCCTCTCTGAGCCTTATTCTCTCACTCTCTGGAAAGTATTGGAACTCGTGTATCGATTTTCCCTCTTTGTAGTCCAAAAATTCTGAAACTTGGATGTGGATCACCAATACGAAGCTAATTACCCAATAGTTTTTAAGCAACAGTAAATATGTCATCTTGATTTTTCATTTCTTTGCATAAATTTCTGAAGTTTTCCAGCTGTATCGAGTCTATTTCGTCTTAGGCCCATCTTCTTAAAATGGGTGTGGACATGTACTGTAAAACATTTCAGGTAGCCTTAACCTCCAAAAATCCAGCATATATCTTTCAAAAGACTTTGGAACTAGTTCAGCAAAATTATGAGCCTTATCTTTTTAAACAAAGAGAAACAAGATGAAGTAAGAAATGCGAACATCAAACATTGCTGTCCGCCATTACATGAAAACATTGTCACGTGCTTGTAGAATCAAACTTAACTAACCAATAAAAACTTGACACAGCTCAGGGTACAAATGTCCATTCAGATGGTCAAACAATCGCGGACACAAGTTACTTATTTACTTATTATGTATTAGCAAAGATCTTTGGTATTAGTGCTTATCAACCAGGGGCGGACTAGCTGGTCGGGCTATTCGGGCGATCGCCCGAAGGGCCGGTCGGTTTGAGGGCCGGCTGATTAAAGTGCAAAAAAATAAATTAGCTTAAAAAGTTTACCCACGCGTTGATCTGTTTGCCTTGAATTTTCAGAGACACTTGAATTTTGAATTGTGGGAAAGAATAAATATACATGCAAGTACTCGAGAACCATTAAAATTATGAATTCATTAAGCCCAGACACACTTCTTCAGGAAACATGTTATTGTTATATTTTCTCTTGACGGTATTTTCTTATTGGCGACATACTATACTGTAACACCCCTGTTTCAAGGCGATACATAAGATTTTAACCTGCCTTGATGTCTTCTTACTTAGCTTTTGCTTGAAGCTGGTCATGTTTTTGCCTAAGCACAAGCTATTGCTTAATGTAATAAATTTAAAAGTTATTAGAGTTCACTAAGCGATTTGCTCTGTGATTTGGAGCAATGAAGAGGACATACGTAGAACGAGGAAGAAGACTTCAATCAAAGGTGGTGCACAGAAATTTCGCGAGGAAAAGCTGCGAGACTTAAAAAAAGGATTCAGCTACGATACAAAGCTTTTTTATCAAGCAAAAGCCACAAACATCACAAAAACAGCAGGGTCTTGCTCTTGCTCCTTTCAATAAACTAAAACAAGTTATGGAAAGTTTATTAGGCCTACACTATCATAAGTCAAATGCACCCCCTGCCCAACAGTATGGTATGGTGCTACACGATAAAATTTCAACAGGGGTGCCCATGTTTTTATTTTGGGGTCAGAAATTGACAAATTGATATTTTTGGGTTGCTGAAAATCATTGTGGTTTTCCGGAGGATTAGAAAATTATTTGTCACAAGTGGAGTGTGATAGAAGCCTTTCCACTTTAAATAAATAAAGAACAGGTTATTTAGTAATTTTTCGCAGCCAAACCTAGAGCCCTTCATGTTAATGTTCTTAGAAAAGCACCTGTTAAATGACATCCAGAAGGATCGCATTATCAACATATAAGTTCCTGTATTTAGAATCAGAGTCAAACCAAGAAGTTACAATTTTTTTTTATTTAATGTTTAGTCAGCATATGACATATTTAACATATTCTGTTAACCATATTCTGTTAACCAGCATTCATCCATGCACAAAATTACTGAATTTAAAAACTTGTTTTCCTTACAGACTAACATTTACTTGTATTCTCCAAGATTTTACAAAGAAAGCAACTTCTCTTTCCAGCGTAGGAGACAATATTATTTTCGATTAAACACGCAATCTTCTGAAATTTAGCAAAATAATGACTTCATTCTCATCAAACGGAAATTTATGAATTTTTGAAAGTTTTAAAGCGTTTCTTTTAAAAAATAAAGAGGGGCTTTAGCTCCTACTAGCCTAGTATGATGCCGTACAATTATGCGTAATTATGGTCAGGCATTGAACATGTGCTTATAAAACTATTGACTTTTCCGAAAGATATCTGACAACATCATTTGAAAAAATGGGTTCTAAGGGATCCTCATGCCACCCGTTTGTGCAAATTGATAATTTTGCAGATTGATGGGCTTCTTCTGTATGAGAAAGACATGGTAAAAAGGACAAAGAATCTCTTAAGAAAAAACACAGATATTATTCAGTAACGAAAATTATTTAAGTTTGAGGAAAGATTGGAATACTTTAATAAGTTATTTTCAAAACATACGGCTTAATCTTCCATTAATACTTGTAGAAGTTTCATATTTTCCAGGCTCTTTCTGTAGAATTCCAGGTTTGAGGTGTTTCTGCCAAGTTCCAAACAAGGAGAGGGGGGAGGGGGGTGCGGCTGGTCATTAGTCAGGGGATAAAAAGCCCCGTTTGTCACTAGACACGACTTTTGAATAAAGTGGGACAAAATTTCTTTTTAGTACAAAACGCAGGAGTTTTAGCGCTTCAAATGCAAAATCAAGATGCCTTTGAGTTCTTAGTTGAAATGCAAAATTAAATAGCCTGTCACAGGACGTTTAAAAAATTTTATCCTTTATCATTCCTAGAGCAGACTTAACTATTAAGGGACATTTGATGGTCCAAGGAAAGAGCCAGGGCCTATTTTAAGAAATTTTCAATACTGCACATTTTTAAGAAATTTTCAATACTGCACATTTATAATCATATTTTTTATAGGAAATTTTTTTGTTGCAATCAGTGCAAACCCCTGCAAGCCCCAGGTATCTTAGCCATGCAAGTGTAGCGAGGAAATTGCACGAATTTTGAATACGTGTATAGGCCATGACGGAAAAATCACAAACAGATAGACGATAATATACACAATCAATAATAATATTTTAAAACAGCAACAAAACAAAGAGAAGCTACAAATCCTGAATATAAACATAGTCATTAATCTCTTGTAAACGGAGTTACTATCTCATGTTTTGTCTGGACAGTAAAACAGAAAAGTTTTACAACTGATAAATTATTACTGAATGTTTTATCTTCGACAAGATCAAATTACGAAATTTACAGCAACGCTGACATTTACAGGAGATGTTTTCTTTTTGGTTCTGGGAATTTCGATTTCTTTTAAGTTTTGATAAGAGAGTCTTTCCGATGGTTATACGAGAATTACAATACATGAACTCTATATCGAAGTGATGTGGAAAATTCACATTTTGTGAGCAAAGCAGGAATCTGGGATAGCCGCAAAAAGACATTTTCAAAAATTCCAAAATTCAATACTGCACATTTTTGAAATCAATACTGTACGTTTTTAAATTAATACTGAACAAAGTGTGTAATACTGCACACTAAAATAGGCCCTGGAAAGAGCATTATCATTCAAGAAAGGAACATGCACAAATTACATAACAAAATATAGGCAACATTGGAAAAATCCTCTTCCCCTTAATTATCATCTAATTTGCATCATTTATTGGTCATTAAGACCGTAAACATTTGTGTGAACCCCTCCCTCCATCGTTGATTAGGTAATATGTGAACGTTTCCATACCCAACTGCCAACGCATCGATAATCTTATCCAGATACAACCATTCTGAATGGAAAGAACATAGGATTGTACTCAGTTAATGCTTCAAAAGTGAAAACCCTCTCAGCTAATCGATATCAGGTATTTGAAATAATTGGCATTCGTCATATGTGAAGAAACTAATTTGCGTTAGTCTTGGGTAATCACAAGTCTTGGGCGTTTTTGAAGATTTCGGAAAACCATTCAATAAAATTATACAATTACGAGGAATTAGCAAAAACTGGTGGAAATTTGATACATCATTGATATAGTTTTTCTCGATTTAATGGTGAAGCTAAACTAAACTGTAAAATTTATGACGCCGAGACCATAACCACGGCGAACTTTTTATGCAAACGTTCTTTCGAGAGGTCAATTGATGGTTGTAATCAATTTTAGTTCTGTGCGAATATTGATAATTGCCTTTCGAAAGTTCTTTGAAAAATATAACTCGAAGCAAGGGAATACCGGGAAATTTCGCCATGTCCTGGTGAGCCGAGGAGCGATGGGTGGAGAAAAACTGGATTATTTTTCGCAGGCCAAAATTTGGTGTATCCTACAAAGCAGTGAGAGATCGCTTCCAGAATATTTTCACCAACAAAAAGTCCAAAAATAGAAAACAAGAAAGTGCAAGTGGAATTAATCCTGAGCACACAGAAAAACATGCTCTCCTTGCAAGATAAGGGAGCTTTTTGATGCAGCAATTGCTGATCAGCAAGCAGCATCCCAGCAAGTTAAAGAAAAACAAACAGCAGAAATGGAAAAAGCTGAAGAAATGAGAAGGAAATCAGTAGAAACAATTGGAGAAAGCAGTTCGGCAGAAAACCTTTCAAAATTATTCAAGAAAGAATCAGAGTTGCCAGTTGACTCAATCCGGGCTGACTCACAATTGCGTTTCGAAACCAAGTTTAGACCCACTTTCCGTTTAGAATACAAATTGAAGAGAGTTTACCCTGGGTGAACTCAACACAGGTTGAGTCTGGGTAGCTTTTTGTAGTGTAAACCGGGCTTTCGATTGGAAATAATTTCACTTGCCTTCATTATTAAGCGTTGGACGAAGAGTTCAAGTGAATTTTGTTCCATTTGTCCGAGCTTTTTTGAACATTATTTCTTCCAGGTACTCATATTGTAATTTTCTAAATTTATTATCTATCAGTTCAATTTTGCGTAGACAGAATATGCTGAATGCATTCTAAACAACAGGTTACACCATTCAATATTTTCCTCTCTTTGGTACAGTTACATTTTAGCTGTAAGCCAGCGCTGTGAGTTTTTTTCTCCGATGACAGTAGCTTCCTAAAAAGTTCACCATATCTTTGAAACGCGTTCAGATTTGTAAGAGTTATTGGATTCCATATACTAAACACTGAAGCAACGAACATCGTAGAGATATTAGTTTTGTTGATTTTCTTGATTACTTAGATAAAACATGAATCAAAACTATGGAAGAAAATTTGCATAAAAAGAAGCATAAATAAAGGATTTTCCTGGGAATTCGGAGCCTGGAGATATCCCAAACTAGGCAGGCTTAAGAGGGTATCTTTCAGAATTGTTTCAATGTTCGCAACTTTTTAAAAAATAATTTCGCAACTTAAGATCTCCAAAACTTTTTTATAAAAAAGAAATTATGCTTGTTTGCTTTGCTCTACTTTTCAAATGAATGTATAGCGAAGGGCGAGGGGAGTGTGAAAAGTGACGTCATTGGCAATATAATAGAGGGGTTCAGAGACATGGTGACATAGGGGGGCAGGGAGCCTAAAAATTATTAAATAATTGGTGATATCATTTATGTATGACCCTGTCATGAATGCCAAATGTCTTATCTATGATACTATCGAACCTTGTGTCAGCCTAGGTAGGTGGTAAAGTGAATCCAAGTAATATTTTCTGTAGTGCGAACACAAAGCTGACTCGGCCGTGATTGACTCGGCCGTGACTGACTCGGCCGTGACTGACTCGGCCCGGGCTGACTCGGCCCGGGCTGACTCGGCCCGGGCTGACTCGGCCCGGGCTGACTCGGCCCGGGCTGACTCGGCCCGGGCTGACTCGGCCCGGGCTGACTCGGCCCGGGCTGACTCGGCCCGGGCTGACTCGGCCCGGGCTGACTCGGCCCGGGCTGACTCGGCCCGGGCTGACTCGGCCCGGGCTGACTCGGCCCGGGCTGACTCGGCCCGGGCTGACTCGGCCCGGGCTGACTCGGCCCGGGCTGACTCGGCCCGGGCTGACTCGGCCCGGGCTGACTCGGCCCGGGCTGACTCGGCCCGGGCTGACTCGGCCCGGGCTGACTCGGCCCGGGCTGACTCGGCCCGGGCTGACTCGGCCCGGGCTGACTCGGCCCGGGCTGACTCGGCCCGGGCTGACTCGGCCCGGGCTGACTCGGCCCGGGCTGACTCGGCCCGGGCTGACTCGGCCCGGGCTGACTCGGCCCGGGCTGACTCGGCCCGGGCTGACTCGGCCCGGGCTGACTCGGCCCGGGCTGACTCGGCCCGGGCTGACTCGGCCCGGGCTGACTCGGCCCGGGCTGACTCGGCCCGGGCTGACTCGGCCCGGGCTGACTCGGCCCGGGCTGACTCGGCCCGGGCTGACTCGGCCCGGGCTGACTCGGCCCGGGCTGACTCGGCCCGGGCTGACTCGGCCCGGGCTGACTCGGCCCGGGCTGACTCGGCCCGGGCTGACTCGGCCCGGGCTGACTCGGCCCGGGCTGACTCGGCCCGGGCTGACTCGGCCCGGGCTGACTCGGCCCGGGCTGACTCGGCCCGGGCTGACTCGGCCCGGGCTGACTCGGCCCGGGCTGACTCGGCCCGGGCTGACTCGGCCCGGGCTGACTCGGCCCAGACAGTTAGTTTGAAATAATGTATTGTCAACGCGAAAGAGGGTTGAGCCCGGTTAACTTTTCCACTGCGCATGCGGAATAAGGTTGCGAATTGAAAAGGGCGACAATTTTTTCTGCATCTCTTCGCACAGCCTGTGCTTTCTATTGGACTTGAAGGTTATGGTAAACGTTTTCCGGACGAAACCATTTTTCGATTTCTCCACTTTCTAGAACTTTTAAGGCACACAGTTATAACCATGTTTGAAACTAGCAGAAGTTTTGAAAATGCTAAAAGTTCCACGTAAACGGAAGTTTCCATAACTACTTGTTGATGTCTGAAAATCTCTAGACCTGTTAAGCCGATTATTGTTTCTTTTCGATTGTGGTCGCATGTCTCATTTACAATATCGCATGGCACATCCATGTATCCAATGTATGACTGTGTTTATTCAAACAGGCTTATTGATCTTAAAGCTTCAAGTGACTTGACCCGGATTTCACTGTGGTTTAAGAGTGTACCTTGCAAGTGCGATCAGTAAAATTTCGTTTTCTACGGACTTACAACTCCTCTACATACAGGTACGAAAAAGCTATTTCGTACCCAAGGAACTAATCGAGTGTCTCAAATTTGTGTAGCTGGGAATCAGTTTACTGCAAACTATGTCATAATTCAATTAAACTAGGAATTATACTTGAAAAAATTAACGAATTAATAAACGACGTTTCGAGCATAGCCCGTTATCAAATTAGTATATTTATGTCATAATTCATTCGTAAAATCTCATGCAATGTATGACGGAATGGGGAATTATATTGCAAGCGAAACGGGGGCTTGTCCCCAAGGATGTTGCCAGAAAAGAAATGCTAGTGAGGCTGTAATGTCAGCGTGCCGACAGTGATTGAACCACCAACAAAGATCTAATATAACACCATTTCCGCTGTGGTAATTCCAGTTCAAAAAATGAACAAAAAATTTAAAAAAATCAAACAATGAAAAAAATAATAAAAAAAAATGAAGTAGAAGTTATGAAAGTGCCGACATTGCTTAAAATTGTTCAAAAATTGAAGTGCCGATGGAGGGGCTCAATGAATTTTTTGGGGGGCTCCTGCCCCCCCAAGCACCCCCGGTGGCGCCATCCCTGCAGTAATCGCATCATAATATCGCATCTTTATGATTTTTTCCTAAATGTTAGCTGGCCCTGCCTATAAAGATAGGGACACGACAGATGTCGGTTACAGAAATTGTTTTGAATTTTCAAAATATAAGTTTGTCTTAACAGTTTGTCAGTCAGACAGGGAATTTGTCTGTCAAGATTGAGCTGCCAGGCACATTTATTGTCAAATTCTTGAACTGTTTTTGGTTTGTAAAGTGTGGAGGATTAAATCTATCTGCCAACCTTGGCTAAATGTAGTTTATGTCAATACACATTTATGTCAGACTTTCACATATTTGTTGGGTCGAACGTTATCATGTTGTAGTAATAGAGCCTACGTTGAAACCCCAACTCTACAGCGTGTTTTATGATGCGCTACGCATTGGTTTGAAGAAGAATGGTTCTGGGACTCAAAAACCTCTACGACCACTTGCAAAAAAGCTACAAGAAAGAAACCAACACATCTTTCAAGCCTGTCCCATGGTCCATAAAATTTACAGGGTCATAGAGGACTTTTGCATGGAACGAGCGATTGTAGAGGAACTTTCGCGGACTGGTATTAGCAAGCAGTGAAGACGGCACAATAAGTTGATGTTCAACTGTTCCATTCCTTGTCAGTATAACAACTGAGCTGAAGTCGCGACTTGCAGACAGAAACCAGCCGAACTCAAAATTTTAAAGAGCAAATTGACTTCGGATATGAAAGATGACGGGCTGCTTTTCAAAAGTGAGCTGGCCCTGGGAAAAGGAGATGACAGCAGGATGGCCGAGAGGGGGTAAATTGCCCCTCTCGGGGCTTGAGGTTTAGGGGGCATCATAAAGCAATGAACTCCGTTTTAACATGGAATTAATTATAGAAGTAAAAAAATACACTTAAAAAAGTAAATCGTTATGAACGAATAAATAAATTTAAGCTCTTCGTAAGGGCGTGGTCACAATTTTTTTGCTCGCTTCGCTCGCAAGAGGCCTCGTCTTTTCAATTCGCCCCTCGGGCCTCCAAAACCTCTCGGCGGCCCTGGATGGCAGACAGAAAGGGAAAGTCCGCTGAGATTGTAGAAACTAGACGAAGCCATGTAGATTGTTAACAAAAGAAGGAATGAAATATAGACTCATGCACCACAATATTTCTCTATTGATCAGTTTTCTTTGTCTGGCGTACAATATTTACAGGTTTGCTAACAGCTCATATTTTCTGCGTATCCAAACAAATGCCCCGGTGGACCTTCGGCGTGCATGAAGTGCACCCTGGCGTATCTTCTGTTTCTAAACGTGAAAATATAAAGCAGGCTATAACTGAAAAAAATTTTTTCTTAGTGCCCTTTTTGTGTCTTGGACCCCTGCCCTCTGAAATTCCTGGTTGCGTGCCCGTGAGTAAACTTTAATAAAACGACTCCGAGGATTTTCGAGACATCAAACTAAAGTTTGGAACATATGCTAGCCTAAACACTACTTGAGAAGATGTTGCTCGTCGAGATTGTTTGGAGTTCCAGCAGCAGTAACTAATAGCAGCTAATTAATATCACCTGTCGATTTCAAATTCTCAGCAAATGTGACAGGTAGAGAATTCGATTCTCTATTTTTCAAAAACAACCAGAAATAGAATCAATACTTCTGCCATCTTGAATTCTTGCCAGTGTGAAGCTGGTAGAGAATCGAACAAATGAAATTGAGATAATGAAGCTAACTTCTTATTTAATTTACACCTCTGGGTCGTGGTTCGTATGCTATAGAATCATACATGCAAAACACGTTACACCCTTTCATACTAACTCGAGTTGTTTGTAATCTAACCACAGAATATGGAGTGACCCACTTCATGGATGAGTAAGTTTTCTATATCCAATAAGAACGTAGGTAGGTTTAGATATTTGCATACTGTGTGAAATGTTTCAAGATCAGCAGTTTGTCTCTTTGTTTTTGCTGTTGCCTCTTACCTGGCAGAGTACACAGCCAATCTACAGATCAAGCTGCAGAAGTGCTGCGTTGTTTAAAACAACAAACCGAAATCAAATTCTGGTTGGAAATTCTGGAGGTTTGATTTCTTCCATCCGCACCAGAAACTTGCCATCTTGCGTTCGCCAGTGCATCAAGAATCCCATATGCTCCTCCATAAACTATAAGTCCACACCTGGATCTAACCAAGAGAATAATTGTCAACTGCTAACTATAAACCTATTCAGCAACGATGCGGAATTCTCAAGCTTAGTTGGATGGATACATTCCGAACCAACGTCACAGGTACGAGTCACTTGAAAGGTTTAAGGGGAAAAGGTTTTCAGTTCAGAGTCTTTAGCTATTGTCTCGAGAAAAGATAAATTCTTTACTTCTAGTACTCTGTTTTTAGATTCTTTCAAGGTAGTCACATAATGATTGAAAGCTTCAGCTATCACTGAAAGACCTGGAATCTTTGTCCCTCATCACTTGCATTCGTTGTTTCATTTTAGCCCGGACCACGGTGCATCATCAATCCTTGCAGCCTTGGATACCGATGCACTGATACCTGTGATGTCACCCTTGGATACCAGTGTACCGGTAAGGGATTACTTCTTCAGTGCATTGGCTATCTTCAACAAATGTTACCCTTTTAATGAGCATTTCTCTTTTGATTATCACAAGTGGATCTTGGTGAGTTGACCCCTATTTCTTTCATATAGCCTCTTCTAAAGGACTTCAGTATAAATTCAATATTATAAAGTCTCAAACAATTGAATGCAACTTGTGCCAGAAGAGCAATTGCCCCCATCAAAAGCACTACTTTCTGTACAGACACTCCAGATCAACAGGTGAAAGCTGAACCATTGCGCATTGAGCTTCTACGAGAGACCTAAGGAGATCATCGCATCTTAACATGATAATTTATTTAGAAGGTCCATGCATGCCTCTATTGCATGGTTCTTCGCAATTTCTCATGAATTGTACCTGGTAACCATGATGCTGAAAACTTATGAGTTTCGGGTAATAGTTTTTCTAACAGAGTTACTTCAAATTTTGCGATAACTGTTTTCTTTGTAACAATAAGCAAATGCATTGTCGATAAATTTCCAAACCGTATTGGATTCAGTCGTTCACATTATACCACCATTTTTGCTTCCCAACGCACTGGTTAGCAAGCAAAAATATGTAAAGTGCATTTGTGCCTGTAAGATACGACCCCGCTACGACCACAAAGCGACGCGCAAAATTTTTGCCGACGATCAACCGACGCCAGTATGAACATTGATACTTTTGAAAATCCACTTTGAAAAGAGGGCAATATAATAATTTATCAAATATGAAAACGCAACTACTCAGATCGTTTTGACGCAACTACAAAAGTAAACAAGAAGAAATTTCTTTTCCTTTTCAATGTGTACACCTAGTTTTCTTCCCAGCATTTTCATTGAAATAAAAAGATCGAAACGAATATTAACATAACGAATATAGATTAGGGAATTAAGCCTTAACTGTGCCTCTTAGCCTTGTCTGTTTTCGCAATTAATAATATTTTTTCTCCGTTTCCCTCTCTAGATATCAACGAATGTGAAAGCAACCCTTGCATGAATGGGGGCACTTGTAGGAACTATGTAAACCAGTTTTCATGCGTGTGTACTCGCTCATTTGCTGGATCAAGATGTCAACTCAGTATGTTTGTTTGCAATAATATTTACACTCAAATAGAAATTTTGTCTAATATCTAAAGTCTAATATTTTGTGGTATCAGCCACAACAGACAGACCTATGCTTCATTTCATGCGATCAGTCACATGTGATCACACAGCAAAAGCATGTCAGTCGAAGGACGCGTACAAATATAATGCACAACTGCATAGTTCGCATCCGTGTTGGATAATTTGAGCTTTCCAAGACCTGATTTTGTAGAGTCTAATGGCGGTAAAATTGGGAAGGACTTACCCCTAACCTTACTTCGGCTGGATAGGTTTTTTGTTTTAAATTAAATGTGAAAATGCTCGGGGATGCATCATACGTTTTAAAGAATTCTTTGCATGGTTGCTATGATTCGGAAACTGCCTTTATGTAACAAAAAGTTAGACATTGGCGTTCTTTATTGACCAAATAGACACTCCAGTTGGTAGAAGGGTGCATCTGACAGTTAAAGAGATCTATCTTCTTCTGCCTTCCTTGAGTCTGTCTTTTCGTCAAAAAATCGCAGGACTGAGCCCCCCCCCCTAAACCGCCAGTGCACTACACCAAACTTTTCAGAAGTTGAACCGGTGTGATACTAAAATCTGCGTGGCAACCAAATCTGCGTGGGCCCACTCCAAATCTTTTTTTGCGTCTGGATCATCTAATTTGCATAACAGAGGCCGCTCTGCATGCAGCCCATGCGAAAGCTATTTTGGCGCCTGTACCTTGCATAATGTCATAAAATCTTACAACAGAGGTTCTCTTCAAAAAAGCTCTCGCCCTGGATTAAATTTTTTTTCAATCCCCCAAAGGTTTTTAATCGAGAAAGAAAAAAAAATACAACATTTTAGTCCAAGATTGATAGCACATACATTCGGCCACAAATTAGTAAAATAAACTAACGAGATAAAATAATTTTGGAAATCAATATTTTGGAAAATAACATCTCTTTGTGCGTTGTAAATACTATGATTTGATTTGATTTCTTAGAAAGAGTAATTAAGTATAAGACCTCACGGAGAAAAATGCTGATATACACTTTTTCTAAATTATAATTTTATTTCAAGAAATTTATAAAAGGCATCTCTAAGGTCCTCAAATTTGATTCCGACTTCTAAAATGGCTGCAAGGGGGAGCAGGAGCAGTTTTGTCCCAGGTTCTCAAGGTCTGTTATCATGGACACTGGAAGTGGAACGACTTAAGAGCAAGGGGACAAGCTTGAGTAAAGGGCCTTTGAAAATAATTTTCAGCTTCTACTCATTCCTCCTACTAACTACTAACTGACATTTTATTTCAATCTTCTGTTCGTATCTTGAAATTTGGCTAACTTTGGCATAAGGATTTATTTTACAAGTTTTGAGAAATGTTGTCATGAATTGAGCACTGCAATCAGAATTTCAACGGAGTCTCTCTGATTTTTACAATGTGGCGGTTTCAAGGGTACTTTAATCAAATGGGCACGCTGGCCCCTCTTGCCCCTCCTATCAAAAGGCAACAGGGGCGGTTGACCCTCACGCCCCATTCTCCGGCGTCCCTGTTTGTAATGTTTCGTAATGTAATTCTTTTTTAAGAAAGGAATCAACAAACATAACAAATGCAAAGGTAAATTTTTTAAACAATTGCAAGAAAATTACTGTAAGAAAAATTCTGAAATGTATCCTAAGCTAAACTAAAGACTGGTGTCTTATTAAGTAATAAATTTCAATTTAAATCAGGATTTGTTAAAAGAAACAAAATTACGCCTGAAAATGTAAAAGGTTTAAAATAAATAAATGAATGCAAGCTAAGCTTAAAGGCGTGGTCGCGATGGCCCTTGCCATTGAATAAGCCCCTAATCGTATTATGCGGATTCTTATCCATGATAAATTGAACATATTTGGAGAAATGAAGGTAAATAAATAAAAAGAAATTCCAAAATGCTTTTGACATTGATGTAAACATCGATTTTTTAGAAATGTTCAATTCTCATAGTGAATTGAAAAACTAAAAGAGCCTTTGATAATGGGCTAATTTATTTCAATTTTCAAATGATTCTTTTTTTTCCCACCCTTGTTTAAGCCCTTCTCTTCAATTTGCTCTTACTATAATTAACAAACTACCAAAAGAGGGAGGGGCCAATTTAAAGATTTACATAATAAAATTAAAAAAATACTACTAGGTAGAAGTTGCTCAAAAAAATTACCTTCCAACTATCATTAAAAAGTGGTAATATTAAGGTGTAGTAATTACCACTTTGTGCAGTATTGTACACTGGTACCAGAGCAACATAAATTCGAGCGCGGAAATTAGAAGATACGAGTGTATAAGCGGAGGACGTTCCTTAAAATGGGTCTCTAGTTAAGCGCTCAAATTTTGTGGCTTTGGTACCCAGGGTAGCAGCATTGAGACGGTTTTGTGCAATGATTAAAACTGTTTTTAGTCTTAGTGGGCCACTTTACATCAGCGTAATGTCAAACGCACCCTTATTGCACTTGGCACCACCAAACAGTCTTACGCAGTGATACAGCTTGGATCATGTTTGTCATTATAGTAATGCGTCAAAAGAGCAGGAACAGGTCTCAGTACAGATATGGTGTATACACTTTTTGTTATAAGAATAAAGTCTATAAGAACATTGAGGCTAAAAATCTCTGAAATTTAAGAGTAATCTAAGAAGAGCACAAGGCTCAAACTTCACCAAAAATTAAATTTTTTGTTTTTTTGAGTCTTTTGGAAAGCAAAACAAGTCTGTGTTTCACGCTGTCTTGAAATAGACGTATTTATGTCTTGAAATAGACGTATCTGGTCTTGAAGTCCTTAAAACTATAATGCAATCCGGTTATACCTTATTTCGCTTAAAATTAATTTTAAGAATAATCTTAGGCTCATAATAAAAAATGAAAGAATATTGAAGCTCATCAAAAAATTAGGTATTCTTATAAAAGTGTATTGTTTCATATCTTGAATATGTGCATACAAGGACGAAGAAACCATCACTAGAGTGGTGGACGCCTGCATTAAGGGGCATCCTAGCAAAGTTTCTATAAAATGCCAAAGATATTGAAAAGATTGTTTTTACAAGCCCTGATATAGAGCAATAATTTCATAGATATGTTTTGGAATTGTTGTGAGCTGTGCCGCCGAAAGGAGCTAGAAGCCCTGGGGATAGAGGGAAAGATTTTTGCTAAATTTTTGCTACCACGCGCTTTCGATCGTCTTAAAATACATTTCCGAACATTTATTGCAGTCATTTTTTTGCCATCGTTTAAAACATTGTTCTTTTTTGGCGTACCTTTTTTTATCGCTTCTTTTGTAATTAGTATTTGATTTATTGCATTTTGGAAATGAAATGTTTTACTTTTTGAGGCCCCCGAAACCCTCAAAGGCGATTTCCCCTGTTTCCCTACTTGGTGGCCCTGGTTGCGAGTTGGTTGTTTTGATGTTTCTAAAAGCAGATTGCATGGAGAAATTTTAGAACATGGCTTCAAAAAGTCATTCCCTGCTCTCTTTGCTCAGTTCGTAAGGCACCTAAGCATTTCAAGTGTAATTTTTGGTTATGCATATAGCAGCAAAAATGGGGAAACAAAGTGCAGAGCATGCAGGCGCGCAACTACGGGGGGGGGTCCTAGGGGTCCAGACCCCTGCCCTTTTTCTCAAAAGGGGAAAAGTGCCCTTTTTCTTGGAAAATTGCTTGAATATTTTGATTATTACGCTAAAATGGTTGGTCATACAGTAAATGACACACTACGGAGATGTAATGGACCTCGCAGGAATACAGATAAATTATTTAGTCAATTTTTCACGTACTTGTTGGGTCGAACGTCATCATATTGCAGTAATAGAGTCTATCTTCAAGCCCCAACTCTACAGCGTGTTTTATGATGCGTCACGCACTGGCTTTGAAGAAGAATGGTTCTGGGACTCAAAAACCAAAATAAAGGCACAAGATTTTGAACGGCACAAGATTTTGAACGACCGCTGGTAAGAGCTTGTAAGAGCTTGTTGGGTCGACCAAGACATTTTTCAAGCCTGTCACATAGTTGACAGGGTCATAGAAGACCTTTGCATGAAACGAGCGAATGCAGAGAAATATTCGCGGACTGGTATTAGAAAGCAGTAAAGATGGCACAAAAAGTTGATGTTCAGCTGTTCCGTTCCTTGTCAGTATTACAAATCAGCTGAAAGCAAGACTTGGAGACAGAAACCAGCTGAAGGCAAGGCTCGTGGAACTGTTCAACCTACTCCCACTGTAGTGCGAAGCAAAGAATTCAATAATAATATTTCAAAGAGCAAAATGTCTTCGGATATGGAAGATGATGGGCTGCTATTCAAAAGTGAGCTGGCGCTGGGAAAAGGAGATGACAGCAGGGTCGCCGAGAGGGGGACAAAGGGGCAAACTGCCCTAGGGCCTCGAGGTCTAGGGAGCCTCACAAAGCAATGAATTCCGTTTTTAAATGGAATTTATTAAAAGTAACAAAATTACAATTAAAAAGTAAAACATCTTAAACGAATTAGTGAATTTAAGCTATTTGCAAGGGTGTGGTGGCAAAATTTTGAAGCATTAAGAACAGTGACCAGTTGTAGACTTAGACAGGGGGGCAGATAAGGTAGGCCACGCAGATAAATTGAAACTTCACATTTCCAATTTTTCTGCGTGGGCTCATTATTTTCGATTCTTGTCCAAAATATAGCAACTTTTTACCAAAAACGTTGATAATATGATAGTTCTCATCGATTTGAAGCAATAGGGACAGTGACAATTTGTAAACTGAGACAGGGGGGCAGATAAGGTAGGCCACGCAGATAAATTGAAACTTAACATTTACAATTTTTCTGCGTGGGCTCATTATTTTCGATTCTTATCGAAAATACAGCAATTATTTATCAAAAACGTTGATAATATGATAGTTCTCATCGATTTGAAGCATTAAGAACAGTGACAAGTTGTAGACTTAGACAGGGGGGCAGATAAGGTAGGCCACGCAGATAAATTGAAACTTCACATTTCCAATTTTTCTGCGTGGGCTCATTATTTTCGATTCTTGTCCAAAATATAGCAACTTTTTACCAAAAACGTTGATAATATGATAGTTCTCATCGATTTGAAGCAATAGGGACAGTGACAATTTGTAAACTGAGACAGGGGGGCAGATAAGGTAGGCCACGCAGATAAATTGAAACTTAACATTTACAATTTTTCTGCGTGGGCTCATTATTTTCGATTCTTATCGAAAATACAGCAATTATTTATCAAAAACGTTGATAATATGATAGTTCTCATCGATTTGAAGCATTAAGAACAGTGACAAGTTTTAGACTTAGACAGGGGGGCAGGTAAGGTAGGCCACGCAGATAAATTGAAACTTTACATTTCCAATTTTTCTGCGTGGGCTCATTATTTTCGATTCTTGTCCAAAATATAAGAACTTTTCATCAAAAACGTTGATAATATGATAGTTCTCATCGATTTGAAGCATTAAGAACAGTGACAAGTTTTAGACTTACACAGGGGGGCAGATAAGGTAGGCCACGCAGATAAATTGAAACTTAACATTTACAATTTTTCTGCGTGGGCTCATTATTTTCGATTCTTATCGAAAATACAGCAATTATTTATCAAAAACGTTGATAATATGATAGTTCTCATCGATTTGAAGCATTAAGAACAGTGACAAGTTTTAGACTTAGACAGGGGGGCAGGTAAGGTAGGCCACGCAGATAAATTGAAACTTCACATTTCCAATTTTTCTGCGTGGGCTCATTATTTTCGATTCTTGTCCAAAATGTAGCAACTTTTTACCAAAAACGTTGATAATATGATAGTTCTCATCGATTTGAAGCAATAGGAACAGTGACAACTTGCAGACTTAGACAGGGGGGCAGATAAGGTAGGCCACGCAGATAAATTGAAACTTCACATTTCCAATTTTTCTGCGTGGGCTCATTATTTTCGATTCTTGTCCAAAATATAACAATTTTTTACCAAAAACGTTGATAATATGATAGTTCTCATCGATTTGAAGCATTAAGAACAGTGACAAGTTGTAGACTTAGACAGGGGGGCAGGTAAGGTAGGCCACGCAGATAAATTGAAACTTTACATTTCCAATTTTTCTGCGTGGGCTCATTATTTTCGATTCTTGTCCAAAATATAAGAACTTTTCATCAAAAACGTTGATAATATGATAGTTCTCATCGATTTGAAGCATTAAGAGCAGTGACAAGTTTTAGACTTAGACAGGGGGGCAGGTAAGGTAGGCCACGCAGATAAATTGAAACTTCACATTTCCAATTTTTCTGCGTGGGCTCATTATTTTCGATTTTTGTCCAAAATATAGCAACTTTTTATCAGAAAACGTTTATAATATGATCGTTCTCATCGATTTGAAGCATTAAGAACATTGACAAGTTGTAGACTTAGACAGGGGGGCAGATAAGGTAGGCCATGCAGTTAAATTGAAACTTCACATTTCCAATTTTTCTGCGTGGGCTAAATATTTTCGATTCTTGTCCAAAATGAAGTGGTTTCTCTCACCAAAAACGCTCACAAATTGTATGTCTCAACGTAAGGGGAACACAAAAAGATTGCAGATTACCTGAAACATTTCATGTTACTTTTATTCTTGCGCATGCGTGGGCATAATCCCATATTTTCCTCCTTAAAGTTTTGTTCATCTCAAAAGTCGATGTGAGAATGATGTGATGTTGTCATCATGTGATGCAGCGTTTGGCATAATGCATCTTGCCCTGATGCAGTAGCCCACGCAGATTCTGGTAACCACGCAAAAAAAAGTATTACACCGGCCTTGCCCGTCAATATGCTGTCAACTGACAAGGCCTCCAAAAAGAGGGAGGGCATAACCCTCCATCACTGTTTTGCAATGCAGAATATATTATGTATGATAACATATTGTACATGAAAGTTTGCTGTTAGCTCGTAATTAACCCTCGCTCTACCATTTAAACTTGCCTACACTTAATTCAACCAAATCTAAGGCATTTTCGACGTTCACTTAAAGTGAGACTCTTTGTTGCACACTGAAAGGGCCTTTTCCACCACTTACACCTTTTATTAGACGCCAGACTAAAGCAGAATGGGTAGCCATTTTTTACCATCTGGTCCACGAGGGCATGATGAAAATGGCATTATTTTGAATTACAGAGACTCGTAGAAAGGGGAAATTTCTCCTAATTGTTTGAAGAAAGTAGTGGAGGCACGCGCCCCTTAGGCCAAGTTCCCACGCTAATACCTCCAAGCTAATTAACGCTGCTTTCATTTGCATAACCTGCCTATCGACAGTTAATTTTTAACACTTTTGCAGGTAACATTGCGTTAAATAGACCAACAGCGCATTCGTCAATCTGGGACGGGTTTGATTCCAGCTCTCGAGCAGTAAATGGTCAGACAGGCACAAACTACCTTTCTGGGTTTTGTGCACATACAGCTCAGCAGTTCCAGCCATGGTGGCGTGTCGACCTTGATGCAACGTATTCGATTGGCACTGTGAAAGTTACCAATCGTGGAGACTGCTGTCCTGAAAGACTAGCGGATTTCCATGTTTACGTCGGTGATAATCTTAGCAGCATTCAAACTAATGCATTGTAAGTAGAAGTCCGGTGATTTGAAGTTTTAAAGAAACACGGGCATGGGGGGGGGGGGGACGTTTAGGCATACACTTAATATTTTATAACGGCCCTAGTTGTTCGATATTTAAGCCTCATTTAGAAAGAGGAGAGAAATCCTTTTGGTATTTCCTAATATAGTAATCTAGCTAGCAAACTTTATCAAAAAACGTTACGTACAGCCCTAAGATTCTGTATCTAGACCTTGTACTGTAATCGTGTTGGCTTTATAACCATTCAAGTCAGTCCGGTAGAGGATACTACAGGGTCGAGTTGGTGGCCAAATTCAGCGAAAATGACAAACCTCAATCCGTAGTCAGAAAAAGCATAATCAGCAAATGTCAAAATGATCTCAAACAAAAGTTGCCTCTGATCAATTACTGCCTGAATTAAGTGACAGACTATCTTCTTTAAATAAATTGAGCAAAAAGACCCTAGAACCGATCCTTGCAATACCACTATTTTTTGTTATTTTCCGTGTTCTTAAAGCCCGATTTACTTTAGCCTTTGTCTCCAATGTGCTAGATAGCTATAGTTTTCAAAGGCAGTCTTCTTGCTGAATATTTATGTATGCAGCGGCGTCGCCAGCTCAAAAAAACTGGGGTGGAAAAAAACAAACTTTCTCAGTCACGCCCTTCAGACTCTCGGAAAATCTTTTTTTTTAGTATTTTCTATCTATTTTGAAAATTTTGGAGAAGCAACTTTCTCAAGCAGCATATTTCGTAACGGTGGCTTCTTTGCCAGTGCGAAAATCGAAATCGATCTGATCAGCCCAATTCCCCCTCCCCCCCCCCAAAGGTTTTTCAATGAATTTTGAGAAAGTAGAAAATCTACTTCTGGGAAAACTGTATTTATGTAACTTTGCCCACCCCGTGGCGACGCCACTGTATGTATGTAACTTTGCATCTAGCAATTCATGGTCTCTAACAGACCTAGCAACAGGGTACCAACATATCCTCTCTGTTACATACCCAACTCGCATATTAG
Organism: Rhopilema esculentum; assembly: GCF_057945365.1. Taxonomy (NCBI): domain Eukaryota; kingdom Metazoa; phylum Cnidaria; class Scyphozoa; order Rhizostomeae; family Rhizostomatidae; genus Rhopilema; species Rhopilema esculentum. Next base: position 4,343,962 of record NC_142817.1, on the reverse strand, counting down.
TGTTAATGACAAGGCTTGGAAAAAGGACCAATTCTACATTAGCCACCCAGAAATCCCAGATTGTGAAAGCTAGAGGCGTATATTAAATGCAACGTCATAGAAAATTTTCCCTGGTATGCTTCTGTTAAAAGCAATGCAGCAAGACGATTATCAAAATATCAGCATTTTATTGTAAGGTCTTAGCAGGATGGTTTACAAATTCAATGGATCATAAAGCGGTTTTAAGCTGACTAGGGCATATATAATTCAATTCTCTTTACATTTTTTTTAATTCACAGTTAAATGATATATATATACCCTCGGTATCCGAGTCTCCATCATTTATTCTCAGAAATATTGTAGTTATAAACTATTCACAGAAGACCGTTGGCTTGCCCAAGTCTCAATTTTTAATCAAAGAGAAAACAATAAATTTGTCCAAGTCCACCCCTTTTCCCCTCCTACCCCCTTCCTTCTCTCCCTCCTTCCCTCCCTCCCACATTTCATTTTTCTCTAATTCATTGTTTTTTTTTCATTAAAAATGAGACTTGGGCAAGTATCCCTAGATTCATGAGGCTCTGGTACCCCGAGTAGTTGATATATCTAGTTCACTGTTTTATAATTACCCACATTTTTTGCACTCTGATGATGTCAGACGAACCCAGTTTATTTTGTGATAGGTCATGTTGCCGATTTTCGATTACACTTTTTTAATGTCAGACGAACCCAGTTTATTGTGATAGGTCATGTTGCCGATTTTCGATTACACTTTTTTAAAAGAACCAGTAAATTGCATATCAAGCCTTGGCCAAACTGGGCAACATTGTTGCCCGACAATGTTGCTTGAAATTTTGTTGATTTTTCGTCGTCGAAACATGGTGGCCAAACTGGGCAACATTGTCGTGCAGCATCTTTTGCTGATGTTGTCAAAACAGCGCGCCAAATTTGAATTGATAAGTGGTTTCAAAAATTTGGTTAAGTATGGCTGAAAGACAGTTGCAGCCACTGGAAGCTGATTTTGACACATCACTACACCATCGTGTTGCTTTTAGCACTCTTTGGTTGAGCACTCGTAGAAGAAGTAGCATTTGGCTGATTTGTTGTTTTCAAGAACTTACACTTGGACTTGTTTCAGACGAGACCTTTATATTCTTCCTCTCCATGGTTTACTTCCCATTCTGCAAAATCAACTTCGAAGCTTAAATTTTGACAGGCCATTTTAATTGAATCGAGTTCAGGATATCGTTTTGCAATACAACACTGCGCATGTTGATTTTTTCTCAGGTGGAAATTAAGGTGAATTGTTGCCCGACAGTGTGGCCAAACTGGACAACATAGAGCTGAGCAACAAATGTTGCCGAAAAATGTTTGAGCATGTTCAAACATTCGAGCAACAAATTTCTTAATGAATTTGTCGGCCGACATGGTGGCCAAACTGGACAAGATTTGAGCAACATTATGAATTTGTGAATGTTGCCCGACAATGTTGCCCAGTTTGGCCAAGGCTTCAGACTGGCTGTTCTTAATTTATCGAAAATTTAAGGCTGAATTGTTCTGGATCTGTTTCTAAATTACAAGAGTGCAAACAGAGCAATTGGTAGCTAGCATGCTCTAGGGGGTGTTCAATCCTCATTTGCCAACAAAGTGAGACAAACATCCTCAATTTGCCAAAAAGTTCGCCAGAAAAGTACCTCTAGATAGCAAAATATTCTTTGTTTTTGAGACAAAACACATCTTGCAGTAGCTAAGCCTCAGCTTGTTATTCATTTTTTTCTTGTCCTTTAGCCAATTTCGAGGCTCTTGTTCTATAAAATTGTTCTTGTAAATAGAAAATCCAAAACCTTTCTAAATTCTTGTCCTTTCTTTCAGATGCAATCGATTCTATGGCTACCCTAACGCAGGTGCAACAGCCACAGTTTTTTGCACATCGATCGTTTCCGGTCGTTATGTTTTCGTTATGCTTCCCGGTACTCAGTCTTTAGCCATCTGTCAGGTTCTTGTGTTTGTCCGGGAGTAAGCAGTTTTGTTTTGGAGTTACCGGTTTCTTTGATAGAGCTACATTACATTACGGATCTGGATTTTACAAGCCTGGAGATAGTTAAGGAGACAGGGATGTGGAGGAGTGTTTGGATGATTAGATCCCGGGGGTAAATTCAGTAAGATTCAATCATCAAATGTTACAAATAGTTACTATCATTTTCCCATATAAATAATAATCAGTAACTATCTCATGTTAATTCGTTTCTTGCAAAAAAAAGGATAATAATAATCTGAACGAGAAGAGGGTTGTTTTATTCTCTTACGCTCTGCCATTATGACGGATCACAATAATGAAGGGCCCGCTTCATTTCAACACGGGTTTGCACCTAAACCAGGTTATTTTGCGGAGTATAGGGGTAGCCTTTTTTTTGAGAGCTTGAATCTGGTTTCTCAAAAATGTTGCACGAGGGATTCTTTATCGCATTCAATTTCATTACATTCGTTATGATGGGAGTCCCAAATTTTTTTTTATAATTTGGATCGCTTCTCTTAGTTTTAGGTTTTTCCTGCCTACTGTTTATGACATATTTTAATTCTGGTACTAAATTTTTTTGCTAACTATATTAGCGTATAAATTTGGGTAGCTAGTTTTTAAGGGTAAGCAAAATTTAATATGCAATAGGTCCTTTATATTGTGCAAATTAAGAGCCTAAATGCAACATTACTTTGCCTAACAATGAGGCTCTTGCTTCTCTTTTGTAAGGCAAAGATGACATGGCAGAAATACGGTCAAAGACCGCGAGTAAGGCGAATATAAACAAAAGAAACCTAAGTTGCACTACCAAACTTCGCCTTATTTTAACTGTTTTTTTAAAAAGATTTTCAGAGCTCAAGGGAATTATCTGGAGGAAGGACGAAAGCAAGTGCTTCTGTAGGAATGAACGACAAAAGGGGAAGATGGTGATAAGTGATAAATATGCATTAATGTCCCTTTCTTTATAGCCCTTGGGCCAGCCTTATAAAAATGCGTACATTTTTTGTCAACTTACATTCTTCCAAAGTGTATAGCAAGCCTTACTCTCCGAAACACTTCGTATTCATTTAAAGCCCTTATTTTAACTCCGTTGCCTTATGATCACGACCCCGTAGTTTCGCAGAACTAAAGAAATACAAAGAAAAAAACAAGTCTGTGGCCAATGAAATTATCTGATAATTATATAATTAGCTAATAAATTCTCATAAATCTCTCATCTCAAATTTAGATGGCATTCAATCCTTTCTCTCTTTTTACCTATTTACAAATTTTAACTCTTAAATACAAACTTAAAGCTTGAAAGAAATTCGAAAACGATTTAAGCTTCCTAGGCGAATTTTTCTTTAAGGAGTTAAAAGCCCAGGTTAACGTAAGAACAAAAAGAATAAGAACATAAAGAGTAAACTATTTTTGTAGTCAAGACCAGCATCCGAAATTCTCAATTTCACCATTAAAGCGGAGAATCATATGAAAGGTGGGCGGGAGCTGGTCCTTATTTGGTGTCATTGGGGTAGAGCAAGAATCTTATGAAATAACGTAACAGTATTTATGTACCTTTGTAGGCTGATTCGCTCAAAAACATGACGATTTTGGTCTTAAGGGGTGAGGGTGATACCACCAATGCTAAGTTCACTTTTGTTTTCTTTCAAATATCAATAATTTAGGGGCAAAAGGCCCTAAGGCTTCGGAAGACTAGGCAACAAACTACTAGCAACAATGTTTTTCCAATACTAGTTAGCAGACTTTATATCTGACCAGACTGCAGGGGTGCAATGAAATTTCAATCTTGGGGGAGGGGGCGCTAAAGACATTGGTTTCCTAACCAATTCCGACTCACAAAGTAGGAATATTTCAAACATAGACAAGTTTGGTGCTGTAGCCGTCTGCCTCACTAGGCACTGCGCACCTGCCAGGCTTGACTTGCAGACGATTGAATAAAAGACAACGTTATAGTGTAACTGGAAAGGGGGTGGCTAGATTCCTATAAACATACTTTTAGAAGTTAGATCAAAACCGAATCAAGAGGGGGTATCTCTTTTGGCAAGAATGCTGGCCTTTAAAATGTGTTCCTTTGCTGTGGTTAATAAGGTATAATATATAGTCATTTGATTTGCATTCTAATCATGTTTATCTAAATACATATGCATTATCAAAATGCCTAGAATTCCCTAAACTATTTGCTAAAACTGCTCGAGAACAGACCAGTAACCAAGATATACTAAAATCTACTGCACTCATTTTGGCATTCAAACTCATAAACTAACATATGGAGTACTTTAGCTTACGTTAGCAGTCATTCGAGTCCCTCAGGCAAAAGTAATTCCTACATTAAAACGAGCCTGGTAGAGGGTATTAATTGAAGAACTCCGCCCTAAGCAGACAAATTCCATTTCTTAGCGACACCCTCAGCGTCACGCCAGGGCCTCCTACGAAGAGGGGGGGCTGGGAGAGGGGCTGAGAAGGCTGGGGGGGGGGGGGTGGGTGCCGGGGGGTCCTTGGCCCCCCACTTTTTTGCAAAACAATAGAGTTTTTTTTCAAAATCTTTTGTTAAAGGTGTTAAATTTTCCCTTGCCCCCCCCACTTTTCAACCTTTGTCGGAGCCCATGTAAGCTGTAACATATCTCTTGATTACCTGGGAATTAGATACCTTATCACTGGAAAAGACAAAATAGTAAAGAATCTAGGCTAATTTGTATCTTACTATATGTAATGGCTATAGGTTCATTCCTTTTTGCAAGAAAGCTCACAACAGACGGCACGTCGTATTTCTTGAGTACATCCAGCAAGATAAGAGCTTCGTGAAGTTCGGTAAACACTTCTGTATTCACAAAATCATCGCCCTCTTCCATAGTCCAAACAACTTGCTTTTCAAACAATTTTCGAAGGTCATTAAGATATGAAGATGACTTGTTATATTCGTTATCTTTGATTGCTGAGATGTGTAACATGGCAATGCCATCATTTTTATATTCTTGAGTATCTTTGAGAAGCGCTAAATCTTCTGGTGAAAGGATAAATCTCTCAGGAACTTCTACTGGAAACTGCTCCAGTTCATACTCATCTTTTCTGTTAGGTAGCGTGTGCAGTTTTCTTTTGAGCTGTGAAACAAAGTTAAATAGCACACTTAGTTTATTGTTTATTATTTAGCTGTATCTTACTATAGTCAATCCTATGGCGCTTGCTTGATTGCAATTCTTGTCTTTGATGCAGATTTTTACGAAACGATATTTACGTGGATTGTTACGAAACGTGGGTAGTGACGCAGAATATTCGACCGATCGCCTGCGGCCTAGCTCGGCCTTCCAGATTAGGGGTACGGGAGTCATCAACAATAAAATTTACCTTCGCAGGTATAAACGTGGAAAAAGTGCTATTTCAGAAACCACTAGACATTTATACTGATCAACTAAGGATATTGTGGATCAACTGAAAATTTACCGGCCAACTCGTGAATATGTGGAAAAATGTCACAGCCCCCTACACCCCCCTTAGCTGCGCCCCTGTCTATCGCACTGATGATTCTGGTAAGCTAAAAAAATTGAAGGTGGCAGTGGTTGTCAAGGTGGCCAGCCCCTCCTCAAACCGGTGAACAAACAGGATCAATGCATGTCTATACTGAAAACTTCATGTTCAGGTCCTGAGTAAATCATGCCCCCGAATGACTAGAAACATGAAACCCTGGCTTCGGCGGAAATGGGCTGCAATGACCCAACGAAACCTTCTACCACAGAGGTTGTGCTTCGTCCATAAGGTTGTTTTTTTACATTTGTGGCTTTGTAGGTCTTTTGTGTTATTCGAGCTACAATCCTTGCAAAAATTGTTAGAACACTTGCGTAAAGCTAAAGCTTTTTTCGACAAATCCCCCCTACCTCCTACTACAATGTTGTTCAATTTGGCTGTTTTGATGGTAAAGGTAAATCTTTTTCACTTGAAGCTGTATGAACGTATAGAGAAAATAAATCAACACTATACGGGGGGAGGGGGTCGAGATTTTTGAACCGACAGTGATACTTGGTAAGGTAGTTTTAGATTTGCTTTGTTTATTTGCATGCCGCAATGGGAAGGCGTTCCAACTCTCTTTGGCAAAGATTGTAGCCTTTTAGACATCATGGTAAAAGGTATTCAGGTATATATAGGTATTAAGACAACATAATTTCTAAATAAGAAATAGTGAAATACTTTGATTCAAGAGATTTTGGAGAAATACATATTTTTCTAAACATTTGTAGAAAATGATTGGATACCATTACTTACTTTACAACCCATCATTTTCAGGTATTTCCATAGATCCACAACAAATCTAGCCCCTAGATTTGAAACATTTTCCCTACTTTTGCAGAGCTAAAATTTTCATGCCTCATTTGTCATCTCAGGAATAGGAAACATTTTCCCCGTGCCCTTTCAAGCAGCTGCAGCTCATTCACAGTCATGAGTCACAGTAATCAACCTATTCAGTTACTTCCGTATATTAGGCACTTCAGCTAGAAACATGGAACATGGGTAATGAGATATTATGCCCCTCATCCAGATACTATTACTGGTATATCTGGTTTTAGATTACTTACACTATTACTTTGAAAGAGGGAGAAGGGATTGATGCTGGCCAACAAGGTATTGTTTATGTGTTTAGTTTCTTAAATAGCACCGGCCATCATTGCAGCTAACGTGTACTAGAAAATGAATGCCAATTGAAAAAAAAACAGAAAATTGAAACTCACCGTAAAATCTTCGACAAAATCAGTGCCACTTTTGAAAAATTCTCCATTCAATATGGAAATAATATCTGACTTGTCAATACCCTGTTCTGGTACGAACTTCTCGTTTTGAAGATAACAAGATATGAATAGGCCTTCCGCGAAAATAACTGGCTTGGCTGCAGATATCTGGGCCAATAGGTTTAGTCCCATGACTGAATTCACATCAAACAAATTAACCAGTGACCTAAAAAGGCAAGGATATTCATAAATTCCAAAAAAACATTAAACTAAGCAAAAACGAAAACAATTGCTTCTGTAAAGACTTCCTGACACGAGAAAGCAAATCGAAACGTTTTTCCGTACAAAAGTGAACAATAAATCATACATTTCACTATATAAGGTATAATCATAACAAACATATACCAAAAATTCAAAACTCTAACAGAACTAACAGATTTTGCATGTTACGAGGTATTTGGTGGTACTCTTCTTGATCACATGGACCAAATTCAATAATACTGATGACATATTTTAATGATGTCATTGCCCGTGGCAGGGACAAAATTACAGCTGAAACAACGCTAGAATACGGCTTTAAAATCACTTAGGCCGTCAATCTATATTATTTTACTCGAAACAAAGCTAGCATGCGGAGCTCTAATCCTAATGAGATGCGGAATATCGCAATGGAACATGGGGGTTCTATCGATACTAAACCTAGAAATACCATTTAGAAGCTCCAATTCAACACTGGCTTTCTTTAAAAATTGAATGCCCCTTTCTTGGTGTACGTGTAAAGGTCTCTGCTTGAAGTGGTGGTGACCTGAAGATTTCGCGTTCAACTCACGTTCATAAAGAACAGGTTCTGGTTCATTTTATTGCCATTGCAAGATACTTTTGTTTACGTCACTGTCACAAGCACCGCCAGGGTTAGAGTTCGATTGTCAGAATAATGCCTTCGCGTTATTTTTCACTTAACAGTCAATTAAACCCAAATTTTTTAGACAAAAGCGGAATTGTGGCTAAATTATGGCTTTTCATAATAACAAAAAGTTATGGCTTTTCCAACAGAGTTTTTTTGCAAACCTCCAAACGGTTTTATTCATAAGCACACCCTGAAACCACGACAATCAACATTCTGCATAAAGATACACAAACATGTTCAAACAAAGTTTGATGACTCTAGTCGACTTGTGGCTTTTGCATTCATTTTTTTCTTAGTTTCTACCTATTACAACCTCTGTTGAAAATGTGTGTTATCTTTTTGTGGTTGCAGTGGCATTTGCAAACTGCCTTTTTGCATCACTATTTAACCATAATGAATAAACCAGACAAAGATGAACAAAATGGAATTCATTGAAACAAAGTTACATAATAGCATTAGCAGCTAATAGTTAACTGAATTTCCTTACTACCTAGCATCTAATAATACCAAAGTTCAGAGGCCTAACAGAGCAACAAATATATTTGACGACCTAGCAATTATTTTTGATATGAAAATCCATATACCAGCAAGTTTGGTAGACTAATTAAATCCCTGAAATTGCACTTTTATATTTAATTAACCTGGTTTAATACTATTCATTACATGTCTGTTAGCCTTGTCTTTAAGACAAACTAGACCTTATAGAAACATCAATCAAACAAACTTAGATCTTGTGCTCTAATTGCCTGTGCATAAGAGCACCATCTTCAACCACACAAGCACCTACCATCAACACAAGCTTATAAATCTCTAAAATATAAAATCTGTACAACATATCTTTAGAAAACAGGGGGTATCTGCCTAGGTACTCCAATCAAACTACCACCCAGTGTTGAAGAAACCGTGCTGTCTATTTTACAGCCAAAAGGTTTCCCCAGAAAAGTAAATTGGCAGCCAGGAAATGTATCACACAAAAAACTACAAACAGTTTTAATAGCTCTCTATTTAATGGGGATATTCTTAAGCAAAACTCATATTCAAAGCTAGCTGGGCTCAAGATTAAGTTTCAGCTTTTTTGTTAATTTTAATTATTTCAGCAAATTGTTACATTAAATTTGTACACTAATGAATTGGAGCTGTTTGGTTAACAGGAAATCAGAAAAAGGCATGTCTATCAATAGAGTTGTCAAGTGATGATGTCAAAACATTCTATTTTTAGAATTTTTGAAATTATTACCCATAATCTGAAAGAGCATCAAGAAATACCTCAAAATCTGCAAAATCAGTTAAAGGTATTAAGAATTGGCCGAGATATGACCAGATGAGCAAAACCCCTGGCCCCAACAAACCTCTGTAATTTGGTCTCAGTTCATAGCTTTATCAACTGAGCCAAAATAACAGTAATCCGTTAGCAAACTTCAAATATTCTATTGACCATAGCTCACCCGATTTTTAACAAATTTAACTGATTTTACATACATGGGATTATATTATGGTGTTCTTTCATGTTATGTGGTCAAAATTCAAAAATTCAAAAAATAGTTTTATTGTGATGTTACACTTGAAAACTCTATTAGCAACTTCCAAATTATATATTGGCATAATTTAAATTATGCTTGAGTGTTATTTGTTAGGTTTAGACAAGAGATTTATGGAAGCACAATCCAAGAGTTAGGGCCATCTAGAACAAGCCAGAATTTCCATTTCAGAAAAAAAGGCAATGCCAAAAGAAAAAACCCACCAAAAGTAGCATTTTCTAAAAGTTCAATTGTAATGCATAGATTGGCAATAAGAGATAAATAAAAAAACTATATATGTTTAAGAACCTGAACTACTTAAAAAACAGGATCCAGAACTAAGCACATCAGAATTTGCTTGTCAAAATGACAAAATGGCAGCTCTGGATATAGTTTCAACCAAGCTTCAAAAGTGAAGTAAATTTTTTTTGTCACAGTTCATTTGTGTCAGCAAAACACAGATAGTCTTACATTATTTTTAACATGCAGGAAGGGTTGTAATAGTGATAGTAGTATATGATTATTTAGACTGGATAACACTGTACAATTTCAAATTGGTATAAATAGTGGACCAGCTTTTAAAAACAAATAGATATAAATAAATATTCCAAGTTTTGATAAAATACTAGATATATCTATATATACTGTATACACAATTTATTTACTTGAAAATAGTGATTCACTTGTGGTTTAGGGCACTGAATACATACATTATTGCGTTATGTCCACTTTTTCATGGAATTGCTCATGTCTAAATGTTCGACTTTAAATTTTCTTTAACATTCTTTTGCATAAAATCAGTACAGTATGCAGTTTATCCAGTACATAATCAATATTTTACTTCCCAAAAAAGAGGTTACACACTTTATACTTAGGATGACAATATGGGAAGTTGATCTAGATGTGCTTGTCTTGAAGAATTTGCAACACTTGCTAATATCAATGCAATTCTCTTCACTATATAAAAGGGCTTTCATCTCATAAAAACAGGTTTTTAAATTAACAAATTCTGCATTCCAAAATAAAGTAGAATCCTTTTATAACGTACTCGGTTATTACGTACTTTCCGATATAAGATACTGGTGTGCTTGGTCCCGGCAAAAGGTGTGCTTGGTTTTAATCAATTTTTACTTACCCTCATTACAACATACTTCGGATATAACGTACTCAATACACTGGTCCCTTAAATTATGTTATAACTGGATTATACTGTACAACAATCACCAGTTCAAAATAATTGATTTTCCGATAACAAAATGGAGACCTCTACCTATTTCAAGGTGTAGAGAATGGCACCGACAGTTTCCCACTGCAGACTAAATTTTATTGTGATCAAGCCCAAAATGAACTGAAAACAGTGTACATTTGTTGAAGCAAATGAAAAACAAATTTGCAAGCTTTTGAATAAATATTTTGCTTTTGTTCAATTTCATTAGAACTTTGCAACTGTGAACCATAAAACTATTGTGTTGATCAGCTGTTCCCCAATATTTTCATCATTTGTTATCAACTGTTAATTTTTTAATGAAAACTTATTAGTTCAAATTGGGCAAATGAGAAACTTTATTTGCCTGATGAAAATATGATTCAAATAGCATTAATTGGTGCGAACTATTATATGTTATATGTAAATAGACAACGCATGGCTGCGTAAGAGAGAAAGGCTAACCATAATGGGATAAACCTAAACTTATACCAGGTACCAGACTTTTGTTTACAAATAAATCAATCAATCGTAATTTAAAAGCAGAGAAAAGCAAACTTGGTAGAAATCCTAGGTTTCTGACGAGCATTTCTAGCAAAGCCTGAAATGTTACTGAAGCAAACAGATGCAATTTTGCAAAGCATGGTAACGGTCGGGTCGCCTGGCAAATTTCCGAATATCAATTTATGACGGCAAAACTTCCCTTCATTTTTGAATTTATAATTTTCTAGCTCTATCAAATGATCATTTAAATCGTTTCAATTCTTACCTTCGTTTTTACGAAATGGAAAGTAGGAAACTTGAGGTACTCAAACTAATTTAAACTTGAAAACGTAGCGCTACCAGTTAGGCCGTCCCGGAACAACTCCCACTTAAGAGCTGTTAAACAACTCCCACTAAGAGCTGCTAAAAGCGGTTAAACAACTACTAATTACCAAAGTCTTTTACAAATCACTGATACATACCAATCATCGTGGTAAAATTCATAATATCACGAATTCAGCTACAAGAAAGCCCCGAAAACAAATATATTTGCCACTGCACATTTGCAAGAGCCGAATTTGACCTCCGTGACTGATTTCTGTGATTTCACTTTCAAACTTTAATAAAAACTTTAAATATTTATCATATATGGAACAACTCATTGTTTGATCAATATCTCAAAATTCTTACCGTTAGCTTTTCAAATTCATGCTGTCTTAACGATGGACTTGCTGTGATAGCCCTTCAAAAAATGAATCAAATAGCGATAACGCTTAGGCCATTATGACAAGTCTCTCGATCTCGAACCACCGCAGTTACCTCATAAACAACGGACCATTCGTTTTGGGATTCAACCAATGACGAATGACGCGAAAATAAGCTTCTTTCTGGCAAATTCTTGTCTGGTGAGAGAGTTAGCTTTTTGTTTCAGGTTTAACCCAGACAAAGCTCCAACCTTTCTCTTTCGTTGTTCTTTTAACAATAGTCTTTAGAAGCAGTTTACTGTTGCTTTGTTCATTGACAAAATTACGTCATACCGTGTCGTAAACATCATCCATCATGTCAGTTAGTCATTATCTGGGCACCCCATGTGGGAGCACAAAAATATTACGTGAGCATAGATTCTATAAGAATGGCAGAAATGGGCTGAAATAAGAAGGAAGACTTATTTACCATAAGAAATTGGCATAAAACAAAAACTACTTCAAAATCCTGTGATTCCTCGTGCATGGTCAGGGCCCACACCAGGGGGGGGGGGGGGGTTGGGGTGGATGTTGGGGCATGCCTCTCGGCCCCCTTCATCGGAGACCCTGGCAAAGCTTGCATAAGGGGCTGCCCCTACACTAGCAACACTCGATTCAACACTCCAGGTCACTGTATAAGGGCCTTTAAGAGCGTGCCCAGCAACACTTTCGGCCTGCATGGGGTATGTTTTTTAACTGTTTTGTGCAACAATATCAATACTTGCGAAGTTGGACGCTAAATTCGTATCTGTCCAGGTTTTTCAGTTAATTGGCGCAGGCACCGGGGAGCGTTGAGAAAAGTGGTAAATTGGTAAATTTTGTGCATATTTCGCATAGCCCTCTTCTATGCAGTGCTTGTGGTAAGTGTGATTTCTTCACCAGAAAGACGTTTACAGGTACTGCAAAAAGAAGACTGGTTCCAAACATTTTTTCACAAATCCCAACTTATCTGCCTAATTGTCCCCTTTCTAGTTTGCTCCTTGAAGTCTATCAAAGCGTCAAAGGAATTATTACCAGCCAAGTTAAATAAACGGCCACCAAAAGAGTGAATACAAACCATGCGAAAAGCTGCGCAACTTATTTAACACACGAGGCAACAAGACAATCAGTAAACCAGGAACGCGAGAGCCTGAATGCTACCAAAATTAAGACTGGTTAGATTTCACTAGTACCAGAAAGTTTTTGATTAGAGAAAAAGAAAGTTAGTGGTAAAGAACTGCAACAGCATTGTTGAAATACGCTGTGATGTGTTGGATTCAGTAGCGGCGAAAGACGGGGGCAGGGAGGGCTGTTTCAAGCCATCTTATCAGGCAAAAAATATTTTAAATATTATTTTACTAATTATCCAACAGCTCTTTTAAAGAAATTTGATAGACATGAAAATAACTACTAACCAAGAACTATATTGCATCTAGTCGACAAAATATGTGATCCAACAAGGCCATTAGTTTAAGTGCATACAAGAAAGGAAAGGGTAGTAAATTTGATTGAGAAGTGGAAAGAAAAATAATTGGTGAGTATTTCTGAAGCTTTCAACTCACTGTACCCAACTCTCTCAAAAATGTTAAAGTTAAAAACAAAAGGAAAGGTTAAAAAACTTCCTTCAACACCTCTGTAAGCTGCAAGCAGGTTCTTTATCACTGTTTCTAAAACGTGGAGGGACACGTGTTGTTTAGAGTACACGCAATTTTATAACAACTGATTTGAATCAGAACAGAGAAATAAGTAATAGCATGACATCTACAAGGGAAAAACATACCACTGAAAAACCGATGACATCATGAAAACTGCCTCGAGTAGTAGAAAATTTTGGTATCTTGCTTAAAGCAGACTTCAGACTTTCCTGTCAGTCTTATTTTCGTGACGTTGTGTTGAGCAAAGTACAATCATGTCATTCTTGTTATTTGCAGTGGCGTTGCACGAAACACGGACGACCTTTGCGTTGACCTCTCACATCTTCAAGCTTCATCTAGAAGTCTTCTCCCGGCAGGTCCAAAAAACCCAATATACATACCCCAACCGTGTTAAAAAAACACACATCACTATCTTTGATAACTGAACCCCCTAAGTACACGAAACGAAACATAGCAATCTTGCGCGTGGAAAGTGCACTTTTTAAAGAAACTAAACTTTGCAAAATATAGACACCTTTGTCTGCGAAATCATAGATGCGTACAAGGGTTAATATGAAACAAATCTTATGCACTCGCCAAGAGTTTTCGAAAATACACCCCTTCGCTTTTATCTTGGCTTTGAAAAGTAGGTAAATATGGCAGGGGCAGGAAAATTTGTCTTAGACTGGCTGGAGATGAGTTGTTGGAGCAAAGAGAGAACTCAAGACTGACCGGGGACAAAAAGTCTCAGCCTGCAGGGGATGCGGGAAATGAAAAAATTCCTGGGTAATTCGATGTTTCGAAAGGGGACTCCGCGTCAGGAAAATTCTAACAGGGGAAGGTTTTTACCAGACCTTTTACCCATGGGTGCGTGAAAACGCTTTTTAAATTTACCGTGCTTGTCAGGTTTGAATTTAATTTGACAAATTGCGCCTAGTAGAGTTCAAGAACTACGATCGAAAGTGTATGAAGGATGAAATATGGCACGAGCTGATAATTTCTTGTTCCTTGTTAACGGAGCGCAGGCTGGAATAACAAAAAAAGTAGCAAACGGAGCGAAAAAGGAAATGCATTGTAACACCAATGGTAAGCTCAAATATATTCCCTGCAAATTCTGAGAATACTCTGTTTTAAGTGGAAATGCAGCAATTTTGACTAAAGCCTTTCTCGTGAACGGCACATGAAAAAGCCACGGTTCAAATACAACACCCTGAATATCACAAAAGCCGCCGAAAGAGGGGACAAATTTCCCCAAGGCCCCGGAGTCTACAGGGCCTCATAAAGCAATGAATTTTGTTTTGAAATGTTCCAAAATATGATTACGTTTCATGCACTGAAAAGAAAGACTTCAATATAAATTTAAACAAAAATTGTAACAAGAACTTGAGCCAAAGACCAACATCTTACATTAACTCAGCAACAGGCTAATAATGTCTGAGGAATTTCAAAATTGCATGAAAAGAAGTAACATTGCACGTCGCGCTTAAGGTTATTTTGGGGGTCCTCCGCTGAAAAAGTGCTTAGAGCATGAAGCATTGGATAATTGCCAAAAGGTAAGCAAAAAATCACACAAAGGTGTGGACTGAAAGAAATGTGTGAGGAAGATTGTTCCGTTTAACTGGCTCAAAAAACCTTTGGTACAACAAAATTTGAAATGAAAAACACAGAAGGGCAGAAGTATGTCATACAGAAGTACACTTTGCCCTATATGATACAGAATACAAGCTATGAATAATGAGACAATTCTGTATCCAGTTGCGGATTGATAGTAATGCCAAAGGGAGAATGTTGCGTTTGATGGTTCACTGTTTTGGACCAAATGGCAATCGCTAAACCCTCACGTAGTATGAGTACTTTGGACCAAAGGTACTGAGGTTAGATGCGCAATTTTTCAGTTTATTTGCACAATTATGTAGAGTAAATGCTTATATGATATTCAAGAAATTGTCTAAAATGGTAGGGTTTACTTTTGTGAGGACACGGCTCCTCAGTGGTTTAGACAAGTTCTTTGCTGCGACAAAATGTTCCTTTTTCCTCTTAAATCCAAAATTTTGTTTCGAATTTTATCTCATTTTAAAAGCCATGAAGTAATGGATATGAAATGTATCAGTTTATTCGATGATCGTTTGAAGAAAAATATACTCAAAACAACTCCTTGGTTTTAGCTATCTCTCATAATTCACAATTGTGTATAAGAGCAGTGATTTACCACTTTAGCAGAAAGCCATGCATATCACAAGTTATGACAACTTTCAAAATTTCATAGTTACTCTCAATTCTGCAATGAAAATTCTTATATACACTGGAGATTTTACAACATACCTAAGAGTTTAACGGTATTATTATTACGTAAGGCTTTGAGTTAGAATATGGTATAAAGACGTTAAAAAGACGTTAATTAACACTCAAGTATTTGCAAGGGGGAAACTAACTACAAGAAAATAACAACTTCGATGCATACGTGTGTATAAACTAAGGTTAGCCATTAACATTCAAACAGACAAGGGATGATCGACAATTTGACGCCCAGCTTTAAATATTTTATCTGCTATTATCTCTAGCTCTTCATCACCATTAACGTTAGAACCTGTAAATAAGATTAGATTTCACTAAGCAAACGAGCTATATCTCAAGAAATTTGTCCATTATTGACAATGCCTTACTTTATTATTACATGATACCGGTAGCTCTAAATAAGAAATAAAATCACAATTCTGATAATAAACCACGCTCAAGGTCTGTCTCCATGGAGAGAAAAACTTAAAAGGCAATCGACCAATACAGAAGCGACTAAGCGTCTGGCCAATCAACTATTGGCCAATCAAAGAAACGTGTATGTATCATGCTAATTGATTGGCAAATTCTAATTGACAGATGGCTAAAGCCAATTTGATATCTGTTGATTGCTTTCAATATTCTACTTCTAAAGCTATCGTTCTTTTAAACTGTCTTTTTATCTCTTCAAGACTACAGAGTGAAAATCAACATATCTGCAAGGTATGATGCCATTTCTTGGCTATTTTATGGAAAAAATTCAAATACTTCCAGCATTCTATGATACACCTTGGGTGTAGGTACTAACCTTTTCTAACTTGATCCAAAAGAATTACATTCTTCTCAAACACCTCTTTGCAAAACCTTTTCGCAAGTAAGATCTGCACACAAAAATTCAACAGAATTCAAGAAATGCCATTCAACACATTTAAAACAGCAATTCAAGTTCTATTCACGAGTTCCTAATTCCTCATTTCAAAATTAAAATTTTGTCGATTTTCAATAAGTCAATTACCCCTGGCCTATACAAAAACATTAAAAACCTTCAAGTTTTGCTAAAATTATTCTTGGATCGAATCAACCTAAAAATTCCTCAAAACATATTTACAGCACCATTTGAAGTTGTCTTAATAAAATTCTAGTTCATTATTTCACAATAAAACTTTCATCACTTTTCAAAAAATCTGTCAACTCAGACCTATCAAAAAATTTCAATTTTGAAAATTATTTCTCGCTCCAAACAACCTAAAATGCTTTAAAACACATTTATAACACCAATTGAAGCTCTTTTAACGAGTTTCTAGTTCATTATTACAAAATAAAAAATTTCGTCAATTTTTCAAAAAAAATCTATGACCGAGGACCGACAAAAAGCGCAAAAAACTTCGAAATAAAAGATAATACTTTCCCCTAGAAACAATATAAAATGCCTTAAAATACTTCTATAATACCATTTTAAAAGGTATTCATGACTTTCAATCTATGAATAAAAACATTAAAAGCAAACCTCGTCATTTGCAGTTCCCTTTCCATTCTGTTTAGCGTCTGTTGCCCTTGACAACACTGCTGTCATGGCATAAAGATGAATAGCTACATCAGCCATCCTTTTTAGCAATAGCTGCTCGTGAATGATTTCCTGGAAAAACATTAGGTTTCTTTTATAGCTGCGAAAAAAGCTGAGGTACAGCGAGAATCTTAATGTACGGGAACCTTCTTTGTATAGGCATTAAACAGATAAATTTTTACAGTCAGCTGAAAGGGTCTCAAGCAAGGTAACAATCCCGTACTGCATAATATCTTTATATTAAGGATCTTACACAGTTCTGGTTACTCTGAGTTCTTTACTCAGTTAGCTACACAATCTTTTTCGAAAATAGCGTGGGACGTATTGAATTGATTGATGTCTTGTTACTGTACAATACACTGTTCAAAGCTGGACAAAAACAAGACAAGGAGTGACAGTAAACACTATAAAAAAGGGAGGTGAAAGCATAAAGAAAAGACAAGAAGTGGAAGGATAAATCAAATGAAAACAGTGAATAAAATAATTCCACTATAAAATAAAAGAACTAAAATTTTCTTTTTTCATGGGTTGTTAGCCACTACATAAAATATGGCAACTATTTAAACTTTATCTTATACAGTTTTTAGTCGGTACAGAACTTGAAAATGGCTTTGAAAAAAGCAAACATTATATCATACCTTTCCATATTTCTGTAACAATTTTTCAGAAGTTGCTCCGAATACTGCGATATTTTTGCCAAGCTTTTCTGCACTGTCCTGGAATAAAAGGTAAGAACTTACATTGGTAAGAACTTATATATAAGGAGACTATTTAAGCAGTGGCGTAGCGTGAGCGCAGAACTTAGGCATGCGGTAACATAAAATATACGGCTATGTTGAATAAATATAATGGTAATTTCAGTTTCTAAAAAATACAAGCGGTAATTAATGATAATCGTTATATTAAATTTTGATTTTGAAAGTAACAAATCATTTGTACTCTAATTCTAATCAATCAAGGTGTCTATTCTTTGCATCAGAGGCTCCGACAGAGGTTGGAAAGTGAAGGGGGGCCAAGGGAAAAATTATCACCCATGCGAAAGTTTTTGAAAAAAGCTCAAATGTTTAGCAAGAATTTTCAGAATAACTCCTAGCGCTAAAACTGTTTCGCAAAAGATTTTATTCTCATTCATATTCCTCAAGAAAAGGCATCACCTAATGCCCATCTAATGTAAGAATTTTTTATGCTATAATGAAGCTGGGGATTCCCGCAAGAAGGAGCTTTCCACATTGCGAAATTGTTAACACACTTATGGAGGCCCTTTAAGATATCTATATACATAAAATAAATGGAACGAACTCACCGCTTGAGAATTCAATCAATAGACAAATCTTTCATTTCTCTAACTCAATTTCATTCCTCGATCCTTACGAACTCAACTATCACACCCCATAACAAAACTAAAATCAACTAAACTGTTTCCATGGATATCAGTTAATGTGCAGTGCAATTAGAAACAACAAAGAGTATTTAAAATGCGTTAAAACAATGGTAATTATGTGTGAACAATAAGAGGACGTGAAAATGCATATAAACAGAATACTAATGAGAACAGTTCACCACAGAGCTCCCCCCCTAGAGAGCTAGTGCGATAAAGCGAACGATAAATGTCATAAGTAAGGAAGTGTTAAAGGTGCAAAAGAGTAAACAGATATATTCAAGTTACGAATAAAAACGGTCTGGAAAATGAACATGACGTCCAGAGCGAGTTTTACGGATAGGTACATCGGACTCCTTTGGAGACGGAGGAATAACAGTTTCGTCACGACTCTTAACTGGAGGAGCAGATATATCAATGAAGGCTGGCTTTAACCTGTCCAAACATACCGTATCCTGTTTTCCATTGATGTCCAGTGTATAGTACTTTGGAAAACGACGAAGAATCCGGAACGGGCCACGGTAAGGAGGTTGAAGGGGAGCTTTGACACTGTCATCGCGAACGAACACATGAGTGCAGGACTGCAAATCAACAGGAATGTAGGAGCGATTTGTATGAGACCGGGTTGGCGTAGCTTGTAGCTTTGACATGTACCGACGTAAACGGTCAACGTAATTTTTCGGATCTAGAGAAGCCAAGGATGATGGAGCAAAAAATTGATGAGGGAGACGAAGTTGTGTTCCAAAAACGAGTTCAGCGGGGCTGCAGCTAAGGTCTGATTTAAAAGAGGAACGAATATTAAGCATTATCAATGGAAGGCAGTCAGTCCAATTAAGGCCGTTATCCGATGCTTTCAAGGAAGACTTCAATTGACGATGAAAGCGCTCCACAAGACCATTAGCAGAAGGGTGGTATGCAGTTGTATGGATGTGGTTGGTGCCAAGTTGCTGGGTTAAACATCTAAATAAGTTGGACTGAAATTGAGCACCACGATCCGTAGTTATGGTAGAAGGAACACCAAATATCGCAATCCATCGTTGAACAAAGGCGCGGGCAACAGTTTCTGCTGAGATGTCTGGTAGTGGTATTGCTTCAGGCCAACGCGTGAAACGATCGATACAAGTGAGAATATAACGGTGACCTTTGGAAAGCGAAAAAGGGCCAACAAGATCCAGGTGAACATGATCAAAACGTACGTCAGGACACGAGAAAGTGGCAAAAGGAGTAACGGTATGACGTTGAACTTTGGAACGTTGACAATTAAGGCACGATTTGGTCCACTGGCGAATTTCCTTGTTCATGCCAGGCCAAATGAAACGCTGCGTAATAAGTTTTTGTGTGGCACGAATTCCAGGATGTGAAACAGAATGTAAACTATCAAAGACAGCACGACGGTGGAGAGCTGGAACATATGGCCGAGGATTTCCTGTAGAAGTATCACAAAGAATCGTTTTGTTCGACAATGGAAGCGGAATGTCACAAAACTGTAAGGATGTGGATGCTTTGACCTGCGAAAGTTCTTCATCAAATTGTTGTGCATCAGCAAGTTGGGAGAAATCGATCGATGAATGGATAGAATTAATATCAAGGCGTGACAGGGCATCAGCAACAGGGTTTTTAATACCCTTAATGTGTCGAATATCTGTTGTGAATTGCGATATAAAGTCCAGATGTCGAATCTCCCTAGGCGAATGACGAGAAGATGCTGAAGAAATGGCATGTATTAGAGGCTTGTGATCCGTTAAAATGAAGAACTGACGACCTTCAAGAATATGACGGAAGTGGCGAATGGAAAGGTATACTGCAAGTAATTCTTTACCGAAAGTACTGTACTTTGTTTCCGATGGTTGTAATCGCTTTGAGAAAAAGGACAGAGGGTGCCAGGTACCATCTATGTATTGCTGAAGTACGGCACCAACCGCAATATTTGAAGCATCAGTCATCAGACTGTATGGAGCTCTAGGGACTGGATGGCGGAGTAAAGTTTTGGTTGCTAAAGTAGATTTGACAGCCGTAAATGCGGTACAGGCAGACTCAGAGAGGTGAAAAGGCTGTTTTGTGTGACGAGCATTTAGAAGATCAGTTAATGGCTGCATGAGTGTTGCACAGTTTGGTATAAAACGGCGGTAAAAGTTGACGAGGCCAAGAAATTCACGTAGCGAGCGTAATGATGTTGGAGGCGGAAAATCTTGAATAATTTGAACTTTGGAGGAGAGTGGGCTGATACCGTCAGCAGAAACATGATGACCCAGAAAATCCAATGAAGCAGATCCAAATTCACTTTTTGATGGATTTATGACAATGCCGTAGTCTTGGAAACGCTGAAAAATTATACGGAGATGATGTAAATGCTCCTCTGCGCTAGCACTTGCAATTAGAACATCATCGATATAGGCATAGACGAAATCAAGGCCCCGCAGGACCTCGTCAATAAAGCGCTGAAAAGTCTGTGCAGCGTTTCGAAGGCCGAAAGGCATACGCACGAATTCGAAAAGGCCAAAAGGTGTTGTTATGGCAGTTTTTGAAATGTCGGATGGTTCAACAGGAATTTGGTGATACGCTTTAACCAAGTCGATTTTTGAGAATATATTTTTACCATGCAAAGAAGAAGAGAAATCTTGTATGTGGGGTATTGGGTAGCGGTCTGGGATGGTTACGTTGTTCAATGCGCGATAATCTCCACAAGGTCTCCAGTCACCTGGGGTGGGTTTTGGAACCATGTGAAGTGCAGAAGACCAACTACTCTTTGAAGGACGAATGATGCCTAATTGAAGCATGTGATCAAATTCCGACTTGGCGATAGCAAAACGATCTGGAGCGAGTCTTCGTGGACGACAGAAAACAGGTGGACCCTCAGTGCGAATATGGTGCGTCACAGTGTGTTTTATGGCAGTTTCTTTGTTTGAAAGACGAACAATGTCTGGAAACTCTTTTAGAAGATCTTGATAAGGCGTAGCCAGAGTCGATATCGCAAAAATGGGACAAGGTGAAGTGGCTGGGGTTGTAAGGCCTTGAATGGTGAGGTTAGTGTTTGTGTCAAGAAGTTTGTGGTGACGAAGATCCACTTTTAGACCAAAATTGGCTAAAAAATCGGCACCAAGGATTGGACGAGGCACGTCAGCGAGAATGAATACCCATGGAAAAATACGGCGTAAACCAAGATCTAAAGTGACTGACTTTTGTCCATAAGTTGCAATAGGTGTATGATTGACAGCTTGAAGAGTGATCTTTGATGGAAATTTACGCTGTTGTGAAGAAGGTGGAAGGACACTAACTTCAGCACCTGTATCAACAAGAAAACGAGTACCAGTCTTTCGGTCAGTAACATAGAAAAGACGACTGTGAGCGGAGGAACCAGACGAAGAGGCCGCCTCTAATCGCTGGTGGGACCGTTTCCCAAAGACGATGAGCGAAAAGAACATGGTGACTGACATTTTCTTGCATTAACACCAAAACGCCAATGGTACCAACATTCAGAATTAGGGTG
The DNA here is from genome assembly GCF_057945365.1 of Rhopilema esculentum. Classification (NCBI taxonomy): domain Eukaryota; kingdom Metazoa; phylum Cnidaria; class Scyphozoa; order Rhizostomeae; family Rhizostomatidae; genus Rhopilema; species Rhopilema esculentum. The sequence goes on along the minus strand of NC_142817.1, from coordinate 4,322,084 downwards.
GCGAGATCGAACCAGATGAAAAACTGGAGCGACGATAAGGAGAACGACCACGAGAGGAAACTTGAGATTGTAAAGCCTGTACAGCAATGGTTAGCTGAGAAATTTGCTCTTGTAAATCGCTTGTTGAAACTGAAGGTGTGGCTGTGGCAGAAAGGGGGGACAGCAAAGGTGACGATGAAGTAACGTCTAAAATCTTATCAGCAAGAGTGGCAAGTTGATCTAGGGAAATTGTATCAGCAGAGGAAACCAAGATGGGTTGAACATTAGTCGGTAAACGTTCGAGAAACAACTGACGAAGAATACGCTCCTCGAGCTCTGTATTGCCTAAAAGCTGTCGCATTTTGCGAAGAAGTTGGGTGGGTTTTCGATCACCGAGTTCCTCTGCTACTAGTAACTGATGAAGACGTTTTCGCTCCGAAACAGACGTACGCTTGATAAGCTCGGACTTGAGGTAGTCATATTGTTGAGAAGTTGGTGGATTAAGTAATATGTCGCGAATCTCTTGAGCAACTTCTGGCGGAAGCATGGAAATGACATGGTGATATTTTGTCGATTGAGATGTAATATTGCGTGTCTGAAACTGAGCCTCAACTTGTGCAAACCAAATAGAAGGATCGGAAGGCCAGAACGGAGGTAGCTTGAGACTAACAGAAGTGATGTTCGTAGTGGAAGTTGAAGGAGTTTCAGAGGAAGTTTCGGGAGTAGACATGATGTTGGTGTGTGAAGTAAACAATGGCGCAAGGATAAAATCAAACGTAAACAAATGCAATGAAGACGTCGTGGTTACCAATTATGGAGGCCCTTTAAGATATCTATATACATAAAATAAATGGAACGAACTCACCGCTTGAGAATTCAATCAATAGACAAATCTTTCATTTCTCTAACTCAATTTCATTCCTCGATCCTTACGAACTCAACTATCACACCCCATAACAAAACTAAAATCAACTAAACTGTTTCCATGGATATCAGTTAATGTGCAGTGCAATTAGAAACAACAAAGAGTATTTAAAATGCGTTAAAACAATGGTAATTATGTGTGAACAATAAGAGGACGTGAAAATGCATATAAACAGAATACTAATGAGAACAGTTCACCACACACTGCAGAGCCTAAGCGAACAGGAGCAACAGTTTCTGCTCATTTTTTACTCTCATAGTTAACGAAGATGAAAATAGTGAGCTGTGAGAGTTGTTAGAATTGAAGATGCTTCCATGTGTAAAGTTTCAGAAAGTTAGTCCCGGCAAATCATCATGTATTTGGCAAGGCTTGCGCTCAGGTCTACCGCATGCCCTGGTCCGTAAATTGTGACTATACTGGCGCAAGCCTTTTGACTTGAATTACGGAATGCGGATCATGACAAATAGACTCTGACCCCACTTTGACGAAACTTTTTCCCTTTTCAACAGTCACAAAGTAAAGAAAGGGAAATAATTGGATTTGAAATTATGTATCACGCAAAGAATATTCGCAAAAAGCAGCTTATAGGTAGAAAAATGTTGTGGATTATCAAATATTTGGGAAGGCTTGCGCTCAGGCCGACCGCAAGCTCCAGTCCGGAAAATTCTCACTTCTCTCAGAAGCTTCTCTCGAGTTGTACTGAAGCTGCACTGGAGCATCACATGTTTCACTTATTTTGGACAGGCAAAAAGAGTGATGTGGAGGGGCTTCAGTTTTTCAGATTTTTCGAATTTCATAATTTTTAGCGATCTGTTTACTTGGAAAAATAGCCAATTGGGGCCAATTGGCCTGTTGGCGCTAGAGTTCACCGCATGCTGCTCATGACAAGAAAGAGAAGCCGTTTATTGCGGAAACTGGTATGCATTGAAAGTGTTGCAAGAATTTTAGAATTTGTCTATAAATTTTTACGCTTGCGCCGCAAGCGTAGCATACATAGACGCTACGCCACTGTATTTAAGGCAAACACGTTAACAGACACAGTATCATTTTTGACTAAACAACAGAGTATTCTAGAGTAAAGAGAGATATCGAAGGTTGCAAATCAATCTTTCAATGCCATGCAACAAATCTTTTATATCTGTGAACAGAAACAATATACCTTTAATGCTTCATCGACTCCAGGTACCTCAGTTTTTGCCACGCCGATTGAATTCTTGAGGCGATTAGAAACAAGCCTATAGACAATCCCTGGAGCTTTAAGTGGGTTGAGAAGGGATCTAAAGAAAATGAAGGATACTGATTAAAGGATTAGGCACCAAATAAGAGGAAACTGTGGAAAAAATTGGATCTTGAAACGTAGTGTAGAGATTGCTATACAGTTTCCTCAAATCGAGCTGCGTTCTAAGGGGCACAGTTGTCAGATGGTTATTCATTGGGAAAATTGCAGCACAGTGTTTATATAGATCTTTTCATCTTATTCGCCTAGCTTACAATCGTATTTTTTCTTATGCCGAAATAGTGGAAAAGCAGTTTTTAAACCACATTGAATTGTATCCTACAGTATCTATCCTTATAAGGAAAGATCAAAAATGAGGGGTGTTGGCCCTCATTTATCGGGATTTGGCAACCAGACAGGTTTTATTCAACAGTCTTATTGCTATACCTGACCCATAAATGTCAACATTAGCAAAGCTACAAGGTTTTTCTATCAGCTGCAGGAAAACTTGGTTTTAAGTTATGAATCTACAGTGATCATTTAGCGTTAAAAATAACCATCAGACAGACCTCATCATCTTTTTAAGCTCCTTTCCAGCGTGTTGCATACCAGTCAGAGCAATAAACATCCTTAGAATTTCATTCGTTCCCTGTTGGTAAAAAAAGATAAATTCTTTGCATGGATCAATTTCTAACGAACCCAGGAAAATGCTGCTATGAAGATGTAGTTACGAGGATTATGTTAGAGAAGGTTGAATACCAAACCTCAGAAGCGAAGAAGTCAAATTACAAAATCAATTTACATTCAGCTTCTCCTTCCTGCCTGTAAACAATAACATTAGATTGGAAATTGATCTTATAGCAAAAACAGAGTAAGGCCATGGCGATTTCGAAATGAGGGCTTACACTGAAGGCAAGTAAAGTAAGCCAAAAGTGGAGATACTCGCGTATTTTCACCTCGCAATCTATTTTAATTGCAGTAGTCCTAATCGGTAAACCAGCTGTTACAATTGGAAATCAACGATTTATCAAAATTATTCCCACAAAGAGGGGTCCTTTAAAACCCCTACTGATTGGGGCCCATCGAGCTGCAGCCCGCCCCTGTCCCAGAATGTCGATTTTCTTTATGTTTATAGCTGCTTTGTAAATAAATCGAGCGCATGGGTTGTCAATTCTGCCAAAAAAGGAGCAGCATCCTAACGCCGTATTTATGCAACAACTTTTTAGGTAGAAAAGCAAAAACCCCTCAAGATCACTAGGTGTTTTTGTGTCGAATGCAAGCTCCGAGTGACATAAAACAATTGTCTCTGTGTCCGGTTACATACCTCGTAAATTAAAAGAATTCTGGTATCACGTAAAATTCTCTCATACGGATATGTCTTCATGTATCCCATCCCTTAAAATATAAACAGAGATGAGCAAATAATGCACAAAAAGAAGGTTTTTGTCAGAAAGTCACTGAGTCAAGTTTCCCCCTGGTGCAAATTTTAGAAAATATTTACCTGTTTACATCAAGTCATTAGATATTATGGGTTAAGACATTGGGAGGGGGGGCAATGGTTCCTTCCAAAAAACATAATAAAGATGAAGCTGAAGAAGATAGCTGTTAAGGACAAAAACGAAGGCAGAAGAAAAAGAAAGGATAAGAAGTAGAAGAAATAGAAGTAAAAGAAGGACAAGAAATAGTGGGACAAAAATGGAAGCTGAAGAATATTGTAGAAGCAATTTCACTTAAGTCTAAATAAAAATGGATTTATTCCTTTAGCATTCGAAACCTCATGTTAGGACAGGAAACCAAGATATCTGCTCCAATCCTTCAATATTTTTCTTAGCGAATCTTTTGGTGCTATCAATCAAGTAGCGAAAAACAAGGGATACAGAGAATTATTTAAGTTTCTTCGACTAGAAACGTCGTTATGCAAAAATGAAAATTGTTAACAACAAAAGACAAGCATCAACACAAGTGGCAACCATGACGCAGCCAAATAAGAACAAGTTGTTTGCCCCCTTCAAATTCATATCACTTTCGTTATAAACCATATTGAGCCCCATAGCCTACCTCCAAGAATTTGCAATGCCTCATTAACACCACTCCAAACGCCTTCTGATCCGTAGACCTATTTCAAAGAAGGATCATCAGCAAAGTGAAATGCAAAAAGAATAATAAAGGCATTTTTTTGGCTCAGAGCTAACAGAAAGTCCAATAATGACTTTGTAACAATTTTTGTAGGCCAAGAAAGTTTCCTCTTCAATGAGGATGGAATCAAATAATGTGTAGCAGTCGAAACAATGCCACAAAGAAGCACTGAAAAGTGACAAATATCTTGTGAGATGAAGATTACTAAAAACTTAATGAATCTTCTTTAGATTAGGCAACGAAAGCATAACAAGCTGTACAAAATTATACTTGTGTGTCAAAATCATTAAGAATAGTGCCAAAAGGAAAGCCTATAAAAGACAAAGGAAACGAGAAAATTCACTTTTGTTTAGGAGAGAGAGAGAAATAATCAGAGGTAAAAGAGTGGGGTTACTAGCAGACCGACGAGTCAAGATTAGATAATTTACACCGATTACCGATTGATGTTTATGCTCTAAATGAAAGAGAAAGGTAACTAAGAAATTTGCAGGTCTTTGCTTCACCTTGCACATAGCAGCTTCTATTGAGCAGTCGTTTTCACCCAAGTCTATCATTGATGACGTCATATAAGCCATTGACTCGATGGCATATGCAGAGAGAGACATTCTGGCAAACTTTTCCTAGAGGAAAAAGAAAATAGGGCTTTTTGGTAATATGAATTCCAGAATCATTTCGTGTGGAAAACTAGAAATCTATTCAAATAGAAATTATAACCAACACAAGATTAAAAGATTCGTACTTAAATGTCGATGGGACCAAAGGAACAAAAGGACGTCAAAATTTTCAGAATGTACGTACTTTGATTTGGCCGAATTCTGATAATGTTTTTCCAAACTGTTTTCTTGTTGTTGCATGTTCAGATGCCATAGCTAGGGAATGAATAATTTTCATCATCATTAGTGCAAAAGTATGCTAGTTCTAAGCTTGAAAATTTTGCATCTAAAACTATATTTGCTTACATGTAAAATGTGTAGAATTTATTCAAGCAGATAGTTGTTTGTGGATAGCAATAACGATAACAAAACGAGTTTTGATAAAAGATTATCTAGCAGTGCCAAACAACCATTGTAACTTGAATTATGATTTAAACTGGCAATATAATAAAAATGCCTTAAACGTATCAAATTAGCTTTTAGCGTGAATATGATTTTACAATGAACCTAGCATTATTCTTCGTTTTAGAATCTTTACAGTTCCTACAAACCAGTGCTTATGGGCAAGCCAGGAGGTTGCTGGAATATAAGATAAAGACTAGATTCAAAGTAAATGCATCACCTATTAACCTTCTGAGGCCACCGGCTGCTCCTGCTGCCATTCCAAAACGACCACTGTTCAGGATATTCATTGCTACCTATGAAATAGGAAATTGAAAACTCGAAACAAGATAGCCAATAAATAGACAATGGGCAATTAATGGTTTTATTTACAAACACTATGATAGATAAAACAGGGCAGCTCTAGTTTGCTATAAATGTTATTTATCACCTATTTCTATATTCATTCATTCATTCATTCATTCATTTATTTATTACTATCTAGTTCAGGACAATGAATAGCTGTGCTTATCCAGCAGTGCCCTGGTCTTTCCTCTTACTGTGGCCACAACTCGTAAGTCCTTAACCTAAAATTACAGAGAGCTGGCGACTCTCCTCATTCTAAGTGAATTTGCTCAAATCAGTGTTCTGAACAGCAGACCCATAGAGATCTATTTACTGCGACCTTTACCACTGAGCTATTCTTGGTACTTCAAGCTAGCTGTTTGACGTGATAATCGGATACGTCTACAGCCTGCCTATGTGGTGTTGAGAGGTTCTGAACAGAGTGGCTAACATAGTGTTCATTAATAAAAGATATTGCTGACATCGACTATATCCAATACCAACGACTTCGAACTGTCAATATATGGAAGGATTTCTCAATTCCCGTTCGTCTTAAGCATCAGAATAACTATATATATATAAGCTGCTCTCTATTTAGATCACTTGCTATCGCAAACAAAGAGCAAATATCGATTTCCTATCAGTGTTGGAGTGATATTAAATCTGTCGGTTATGAATGTCGTTAAGCTAGAAAATGGGGGTGGTTATCAAATGACATCGGGCATGATGGACGAGGTGTGTGGATGATGTCACAATTTTCTTCATATGTTTTTTGTTTGTTTGTTTGTTTGTTTGTTTGTTTGCTTGTTTGTTTTAGTGCCATATCATTTGAGATCTTTCCAAATCTAGCTAATACATATGTCTAAAGATAAATAATGTAATGTTATAAGGCAAAGAAAACTTAAATGTTTTAAATTGGAGGCTACATAGTAAAAAATTGATAATCGAACAGCTACCAGATTTCCATTAGGCCTGAAATTCGACAGTGATACTAAGAACCGTCCAGTTTTACATACCATGGTTTCTCTTGGCAGGTATTGCGATTACAGTTTAGACTGTCTCACTGTTTGATCAAGAGTTTGAAAATATCTATGTTAGGGAATTTATAAAGTCGTCCAGCAATGTCTTTGTAATGTAAATTCTACTTTACTACGTCTAGCAGGTCGAGATGGTTTTGCCACTTCATATATCGTCAATTCCTTTAATTCAGGCATGCTATGTTTGCCTATGTACAGTAGATTTTCGCTTTTTGCTAGGTTTCATCGATTGTGCTTTATTTGATATAAAAATTGGTAATTGAGGAAATAAGGCACCTGGATTTATATGCAGAGAAATGTATAAGGTAGCAGAAAGAAACCTACAGTTCTGAGTAAAATAGCTAATATATAAAACTTAAATTTCGAAAGTCATTTTTGCTGAACTTTAAATTCAAATTTACCTTAAATCCACCTCCAACTTCCCCAAGGACATTCTCAACAGGAACTGGGGTGTTATCAAAATAAAGTTCACATGTGTTTGATCCTCTTATGCCTAGTTTATCTTCAGGTTTTCCGCTTTCCAGCCCACCAAAAGCTCTTTCAACTATAAAAGCAGTCACTTTATCTTTTTTGTCCCCTTTCTTGTCAGTTACTTCTGTTTTTGCAAATACTGTGAAAACATCAGCCCATCCTCCATTTGAAATCCAAATCTTTGCGCCATTTAGAAGAAAGTGCTTTCCATCAGGACTTAAAGTAGCTCTTGTCTGAATTGAAGCTGCATCACTCCCACTCGAGGGCTCTGTAAGAGCAAAAGCAGCCATTTCCTCTCCAGTAGCAAGCTTTGGTAGATATTTTTGCTTTTGGGTATCCGTTCCAAAAAGCAGTATTCCTTTCAAGCCAATGGATTGGTGAGCCATTAGTGTTGTTGAAATCGCAGGGTCACTACAAATTGCTTCTACAACTCTTGCATATGCAGTATTGGAGAGGGCAAGTCCACCTAGCAATAAATTCTTTTGATAAGTTGGTTTATCACATTGCAGTGTAACAAACAAGAAAAAAGTGGAACACTGCATTTACTAGCTTCTTGCTTGATAGTAAAATCTAGTACATTCAGCTTCCTAGAAACAGGCCTTGCAAAAAGAGGGGCTTCAGCTCGATCAAGCGCCTCCACAGGTGCCTAGAAAGTTCTAGGAGCTTGATTGATCAAGCACCTAGCATGTTTATGCTGTCTAAAAACTAAATGCAAAAATCAAACTTTCTGATAGTTGGTGGCTCCATAGCTTCAAACAGAAAGAAAACAATGAGTACCACAGCGAGTACTGATTTAGAACAGAGAAATAGATTTAAAAAAATTTGCATACTGATATTTCAACCTGGCACACAGATTATCCATAACCTTGATAGTCTGATTTCTTTACTCACCAAACTTCAAAACACAGCAATGTAAAAAATCAACAAACTCTACTATGGTCACAAGAAGATACAATAGCAAAAGTGATTAGGAAATGATAGTTATCACTTTGAGATAACTCACCAAAATCTTCAGGGATCTGCAGTCCAAAAAGTCCCATTTCACGCATACCTTGCATTATATCTTCTGGAATTTTACTTTCTTGATCAATCTTTGTAGAGTCAACTGTTTAAAAAAGAGACAAAACTTAGTAAGTAAGTATGGCATAAAGATTTCTCAGTAAATGCAGAAACATAGATAGTATGTATAATTGAGAATGTCTCAAAAGACACACAGTTACTTGATGATCCCAATAGGCATGAAACTCTTAGTAGCAAGTAAAAAGGATTCTGATCTACATGCAAAAACCATCATTGATATTCCAAACTTGTGTTTCATGCCCTTTTCCCTCTTTGCTTAACAGTAAATGACACAATATATTATTGCTTAAAGAGATAAGAAGTGGTGTAATAACTATGAATGTAAGTTAATTGTACCAGGAAAAAATAATAGACTTAATGAATAATGACACTTCGAGCATAGCCTGTTATCAAGTGGAGCATATCATTAAATCTCTATAATTTATTCCTGGTACAATTTACTTACATTCATAGTTATCACATTAATATATTGTACCGCACGCAATCTAGTATATTTATAAAAATGTTGTCTTTACAAGCATCATGTTTCTTTTGGAACATGATACAGTAAAAGCCTGTGTAGCAGTAGCACCTCTTTTTCCTTATTTCATCAAATGAAATTTTAATAGTAGGAGGTGAATTTCAGGTTTTCATTTAGGGGGGCCGGGCCAATGATTTTCTGATATGGCCTTGGAGGGGCTGTTGGCCACTTTAATTATTGTCAAATATCCAACAAAAGCACAAGATTTCTGACAAGAATGTGATTGGTAGGGGACACAACCTGTTTAGGCCCCCACAATTTCTCCCATTGGAAAATCACAGGCCTTTTTGTTTGATGTGAGCGATCACTTGCAATCATGCACTCATGCAAACAAAACCAGGTGAGAGTTTGATCGCTCATGCAAAATGGTAAATTGTGGGGAATAAATGTCTCATCAATTAACACATCTCTAGTCATCTTTTGTTGCCCAAGTAAGCGACACAGCCAATACCAAGCCAGTAAATCAAAACTCAGGAAATATAAATAAGCTAAATTAACCATATCTCAACGGAAAAATGCAACAGGTTTGGAACAACATTTTGCAATCATCCAGCAATAACGAATATATGGCTTTTGTGATGTAGATAAAATTTAAAAAAACACATTTTTATTGAGTACTTCTTAGAGTGCATTAAAGATCATTTGTAACCATTTGTTTTCATTTGGTATTGCCTTCAACAAAAGAACCTTAAAACAAAATCATATGTTTTTATAAAAGTTATGGACGCTATAGCATTGTTGATTATTATTATGAGCTTTAGAGTGATCACTCCTACAAGAGAAATCATGCCAGCGCTGGGTAACTTGTGTGGGCTTCTTTTTATGAAAAGGCCTGCCATGAATATGAGTGAATATCCAATATTTACCTTTTTCAGTGAAAAACTTCTCTACTGGCTCAACCAATGACTCAAGCAATTTGCTCTGCTCCTCGTCTAGCGCTTTTGGGTATGGTATGACTTTTTCCTAGGAAAATTAAGTCTTTTTTTTAGAAATATAGCAAGTTTGAAAATGATCTATATTTGTTTTGACTTGGTTTTTGCAAATTTTAAAAAGTAGAAACTAAACAAACAACTTTTGTTTTTTGATAAAAAACTTGTGAACATTTGTTCTGACAAAAACACTGCTTAGGGTAGATTATGCGAGTAAGCATTTTGTCAACTGCATATTTTGACATTAATTAAATACACACTGTCCTTCATAGCTACACTGAGTAGTATCAGAAATGCAATGAATAATAATAGTAAAGAAATATAGTAGCACAGTAACCAATATCTTATCTTTCTCTAAATTGATAGCAAGAAATCTCTCTAACAACTATCATTGGAATAACTTAAATGGAATTGTAAGTGTCATACAAAGTGAGAGTTCACTGAAGTCCATTCCCACTAAGGATTGCACAAAGTTAAACTTACTTGCTAAGTAGTTTGTTTTAAATGAATAAAGGGAAGAAAATCTCAGAAAAAACTCTTCTGGCCAAGATAGGATGGTGAAGAGCCCAAGAAAATACCAGAGCCATATGATACCAAAATCCCAGAAAATAGCAGAAGTTTTCTAAACTAATTTTGATATTTGATCTTGGAATTGGTATAAACTATCAGCTGTACTTTAAGGTTAACAACATATTATCTTTATTTTCAAGAATAAAGATTGATCAAACCGCTTCTAAATCAAAACTAGGATCTACAAAAATATGTCAACATGAAATAAAGCATCATATGCAGTCAAAAATAAGTGGCAAACACTTAATTGACTGGGCATTGTACCTAAAAGCAATAAGTTACTGTTCAAATAATGAAAATCTGACTTAAATTCGGCAAGGAGAGAGAGCCCAACAATTTTCAGCCTCCAAGATTTCCAAGAGACAAAGCACAACTGCGCGACATATATCCGAGCTTGTTCTTCAAGGAGGGAGGAAACTGTCTCTAGCGGCAAAAGTTGCCATTGGGACGCGACAAGAAGCATGTGTGCCATGTCACAAACCAAAACATTTGGTCGAACTTTCAGACTCCTTAATATGTCTATATGATCACCAGGGCTTTCTGCTCTCAAAAGAAATTGTTCTGCATAGTTTACTCCAATCGTAAGATTAATGCTAGTTTCATCATTTCCAAGTGAAAATTTGAAAATTTTTAATTAATTGGAAAATTAATTTTCACTCTTAAAAATAAAGATAATATGTTAAACTAAAAGTACAGCTGGCAGCTTTTACCAATTCCAAGACCAATATAAAAAGAATTAGTTTAGAAAAAATTTCTGCTATTTTCTGGGATTCTGGAATTCTATGGCTCTAGTATTTTCTGGAGCTAGGTGTCAGGATGGTTGTTCTGACCCACCTAAAAGCTTCCCATTCTCAAATGTCTATGCAGCTAAAACAACAACTTAATATACAATGAAGCTTGCATGCCACAATAAAATGATGACAACAGTAACACATAACCAGATCTTCCCTTCATTTCAATGTGGCCATCAACAATTGTATACAAAACAGTAGAATTACGCAAAACTATGCAGCTCTGCTCTTTTGCTTAAATGTTGCTGTGACTACAGTGGCACAGTCTAGTCAGTTCTGAAAGTTCCAATGACAAAAACATACTTAAATAAAAAGGGTCCAAAAAAGCAAACACACTAAAACGTATTTTCTACACATTTGGCTATGCAAATTCATATTTGATGACAAAACTGATAATTCAATAGACATTAAATCTTATTTTGTCGTTGAGCATCAAAAGAAGCAAATACCTTGTTGAATTTCCCCAAAAAGAGGTCCTTTGCAAAAGCACTTTTTTGTACAGTCTGACTAAAATCCCGTTTTGAATTGCTAAAATTAGAATACAGGAAGGGTGTAGGTCCATTTTTATACGCTGAATTGCACTTAAGCAAAACTACTCTTGTTCTTCTTGCCAAAACTCCAGAACCACATCGTCCACAAGTTGCATAACTTCGGCTGTAAAACCTCCATGCACCCTCTTTCGGAACGCAGTCAATCAGTCTTGTATACAAAAAATCTAAATTTGAGATCCTGGAATACATTTCAGCTAGTCTTCTTTTTAATAAAAATGAACGAACGATCTTTTTAAAATCTTTTCTTCTGTTTTCTGATATTAGATTTTGACTGCACTTTGACCCTTGAATTTGCGCGAACTAAAATAACGTTGCTGTTGTTGTGAGCAAGCCTCGTATCTATTTTCAGTTTTGGCTCGAATTGAATCATGGGATAAGCGCACTGCTTTCTGGGAGTTTCTGCTTTCTGATCAGTCTTTCTATCCTCGTGTTCAAAATGGCTTCGGTAGGTCCCTGTAGAATCAGCGAAGTTTTTTCCATGTTTTGTAACGATAATCTCACATTTACTTAAAAATATGAAACAGAAAAGGATTTTCATAGTAAACGTAATGCACTTTTTCACTTTTGTGTAATTTGTTCCAAATAAATTTGCTACAGATCGAGCCTTAAAATTGGCAAACTTGTGTGGCACTTGGTTTTGTGGGATTTAGGCCGGTGGAACTTATATACTTGATGTAGGTCAATAAAAAGAATAAGTTGTCATTTTCATACACTACAGTTTATGTAAATTGACTGCATCATATAAGGTGCTTCTTTAACAATTTTTCCAGCCATCACTTCATTTCAATTCATGTATTTTTTCTGCAAGGCATTATTAAATTAAAATAATGTAAAAGGATGCTACCACAGCTAGATACAATTCTTAGAATAGGAATATATAATTTGCAATACAATTAGCACCAGTTAAAGCATTTTTGCTAAAGAGGTTAAGTCAAATGATGCTTCACATCCTTAAAGAATCTTTTGAAGTGTCTTTTCAATAGACTTGTATCAGAAATGTATCAAATGTTTAACTGTTGTTAAGCGATAAACATACTGTTAAACATATGCTAGATAAGCAAGGAGCTAAAAATAATTCAAAATTCTTTATAGAATGAAATGAAAAATCATTGAAAATCAAAATATGATTGCAATATGTGTGTTCAAGTATAAGTATTGAAAAATGCTTGCAAGGAATTTTTTTGGAAACTGAACTTAAAACAGCATGCATCTTCAGATGAATTGAATAAAGTTAAGCAAGTCAATTGGGCAGAGGACAGAATGTTTGTATCTGAGCCTCAATTATTGCTTGCAAAATTGATATCATCTAGATTTTGATGGGTCATCTCTGCAATGATTTGATCTTTTCTTGGATGATAACATTATTTATTGTTTTCTTAGACTGTTGATGATTTTATTATCCTGGACATGTCAAAAACTATCCTTAGATCTGTCATAGAACTTTTCATCAAACTCATCCCATTTTGTCTGATTTTCAATACCAAATTTTTCTTGTCTTTTAATTTTCAACCATCCTATTACAGCTCAAAGAGTACAAGATTGTTGGCCGCCATTTGCCAACTGATTCTGCCCCAAAGCCTGCTCTTTATAGAATGAGGATTTTTGCCAAAAACAAGACCATTGCTATTTCCCGATTTTGGTATTTCCTCTCCCAGGCTAAGAAGGTGAAGAAAGCAAGTGGGCAAATTGTTTGTTGTCAACAGGTAAATATGTGCTTTACAAAATCTTCCTGTTTGTCAAAAGCAAACAAAAGCAAAACAAATTTTTTTTAAATGAAGTAGATATATAGCAAGAAACAAGAAATATGCCATCTCACATTTTTTGCAGAGTCATTACACCTTTGTCAGAATTTCCCAAAAGCGGCATCAAGCACTTCAACCAGATTAACTTGCTCTTTAATTTGAGGGCTGTGTCCCAACACAATAGGCCAGATATGCATAATGTTTCCAGATATCATAATGAATCCAGATATGAAGATGTGCATTTTATGCATAATGTCTTACTGTTTCCTCCTGTTATTTCCATTTAGGACAAATAGCTTTCTTGTTGAAAAGCTTTAGGTAGAAATGATTTTTAATGATAAAATAGATGCAAGACAATTGGGCAGAGGTCAGTTTGGCATGTCATAGCTGAAACTCAATTATTGCTTGCAAAATCAATTTCTTATCTAGCAGAATGAAGAGTTTGTTTCCTTGCAAACTTAGTCTGCTGGATTGGGAACATTTTGTCAATGAATTGTTGTTTGCAAGTTGTCTCAGGCTATATTAGTAGGTTAAACAGTAGTTCTATTTTTATCCTCTCCACAGCATCCCTGCTGTACAGTCTTATAGATTTGTATGAAATATGTATATTTATTCTCCTACAAGCAAATAATTTTTATGTTATATACCGAATTTATTCGATTATAAGTCACCCTTGAAAAACACAATAGGATGTAAAGTTTTTCTCTGTTTTGAAAGGGAAATTACAAGTATACATACCTTGGTACTGCTTTTTATTCTGTCTACTTTTTTGTCCATTTTAGTTTTAAATATGTATATATATATATTTATTTAGAATATTTTAAGTCAGTTTTTTTCTTATCCATTGTATTGAAACTTTTTAGGTACATGAGAAAAACCCATCATCTGTGAAGAATTTTGGTGTTTGGCTCCGATATGATTCACGAAGTGGTACCCATAACATGTACAGAGAATACAGAGACACAACAGTTTGTGGAGCTGTTAGCCAGTGTTGTAAGTATATATAAATATATACAAAACTGTAAGACATTTTATGCATAATGTCTTACTGTTTCCTCCTGTTACTTCCATTTAGGACAAATAGCTTTCTTGTTGAAAAGCTTTAGGTAGAAATGATTGTTAATGATAAAATAGATGCAAGACAATTGGGCAGAGGTCAGTTTGGCATGTCATAGCTGAAACTCAATTATTGCTTGCAAAATCAATTTCTTATCTAGCAGAATGAAGAGTTTGTTTCCCTGCAAACTTAGTCTGCTGGATTGGGAACATTTTGTCAATGAATTGTTGTTTGCAAGTTGTTTCAGGCTATATTAGTAGGTTAAACAGAAGTTCTATTTTTATCCTCTCCACAGCATCCCTGCTGTACAGTCTTATAGATTTGTATGAAATATATAAAGATTTATTCTCCTGCAAGCAAAGAATTTTTATGTTATCTACCGAATTTATTCGATTATAAGTCACCCTTGATTATAAGCTGCAGCAAATTGGGTTCTTAAAAGATTTGAGCTGCTCTTGATTATAATCTGCATCAACCAAACCATACAGAGATACTTGGTTTAGAAAGGTGTACCGAAAACTGATAAAAACCTGAGTATGTACTTATACCAAAAAATTGCCCCCCATAAGTTCAAGCAAAAACAATATTGTCCAGAAGTATTTCTTCCTCATCTTGGACATTATCAACCTCAGCTTCAAGGAAGCAGGAAAGCTTGGCAGGATTTGGGCAAAGCACTGTAAGCCACCCTCTTTTATAAGCCCCCCCCCCCCCCCACTGATTATAAACCACAGCAAATTGAGCCTACACATAATTGAATAAATACAGCTTATATTTGAATGAATACGGTAAAGCCATTCAGAATTATTGAAATGTAAAATTATTAAATTTCAGATTTGGATATGGCTGCACGTCACAGGGCCCGTGCCTCATCAATTCAATTAATCAAAGTTGAGGTGATTCCAGCATCAAAATGCAAGAGACCAAGCATCACTCAATTCCATGTGAGTTGACACATTAAATGGTCATGTTTTGTCTGCAGTGTTTGCTTTGGATATGTGATAGAGGATGGTTGCGGTCATAATAACATTAAAAAATTTTAATATTTTTTACACAAGAGAGTTCAGCAGGCAATGTTTTTAAGTTAATTGTCTAGTTAAGTTAAGTTAATTAGTATATACAGCAGTTAATCTAACTGCATAATAATTGAATTTCCCTAGAGTGATTGCTCTTCAAATACGCCTGTGCTTGTATTCTCTACTGAACCACAAGGAACAGTTTTTATGGATCTGCTAGCCATACTGAACTGAATCCACAAACAAATTAGAACCTTGTGGAACTGTATATAGCTATAGTGTTAGGTTTATTGGTGCCCAATGGCTATTATTAGAGATTAAAACAATGTAATATCTTGCTTTTGCATTTTATAAGCTTGTATGGCGTGTGACTCCAGCTTAATCTTTGGCAAATCTTAATTTCAAGCAAAACAAGTTCTTTTGAAGGCCACATTGAAAAACCCCATTTTTAGAAGCTGCATTAAGGGATTGTCAATTGTTAAGCTATTTCAGTTGAATGTAAATAGTTGAATAACTGGCAATTTCCAAAATTATATTTTTTGTTACAATCTCCAAAAGTTCAGTATTGTACAAAAAGCACCAGCAAAGTTCAAGTTTTTATTTTGCTTTATTTATTCTGTCTGCTTTATGATGACTGATAACACAAGTTTTTACCCTGTTTTAATTTTGTATATTTGATCTTGCCTAGCTTTTTACACCACTTTTTTTCTTCATACAAAGTTTTGATATTTTTGTTCCACAGAACTCGAAGATCAGATTCCCACTGACTCACAGGGTTGTCAAATCGCAGTTCAAATCAACTTTTGTTGCCAAAAGACCTTCCACATTCATGTAAAAGATTCTGTGAATACAGAAGAATGTGCTTCAATATTCAAATTGCCTTTTTCTGTTGTTGATCTTCAATTGATTAATTCCTTTAAAATGACAACCAAGCAATTGTTCTAATGTTCCATGGATCAAGGTTAACAATATTCCTCAAAGAAGAATGAAAACTTCTTTAATTCGGTGACAGCATATGGGAAGCATATGGGAAATTGTCTCTTTGTTTTGGTAAGGGGAGTTCTTGTCATTCTTTTGTTTTGCAGAATTCTTGTCCATGTGTATTGATCTCAAGTAACAAACTAGGTAGTATTGTGTCATTTTTTAATATTAACTGATGGGAACAGCATTGTTAGAACAGTGGTACTGACCTTCTGCATAGAAAAAGACTATTGTCTTGACGATCCCCTGTTTGTCTAAGCTTATTAGGATTCAATCAGACAGAAAGTGGCGCAAAACACACTGCTGTGGTTGCCACTAGTCCTTGACTTCTGTTTTTGTCCATTACCAGAGATGTTATAGCTGAAATTGTCAGTACTGTCCAAATCTGGTTGTCTCTAAACCAAGTCATTTATGGTCTCTTGCCTCCGTCTTTTCCTGTTAGCAGTTCGCTTATTCTTATAGCGGAAACAATATGCTTCCTGGGGTCTTTAAGCAAAAGAACGCAATTATTTTTAATTCGCTAATGGATGTCCCAACCTTCTGCAGTATCTACTTCTTTGTTTGTATTTCTGTTGAGTTTATCCTTAGAAGGCTTATTCAGGCAGATGTTTAGAAGTAGGCCAAAATATCTGGTAAGGATTTTCCCATTACCTTATGACTTGGTGGTTATGGTCCTCTGTTCTTAAGCTAGAGTTTGTCGATGTCGCATGAATCAAGGCGACTAAACAGATATTTCAAACAAAGATATTTCAAACTCGTCTTGCCTATCAGATGACGTTAAGGATGTTTCAGAATGCTGATTAGCATACGAAAGTTCAATTGGGTTTTTGGTTGAGCATTCTGAACAATAAGTGTTGCATAGGCTCAGGGGCGGATCCAGAGCAAACTTGAAGGAGGCGCTGAAAAATTGGTGGTGGTGGGGGCGCTGAAGAATTTTAAAAAATTGATGACGAGAGTACGCTGTATGCAACATTTTAGATCCATTTTCGGAATAAACAACATAACTTTGAGGTAATCCTTGAAGCAAATTAACCTATCGGTCTCAGAAACTTTTTCACCTGATTCTCATTCTTCAAAAGGGGCGTACAATTTCTAAAAAGGGGGGCCAGACTTGCTTCAACTCGTCGAGGGAGGGGCAACTGCCCATAGTTGCCCCCTTAAATTCGCCACTGCATGGGCTGGTAATTTCGTCACTTTTTTGACGAATTTGATACACATTCAGTCCTAGGTAATAATCTTGGACAAGGTTCACGTACACTAGAAATGAAAAGGGGATACTGCTATTTGGACAAGAATCACTGCTTCCTAAAACACTTGCACCTTTCTTTTCTGGCTATAGAAACGAGTACTGGACAGTCATAAAAAATTGAGAAACTTCAGTACTCGATGCAAAAAAATTAAGAAACTATTAAATCGTGATAAAACTGAGAACAACGAAATTTTGTAAAATCCAAGAACAAGATTGCCCTGTTGGCCTGGAACTTAAGACACGAGGGATAAAAATACACTTCCCACATCTAAATTCAGCATCGGAACGGAAGCGAATCTCTTGACGTGATAAAAAGGTCAATAACATTTCATAACAACATTCATGACATCATAATTTAGAAAGTCTCAAGAAACAACGAGTATTAAAATTTCCAGAACATTAAGAAACTGGAGTACTCAACATCGACCTTTGTTTCTTATAAAAAATGAGTGTAAATGATGTAGTGCTGAAGTATATAATCAACTAATCTGCTCTCTCTTTAACGTTGGGATGATATCAGATTCCATTTCATAAAAAGTCCAATGTCCTAGTCATCATGTATCTCTTTCCTTCACCTCTGTAACTCTCCTTTTGTCATAAACACATAAGAAAAAATTCAAAAAAGGTTGAAAAGTTTAAATTATGATACAAGGTTCAGGGCACCTCTTCAGATCTATTTCTTGGCTGATGAGTTTTTGTGCTTTTAAGCACAGTTTAAAACAGGGTGGGGGTGGGTTGATGGGTTACACCTTTCAAAAGAAACCCCCGACAATTTAATTCCTGGTTATCTTTGGAATATTGTTGTAGCTTTGTTCAGCAAAACGTGTTTGCAAAAGCAAATACTTTCTTTTTTACTCACAACAATATCGGAGATAGCCAATCAGTTCTAACTATTTGTACCGCGTGACCTTGAATGCTCCTCCCATAATGTAAGCGTCGTTCAATGGGTATGAGTCATTTCATGGTTATGTAGGGAACGGAACCCAAAATAGCAAAATAACATTTGCTGTTCCAAACTTGTCCACCGATTGCATAGTTGGAAAAGTATTCTGCAGAAACTTTCAGGTACATGTCTTTTTGTTGGCTTTTAATTCCGTTTAAAGTGAGTATTGATGAGTAAGTAAAAGTTGAAATATTTGGCCTAACCATGCTGAAGGTGATTCCGATAAGAGGTAGATTAAGTTACTTTGCGTTTGCGAGATTTTCCTGGTTAACCAAGTCCAACGACCACGATGACATTGCAACCCAATCATAGTTGATTTCCACATATGAAATGTTTGGTTTGACCTACTGCCTAGAAGTATAGGCCTAGAAAGTGAAGCCATTGTTTGTAAAGTGGGGAATGTTGACACGGATCCGATCATGTATTTATAGTATCGTATAATTTCCAAGTGCATGCACAGGTACGTTAATCAGTTATATAGACTCTAAAAAGCTCCACTAAATTTTATATACATTATTGCTTTCTAATCGCATCTCGATTAAAACATTAACGGGGTATACAGGCAGAAGGCCGGAAGCGTAGCTAACTTAGAATTCAGCGCGCGTAAACAGATTTATATAGGAGGCCTAGCCGGCTATGACGATGCAAGTTCTTTATCGGTTCTGAATTGCCTTGGACGGGTCTAATTCAAATTTAATTGTCAGTATCCAAACAAACGTAGGTTTTTCGCAGTTTCTGTAAGTTTAGGAGGTTCAGGATAGCCCTGTTTCAAAACTCGACGGAATTATCACACTTAATTTTTAGGAGGTTCAGGATAGCCCTGTTTCAAAACTCGACGGAATTATCACACTTAATTTATTGTAATACACTCAATCAATCTTGTGTGGATTAGTTTTGAACCTAAACCTCCAAAACTATAAGCGTAGGGGCTGTGTGGCTTTGTACGTAGAAGAGATCTGGCATGTGATAAGCTGCTAGCATTTTAATGTCATTTCAATTCGAAAAACAAATTCATAGAAGCTGTAAACATAGTATTTTAAAAAGAATTATAAGTAATAGCTAATTTTGTAATTTTTGATCAAACGTTCTTGCTATAAAACATCAAGTGTATTTTCCCAGAGGTTTTTCCCTATTGACTGCATGAAAATTTTGCTGCAAAAAAGAGGAAAAAAGATGTTAGGCTGACCCACCCAACCCCTCCCCCATAATTTGTGTTGAAGCAGATAAAGTGATGAAAATTATAACTTCTCAAACAATCGCAGGAAGAGATCTAGGCTGTTTTGCCAATTCACCAAAATTTAAGTATACGCCATGCCAAGTAACAAAACCTACGCAAAAGATCTGCTACTCGGGCATGTAGGCAACATCACAAATGCAGGCTGCTGTTGCTCTAAGATACAAGTAGGCAAAATATGGTAATACTTCTCAGGCAGTTAGACACTCTAACCATCAGAATTTTGCTGTCTTGAAAAACAAGCAGAATTTTTCCTTAAATAAATCTCTTTGGATTGAAAAATGTGTCTTCTAACACTGACATTAAGATTGGATATGGCTCATGATCAAACATTGCAAACAGTACTTTTTACTGGATGGAAAAATTCTTCAATTCCTCCCTCTAGATTCCATAATAATGTGAAATGAATTTTGAAAATTGATATTAGCCTGGTTTTTATATTCTATGGTAATCCTTCAATGATACATATTCATCATCAAAATTAATTTTTTTTGCCACATTTCTTCCATAGAGTATATATATACCAGATGCAGGGTGACAATAAGATAATGATTTTTTATTAGTTCTAGCATAAATAGAAATGCATTTGTTTTGAAACACAATAGCTTTAAAGTGACAAATACTTGATTGGACATATTTGTACATTTCAACTTTGTTTTATTTCTTGTATCTGACAACAAGATTGAAGAAACCACAGTTATACATTTTCAAGTATACACGGTATTCCACACCATTGCAAAGACATTGTATACTTTTATTTCATGTTTTACAGTAGACCTTGGTTATATTCAAACAAAAGTTGCTGAAAGGACTGTAAGTGGAATGTGACTGTCAATGGCTCTTAATTTAACAGCTTTGAGTATTTGGGTCTAAATTCCATTTGACTTTAAACAGCAGTGTAATTTTTAGTGAAGTGATTATTATTGGAGTCAACTGTAGAAATGATCTAGTGGTCAATAGAAATGAAAATAATATTGACATAATCTTAATTGACATAAATATCAACCTTGACATTAACCAATTTGTCTAGTTTCTTGATTGTGAAAATCCAATCATGGAACTGTATTTATTCAAATATATAAATACTGTTCCATGATTGGATTTTTATATACATGCTTCCATAGTCAGAATCTTCATGAAAGCTCATTAAGGGCAAAATAATGTTCCTTTCAGTTCATATATCCACAATAAAATTAACAGAGCAGGACTCTCACTTTTAAAAATTCTCCATAAACTGAGGAAGTTTGGAGACTCTTAAATAATTTTTTGTGGACTTTTCATATTCAAATGTTTCTCTAGGAGTTATAAAGTTGATGAATAAAATGAAATGATGTTTATCCAAGACCTAAAAGGACACTTTCAAATACTAATGTTCAGTAATGCCAGTAAAGTCCTGTTGAATTCTTTCTTAAGCTTGACTGTCAATTGCAGTACTCTCTAGACACAGGTACACACTGTCTTGCTTTAGTTGTTGAGCATAAAATGCTCAAAAGACTATACTTTCTATGAGGGAATAATTCTCTATAAAAGAGTCAGACTCATACTAAAGCAGCTTTGGAGAGCTGTAATATTCTATTTTCTGACAGAATTTGCAAATTTAGAAATAAATGAGAGGAATTTTCATGAAATCTGAGGATTTTTCATGCACTTATTAGGATTTCTACAAGTTCAAAGTGAGAGCCCTGAAGGGGATTTTTCTTTCCAACATAATGCCATTTATTTCTTTTCAACATTGTGCCATATATCATATCCTGCTTTGTATCATTTTCTAGATGAAAAGCTTTGAATAACAATCACTAAACATGGAAGAGAACCTGCCAATGATGCACTGGATTCTGTTGATGGCCTTGACCTTGTCAGTTGTGGTAAAAGGTCGGTAACATGGGTGTATCTGCAAATGTGTATATTTAATAAAACATGCCTTTTAAAAGCAAGACAGAAGAAAAAAGCCCATGG
Organism: Rhopilema esculentum; assembly: GCF_057945365.1. Taxonomy (NCBI): domain Eukaryota; kingdom Metazoa; phylum Cnidaria; class Scyphozoa; order Rhizostomeae; family Rhizostomatidae; genus Rhopilema; species Rhopilema esculentum. The sequence goes on along the minus strand of NC_142817.1, from coordinate 4,300,325 downwards.
CCATATCATGGCCTAAGACAGCAAAACCTGACCATGTTTAATAAATATATATTAACAGAAAAGTACAGTGTATGTGACAATCCAGACTGATTCCAGTGTAGATGACAATCCAGACTGAATTAAATGAAGAGTTAACCAACATTTTGTTTTTCAGGTACACCACCTCAAGTAGACGATTTTGTGATTCGAAAACCAATTCCAAGAATTGAAAGTGATCTCACCCCCGTAGTTATGTACCTTGATTGCAGTGGCTCTGGAGACCCACCTCCAACATTTTCATTCCAACGAAATGGTGTTGTCATCACCGATGCTTACCCAGATAAAAGAGTTACTTTCAAAGACAATACTCTTACAATAAAAAATCTTAACATATCTGATGGTGGCGTTTACATTTGCTCAGCATCAAACGCAGATGGCACAGTCATTAGAGAGTTGGATGTCAAGATACGAGGTAAAGTTTTTTTTATTTTCCTTACCCATACACATCAGCTGTTGGGACCGCTATTTCTAGCGGTGCCACTATCTTAAAATTTAATGATGGACGAAGTGTAAGATGCAGATTCAGAGAAAAATCACCATTTTGTATAAACCGTTTAGTATCAAATCCAAAAGTGTTTTATTTTACATATTCGTCGATCACAATCCTTACTTCAACTCTAACTCCAACCAACTCCTCAACTACTTTCGTGTTACCACATACATAATCATGATCACTGTTACTTGTTGATTGACATTTACCATGTGTATGTCCTTATTGGGTATGGAGAATCAAAACATGTAAGCTAGTACTGTTTTAAATCAGATATTAAATCAACATTTAAATTATAACGCTACATGATGGCGTGTACATCAACACGTATTACACTACTGAATGTAATAATAATAACCATGTGGTGTCTTATGAAGATACCAAGGAGGGTCTGGGCCCCAACAATCTCTTATTTCTATTCTATTTTTTCTTCTATTTCATTCCAATCAGATTCATCCTATGGTTTTGTAAATATCAATGTGTTATCAGAGATTATAGAGTCCTAAGGTGGTTAAGATTCTCAACCATTTGTTTGCTGACAATTTATCTTGTGGAGCTCATCCTAATTTCTTTGATATTATCCCAACTTTAGCCCTGTTGTGCCAATGTTAACCCCTTTGACCACCTATAATTTGGCTCCATACTTTTACCAAGAAGACCAAGGCTGTCATCACTTTTATGATATTTTTAATGTCTAGCATTTCTTGGTTTTCAGTGATTTTAGATGTTTCTTTCGTTTGTCTGAGAAGTTTTCCAGCGAGAGTTATACATATAAATTTACTGTTCTGTAGTGCAAATGGGTTTATCTTTGATTCATTTGAGCTTTTAAACCTTTGAACATGGTCTTCTTATCTCACATTTCTTGTCGCATTTTGCATATTGAAGATCAATATATTCAGTTACTGGATTATCTCATGTGTGCATAATTTTGCAATTACTTTTTAATAACACTTATCTATTTTTCTATCATTCAAAATATTTTCCATTGTTTGTTTAATTCAAGCCTTACCAAAAAAGGCTCTTTGAATTTTGGGTATTTTCAGACAAGAGCCTATCAATGCTCTAAATTTCATTTTTAGTTCTTGGTCAGTTTGTGCCCGAATCAAGAGCTGAGCGAGACTCTAGGAACCATCCAGTAACACTGTATTACCACACATCAATGAAATGCCCAAAACACAGCTATACATACCCATCTATCATTGAATGGGGCAGTGTACCAGGTGCAGATAACCCAAGGGCACGTATAAAACGTATTCCTATCAGCAATCGTGTCTTCTATGGAAACGATGGTAGCCTTAACTTTGCAAACGTGCTTCAAGAAGACTTGGAGTTAATAAACGATGATTATCGTGGTATTCAATGTCTCCTCAGTGTTGGTTTGGGAACAAGAGCTTCAAACAGATTCAAAATGAGAAAGGACAGAGATTTCGGTAACTATCTTTGTCGTTTATATCTTCTTTCTGAATAGCAGGAGTAGCCTTGAGGGAGTGGGTCGAGTGACAAATATACATTTTTAGCGAAGCTTAGAATAATTCAGAGGAGATGTAGGAGGATTTTAAAGATAAATTCAGTACTATGTTTAACAAGAATCATTTGTAGTATGGTAGAAATTGGAAATTGTATTTATATTAATGGCTGTTTGTTTTATTTTATCGAGATTTATTTCTGTTCTGTTTAGGATCCTCTTACACAAAGGAACCAAATTTTGCCTCTCACATGGTTGACAACACTGTCATTTTGAAAGACCAGGAATCAATTTTCACTTGTGGTGGATTTGGCACGTAAGGGAGCTTACTGCTTTGTTCGTGCCTTTCTTTGTCTATTTCCACATTGCAGGCCAATATGTCACGTTTGAATATTTTGCGTTGAATTGTAGGTATTTGACATGGTTTCAGTACAATGATGTCATTTCTCAAGCAGTTAATTTGATAGATTATTTTTTTTACGATGTTTGTAATACATTAGCAATTGGGTGGGGTGGGGGGGGGGGGGGGATTCAGCATGTATCTCGCCAAACTTAAATTCTTTAGCTTTCAAAATTTGAATCGCCACTTCACTTCATTTGCGGTCTGCATTTCGCAAGGAATTTGCAGATTGCGAGCAAGTGCAAATTCAAAGCATGCATCATTCGATCAAATTTGATGCGAATCCGATTTGTGAGAGCTGTTTTTGTTAAATTATACTGTAGATTTCCATAAGCCTTAGCGACTTGAATACCCTAGTATTTCTTTTTGGATTGTTGAGAAATTTGAATGTGTTCCTGTTGAAAAAATTTGATGCTTTTGGAGAAGATTGAATTTATTTGCTACATCCGCTGTCAAGAAATTTCTATACTTCCAAGCACTTTCTACAAATTTTAGTTGAATGAATTTCCACTTTTTTTCTGTAGCTGTTTCTTCGAATTTGCGAATTGCGAATTAAGTGGAAATGGACCTTAACTCGATTCATAACATATCGTGTATACGGCTAAATGCAGGCAATGGAATACATAACAACAGGATTGCAGTACTTTGAAAATTGATTTTTAACGGACAGCAAGAAGGAGTGTCCCAAAAACGTCCATATATGAAGGATCATAAGAATTGACGTAGACCTGAAAAATTCGCCTAGTCCTAAAAAATTCGCAAAGATGCATGCCAATTTTTTTTGTTCTTGAAGACACTTTCTCCTTTCTAATGATATTTGATCATTTCCTTTCAGCCCCACTCCGACTGTTGAATGGTATAAAGATGGTGTTAGAATACAGAATTTGGACAAAACTGGCCGTACAAATTTTATCGGGTACACTCTTAGCCACAATGACGTAGAACTTAGAATTGTGCGGCCTCGCAAGGAGGACGAGGGTGTTTACAGATGCTGGATAAGAAATTCTATGGGTGCTAAATATGTGGATTCAAATTTGCTAGTTCACTGTGAGTTTATTCGTCGGCTTCTTATTGGCTGAACTAAATACTGATAAATGCCTAGAGTTCAAAACGAATGCCTTTCACAAACAAATGAATGTGTTTTATTGTCAAAGGTTCTAATAAACTTCTTTTATCGTAAATTCATTTGCTTATCTTGCAACAAATGTCACGCAAGTTTGTAAAAGATATGTCCACTTTCTTATGCGATCTAAATTTTCTTAGAAGCAAAAGTATATATATTTTCTCATGCTACCTATATACGTATATGAATGCTGTGTAACGGGTATTTATTTTAATAAGTCTTCAGATAGTAGGTATTCTGTGATCAAGTCGTTTTTTTCTTTGATAGAATTGTATTCCCAATCGCACTTCCAAATTTCGCAGTGCTGCTGTAGCATTTCAATAACAGACCTGTGGGAGGTTATAATTCCGTCTTAATAATCAATGCTGGTGACACATTATAAAGTGCAAAATCTCCATTGAAATTTACATTGATCCTTTCAATTTGTCCTGGTCTAAAGAATTATCGTGTCGATACGATACGATTCGTTTTCTTTTTACTGTCGATTTGTTCGTCATTTTCCTGCTGGTTTAGACTTTCATTTTAAATTGTTTTAGTCCTGCCATATTGGGATAAAGAGATTAAAGACATCACGCTCCCTGTACAGTCATCGACGATGTTCAACTGCTCGGCAACAGGCAAACCTGTTCCAACATATGAGTGGTACAAGAATGGAACACGCTTGGTTGAGTCGTAAGTTATTTATTTCTTCTTCCTTGATTTGATATTTTATTGCTTCAGGCTCATGCAATAACTGGTGAAGATGTTTAAATTGAAAACCAACAAGATGACTGATCCAACAGTAATCTATAAAGACGAACTGGACAGGAGGGGGGAGGCAGACGTACCTTTTTAGAGGACATATTCAAGCATTTGAGTCTTGATTTATTAATCGTCTGTAATATAAGGTGCCTTTTTCAAACGCCAGTTAACACGTCTTGAATATTAGAATATTTTCAAGCCACTTGCAGTCTTCTTGCTCGTTAATCTCGTTGATATTAAGTGTGATGTTGTTTTAGTTTGTATAATATGTGGTATGATGTATTTAGATTTCTGGTGTTAATTGATATTTATATCAATTATTAATAATACTGCTCTATAATTATGTGGTAACCTTTGAATTTTCTATGTAATTGGTAAATTTTACAGTAAACTGGTCTCAACGACAATTGCTTGTCAATTGCAATTGAGATTTTTGTAGACAGAAAGTTACAATTTTCTTGCTTCATGCGAGCTTAGAGCGGGTTCGCTTCGACGAATTAGAATGTCTCTTGTTTTTGCTAACATTATTGCTCGTCAATTTCTTATTTTCTCGTGACCCCGAACGTGTTTTGCTTTTCCGTGATAGTTCAAATACGTTGATTGCATTTTTATTTGAAATTTTAGCAACTCATAATGTGGTGTTGTTTTATTTGAAATTCTAGTGATCACATCAAAATCGACCGTAGTGTTCTAAGGATTATAAATGCGAGGCTGATCGACAAAGGCATGTACATCTGCATGGCCAGGAACAAACATGGCACAATCACTACCCAATCTTTCATTGATGTTCAAGGTTCGTTCCCGTCCTTGCTAGGCTTTTGTGGCGTTCTATTTCTCACCAAACAACAGGATGTAAGAATTAATTAAAGCAATGCATAGTTTTCTGCCAGGCCAAACGTTCACTTCAAAGCACTCACCAAATATTGTATATAGGATGTGTCTCTTGATTTCTGGTTCGGCAATGCCTGCGATGGAATGGCTCTTGACTTTAACGTTCGTAGATATTTTGAGCAAGCCCTGCCCCCAGAAAGAGACGTCTTTGTAAGGCTAGAATAAAAACAGTAGATTTTTTGTAGAAAATAACATCTCGCTTTATCTTACAACAGCCGTAAAGCCTGAATTCTTGAAGCCACTGCCGGATCCTATGTTTATCTTCCGCGGCAGGGTTGGCCGCATACCGTGCAATCCGCGCGGCGGACCTATTCCAAAAAAGACTTGGTACAAGAACAATCAGATTGTCAACCTCAACACGGGGCGGATCTCTCAAGATGTGAACGGCACGCTCGTGATTAATAACGTGGAAGATAGCGATAAAGGCCGTTACAAATGTGTTGCTCAAAACATTAGAGGCAGTGCTGAAACTTCGGCAGATGTTCAAGTTGTCGGTAAGAGAGCACTTGATGCATGAATTTCGGCGCTGCATTGACACTTTTCTTTCTTTATTTGAGTATGAAATTAGTAAATTGAATTCTGCATATGGGTCAGAGTTAGTATCCGTTTTAGGTGCTGTCAGTCGTCTGAGAGCTTTTTTAAAAGACTTTGTCCATAAGAAAGAAATATGGGACAAAATTATTTGTCCTTTGCTGGAGGCGGACGTTTTCGGAAAATGCTTGTTAACTAGGGCTACGTTGCATATTGTTAGAGTGATATTTACGAACATAGACAATGCCATTTTTTGTACAATCAGTCCAATGGAGAAGACCAGGTGAAATATACTTTGATTTTCCCCTAATACACTGCAAACCACATTGCTGAAATTTTTGAAATGTATATAATATTTCCTTGTTACATTTTAGTTCCCACGACAATTGTTGTTCCCCCGGAAGCCCCAAATGGAGGTAGCACAATCAAAGAAGGCAGAGATTTAGTTCTTGTCTGTAACGCCACGTATGATCAGAGACTGCAATTGCGTATACATTGGGAGAAAGATGGGGAGCGTATAAAAGCATTTGATGGCCGTTTCATGCTAGAGCAGCGTGTTAGTGATGCCGCTCCAAGACTTCTTATAATCAAGAAATTGAAGTTCGAGGATAGAGGAAATTACACCTGCAAAGCATATACAATCCTAAGCACGACAGCCAACGTGAGGTCTGAAGATGTTGCAACCAGATATCTTTCTGTCTCAGGTAAAAAAATTGCCATTGAATCGCATTATTAAATGCAAAATATTGTGAAAACTACGCGGCTGTGTTTATTTTCATGCGGTTTTGATAAGGATTATAATAATAATAATAATAATAATTCATTTATTTGCAGTAGGCGTTCTTTACAGTAGTAGCTAAAACGATAAGCTAATTAAAGCCTACTATTTACAGGAATAAAAATGATAATATTATACAGTGATATAAAAGCTATTTAAAGAAATAAATCAAAATACCTAGGATTTAATTAGATAAATAGCTCGCCCAATCTTTAAAATGATCATTTTTGAGTGATTCTTTACTGTTGAGGGCAGTGGCGGCGCAAGCTACTAGACCTTTGAAAGAACAACATTAAAGATTCTAAGCCACGTCCTTTTTAGTGGCAGAGATCGCCTTTCACCAGCTGGAACGCTAATTTTACCACTTGCAAACGCCGTTGACTAAAGTTTGGATATGCAAAGGAAGTTTTAATAAATTCACGTCGCAAAAAATACCTTCAGTATTACCTCCAACCCCAACATTTTCTAATCGAATTAGACGAAATACAAAATCGTTCCTGATGACATTGTTTGAAGGTGATCAGTTCAATGGTTGCTTATTAACTTCTTTACCATCCTAAAGGTCGGTTTCTTATCTGCAGTTCCTTTTTAAAAGGGTACACTCCTTTTTATAAGAATATAGTCTATGAGAGCATTAAGGCTCAAAATCTCTGGAATTTAAGAATAACCCGAGGCTTAAGCTCCATCAAGAATTAATTTTTTTGTTTATTTGAGCTTTTTTGGAAACAAATTGCAAGTTTCACGCTATATGTCTTGAAAAAGGCGCATTCGGCCTTGAAGTCATTAACACTGTAATGCGACTCAGTTACACCCTGTGTCGCTAAAGAATAATTCAAGACTAATCTGAGGCTCTAAAGTAAAAAGAATTAAGAATATAGAGGCTCAGCAAAAAATTATGTATTCTTTTAAAAAAAGTGTGTATAAGCTTTTCATAAAATTTTGTTTGTTCTTGTCATAGCGGCACCAGATTCACCAACAAGTTTGACACTTCCTGTTAGCTGCGCAAATTACCGACCAACTGTAGAGTGGAGAGTTGGCGAGGCAAACAACGATCCAATGAAGTTTGTGAAAGTAGAGTATTCGTCTGATTATCCGGACGATACCAATATATGGTATGAAGCTGGTATTGTCAAGGGAGAGAGTGCTAATCAGTTTCAATTTGGTTCAAGTCTCAATCCAGTTGTGCTGCCCGGGAATGCAGCTATCAAATTCAGGGCGACAGCTGTCAATCAAGTGGGTGCAAGCCAACCCAGCAAGCCATCTCTCTCCTCATTGTGTGTAACTGCTTCAAAGCAACCGTCTACAAATCCTGAAAACTTAACATTGGTTGTGAAAAATAGACAGGACTCTGATATTGTCTGGAGTGTAAGTGGATAGGTTTTAAGATGGTTGTAATATGTTGTCTCTTCTTGTCAAAGTTATCCTTAGCTTTTTATCTGACATTCACAAATCGTAGAGGCTTCGAAGGTTTCTTGCTTTCTTTGCCATCGATAATCTTGTAGTGGAATTAATCGATTAGGAATGAGACATATCCCAATCTTTTGCACTTCTTAATTTGTTGCCCAGTCCTTATTTAAGCCTGGCTCTAGGTATTCTGAAGATTGATTGCGAAATGAACAGTCTGATAATTTTGTACACGAATCGCCTCAAAAAAGAATGCTCATAAGTATATAAAGATATATCTTCCATTGTGTGATTTTTCAGAGAATGAAGATTATTTTCCAAGAAGGCAAACAATTTCGGTATGAAGTCAGTTACAGAATTGTTGGTACGGCGAAGTGGACTTCAAGAAACTTCACAAATTCTACCCACAAATGGCCAATTAAACCTTCAGAATTTACGAATTACGAGATATGTGTACTTGCCTACAACGAAAGAGGACCCTCAACCGCCCCCAAAAAGTGCATCACAGCCTATTCCTATCAACAAAGTAAGTAGCTTTTTGCTATGAATTTACTGATTATTTCAACAGAAGGTTTTAACGTGCTTTGATATTCACAAATTGTCCTAGAACTGAATTTATTACGATTGCTTGAAAGCTTTTCATTACGTTCATCAACATGTAAAGTGTCATTTGTTTGTTTCCAAGCTCGTGCCAAGGAAAGGTTCATGTTAGATTAGAAAATGGCTGGATCGATGTTATCCAGAAAGAAAATTCAAAGTGACGTGGAAATAACTAAAAACTAAAGGGATATCTCTATTCAGGTGTTAATGTAACGTCAGAGGAGAAACGGTGCGTTAGAGAATGAAAGTCTTTCTACGAAGTGTTGTTGAGCTTTACTGATATCTGTAATAGTATTCTTTCGCTTCCAGAACTCACCATTGCACCAACGGGCCTTAGGCCAACAAAGATTGGATACACAGATGTTGATATTACTTGGAATCAAATCACCGCTCCTTCCCCTGGCAATATTGACGGTTATAGGGTAATCTCTTGTTTTAATTTATGCCTTAAACGAAATGTAAAATCAAAAGCATATTTTGTGGAGTCATTAGTACTAGTATTTATTGCGTCCCAATCTCGTTCAATGCGTGTAAAAACATTATTCTCCTTCTCTGAAGAAGTTCTCAAAGGTACTTTGTTTCGGTGAATTTCTGGAATCACCTGAAATCTCATTGGGTTGGTATTACAATAGGAACAATAGGATATTGTTAATGTCCCAATCGGTACCCCGCCTCTTGTTTCTCACTTCAAAACGCGCCGCATAGCTTACTGTTTACATGAACAGTAAACAAACAGAACGCTTGGCCATAGGATTATTTTTATAATCGTTGATTTGTTTCTATGATTTAAAATAATGTTGTTTTGAATTTTATAATAAATGGGAAAATCAATCTAGATATTTACCGAAATCTGGCTAGGAAAATTATACATTTGAAGATTTTTGTATTTTATGTTGTATGGGTTATTACACGAATTGACCATGAGCAAGATTTTTATATTAAGGTTTTAAATCCTGTACGGAATAGACAACCTATAATTCAACTGCATTTTCTGCCGATTTTCTTGCCTCAACCTGAATTATCAGTCATTGATCTGTTGATATTCATAGATATACTACTGGAATATCACCAAGCCGTATCGTCCAGAAATCAAGAGAGGCGTGGACCGCAGGCGGAAACGAAGATCTGTGGTGTTTGGACAATACCCTACTGAGCAAAAGCCGTATGTTGTAGAGTACCTTGTTGGTTCGGATACGAAGTTGTTGAGGAATGTGTCCGAACTGATACCGGCTTTAAGGTACCGGGCATATATAACTGCCTTCAATAGTGGCGGAGAGGGGCCAAAAAGTGATGCTATTGTGTTTGAAACCCGAGCTACAAGTGAGTAAAATTTACATTATTTTGATCGTATTTTTGTATTTGTAGTTTGGCTCAAAGGCCATTTACCATCAGATTCGTTTCTCATCGTTTTGTTAACACTGAAGAAAAGACATGGGTGCCAAAGGCGAAGAAACTGATAATGGAATTTTACTTTTGTTCGGTTGTAGAATCTGGCATCCCTGATAACATCAAGATGACGATATACGGTGATGTTCTACACGTGCAATGGGAGCCGCCACTAGAGCCGAACGGTGTCACGACAGGCTACATAATGCAGCTGAGACCAAAGAGAGACTTCCAGAAGAAGAAGAAACTCGATCATATTGTTGTCGACAAAATTGAGCGCGAATACTACATCAGGGGAATGACACCATGTGTGTTCTATGAGGTGTGGATCGCAGCGATGAATCAAGCAGGAGAAGGGCAATATTTTAGACGGCGAATGACCGTCAGTATTCCTGACAGTATGTGCATCACTTATTATTTGCCCATTTCAGTTCTTCCTTGTTAATAAAAAGTTATTGCTTTCTAGTTTATAAATAAGAGATTTTTTTCTGTAGAAAGTTTTCAAGCCTGACAGAAAAGAGGCCTGGGACATGGTCCCTATATATCATTTTCTTATTGGGACCCTGCCGTCATCTTTTTTTTGTTTCAAGAGCTTAATAAAAATAATTAAATCCTTTTTAATTCTTAGCATTCGTTCTGAACACTCAATCACCTCCTCCTTTAATCTAGTAAGCTATCTGGGGAGATGGTCGCTGTTCTGGATTATGCAGGTCTAGAAACGAGCTAGTAAGGGGTTTGGCTTCCTTTGTTACATTTTAAGCGCCAGTTACAACCTATGATGAATTTCTCATTTTTATTTCAGAACCTGGAAGGCCGAGTTTGCCAAGGGTTGTTCCTTACGATGCAAATGCTGTTAACATCACATACAAGCTGCCTGGCTATGGTGGCCTTCCAACGAGTTTTACAGTATACTACAAACACAAAGGTAACGAGGCAGCTCTAATTTAATTTGTTTCATCTGTTTACTTTTTGTACTATGGATATGTGCCCAGTCGAACTTTGAGAGGGCCTGATAATTTTTTATATGGATTAATGGTTGAACAGTTCAAGTTGTGTAGAAAATTGTGAAGAGAAGTGAAATTCAAACTAGATTTTAAAAGATATATATAAATGCACTGGGTTTCCACTATAAATGTTATATAATTGTTAACGCAATTTTTTTGCCACCATTGGTGCAATTAATTGCCTCTGTGCTGTTGGTATGCTTTTCCTGTGCTTTGTGATTTGTGAATAAATCTCTTTTTAAATAATCGATTTTTGCTCTGAACGTGAAATTCATGAACTGTCAGTTCATATTCTGTTAGTGAAATCCCTATTCGATTATTAATGTTCACTAATCGTGAGTCAATATTTAATTCGAAATGCGTTACCCCAGTTTGATACGTTATAATCTCTGCTTCTTCTGAAACAGAAACCGTAAGTGATTAAATCTTTTATTTAACAGATGGTTCCTATTATGACGCCGATCCCTACTTCAACTCGTTGACTGTAAAAGGCGACAACTTCAGGAAAAGGCCTTGGCAAACAGTTAAGGGATTGCCAGAATTGGAATATTACTTTTGGACAGTTGGTCATAACAGCATGGGCGACAGCATCAATAGTGACAGGGCTATTTCTCAGGTCATGCCATACACAAGTAAGTGTTTTGTATAAACAGGTAGCTTTGCATTGCTGCGGCCAGCAATGATAGAGAGAGACATCTGACCTGCATATTTTTCTTCATAGTTAAAGGCAGTGTGTCCACATACATTGCAGTTCCATGCATGGTCGTCAAAGTGCTGATGAAAAGCTATTCCTGTGCTATTCCTGTGATTTGAGCCTCGTGAATAAATTTCGTTGTTACGAATTGGTTTTCGCTCCAAAAGTTATTTTCATTAACTTCCCGGTTCACGGACCTACAGTGAAATTCACGATTTGTTTAGATTATACTCCTTGTTTGTGATAATTCTTCAATTATGGCTCCTTGTACTTTGTTTCTTCTGACCGAATCACACCCTTGTGAAGAATGCTACTTGTAAAGGCATACTGGCTTTGGAACTTCTAGCCACTGGTCACTGGTATGTTTTTTGGTAACTTTTTGTATACATACACGTTTATCCGGATATCTTGTCAAAATCTCTGAAAGAGGGCCTAAACGATCTAGATGAAAGCTGTTTTTTGAGGTGTGTCGCTTGAACCGTAGGTATATTTCAGACTTACAATAGTATAGTCTACACACTAGTTATGTCAGATCATTGCTTTAACTTGCACAACTGTTTTAAATTACAATTTATAAGAACACTGAGGCTTGATTTGCCAAAATTAAGAACAGCATAAAAACATGCCCAGCCTTCAAAGAGTTTGAAGAAGAAAGTAATGTTTTTGAAACACCAAGGCTCGATTGTTGAAAATTTGTTCTTATGTTAACAAATCAGATTTTGTCAGCTAGTCAGCCGTGCTACAAAAAGTATTATTCAAAACTGTCATTTCGTTGAATCAGAAACAATTTAAGACATTGTGTTGTTGAAAACTCAATATTGAATAGGGAACAACATTGAAAACGCTTAATCCTCAAAAGTATCCAAAAAATAGGAACAGAGTATGACAGGGGTTTGTAAAAAGAGTATGACAGGGGTTGTGCTATTGGATTCTATGAGAAGCCATTAGACATGTTTCGAGCACCAACTTATATGAAAAACCTTCAATGGTTAAGCCTCCAATAAAAGGTAAGCAAAGCATGGTAGAACTTGTGACCCCCGTCGTCCTTAGACATTAAAAATCTTATTATTGTCAAGAACCTGTAATTTGGCAAAGCTATCTCTGAATCATAGCGATATTCCTGCAGTATTCTAGTTTCAAATACACACAGTACCTCCACTGCTTTGCTTTTGTGCTTATGTATTTGTTAAAGACTATAATTTGGTTTTTTCTTGCCAGTATTCAAACACATCACATTGCACTTGCTTGTTCCATTAACCACACTTATTAACTGTCATGTCAACCTTTCTGCCTTCCTTTATGCACATAACCCATTCAATCTCTGCACTTACACATTAACAACTTAAAGCTAAGCTTGTCTGTGTCTACGCGACTACAAAATGCCGTGTAGAGTTTGGCACACTCTTGTTTCATTTTGCCTTAGCGCCATTAACAACAACTGGCAGTACCACGCTCCCTCGCAACATTACCAGCGTTGTGAACGTAACTACAGCTGCAATCTTGCCCAAAGGTAACGCTCTGTTTAGGTGTAATTGTACGATCATTGATCACAAGCCATATTTGATCGCTATTGATCAATGCTTTGCTTGGTTAGATCAATGCTATGCTTGGGTATATCAATGCTATGCTTGGGTGGCATTGTACGATCATTGATCAGTGATCGTGCAATATCGCCTGCAATTGTACGATCGTTGCGTTTTCTTGTTTCAAACTCCCGTATAATGTGATCAATTTGATGACAGACTGCTCAATAACATTCGAAAACAAAGTGAAACGACAAGCTAGAGAAGTTCTTTCTTGAGTAGGCAGACTGGTCTCTGGTTAAACCAAGACATAAGTTTAGTCTTGCTAAACGAAATAAAGGGCGTCCCCCATAAACGCTTGAATGCTCAACCTGAAAACAAGCGCTAAAAACACTCTTAGCTTGTAGCGAACAATTAATATGAATTTTTAATATTAGAACCAGCTTTAACTTTTATAACTTAAATTTACATTAAAATTTAAAACTTCAGTTATAAACCTTAAATTACTCATAACTTTTAAAGCTATAAACCAACCGTAAATTATAAGCCAACCATAAATTGTAAGCCCTAAATTCTTCTGTACACTAAAATGCACCGCACTCTTTCTTCACTTCTTCATCCACTGCATTCAATCTTCTTCCATCTCTTCCTGATATTATTTGTAGTTCTCAGAATAAGATTTATATGTAGTTCTTAGAATAGGATGGTGTAATTTTTTCTTAGGAAACTCGGTGAGGTGAGTATGTATTTTTTGTAGTTCGCTAAAATTGAATTTTTAGCTTAGTGTAAGTAGCAGATTAAATACTGTTCCGTTGTAATATAGTAATAAACACTGGACAATGTACAGTCCTTGCCAAAAATAACTGGAACGCCTTCCCATTGCAGCATGCAAATAAACAAAGCAAGTCTAAAACTACCTCACCAAAATATCACTGCCGCTTCAAAATATCGACCCTCTCCCCCCGTACAATGTTGATTTATTTTCTCAATACCTTCATACAGCTTTCAGTGAAGAAATTTTTACCTTCAGGATCAAACAGCCCAATTGAACAACATTGTTATGGGGGGTAGGGGGGATTTTTCAAAAAAAGCTTCAGCTTTGCGCAAGTGTTCCAATAATTTTGGCAAGGATTGTAGTTTCCGACAAGATTATGGTGGAACCGTTTATTTTGTTTTTCAGCAAGACAATTCAAAGCTAATTTTTTATGCATGCATTTTTTATTGTGAGAAAGGGGGTGGATGCAGAATTATATTTTATTATGATTGGAGGTGCAGAGGCTCTCACATCCCTAGATACTTAGCCATTTGTGCTTTATACACCAGACAAACAATATCCTGCGACGGACCACATCCTACAACGGACAACATTCTACAACAGACAACATCCTACAACGGACAACATCCTACAACATAAATTTGTGTACCAGACCAGTGTCCAACATTTGAATATTTGAATGAACATTTGAATATGTTGAGGTAGACCCGAGAAAGGACCCCTTTCTACTTGAAGTCATTTCGCTCTCTGGAATCTAGTAACGAACAGACTAATAGACCTGTGTAAACTATGATAAAATCGCCTCCTTTGATTCGTGCGTTTTTCGATACACTATAAAACAGTTTGTGTTGACTCATGCTGCTTTTACCGTCCGTTACCCATCCTGAACTAGGGTTCTTTTTTTTATTTTCACTTTATAGTCGTAAATGTTTAACTTATTATATATTTTGACAACTGCGTTTCTTTAACTTTGAATAACCTCTGCCAGTGTTTGATAGAAATCTGGTTACCAGCTTCAATCGCTTTCCAGGACCTGGTGCAAGAACAAACGAAGGGCCATGGTACTCTAGCAGATGGTTCGTCGGCGCCCTTGCTTGTACCATCTTCGTTTTAATACTCTTGCTTGTCATTCTTCTTCTGGTAAACAAGAAGGGCAGCAAATACAGTGGTAAGGAGCACCTTCAATATTGCTTTTTCTCTTTATTTGCCTTTTCACTACAGCTTCTTCATAATTTTGTAAATCCAATTTATTTGCTAGTCTCAAATGTTTATGCTGCCCTGTATGTAGATTTGTATATGCAAACGTCATCCGATTCTTGGAAGTATAGTGGAGGTTTCTCAAAGACGTGTCCAGATTTGCATACATTAAGTACCAAAAATTTCGAGGGATTTATTTTAGTAAAATTATTTACACTGTCGTTTTGCACTGATAGACTTTGAAAATAACAAAAAATTATTTTATATTGTTTGAATTTTACTACACATCCACAGCATATCAATTTGCAGTTTTTGATTCTCCATCGTCATCAACAAATAAAATATTCAGCTCATCTTCACTTTCTTCTCTTTCGCCCTCTACTTCCAAGAAATTTGAGTTAAATATGGGCTGAACTGATTCTTCCGCTCGTTCTTCATAATTTCTCTCAATTATTCTTTTTAACACTCCAGCGGTTTCATTTTGGACGCCTCAATTTTTAACCCACAATCAGTCAGAATTTCTAATCCCCTCCTTTCTTTATATTGAAGATAGAATAACTGACAGAGTGTTTCATTTCTTTACACACCAAATTTTTTTCTTTCCACCGAGATTTACACCGAAATTTCAAAAATGTGACTGAAAGTTTTTCCACCGAAAATTAATCCACCGAAATTTTTGGCACCGGGTTTTTCGGTACTTAATGTAGTAGGAAAAACGGACCATAAGGTCGTCAGAGTCAAAGTAAAGTACACTCCCCTGAAAAAAGTTTCCTCGTATTCCATGGCTTTTGAAATGTGTGTGAATAAAATTGCTAGTTTCCAGATAACACTCTGGGGTGCATAGATTAGTCTAAGAGATGTTCAGGGTAGCTTGAAATGTCACTGTAGATCGTGAATTGAAATAGGGTGTATGATTTGCTACACGTGTCGAACTCGACTGCATAAAGTCTAGAGTGCGTCATTTGAAAACGTAATATAGAAATCGGCAAATAAAGAAGCCTTCATCAAGTTATGATACTTAGATTTTCTCTAAAATGCAACACAGATCTCAATCTTTTTTTGCATATTTGTACTAAAGGGCCCATCACTAGACACTCAAGTTTCTCATACCTACCCAGAGGGTCTGAAAAGTAGTGTCTGTGCGCTGTGAGAAAGGTCGTTGAACGCAAAGTTTATAGCCATGCCCATGTCTTAGTTCCATTGTTGGTTGGTGCGGAAGGCGGGGATCTCTGAGAACAAGGCTTGTTTGTTGGAGGAAGTACAAAAAATTTGGTTTTGTGTAGTAAACAAGATGATATCAGAAATGCATTGACAACAACAGCAAGTTAAAAAGGTTATAAGAATACCATGGTATTTTAGCGCCCTCTGAAAACATTTCTCGACTTAAGTTCTTTTCAAGAGGTATCATCCCTTCTTTTCTTTGATTTGTTGTAATTTTTTGTGAAAGAGTTTTATTTTATTGTAATGCGGTGTATAATTGATATTTCGATAGAGTTTGCAAGTTTTCTATTACTACTTCCTACATATATCATCAAACAGATTTTGATTTTAGTTTGCCTTCATTCTTCAGCAATGCTGATTTTCAAGGGGCCCTCCCTTTAAATTAATACAAGTTGACTAACTAGTTATAAGAAATAAAATGAATTAATTGTAAGTGAGAGCTTAAGTATTAAATAGCTAACTACAATTTAAAAACCAAGTACTAAAAATTATGCGGGATGTGTTTTCTATTTGAAAACACAACATACTTTTTGAGTCCACAGAATGGTGGATTTTCGTGTGTGCAATTGATGATTTTTTTTGTCTCATAGTTTCGGCGAGAGAAAAAGATCTTGCGGGTTGGAATGGCCAGGCCTCTTCTGAGTTTCATCGTATCGAGAAAGAGCCATACCACGAACCCCAGGCGACTCCAATGGCGTAAGTGAAATGTTTAAAGCTAAAATGTAAAACCGTTTAATAGATAAGATCGGGTGAAATGATGCAAAATATGCTGTAAAACGTTAATCCTTATCACAGTATCTTTGCACATTTTTAAATTTGTTTTGTGGCGATGTTCATTTGATAAATCATCCCCTCTACTCTGATTCTTAAGGTTATCTTAGTAAGGTACGCCTTAAGAATATTTCGTTTGTTTGCATTTAATTAGCAGCGACTGTAGGTTCTCACTTTATTTTCAGAGAAGGGGTCTTCCAAAATTGCTGTTATATCATCTGACTTTAAAAACCTGGTAGCTTTCCAGAAATCATTAAGAATTTAGCATATCGCTGTTTAGCTTTGCAATGCTATCAAGTGTCTCAATATTCTCGGAATTTTTTGCTTAATCAGTGTTTCAGCTGCTGTTCTACAAAGCTTTAGCATAATGCAGAATTGTCTCCTCATTATTTAACAAGATGGCTTTTTGAATTTTATAAGCTGCCAAATTTATTCCCTACTTTCGTCTGGCCGATAATAGGATTTTATAAAAAGTGAAGAGTTTGCAAGCGATATTTAATGGTATTGATGTTATGAACTAATTAATGATTCAAAAACAGCGATCAAAATATTTTAAAAGCATCATGTCTTATGTCACAGTCCCGTCGTTTCCCTAGACTCAGCGGTTTCCTGCAGCCCCAGCTGCGAATCCCAAAGACAGTGTCCTTTTGCGACTGTTAATCGGATAGATTTTCTGGGCTACAAGTAATTTAAAGAGCAGCCCTTTTTGCAGTTTCTATGAAAACCAGCAGAAAACGATTTATAGCACATATCTCCAGGCAACAGGCAAACATTTCGCGTATGCGCCTGGTGAAAATGATCCCCAGACAACAAATACCGTCTTGTAATGGGCAGTAGAGCACTAGAACTACAACTGCCTGGAGCTTCTGTTGCATGTATACACCTTGACATCTTCATTGAGATGCTAAAATGGCCCAAGATAAGCGAGCTTAAGAGACGAGTAGATCCTTTGTTTCTTATTGAGACTTGACGATGTCCTACTCTATTTTTCTGACTTCTTTGATTTTTATCCTGTCAGATATCTATCTAGCGTAGAATAACCCTCAAGACTTAGGGGGTAGAGGAGTAAAATTTACCTACGAAAGCATCATCGTATCGAAAACATTACGTACGAAAACATCATCGATTTTGCTGACGAAGTAACGACTTTGTGTATTTACCGACCAATTCATAAAACACTGAGGGTCACACCCCTAAGCCCTTCGCTCTCTTGACCTTGGCCAAGTTTTCTAGGGCGGGGGGGGGGGGTGTTACAGAAAGAAGATGATTCCTTGAACAGCTCTTTTAATTCTTGTTGAGCGGCTTGAGCTTTTGGTCTCCATACATTTTAATCACAGAGTGAGATTTACAGATTAGTAGACAGATGTCGCTTTCTTTTCACCCATGTTTCTAGAGGTTTCTTCTAAAGTAGCGGTCTCCGTCAGTGGATTCCTCTTAAGAACTCGTATCGACATCTTTCGGTAATAGAAATTGGTTGCTGTTTGTGTGTGCGTTCTCACGCTCCAGGCTAGGGCAGAATAGCCTGTGAGAACATTTTTCCGTTGCCCATGCGCTTTTAGACGTTTGTCTCGCTGTTCAGAGCGACTTATCAGTTTTTCGCAAGACATTAATGACAGGGATTCGAAATTAAGACTATTGTCAGCAGAAACCAATTAATAACGATAAATATCTCCCTGGAAGCCACGTCGGCTTAATTTACTTTCATTAACCCGGTTCCTATTATCTCAGTGCCTCCCTCGTATCGCTATGAGCAGATTTAGAGCAAAAGTAGATATTTGCTCTATATCTACTCATAATAGCGCAGTGAAGGAGAGTCGTTGTAAAAAACGCAATTGAAATACTAAGAATGCCTTGCTCATCCCAGTTATAGGCGGAAAATATATCAGTCAGTATGTATCATATTTGTATCGCGTCGGGTTGGTTTTTCAGATGCTCATTGTCCTATATTTCCAATTTCGTCGTTTCTGCATAGAGCATAAATTTGATTATCATGTTAATTAGAATTTGAACGTTAAAGAGACAAGTTGCAATTTGGCTCCTTGTTCGTTATCGTTGATTTACAGTTTTTGTGCGCTAGATGGCCTTAGCCCTCCAGTATGAATGCAATATATATTTGCATGTGTTTATGATTGGTTAAATTATATCTTTCTATCGAAAATAGCCAATCAAAATGCTAATTGTTATTTTGCTCATCAGATCCACCTTTTGATTGACTGGACAAGAGCTGTTCACCCCATATATACATTGACTTAGCTTTATCTGTTTATTGGTACAGGTCTCTGCATATGCAGTTCGCTAACCCTTCTATTCTCACCCTAGTATGAACGACCTTGAGGATGCTCCTCTGCCGCCGCAGTATCAGAGCCAAGGGTCAATAGAAAAGAAACCACCCAGCGATGAGCCGGACCAGGATAGTTTTGATGAGTATGGAGAAGACAGCAGGTTCCAAGAAGACAGTTCGTTTATTGGTCAATATGGTGAAGAGAAGCGCCGCGAAGCAGAAGAAGAAGAGAGTGATGAAGACCCTAACATGTCAATGTTTGTATGATCATGTGATCAAGTTTCATTTCATACACACTCTTCAAGAGACTGCTAAAGAATGCCATTTGATCACATTCAAGCTATTGATTAAACTTGGAACACAAGTTCTTGTTGCGATATATTCACCGTGATTTTGACCACGGGACTTCATTTTGTGACTTACAGTCGCCCAGTTATTTAATCGACGATCTATTGTAATATTTTGATCAGACATGTAGATTTTAGCACAGCAGGTAACATGGTTTCGTTTAGCTTCCCATTTCGGCTTGTATTCAATAGCTGACTATGACTATAGAACCATCTGCCTTTGCGCAATTTGTATCTCTTTTTAGTCAATGGTAGTTAGGAATATATTATTTTGTCTGATATAAAAATGCTTGCTTGGTAAAGTTTACTTTGGTTCCTTGCTAGGCCTAATCGATTTTAAGTTTTAGAATATGGTCGTTTTGTCAGATTTTTCCCAATTATACATCCACTATTTCACCTATAATGACACTTTTTTACAACGAAGCAACCTTTCTTTACGCTTCTGAATTTGATTGTAAACCGCCCAAAGCGTACCATTTTATTACCTTTAATTATTTTGTCAAGCCACTTTTATAGCGAGACATTTTATACTCAATTTGATTTTGCCTTACAAGCAAGCACTCCAGGCTTTTTCATACATCTTATCATTTTGCACTCATTACTTTTTGCTTTAAAGGTGTTGCGTATAAGTGTAACCTCGTTGGGCGCCAATTGAGTTGTTAGAAGTTATAGAGTATATTTTATCACAGTTTGTAGGGGCAGTCGTTTTTCGGTAGGGTAGAAGAACTATCATGAAGGGTATGTTAGGGTAAATATTTGCACACTTTGTTTCGTTATTACGATTATTTATGTAGCGGATCATGGACTCGTTTACAGTGCTACATAGAAATTGAATCACGTTCCTTTCAGGTGATTCTCTGTAGCTGGATTTCAGACCTTGTGTTTATTTTGAATTTGCTATTGGTTCTCCTCAACTACCATGACAATTTTTGCTATATAGGGAACTATTACTGTCTTATTCACAGAGATTGTCCCTGCACTCCAAAATCTCCGACTTATTGTAGCTGAAAGCTAAAGCTAAAGAGCCGAGAATTGCTGAAAATGAGAGTTTCCACGCGAAGTCCTGAAAAAGTTGGACAAAACATCGCGATATGTTGGGAAAGGATTTTTTTATATATCGATTTTCATACGTCTTTGTAATTATTTATCATGGTGTGGTCTTCACTTTCACTTTTATTGCATATCTCTAACACAGAATGTGAATGTAAATCCGGGGAAGGAAAATGGGTTTACTATTTCTTTTCCTCCAGCGTCCCTGGATTGATTGCCCAGCATAGATGTAAACAATGTCGCCACATTATGATCTATGAAACAAATCTATGAATCTAAAACTCCCATTGAAAGCCGGTTTTAAGCACATGGTACTATCCATACATGGGAAATAGATTGTCTTGAAAGTTCACATTCGGCTTTGGGTTTACTCGGAGCAGCGTAAGCTTGTCTTTGTGTCTCATCTGTAGATCTTTGTTCATGCTTATATCGGTTTGAGAGTCTAGGCTGAGGAAGATAAACCTGCAAAAGATTTGTTTTCCTGAATTTTAGTATGTATCTATCGATTACATGTCATTTAAACATTACTTTTTTTCTAAAAGATTTCCATTGTTGCTCTTATAGTAATGTGTAAATTTAGCTTCATGATTAACTAGGTGTATTTTGATACTAGCCCTGTATTTCGTTGTCTCTTTTCCTGTTTATTTTCCAACTATAAAAGTATATTTGCTGAATGTTTGCAATTAGAATTATCAACGCCGCAGTCCGTTTTTGAGGTTTTCGTGCAATTTTTTCGTATATTTTTGATGTTTTTCCTTTAAAAACCCTACACTACGCTTTGAAACCATCGTTTATAAAACCCAATTGTTTATCAAACTAAATGGTCCTTCCGAGCTCTAAAATTTGAAGTCTTGTTCCATGATTGAATGCCTGGACTTTTAGGATCAACTTCGACCCACCCGAGTACCCAAGTCTTTTACAACGACGAGCTGTCGGTTGTTTTGTTGAAACTCAAACCGATTAGAATTCCATCAAAAGTATTTACAGACATTGCGACTGCTAATAAACTTTTTAAACACTCACTGCCACTTATATTCCTCCAAGTAGTGTACTTACTAACTTCGAGTGAATCAGCCATGTTAAGAAAAGTTGTTCAAATTGGCGCCGTCTAAGCATTTTGCTGTGTTGTTGTTGTTGCTGTTGTTGTTATCGTTTTCAAAAGTATCCGTTTTCGGTGTTCACACTGC
The DNA here is from genome assembly GCF_057945365.1 of Rhopilema esculentum. Taxonomy (NCBI): domain Eukaryota; kingdom Metazoa; phylum Cnidaria; class Scyphozoa; order Rhizostomeae; family Rhizostomatidae; genus Rhopilema; species Rhopilema esculentum. The sequence continues at coordinate 4,278,427 of NC_142817.1, read as the reverse complement.
GTTTTCGAAAGTCTCAGTTTTCAAAAGTATTCGTTTTCAAAGTGCGTTTTCAAGTCTCCGTTTTCGCAGCGGAGCAGTGCCTTATTATGAGCAAAACATGTTCAATGTTTGATCAAAATTTTTACTAGATCCAGGCATGGAGGGGTTTCCTCGCTCCACAAAACCGTCTAAAGAAAATGGTGTTGCTTGTAGAAATAAATGCAAGCATGCTTCGTTGGTAGCTTGTTAACACTTTTGCTTACGTTTCCTGGCCTACGCTGTGTGCCTATATTTGATTATGTTCGCTTTGAAGTTTACGTTATTATGTTTTCTCCAATGTTTGTATGGGTATGTTTGCTTCAATGTTTTCCTTGATTGTGTTTGCTTGAAAGTTTCCTTATGTTTGCTTCAATGTTTGTGTGTGTTTGCTGTCATGTTTGGTTGCTTGTTTGCAATGTACGCTTTTTGTTTTTGTTCAACGTGCGCCATCCGGCTTCTGTATATTTCAAATGCAAAGGCGGGGAAGATACAATTGGAGGCACTGTACGGCAATAGGAAACCATGGGATAATGCCAGTAAAAATAAGGAGGTTTTGCATTAAAAGTTGACTGCAGGGGTAATAAAAAATGTAAGGGGGTTAGAATAGGTGAGCGGCACTGATTGGTCAACCTCAACAGTCATGTGCTCGCGTTTCTGATTGGCCTATTTCGATCCACAACTGGGTATAAATATATTTCCTAGCGTAGAGTTTTTATCTATGTTCTGACGTTTTACACTCTGGAGAGTGTTAGACGAAAAGCTTATGTATGTTTCAAAATGTTTGCTTTTTCAACGCCATTATTAATTCATAGCAAGACCGCAAGCATTGTTTTCAAACTGGAGAAATAAAAAAATCAAGATTTTTATGACAAACTAAAAGGGTTGGTAGATGTCCTGCTATGAAGAATATACCACAAGCTCTTGGGAATGGTTTAGGAAAGAACACAGAAGTGATACTTCTTAACTTAGATCTTCATTTCAAAATCTGAAAGATCCAGCCTAGGGCGGTAGTTACAGAATGACCTTTTGCTGTCAGGTCGAGCTTTTTAAGGGTGATGTCATAAGATAAATCATCTTATATCCTGCGTTTATGCGTTTCAATTTCAAAATTCATACTCTAGTGCCAAACTTTGATAGCCTGTGTCCCAGACCCCTAGCTTGGAAGTAGAGTCTACTTTCAAGTTAGGGGTCTGGGGCACAGGCTGTGCTTTGAAAGTTCAACTGCTGCAGAAATGTTAGCACGTTGCAATTGTCGCAAAAGGTTTCAATTGTACTACAGGGTGAAAAAAAATTCCTTATTTTACCCGACAAAGATCCTTCATGTGTTGGGGTTACAGCGCCTCGTACCCCTCTTTGGCGACGCCCCTGTTTAAAGCCACTCTGTTTTTTAAATAATCCCATAAAAATTTTGCAATTACATATCACAAAATACTTTACATACAGGAAATTACTCTACAACATTACTAAGGACGATACCCTGGAGAGCAAAGTGCTATGTCTACCCCGGGGCCATTAAGCATAATAAAGAAAATAGTTTCGTGAAACTTTAACATACATCTAACTACATACATGTGTTATGCTAAATGAGTACAAAATTTAAGGTGGTGGCAAGTGACAAGTTAGGGACGATCTTAAGCAAGTCGACCAGTTTTACAGATAAACTGCAACGTTAATTGTAATATATTTCTTTTAATATAATTGGGTAAGTCTTTCTCGCCATACAGTAATAGCTCAAAAAAAATATTATTTGAAGGATTGGTATATCCATATGGTCGCAGTAGTGCAAATACTCCAACTTCGTTCGAGGGGCAAATCATTCTTGGGAAGTCTGTCCCCTTCGTGATGCTCAGGGAAATTAGACTATTGAGGTTCTTCATTCTGATTGTTTATTTGTGCATTGAATCAACGATGCATGAATATCGTGGCCATGAAAAGAGGCTCTGAGAACAATGGAGGACATACTGCCTATTTGTGATTAAATCAATTTTGTGTGTGATTAGTTTGATTTGTAATGATGAAAGTGATTAGTTTTTCATTAATTAGTGTTTTTTAGGAATTGAATCATAGATTCAAAAGTGCTCTCAAATGGATTCATGCGCAATAAACGTCGTTTGAACACATGACGGTAAACCAAATTATAAGCTAGATTAAACAACAATGTTTCATAAGTTAAATGACAAACTATCATGCCAGTTTGGCAACGATTTTGCAATTCACTATATGAAATTGAAAAAGAGAAATTAAGCACAGGGAGGATAAAGAAAAGAATTTGACCATTGCAGATTTGCAATAGAAAAAAGGTGCAAAAGTTTAATAACATTGACAACTAAAAACAGATATATCTTTTCCAAACAGCAGCATAAGCAAAATTTTACATCAATATTATAAGTTTTCTACATCATGGAAGCAGGGTGATAGTAGCCTGAAGTGACGAAACAGTGAAAAGTTGTTGATCACCTTGAATGAGACATTAAGATAAATGCATATCCTCTTTTCTACGGGCTGCTACTTTCGTCCTAAGAATTATATTATGCATCAAAAGAGCTATCTTTTCTGTACAGTAGCATGTATGCAAATAGCCTAGGATGAGAAACAGTGAACAGTTGTTGAACACCTTGTGCAAGACATTAAGGCAAATGCATGTTTTCTGTTATGTGGACCCTCTACGCTCTTTATCAGAATTTTAATATGTATCAAAAGAGCCATCTCTCCTGTAACAGTTGTTGAACACCTTGTGAAAGACATTAACGCAAATGCATGTTTTCTGTTATGTGGACCTCCTACGCTCCTTATCAAAATTTCATTATGCATCAAAAGAGCTATCTTTCCTGTAACAGTTGTTGAACACTTTGTGAAAGACATTAAGACAAATGCATGTACACTGTTCTCTGCCCCCGCAAGTGATGTCGCTATTGGGAAATCAAACTGTCCTTCCTGAAACTTTCAACGATATAAAAAACTACAAGTTCCAGAAATATGAAACTTGATTATCAAACTTTATCTGTGGAGATTACAAGAATCTGACTTAAATCATTTCCCATAAATGTAACAGTTGCAACATCCAGAACTGTCTGGATCCACCCCTGTAGCAATCAACGAGGAATGAGTGAAAAATGACTGCTATCAGGCGTGGTTCTCGGTCAGATCAACTTCAGTGGCATGTGAGCAACAAAAGCAGCAATGGCTTTTTCAGTGACCCCGGCATCATAACGAGGCCTTAATTTCTGCCCCATCGTAGAGTACTTATAAAAGCTTGTTGCAAGCCTGTAGCCAGGCCTGTGGAGTAGGAGTGGCAAACTCCCCGTGTCCAATGCAGGCGAAGTTTTTATAGGGGTGCTGGGGCGCTGAGCTGGTGGTAGAGTTAGTGGGGACAAAGAAGCAAACAAGTTTTGAAACGTCAGCAACCAAACAACTTTCTCCCTCTTAATTTCTTTTCAGATAAAAAGTTTTCAGTTGTTATCTCTTCCACAAGGATCTTATTTTCAAATGCCAGACATTCAGGATTGCACTCCCTCTCCGTCCGCAAAGAATTCTCCTTAGGGAAATCTACCCCTGTTAATGCACAAAAAACACTCTTCAAAGTCCCTATTGCAACTTATGTTTGGTGTGAAGCCAACTGCAACTTATGAAAATTAATAAAAATTTGCAAGTATCAGTGCGCTTCCTTTATGCAGACGCTAAATCTATCTTTCCAAAAGCCCTTTCTGACCATTTCACGTCTTTGAATACTCTAGATAAGATTTTGCACAGTGCTTGCAAAAAAACACCAGGCTTCTCCAACATTTTCTCCAGAACAGGAAACTATTCGCAGCTTTCAGGTCCTCTCTTGCAGCTTTCAGTACAAACAGCGTATGTGATTTTAAGCAGTGATTTGCCCCTCGACTTCGTTCTTTGTCAAAAGAGGGGCAGTTGAACAAAAAGTGCTCAGTATCGTCAATGCCATCATTTGTTGGGCACATTGGGTTTAATGTATCCCTAATATTGTGTTTGAATTTGTGAGATTTCAATTTACTAAGGCCAATCCTAAGTTGTGTAATATAAGATATTCCTAATGGGTCGTAGAGGCCAAAAACGGATTTCGCAGGAGGACGTATTATGGATCAGTGGCGTGCTGGCAGGAGGGCAATGGGGTAATTGCCCCCTCTGCCAATCAAATAACAGGGGCGCCAAAATGAATTTTGATTTTACAGGGGCACAAAAAACACTCTAGCCAAATAATAAAGAAACGAAGACCATTAAACCCGATTTACACAATCAATGCTTTCAGCTTGTGGATATTCATTTAAGAGAAAGCTTGAATTATTAAAATTGCTTCAAAAAGTGAATTTTCCTGCAAATTGGAAGCATCAAAATTCGAAAGTGTTGGCCTCGTAATGGCCCTTGGGCCATGTTTTTAAGAATATTTATGGGTATTGCCCAGGGTCTTTCATTGGTCTAGAGCGATATTGTAAATATTTAGATGAATTTTCAGACAATCACTAGAACGTCTTCCTTGCAATTTTTTTGCCGCCAACAGTGATGGATAATCTCAAGTGCTGAGAATAATCTCAGCACCCCCTTCATACCCCAACCCCCCTCAATAGTTACATTCTTGAATATGATTGTTGAGCAGTTCGATGATATAGCCGCTACAATAACACTTAAAAATACTGTTATGTTTGACAAATAAATACATATTCATACTCTATTAGAAAATTCTCTTTCACAACATGTCGGTAATTGACCCTCCCCCTCATTTGAAGATAAAGATCGACGTGCTTCCGAATTCTTCTACTTTACTGCGTATTTCTGAAAGATTGAATGAAATTTAAAGGAAAGCTAAATACGGGGCGGCATTATGACTCTTTGCCCCCCTGCAATACCATCCCCAGCACACCACTGTTATGGATAGCAAAGAAACTTTACTTTCTTTGGAGAGAAACTAAAGATTATACATAACGATGACGAACTGCATTTTCAAACTGCCTTGTTCAGTCATAGACAATTTTATCTTCTAGGTTAGGGGTTTAAATAATTACATGCGAGTGGAAAATTTTCTTTTGAGATCAAGGAAAACAGTATGTACCACGTCCTACGTTGCCTTGTAGCCCTGTGGTAGGATGAAGCGGGAAAATGATGTGATCTCATGAGCGTCTCTCTCAGGTTTGTTTACAGATTCATCGCTGAAATGGTTAACACTAAAGACAATTTTTTACTCTTAACAATATGCAGTAATATGGAAATCAAAGATTTTATCTCTGTAATGGGCTGGTAAGTTTATTTGATAAAGATTTGTGCATTCTTCTATTTGGATTTATGAAAAATAGTTTAGCTCGATCCTAGACCTAACTTGTAAACAAACGACCTGCACTAGGCCCGACCTGCAGTAAGATATCTTGTTGTATCCATGAATTTAAGCTAAAAGTTCTCCCTGACAAGCAATAAATATTGCCTTTTAAATATTTCCAGAGATATATCTTGAATAGTCGTGATTTCAGAGATTGAAACTCGCAAGGGCTGGCAAGCTTCGATTCGAGATAAAACCTGGCAAGGACCGAGATACCAGATGGCCTTGGCCCCCCCAAAAAACTTAAATATTATAAGTAAAATACTTTTTTGTTGTAAAATATGACTGTTACTCACTTATTAATTAGGGCTGCCCCCCCCCCCCGAAACAAAAAATTGTATCTCGGTTTTTGCAACCTGGCCTGGATCAAGCAGTCGAATTACCTGGCCTCGGCTGTTTATTGATATAGAATTGTACTGCTTCTTGGGTTCTAAAATTTGTCAAAAATTTACACTTTTCTTCAGTAACAGATAAATGTTCAAAAAGCTCTTACTTTCCCTAAGTATTCACCGAAAAATTATTTTTTGTCTGTTAATTGCGAATTCAGGGTAAAAATGATTGAAATTATTGAACTTTCATTCCTAATGACATTGAAAAGTAATCTTTATGATTTAGCAGCTTGTTAAATCATAAAGGTATCTTTTCAACTGTAGCTATAAAAACCACAGACCAGTTTTCCCTAGCTGTAGTATTTAGGCCTATTATGTGATGAAAGTGAAATCACCTGTTAAGAGAGGGGTATACATCATCAACCAGATTCTGTTTTCTTGGGTGAAAAGTTTAATTGATGACCCCTTAATACTTACCACTGTATAGCAAATTAGTTTTGCACATTCGCCATTGACAGATGGACAGTGATAACGAAACAGTTAGATATTGCGACAGGAGTTTATAGGAGATTGAAAATTTTACCCTTGCTTGAGATTGTTGAAGCATTTCTAATGTTATTTTACACTTATGTCTTATAAAAAATCAAATCAATAGTTCTGGAAAGTTTAAAAAGTTATTTAAGTCATCTACCATATAGATTAATGTTTAATGGCCCCAGTTTTTTTATGTTTAATGGCCCTGGGGTAGACATAGTACTTTGCTCTCTGGGGTATCATCCTCAGTAGCATTGTAGAGTAATTTCCTGTATGTAAAGTATTTTGTGATATGTACTTGTAAAACTTTTATTGGATTATATAGAAAAACCACATAGTACAGCTTTTTCCAATTCATACTGTTTTATAACTACTGTAATGTTTGAGATTTTATTTTCAGTTGTGTACATTGGATTTTGGATTAACACCAAATCAAGCTAGTTATTCAAATGATCCTAAGAATGAAGAAAATGGCAGAAAATAATAATGGCAGAAAATTATAATTTCATTATTAAAGGCTCTTGCGCAGCCAGAACGATTTGCATATAATTTAAAGAACCAGCCTTATATCGTATTGCATGAAAATTCAAGACACAGTCAATTTCTCAAGACAACTGCCGTAAGGCATGACAGTGGCACAAGAGCTTTTAATGTCAAATCTTTATCATCAGTTTGATATTTCTGATGGCCTTTCTATAGATTTTGCTACACATTCATTGCCAGGTCTCACAATAGATTTGAAAAATGTATAAGAGTTTTATGTTCACTATTTTTACTCTGCTAAAGTCCTATATGTGGAGCAGAATATTAAACTATTAAACTTTGTTTTTAAATTTTTTATTTTTAAATTCGGAATATTTATATTGGATTGGCCCTTGTTGTTTTGCATTTTCCCTGCCCATTGCTGCATCTCCAGATTCATATAGTTTGGCAGAAGGCTTCATGAAGTGTCAATTCCTTCTAGTATGTTCATGCTCATTCCAGGGATAAAGATGAACGCTGGAAATGTTTGAAATTAAAATATTTTTTTGAATTTTTGCTTTCAACTGATGGGATAAATTGCACATTTTCTTATCCTATGAACATTCAAATTCTTTTCAATAAGTACTGTTTTATTTCAATTTAGCTCTACATGAAATTTCTGTCTTGAAAGCTCTAGCTAAAAAACTGACTCTGAAATGAGGAGAACATTGCTTGAGGATGAAGGTATGAATTACAAATACATTATCTTTGATCTATTTATCAAACAATTAATTTCATGATATATACATAAACACCACTTGTAACTAGACTTCATCTCTTTTGAGCTGCTCAACAGATAAGATGATTAAGCGAAAGTTTATTTAATTTCTCTTCCATTTCTTAATATGTTTCAATTGTCAGCCTGATAATTTCAAATATCTAGCATCAAATTATTGTTGGCAAGGCTTATTGAAATTTTCTCGGTTCATGCCAAAAACACTTTTCAAAAACCTCAAATAATATTCAGGGCTATTACATGTTTTAAAAAATTCAAGAGAAGGCACAAATTTTCCATTTTTTGGAATGATCAATTTTGTAGTAAGTAAGCAGTATATCAACAAGTCATTTCTTTTATGATATATATTCATTTTCTATAGTGATATTCTGTTTTCATTATTAAGCCATGCAGATGGTGAAAGATTTTTGCTTCTTATTATGCATTCCACTCTGTGTTTTGGTGCCAATGAAATGACAGTCTGAATTATGCTTATTTGAGTGGTTAGGGATAATTTTTTTTGTCAGGCTAGGTATTTGAGCAGCTTATGTGAGCAACTTGTGAAATAACCTTTTTAAAGAACATATTGTTAGCAGAGATCAGTTTTTTTCACTGAATGCTGACATGCTACCAACAATTTAAATTTTTTTTCTGTTAATTTTGAGTCTTAACTGTGCAGTTTAAAACTATGCAGCTCTTAACTGCAAAGACTTGACAATATAAACTTGCAAGGTCTCATTGATCTCTCATATTATCTGCATCTATCTTTTATAAGGTTTACTATTTTCTCAGTTTACCCAGTTTTATTGGGCAAGGTAACCTTGAAAATTGGCATTTTCGACTAATATATGTATGAAAAACTCACCACTGCCTTGTTAGTCTTTACACTTCACATTTACTTTTCAGTTTTGCATACAAAACAGATCTCAGTTACCATAAAATAACTTTGATTATACCAAAATTGTACCATTTTCTAAATAGTTTATGGATAGCATGCATTATTATACCTTAATATATATTAACCTTTTTAGTATTAACCTTCAATATGTAAAATCTGAACTGATTTATCATGAACCTTTCTGAGTTTTAGTTATAAATGAAATTGGTTTTTTGAGCTCCCTTTTAAAGATCTTGGTATCAAAATCAAATAGCCTCATGTTGGAAGGACAAGATGCCAACATATTCTACTTCATTTATTATTATTTTGCTTTAACAAGAGTGTGTTTTTTTACAACTCAAAGACTAGACTGAATCCCATTTGCCACCTGATCACATCTACCTTCTTTTGCCCTAGCTAATCTCTTTTTTGATTAAGCAAATAACCTGATGTTGTATCTAGTTTATCCATTTGATGCATTCGTTTATCAGGAAAAAACCACGATGATCACTAATACTGTTGCTAATATATGACAAAACTTGAATATTTTATTTTGAGTTTTATTTGGCCATTTAGATCACCCACCAGATAACCTTTTAATTGAGAATGATAAATGCTCTTTAGTCATAATTAAAATTTAAAACTTATCATTTGCTTCGTTTTACTTCAAAGACACATTTATGCAAAAGCAATTGCATGGAAAATGGCACAAAGTTCGACACAACAATGGAACCCAGTAAGTAGCAGCTCTTTTATCAAAGAAAGATGATGTTGAAATAAGGAAGCTCAGAGAATATTACATATTGGCATGATGCTAAATACTTTTTAAAGGATTGCATGCTGTAGGCCAAGATCAATGTTCTTTATTGCATTGTTTTAAGTATATACATTTTGAGAATTAGAGGACAGGGTGTGCTGTTGCAGCCAGCCAGCTTGCTGTAAACGATGTTTTGAATGAGAACTCATTGTAATACTTTATGTTACCTGCCTCTTGCTAGTAAACAATATCATACTAGAGAATGACTGAGAACTGATAAGCAAATGATTAACTTAAGAGATAATTGTTTACCAGTCCGTTTTTAAGTGTTTGGTGCCACAAATACAAAGATGTAATCCGTATGTGTGTAGAACAACTTTGAAGTTTTACACTTTATGCCAACAGCAGTCTACTATCTGAAAAACATTGAGACAAATTGAAAATATGTATCTGACAAATGGAAATAAAAGTCAGCGTCTTCACTAAGATAACAGTTGAATCCCCTAAATTTCGACCTTCAAGGGATGTAAGGAAATTGTCTAACTTAGGGGATGCTCAACATATCCACAGTTTGACTTGATTTGAATAACATGGGAGAATACAACGTGAATCAAAATTCAATCCGACTTGGTGCCAGTCTAATTAACCTTAGTTTGGTATGACTTTGTTTACATAAAAGAGAGGAGGATTGTCTATTGCTGGACAGAATAGAAGGAAAATGGCCCCGTTTTTAGCATGCTAAAAACCTTGCCTTAGGCTAATTCGTTCAGTGATAAATCATTATTAGAAACAAAACTAGTGTCGCAATATTAGTGCTTTGTAGATGCTTCACTTTGCTATGCTAGTTTCAATTCTCATTCCATTCATTTTTTTGCTTCTTTGAGGTCCATGGCATTAATATTTCAAGACCTTGTATCAGTTGTCTCAAGGCTTGTGCTTGTCAAGGTGTCTTTGTACCTCTTCCTTCTTGTCAAAGCGTTTTCTTGATGGCCTGCTGAGATGGAACTCTGTTGGATTGCCTCTTATTGCGACATATATCATTTCTGCAAAAATACTTTTGCATTTTTGGTGATTTAACTAATGAGACGCTGTAGTGTAATTCTACATGAATGGGCATGTTTGTTTCTGCTTTGATTTAGGTCGAAACAAGGTTTTCTCTCTATGTACTGTTTAATTATTAACACAAGTCTAAAAAACGCAGCTTTGAAGCAGACATTTCCATTTCATTGTCTCTTAAGTTTTCTTTTAAACAGAAAGCTTGTACATGAAGGATATAGATAATCAAACTTCTAGCCTCTTTATAGCAAATTGAAAATGTTCAAAAATAGTCATTGAATAGATTTGTGTTGTTGATATTCCTTCCTGATTCCTTCCTGTCAATATTGCTCTAAAAATCTGAAAATCTATTCCTCTCATTTGCTTTTGGAAATTATTGAAATATCGTGCATTTAAGGTCATTAACGTTTAAATATATTGTTTTAAAAACTATATTTCATACTTTGGGTTTATTTTAGCTCATCAATAATCTAAAAACTATCTAGAAAGTGCAAGAGCTTGCTTTCTCCTCTGTTTCGGGCTTTCTCGTGAATTGGTTATTTTGTTGGACTCAACCAGTAACTTTATAGGACTTTAACAGTTGCCAAAAGAATTGACAGGACTTTAGCTTTGACGTTCTTTAAGGATTTTTTTCTAATGATACATTCCCTTCTGCTATGCTGTAATTTTGGTTCTCATTGACAAATGGTTTGGTTCCACTTTTTCATTAACTTTATGACTACACAACATAGAACTTTTTTGTTCCTGTTATCATGACCAATTCGAAGATGCTTTCAATGTTTCATTTCTAATTCAGCTATATGGCCGAATAGATTCAAGTTTCTCCCAGTGGTGCAGAAATTCTCATCTAAAAACTCGTAACGAGAAAGTGTTAATTAATTTTCCAAGATAGGTTTCTTGAAACCATAAAGAAACTATTTATAGAAGAAGCAACAAGGTAATGCGAATTAATTCCTTAGTGTACTCTGTTTAATATCGTGTTGAACTAGTTAGAAGCTGAAAAATATGCGAGAGGGAAGGAGATGGTTTAATTTAGGAGGCTAATAAGGTTTGAGGAAGGTTAAACTGAAAATGGTTATGAAAATAAGATAAAGGGTAAAAAGTAATGCTAAAAAACTGTGACAGGTTTGGGTATCTGATACCGTTGTCAAGTTCTCTCTGATTCTTTTTTCAGATTTGGCGAAACATACCATGAAGAAATACCTCTACTTTCAAAGTCTCGTGTTTTTCTCCTTAACATTTCCTGGTTTGGTATGAGCGTTATGTTTCTGGTTCTATCTGTCGAAGGTTCGTATTTGATTCAATATTTAAACATTCTAGCTGAAATTTACGTTTGATTCACATTTTACCATTTTTTCGCATTTTACCAAATTCTTTAAAACATTTTTGAACATTCACAGAATAATACATAACCACCACCTTTTTCTCTTTTAAGCAATTTATTTTGTTTTTTTACAAAGCAATGTATGAGGGTAAATGTTCTCTTGTATGATTTGGATCATGTTTACTTTACTTATTGGCGTTGTCTTTTTGGATGGGTAAAGCAGAAAAAGTAGTAAAATGAAGAACAGATCGAATTTCATGACGTAGGGAATGCTAGACACCATCTACTTAGTAATGAAATGAGGGTGTTTCCATGGAAATTTATCTTATAAAGCAGCAAAAAATGTTTGATTAAGGAGCTAGTCTATACAAAAACGTTTTAAAAGAAGGACTCCCATCAAAAAAGGAGCTTCAAACACTTCTTATGTGATTTTTCAAAACATAGACAGGTGTTCTCAATTTCCAACTGTATCTGCTAATACAGATCATTCCAAAGGAGCCCAGCAAAGTGCTCATTGTTTTTTCGGCCCATAAGCCAAATTTTTGCCAGCTATTCTTTATATATCAGCTGAATGATTTTATTCCGCTCATTCATAAAGGTAGAAAATATCCGCTACAGAAATGAATGACAAAACTAGTCAGCTTATCATATAGCAGCTTATTCTACACTACCTGATTTTAATCTAGTGAATTTAAACATATTTTAGTTGAAAGCTATTTGATAAAATCTTCTTCCTAGATCTACTTTGATTCAATATTCACTTAAATGCGCAGTTTTTCTTCTTATCTCATTTTTTTCCCAAAATCGTGGAAGTTAGAGTCAGAGGAAGAAGTTACCAGCAGTTGAAATCCACAATTATCTACATTCGTGTCGCCTCAGTTGTTTCAATTCTGTACTTCTGGGAAAACATTGGTTCGAAATATCGTTTGATGTTTGTTTTCCAAAGTTCGTATTTGATGAAGCTTGCTTGAAAATTTAAACAAAGATAAAACTTTAATTCAAACATTTTTACCTAGAAAATAGAAAAAAAATTGCAACACGAGGTTTTTTTCTAAGTACGCAGTTCATTTCAGTCTATTCATATGATTTCCTCATGTGCAATGCAAACCACACAACAAACAACAAAGTAATAACCTGTTCCCAAATACGTAAATTAGACTGCAAGGAGACTTTGGACCGATACTGAAACCCGAAACTGGATTTCATGTGTACTTTAAGTATCGTAGAGCTAAAATGCTCTTAAAGACCTCGTTGCCACTGTGGTGTCAATGCCCTGAGAATCTGTTTGAGCAACGGGAGTTGTGCAAGGGGACGTGGAGCCTGTTCCCCCTTGCATCATACTGTCTGAAAATTTTGTCCGGTATGAGTCGCAACACAAACTGTGTTAGTGTGGTTTTCGAATTTTTACTTTTATAGGTTGTCACTGAAAGTTTCCGCAAAGTTTTATCAAATGAACAATGGCTTTTTATAAAATATTAGTTTCATCCTCATGAAAGTAATTCCACGACTCTTCTGGTCTTGTCCAAACCAGCTTTGATAATCCTTCATCACCACATAAAATTATTTTCGTTTGTAGTGCTTCCTAGTCAAGTACATGCATTGGCAGGATCGCAGATGAAAGGGCAGGTCATGGGAGCAATGGTTGCTGGAGGGGCAAGTGCGTTTTTCATTAAAGATTTCAACATTATCTTAAAATTAGTTTTCGTTATCAACAGACTGTTGCTACTCGCCAACATTATGGTCCTAACCACCTCCAGTAGCGGCCTCCCTACTTTACGAGTTTGTATTTTGTCTAAATTCGACAAGAAGTTGTTGGGGGAGGGGTGCTTTTTGGAAAGGTATTTTTTATGGTGTTTGCAATTCGCAAATTAGCGTTCACTGTTGGTAAAAGTGCGTTTCCTGCCAGAACAAATGGCGTGGCCTAGATTAATTTTGTCCCCCCCCCAAAGCCTTTTGGTTGGCGCCGCCACTGACCACCTCCATTGACATTATGATCATCCCAAGTCAGGGTTTGAATTATATAAAATTATGATAGGGAACTATCAATTATATAAAACTATCAATAGAAAAACCAATCTTTATCTTTCCCACATTGGTGCAGCCAGTCGCCGCCATCGTTATTATCATTATTATCTTTTCACCCTCAATCATAATTATAATCAACCCATGCCGGATAGATCAACAAATCAGTTTTGCTCAAATTAAAGATTACCCCACAGGCTCTGCATTATCACAACCATAGTGCAATCAGTTGCCTTAATCATTGTTATCAATTACTACCTTCATAATTGTCACCAACTCACTGGTTCTGATAGACTTGAAATCGACAAACATCGTTAATACCCCTTGCTTCTTTCCGCAGAAGCGATGCATCATAACAATATTTTCTTCCTTCCTTAATTTCTGATGCTACGAAAGCTGTTCCCGCTGATACTAAGTTATTCAGAAAATCTAATGCAATTTATGTTTATATACACTGGCTAGTTTTTTCCTTTTAGTCTGCAATATTAAAAGAGATTGATTTAAGGAAAAAACTTCAATACTAGATATGTAATCTTAAAAGCAGTCTGTTCCCTGTTGTGCTTAATTCTATTTTCATTGGACTTAAAACTCATCCTTGCGTGACATTGATGAATAATTCACTATATCATCCAATCAGAGACTATGTTTGACAACATGATAATCCGGTATGTTACCCAATGAGTGAAGATGTTGGATGGTCCAAAGCTCATTGTTTGAATCTCATTGTTCAAATCAGCCAATCGCTGACTGAGAGGACATACTGCTTTTAAATTTCGTAAGGGAACCTGCCCCTGAAAGCTGAAATTACCAAATTTGGCAACCCTTGTATTAAACCCCAACAAATGAAAATTATTCTTGTAATACCTGAAAGAATGCATATTGAAGTAATCCGATTTCTTTTGTAGTTGTGACGCTGTTTTGTAGTCCATTGGTTGGTCTTAAAAGGTTGGGAAATGCTACGTAATAATAAATACAGAAAGAACTATGAATTAGGTTCACCCACCGAGTTATTGTCACTTTTTTCATATGTTTCCAAATATAGATAGGATTGCTAAGCGTTATATACAAGAATTTACAATTATCTAATAGAAGCCACATACAATATAAGTTGAAAATCATTTTATTTTAAAAATATCTTAAGTGGTATAGAAGAGCCTATTATAGGATATATCCTATAATAGATGTTATTCGCACAGAGGTAAATAATAGCTTCAAAAGTAAAATATTTCATGACTCAATGAAGGTATTTTATCGAAAAGCAGAAAAAATGATAAATGCCTTCTCTCTAGACCACATAAGAGATGCTACTAAGGCACATCTGTGCATGCTTTGCAAATATATCACGAATAAAGCATTCTCAACATTTTACTGAAACTTAATTATGAAGTTCGTTTATAAAATTTAGTCAACTGAAGGTCTGTCTTTCTAACTGATGTGTGCTTGTTGATTTTTTGTTTGCTAAGGTCTATTCGTCTCTTACTTTTAGTAAAATTATAGATGTTATTTGACCTAATTGTTCTGAGATGCTAGAAATCTTCCATTAAGATCCAGCAAAGATTTTTCACTTTGTGGCAATGAAGTAGGGCTGAAGTTGAGTTGTAACTTCAAAGAGTGCTTATGTGTAAAATATGTGTGACAGTCAGGTTATAATTCTAGTTCGAGTCAGTATATGTTTCTTGAGCTCTAACCTAAGGATCATTTTGATTTATCACCCCAATTTTTTGCTGGTAGGGGGCTGTTGCTAGCACAAAACTTGCAAGATAGTATTTTTGAAGGTTTCGGAGCACTGACCCGTATGCTCCAAAAAGCTATTTCCAGGCTAACTGAAGTAATAGTTAGACTAATGGTCTGATGCAAGGATGGCTCAGTGATCGCGGCATACAGATCCAAGAATCTGGGAGTCCCTGTGATGACCAATCTTTTACCCAGAGTGAAGTGAGTCGCTAAGTTCTCTGTAATTCCAAGCTTTGGAATCACGAGGTGTTGTCGCGCGAGAGCGAGGGACCAGGAAAGCACAACTTCTGAGTGTCCTGAGAACTTAGCTCACTTTAATTCCAAAGGTCGGAATTATGAGATGTAGTTACATCAAGAGAGAGAGCCAGGATACTGCTAGAAAAGAATAGCTACTAAGTGTTCTAAAAACTATATTCGGATGCTAGGTTGTAGCAAATACAGATGCAAAAAACGTGTTCTAAAAAAAATGAAGAAAACGATTTTGATTTATGTCTAATGCTATCTTTTATTGAATAGTGATCGCCTTGCTTCGCCATATGGCAAGCGGAGACCCCTTATGCTTGGAGGAACTGTCCTTCTTTGGTAAGCTTGCTTGGATTTATAATCGATTATCGAGTTCGTTAATGTTACCGTATTGTTTAAAATGATACATTTCTGTGTGACGAAGCCAAGTTGAAGTCAAACAGGTAGACATTTTTAAATCTAGCATCCATAAGACTATTTTTAAAAAGCCATATGCAGTTTAATTGATAAGGCTCCATTCTTTCTTGCAAGTTTTTAATTGTAATTATGGACTAAAAGACACGATGCTTCAGCTATCAATGTCTCCCCTTGTCGGTCAATTCACGACATAAGTACCCCTTGTCAGTCATGATTGTGTTTTATAGCTTAGCTACCTGAGTTTTTAGCAATCAAAATCTTATCATATTTCTAATTTATTACTGATTTTAAGAATCCTCATAGAATCCTTTTAGTATGATATGTTACATTTTTCATCATATCGATGATTTTATTTCATTCACAGTATTTCTTTGTTTGGAATGGCATTTAGTGCTCCTGATGTTGAGAGGTATTTTAATGCTGCTTAACTTGCAATATATCAGAGATATGCCTGTCTCAGATGCTTCTTACATCTCACAGTTGCTATCAAACAATATTTCATAATAATATTTCATGTGCTCATCAAGCAATATTTCACGTGCTCTCAAAACAATATTTCATGTGCTCATCAAGCAATATTTCACGTGCTAAACAAAAAAAAATTTAACATGCTCATTAGGCAATATTTCATAAGCTCATAAAACAATACTTCATATGCTTATCTAAAAATATTTCATATATCTATATTGCACTTGTTCATAAAACAATCTGATTCTTTGACTTAACTCATTCTGAACCTGAAAATGTAAAATTGAAAGCTACTTAAAAACATCTTTAATTAAATATAAGCAACTAATAAATTTGCACTTTTACGAAAGAATTAGATTTGGACCACGATCGATGAAATGATTTTGTTCCATCATAAAACAGATAATTTCAATATTCAGATATTAAACTCTAAACTGTACGTTTTCTTCGCCGACGGATGATCATAATCTTAAATCTATGTGTAGAATCGGATATGAGAAAATAAGCAATGAAAAATTATGAGCCACATACACGACCAGGTCAGGACTCAATCTCTGCTGGACGGGAAAGTTACTGTGTGGTGACGTACAGTTTCACTTGTCCATGTGGTTAAGCTCATTCCCTGGTCGTGTCGGTTGCTCAACTCTTTTCTCAGTATAATTAAATGATTATACTTGAAAAGTCTAAACAGTCACCTTGTCATCTTTACTGACAATCTAATCGTATATTATCGTGATAGTTAAAGGCTTAATATTTTAAAAATACTATAGCATAGCTATAATTTTTAATTGGTACACAAGATAAATCGCTTGCCATCGCGATCTTCGTTAAAACACCAGCCATTCCGATAATACTCGCGTCATTGCCAACAATTCCGATCAACATAAGTAGATCGAAATGGAATGAATATCAAATCTTTACAGAAACTGAATTAAAGTTCTATTATTTAATTTTCAGCTTTAGAGGAAACGCAACTGTGAGTAAATACCATACTTGCTTATAGGCTTTAAATAAGAACACTAGCTTGACATTCAAACTAAATTTTTCAAAATTATAATTAACCATTCTCTGTCGAATTAAATTAACATTTTAAACAACACTGATAAAATTTCAGCCGACTGGAAATTATTAACCGTCCTTAACAGTGCTTAAATCAAGTGCTAAATGAATCCATCTACTAAAACCAAAGCAACTCTTCTCCTGTGTACAGTTAATCATTAAAAACGAAAAAAAGTTTTGCATGGAGATATCGTTATAAATCTTTGAAATGTTATGGGTATTAAACGCCCCATCATATAGAAATCTACATCGTGCTTTCGCACCATATAGGGGTCTACATAATGCAGCATTCTTCATGCCTTTCACTACATTATGCAGCATCACGTCTTTCATTATGATCATACAGAATTAGCTATACACAGGCCGGTCGAGCACCAGCACTGGCCCTGGTGCTATTAACAACACGGGCTCTTGTGCAGGAGTAGTGGTGCAGGGGCAAAGTTGATAAAACATCAAATCAAACGCCAAACAAAGATTAAACTTGACAGACAAACAATCCTCAAAAGAGATAACCTATGAGCGTCAAACAAGCGGATTGTTTAAAAATGTTTTGCATAAGTAAAACTTTTCGCGGGCCCTTCTTGTGACCCGGGCTTCGGCAATTTACCCCGGCTACCCTCTCCTCTCTCGACAGTACTGGCTATTCATCCTACAGCCCTACTGTTGCAGAGGCATATGTATCGAATTCATGCCTCGTCTTTGTTCCGTCACCCTTGCAGCTATATCAGCAGTTTATTTATAATCGTAAATTTAGGCACCAATATTTTAACATAACAGCTCTGTTAAAAGCAGATAGGGTATTTGAGATTATTGAAAAGACTTTGAGGTAATCATTTCATTTTCCAGTGCTTCGTTGACCTGGAGCTTCGAAGGTGTGCCCCGTATGTGAACATTACTAGCCTGGAAAGTAATGCCAATGCCACGAATAAAGACGAGACAATATTTATCTTAAACTTATTGAAGCAGAAACCAAACTCAAGAGGAAGCTTATGTATGTGACAACATTCATTTATGTTTACATGAATTTATTAATAAATTTGGAAGTCCAATTTTTACCTTACCCCAGTTGCAACAAGAGAAGAGCGTTAAGAAGTCTACCAACAATCACGATAGGCCCCACCCAAACCCTTAAATACCCTCATCAGAGCCAAGGGACCAACAACTCCGTGTAGAAACCCAAAATACAGAACTCCTACTTCCCTATATCCCAAATGCATCGATAAAGGGCACATAAGAACCAACTACCAGAATGAAAGCATGATAATTGACACGTAAAGGGGATAAAATTTCATTTTATCCGCATGTTATTGCCTTCTGAAATATGTTTTGTATAGATCGGCATAGCTTTTTATATAGAAAAATCATCCCAAAGCCAGCCAACCTTCTATATCTAAGCGAGATGAAATTATTGATTGGAGAGCAGTATGCCCAAATCGTTTTACACATATTGACTGCCCTGTCCTCATTGGTATATATTTTCTAATTCGTATTTAGCGAGGATTAAACATTTAAGTAATAACATGCGGTGATATAGTGTTAGAATATGTAGCCTTTTCAGCAGGCTCCCTTTCTTTCAGGAATCTTGCAATATCAATAAAGGCATACACAGGTTCTGCCTATATCAGCAATATTTGTATATTCTTTTGGATTTCGCTATAATTGTTTCTGGAGCGAGGGCAAAGATAGTTAAATTTGTCCTGTTGATCCTGTCCGGATGAAATATTGTTTATAAAAACGAAGGAATTTTGCAATGGAATAAACGCAGGAATGTTACAGATATCGTCATTTTGAAATTTATCATATTTTAGAGAGCATTTCTCCTGCAAGGCATACAACATTTTCCATTTTACTGTCCCACATAGCCAGATTCAATAAAACTGTCTGTCACATATTTCTTATGTAATGTACCAGATCTGTCCTTCTTATGTAATATACTTTCTTATTTCCAACCTTGTAATTCTTAAGAACTGGATCAAGTTGAATAATTGATGTTTCATTTGTTTTAGGCATGTACAGCATATTTTATTTATGTGTTGTGGCCTGTTACGCGTTAATTAGCGTGCCTTATAATGGATTGATCGCTGACAAGACTCCTGCCGCACAGCGAGGTTCGTGCTTTTTCAGTCACAACTGTGCAGTCTCGTTACATGCTTCTTGATTACATGAAATATGGAAATTTCTTCTCAGAGGCAATAGAAAATATCATGCTTTTCTGAGGTCTAACTTAAATCAAGCAATTTAAGGTGAACGAATTTTTGCATCCAGACTCCTTGATACAGTGGCTTTGTGATGCATGACTCTTCATATGTGGTGTATAGCATCATGTATATTGACAGTAGAAGAAACAAAATCAATTTTATAAAGTACAATGGCAGTTTGTAGAAGACCGTCAAAAGGCAACTTGTGTGGCTATGGCTATGTTGGCTTTATCATTGTAAGCACACCGTCAGGATGATTTGTAAACATTTTTGGCTGTACAAAGGTTCGAAATAGATTTGAAAAAAGGAAACATTTGAAACATACTTGAGCTTTTCATTTGACACTCTTCAGAGCATAAAACGGTTAGAGAAAAACGAAATTTCTGGGTTAGGGAAAAAGGTTTATATCTGGAAATATTTAATTACATTGACACAGAATGTCATTGTAGAATGATATTGGCATTCACATTTCAAATAAGTAAAATAGTACTTGTCCCTTGCTCAGGAGATATTTATATACATGAATGCTCTGGATCCATATTTCCTGAGTTTATTCACCTTCAGTCAATGCCAATTCAGCTGCTTCTTGTGCATTGAAACTCAGCTTTTTATGCAACAGCCTTGAATGCGTGATGATTGCTCAGAAGTCGGGGTCATTGACTACAGAACCAAGGGTCGTAGAATCGAGTCCCTGTCGTGACTAATCTTTCACTTAATGTAAGGCCCAGGGGGGTGGGGTGGGATTCATCAGCATCGATTTTTTGTGTTCTTAGAACGATTTGTTATAAAATGAATTTCTGGGTTCTCAAAACTACAATATAAATTAAGTACCAAATTGAAAAAGATTGTAAAATCACGACGTTTCGAGCATCTACTCGTTATCAAGTGGCTCGAAAATAAACGAGCCATACAAAGAGAGGACAAGATTCGACAAATGCAAAGAATGCGGA
Source organism: Rhopilema esculentum (assembly GCF_057945365.1). Lineage (NCBI taxonomy): Eukaryota > Metazoa > Cnidaria > Scyphozoa > Rhizostomeae > Rhizostomatidae > Rhopilema > Rhopilema esculentum. The sequence goes on along the minus strand of NC_142817.1, from coordinate 4,257,878 downwards.
ATACGACGTAGCCAAAACCAGTATAGGAAATAGGAGGAACATAAGAATAGAGAAGAAAATAGAGTAGAAAAACACCTATTGTAGAAAATTGAAATGCATATTCAGTAAATTAGGATAAAGAGTTTTTGGGCTCAAAATTGAACATTTCTTGAAGGTCTTGCGTTTGGTTGTGTCTTGAGGTGCATGCAATAAGCCAAGGATTGACATCATATTGTCCTTATTAGGAAAAAGTACCATACACAACTTATATACTTTATTGGATTTTTTAAAAACTGCCTTCAAATGCTAAGAAGATACATGAGCAAAATGCAAATGGCATAATTAGTGGTGATATCGTCCATCAACATTTTTCATTTGACAGGATTCAGTTCAGGGGTGATTGGGGCAATGACCTTGCTTGGAAATGTCTCGGGTGCAACAATTGGCGTATTTTTTACAGTAAGGATAATTTTTCTTATTTTTTTGTTATAAAAGTTTTAATGTAAAGATTTTATCCCCCTTTTCACATAAACATTGAGCATCAAAGCAATATATGTCCCTTTATCTGGTTTCAAAGGTCTATATACCAGGATGTAAGTTTTTCCTAATTTCTTATGTGAGTAAACTCTTTTTTAAATTGCACTATTCTATTTTGCAGTCGTACATATTTCGCAAATTTTGCTTAGATTTAATAGCACAAAGTGGATCTATGCTCCGGTTTATTAAGTTCAAAAGGAGCCGTTTCTTTACACGTCAACTGTTTTTTGTAAGAGGGACATTTTGTATAGTCTCCTTGAAGATATAGTATCCTTGATCTGTCATGTTGGGCTATTTATAGCTATAAAGATATTCATAATTCTTTTTCTGTCCCGGCAGAGTCTTGGTGTTGTTTGGACCCATGTTGGGCTATTTATAGCTATAAAGATATTCATAATTCTTTTTCTGTCCCGGCAGAGTCTTGGTGTTGTTTGGACCCATGTTGGGCTATTTATAGCTATAAAGATATTCATAATTCTTTTTCTGTCCCTGCAGAGCCTTGGTGTTGTTTAGACCTAAAGCATTCATAGCTATAAAGATTTTTTGTAATTCTTTTTCTGTCCCTGCAGAGCCTTGGTGTTGTTTGGACCTATGCTATAATAGCTAGCTTAGTATTCATCTGTGTTCTTGCGACTATACTTTCATGTCCTGAGAGAGCAACTCATTACGAGAAGAGTCCTTCTATAGGTATGCTGTTTAATTTAACTTAATCATTAAATGATATCATTTGTTGGCATTAAGCGATTGATGGATAAGACTCTGGCTTCAGTACAACTTTATACCCCGTTAAGAAGAAACTATGTTAAATGAATCTATATTATATCATATAATTTGGGTCTCTGTTTAAGCGGAAACCTAATGACAACAGTATGATATCATATCGTATTGGTCCTTTTTTTATTCAAACATTACGATTTCCGCATGGTATCATAACATATTGGTCCTCTGTTCGTGGAAAGACCCTTTTGATCGATATCTCTAATCTCGAAGCATGTTGGCCCCCTTTTTGGGCAATACCTATTTTCAAGATATTTTTAATGTCGTTCAATATATTCTAGATCTGAAGACAATTTTCTTGGCCTACTGGGAACCTTTACGAGGTAAAACTTATCAACTGGTCATCGACTTTTTTCGCATTTGTAGCTTAAAACAAAAATTGACAGCTCGTTAATGCAGATAGCAATCTACTGACTCACCTACCAGTTTACTAACTTGCCTATTTTCCTGCAGAGTAAGATACATGCTGAATTGGTAAACCATCTAACCGATTAATCTACTTGTCTACTTTCTTATTAAGTTACCTACTTTCTAATTGACTTAGTCACTATGTTACTTACTAACTTACTAAAATACGTTCCTGTGTAGGAATAGTGGCGCTCTTTTTTAATCGAGTATTAAACTAACTATTTAATAAGTCATCCTACTTACCAGCTTTCTCACTTGCTTGCTTATTTATGTACTTTCTTTTATACTTATTCACTTTTCTTCCTGCTTGCTACAACTAACACCTAAATTCGACAGAGTAATATGGGTAGTATACTCAAAGAATTTTAAGTTGCGAAACAATCTCAATTGACATCGAATCCAACTTCGGGTGGTATTTCATTGGATCCTTCGCTTCCGTACGCGTTATTTCGAATCCACCTGGATACATCGACCCCATTCCTGAGTATATTTCTTCCAGTTTATTTGCATTCTTCTTTAAACGTCTTATTGACTTTATTTCTACGGCCTTTAAAGGCCCTGTTCCCAATTCTTCATTTCATATGCCTCCGTATGTCTTTTTACGAAAACGGAATAATTGAACAGGGCCAAACTTTGGATTTGAAGCAAGAAACCGTTTCCGTTTGAATAGCTCTCCAAGAAACAAGCTGCGTATTTGAGTCCCCGTTAACTAGTTTCTCTTTGCAAGTAAAGTTTCTTTTTTCTTTTAGAGCATGATTTTCGATGGGTGTTTATAACTCGATTTCTGATGCAACAAGGCCTTTCTACTGTCACTGGTTTCCTTGAGTTTTGGCTCGGTGACATGGTCTACCTTCCTAACTGCTGGCAACCAGAAAATGCTATCGCAATCATACTTCTCCCATTGCTTCTTGCTGCAGCAATCTTGTAAGCATTCTTTTTGAGATTTATCAATCATTTGATTGAGCGATGCACAGCATCGATTGCAATCAATACTAGGTGAAAGAAACATGATGATCGTTTTATAGTATTCTTTTTGCTTATTAACTAATCATTTAGAATGTGATTTAATGATGCACATTAGTGTTTAACATATTCATCATCAGTATATCTGGATGAAGTGGTTTGTATTACATGCCAAAGTGTCAGATGATGTATTAGGGTTTTTTCTGTATAGTGGTAGCGGGTATGAGTGGGAAGGGAAGGATTGGTATGGAACGTGGTTGATCAAAACAGTTACTGGGATGAGTTGCATTGCAGACATTTATTCGTTCTACAACCTCTTCAGTTCTACACAGAAAAGTGTCTTTTATTACATACCTAGTGTGTTTTTCTTTGTTTTCCTATTCATGAAATCCCCCCTTTTTTATTCAAAATTGCTAGGACTTAAACTAAGATTCTAGTCCCCTTGTAGACTTAACGGCGATTTTTCAGTTCTCACCTTCTTTATTCTAACCAAAAACCAGGTATTTTATACATATTACAAAAACGTAGATTTTTTGAGAAAAAGTACAGTCGTTACAAACATGTATTTGGAAGTTCTTTGTCACATGTACCTATGGCTACCGATATTTTATATTGCTAACTTTAAGTAGAAAATTGTTTCTTTTACTTTTGTCTCGTGCTTCATTCATCCTATTGCTGGCTGGTGCAATTTCTTGATTCCTAATGCTCCATTATTTGCTTAGTTTGTAATCAAATAGGCAAAACTACGATAATTGTTTGAAAGAATTCCTTCTTAAATATGCCAAAGTCATATATTTTAATGTGCTAAATTCGCCTTCCGTGCATTGCTTGTGTTACAAACCAATTTACAGCTGTTTGACTCAGAGTGAGTCAGTTTTAGTTAACTAGATTCTTAGTTTGCGCAAATACAACTCAAAAACTCGCCTTATCAACTGCGTACTTAAGAATATCCGCAATTCGGATCTCACTAATCTACTTTAAAAGTTCTCCTATTTCCTCTTCACCAACCTTTATCTTGTCATCAAAGGATTCTCAAATCTTTCCCCTAAACTTTTTTCATCAGACATCCATACATTCATTCATATAGTGATCAAATAATTCTCAAAAAAGGATAAGATTTCAATCGGAGCGGCAATGTAAAAGCCATGAAAACCCCATTTTCCTTCAATGCAGTCATTTTTAAACTCCAAGTCACTTGATATTCATCTATTTGTCTGACATGAAGTGATTTTTTTTCTGTTGTTCATTTTAAGTTTCATCTTGTCGATAGACAGTTCATGTATTTCATTATAATATCGATCGTAGTTCGGTCATCGGCGGCTTTCTGTCTGACAAACTACGAAGAAGAAAACCACTTGTGATTGGATCAGGTACGCTAATTTCTGTCAAATTGACGAATTTTTCTTTCCGGACATTCTTTATCAGTTTATCAGTCCATTTAAAATTCAATATTTCAATTTTGAACAATGAAAAATAGGAAATATTTGACTACTAGAACAAGTTTTATTTAATAAAACAAGGTATTACAACGAAATTTAATTTTCTCTTGACATAAGTGGGTAATCTTAGTTAGCCGCCACCCCAATTGCTCATTTTATCATTGCCTTATCCGAAAATTCCGTTGTCCTTTTTAAGCTAAACTCTGTTAGCAAGTCTGAGAATATACCAAAGCCTTTGTGGTGAACTGGACCTTTCTAGTAAATTTTTAATAATGCTAAATAAGTAGAACACGCTAGACAAGTTAACTAATAAGAAAATAATTCTAGAAACTTCTAGAGTTAGCCTTATGTAAGATGCTGTAACTTGCTTATTCAAGATTGTATTCCTCCAAACGTGATATTGTACGAGTTTATTCTAGAAATTTCTTGTTGAAGAGTGTAAAAGGGTAACGTAGCTTGCTGTAGGCATTCAGTTTTTAGTTGAGGATTCGATGGATACATAAACACGACGCATTGTTTATATCTTTGGAGAATAACTTTACGGGCCTAAGCTGGAAAACGTACCTTATCATAGCGTTGAAAGAGACGCACTTTTGTGAATCTATTCAGTGTGTCACAGGGAATAAACATTTACACCAACGCGGCCTTGGATTCTCCACACCTTCTCGTAGGGGAATCTTACCCAGACTCTACTCGTTTTGCAGCCGACCAAAGTACGATTTTATCAACCAACTATCACGTCCATAAACCTGTCAGCCGGGTATTTTTCGTCTTATTTGTCTAAAGCCTGATTTAGACGAGCCTAATTTTTCGTGCGAAGCGAATTTTTCGCGACGAATTTTTCAACTGCGAATTGTTCTCTCCAATTCGAAGTTCATTTGACACTGGCAGAAATTTTTATGCGAATTCGCTGCGAATATTACAAAAAATATAGCGACTGTCCGAAGAGTGATCTTATCAGAAAGCTTAAAATTTTAAATTTATCAAAAAAGCGAGCAAAACACCAAAAAGCGATACTGGATTAGAAAAATGTATTCAGGACGTCTTCAGAAGGGGGAATTCCATCTTTCGGTAAGAGAGGATCACGTTTACATTTATAAGACCAGTATAACTTCTTCAAATACTTTCAAAGGTCGCTATCGAAGCTTGCAAGAGCATGTGAGATCCTGTTAGTGCATCTTCTTAAAACTGTTGCTGTTGAGCAGGCCAAAAAGCAGCCGAAAAATCAGCAATTTGAAGAAATTCTTGCCTAATTATTTATTTCCGACATATTGGTAGAACGATGAAACTTTCAAGCCAATTTTCGTCAATTTGAAATTCAAATGTTTGAATAATAATCTGATATGAATCCACTTACATGGATTATGTACGAGGAACAGGAAATGAATAATTACCAACTAATTTTATTGACGTTTTAAAGGGGAGAGTGTCTGAGAAAAAGAATACGGAAAGACGTAGGCCATCTGAAAACAAAACAGAATTCAGGTGTCTTCAAATGCTGTTCTGATTGGTTTATTTTTCAAGGCGAAAAATTTTGCAGCGAAAAAGTAGGAATGGTTGCTACTTTTTCGCTGCGAATTTTCTAATCTCTACCTTTGAGCTTATTTTTTGCGCACTCGCGGCGAAAAATTTGCTTCGCACGAAAAAATTCGTCTCGTGTAAATCAGGCTTAAGAGATGATAGAATGAATCTTTATTGAATGAAGTATCCAGAAGCTATTGAATGGAGCCCTGATGAGCAAGAGGGTGCTTGTAATGTCTTGCAAGAGGGTCGTTTGTCTTTCTTTCCCCCAAAAATAACATAAAGGTTTCTTCTGCTTCCGGCGAAATTTGTGACATTTTATTGCGTTTCTGCAAATTAGCGCCTGTTTTTTCACAATATTTCTATTGATTCTGGCTGACCAGCCACCAAGGGTATTGTTAAACTTAAAGTGCTTTTGCTTATAAAAATAACGATTTTTTTCTTTATTAATTCCAGCTGTTCTGATGGCTATTTGTTCGCTCATACTCAGTGGGCTCAAAGGAAAATACGCTTTCTATGCAGCTGTACCCGTTTTCCTGACATTCGGTAAGGCTTTGATAATCTAAACAGGACCCCGAATAGAAGCTTTCAATGCCATATCTTACTTCATATTCTACTCCCTAAGCTATTTTGTTTTTTGCTTGTATATACGAATAAATCTATTCCAATTGTAATATTTGATATTCCACTCCCCGACGCTAGTTAGGAAGCTCACTCTGTGTAGAGACACTCAATTCCAACAGTGCTATTTAGGTCCTAAACTGACACATCTGTCAATTGGTTGCTCTGGTATTTAGCGTAGGATAAGTAGCAGTCGAACTTCAACAGTGGAACTGTTACAAATGAAGATTGATTGAACAAATCTCGTGATTGTGAAGAATTCAAAACTCTACGTCTCTGTTCTATTTTTTGCATTAAATTTCTCAACGTAGAATTATTTCATTCATTATTTCATTAAAGGGTCATTGAATGAGACATCATCTTAATTTGAAAGGATCCTCTGAAGCCTTCTTGTGTCTTTGTTGTTTTGTCTTTAGTCAAGCAGATGGTCTTGTTCTCAGTCAAGCCTCTTAAGTAGTTCTGTTTTTGCACCCCTCTAAAGTAGTTCTGATGCGGTATCCTTGAAAATATTTGCACCAGAAGTTGAAGCATGTCTTGTTCTATTAGCTTTTAAACTATTGTGATCTAGACATTTGTCCTTAATTTCCCTGACTTAAAAACCGACAAAGTAAAGAACGTTGATAAAATTCAGTTTAAATCTGTTTACTGCATAAATTTCTCTATCAACCTCCCTCGAAGATATTTTCATATAAATGCGCGGCGACCATGTTCCAGGAAGATACTGCCTGCATCTTTGAAGACATTTTCTCACCAACACTCTGTCCAGCTGCTCTTGGTTTTGTTGAAAAGTGCAGTAGCCTGCCATAGAAATTCCGAACAAGATTGAGCTCAAAGCCTAGTTTTGCTACAGAAATCTTGCTAGATCGGTTAAAAAAATAATATGAGTTAGAGGTAGATGTCTCCAAAGAACGAAATGTCAGGCAAATTTTGCCAGTGGAACTTAGAATTTCCATTCATAGAGACAAGTCAAACGTCATTCTGAGTTTTTGCAAGTATATTATTTTATATTGAGAAATTATAGCTTATATATAAACATCAAATCTAGCCCATGAATTGTATTTTTGTCATATATGAACATATGATAAATGCTGTTAAATTCACAATTTTAAACCCTATTCAGAATATATTTGATGTTTGTAACTCCACAGGTTTCCAATAGTAGTGATCTTATTGTACCGTAATTAAACATATAAATTGTTGCTACTATCATAATATGATCTGCTCTTCTCACTTTTTAGGTGTCGGCTTCGGAGCCTACTCTGCCGTTGATTTCGCTTTGGTTATGGATGTTCTACCCGAAGAGAAGGACAAAGCGAAAGATTTAGCAGTCTGGCACCAGGTATGTCAAAATGATCTCCTTGATAAGCATCCTTCCTCATGATTATATTCCAGTCGTAAAAACACATGCAATTTTCAGAAGATAAAAACTTTAGATAACACTTACTTAAATTCTACATTTCTGCACTCTTTATTATATAAACCAGATAATTTATGTAGAGGCTGGATGTTCTTATTTTTTGGATATTGGAATCTCTGTTCTTCCTGATATTGTCTTATTTCAACATTGATTTTTATACAGCTACATACTATCAAATGCTTCTAAGACCACTGAATAACAGTTTTGCCTGACATTTTTAGTAGCAAAGTTGATTTTTGAATAAAATCTAACAATTGGAGAAAATGTTTAATAAAATTGTTTTTTTTCCACATTTTTCATCATTTCTTATTTTTTTTGGAAATGGGGCTCCGGTGCTCTTATAAAGTATGTTCTTGTAAAAACGAGTGTTTTCTTCATGATAAAATGCAGCGTTAGTTCCTGGCTGTGTTGAGCCTTTGCTACTAATTTCTTTTAAAAGCTAGCCCAGATGTTACACGATTTGTCAAGCCCCAGTCATACACCCTCAAAGCTTCTCAATTGATGTAGACCTGATGGTGTTTGCTCTTTTCAAATTAAATGTTTTTTTCTAGGCACTGGTTCTGCCTCAAGCAATCGCAACACCGATTGGTGGAATCGTTTTGGACACTTTCGAACACTATGGTTGTCGTATTGGCCTCGGCTATATTGCTTTGTTCATCATTACATCGGTTTATTTTGCTGTGAGTGGCTACTTTGTAACGAAAATCAGACGCGCTAAATGATAATTGGAAGGTGAATGAAAGTGTAAATGTTAGCCATGTATTTTAACATGAATTTTATTCTATTTAAGGTCATGTTTTTATAACACGCAATAAATGATTTAAGTCTTTTGTAAAGGTATAAACACCAAATGAAGTTATAAATGGAGCAGAGAAAGTTTTTCTTTCAAGCGTGTGATTACGTCTTTGGAAATATGAAAAAGATACCGATCCAAGATTGTCGATTTTCCCAAGCCATGAGGCTCACATTTTGATAGTTTTTTGAAGAAAAACATTTGGAAAAATTTGATCATTTTTTAAGCCTATTGTCTTTCTTCTTTCACAATGATTGAAGCTTCCACAATGTCGCTGGTTTTTTTCGAAAAAAACGATATTTACTCCAAAATTAAATTTAATTTCTGTTTATTTTAAAGTTATGTATCCAAAATTAACTAGTTTCTACAATTTTGTTGTTGAAAAAATGATGATTTTCCAAAGCCTATAGTTTCACTTTTTTATCAAAACTGATCCATCCACGATATCGTTGTTTTTAAGGAAAAATGATATTTATTCAAGAACTAAAGTTAATTTCTGGTAATTCTAATTAGATCGAAGCAAATTAACTAATTTTTAGGAAAAATTTTTTTGAAGCATTTCCTTGTTTTTCCTAAGTCAATAAACCTTACTTTTTTACGAAGACTGATCCATCAATTATATCGTTGGTCTTTTCAAGAAAATGATATTCATTCAAGAACCAAAGTTAATTTCTTTCAATTCTAATTATATAAAAGCGAATAAACTAGTCTATAGGAAAAAGATTTATAGATAATTTTCATGATTTTCATAAACCTATAGCCCTACTTTTTTGCCAATACTGTTCCATGCATTATATCTATGTTTTCTCAAAACGATTATTTTCATTGAAGCACTTTATTTAATTTCTTTTTAGTCTAATGATCTTAGAGCAAATTGACTAGTTTTTTGTTACATTTTTACCGAAACTGATCTATCTATTTTATCGTTGCTTTTTCGAAAAAAGGATTTTATTCTAGAACCAAAGTTAATTTCTGTATATTCTAATTATGTTAATGAAAACTAACAACTTTCCAGGAATTTTTTTTTGGAAAAATTAGATGATTTTTTTAAGCCTATAGTCTTACTTTTTTACCGAAACTGACCTATGCATTTTATCGTTTTTTTTCTTCAAAAAAGCTATTTATCCAAGAACAAAAAACTAATTCCTGTTTATTCTAATTAGATTAAATCAAATTAACAAGATTATAAAAACAATTTGTTTGAAAATTTTTGTCCTACTTTTTTACCCAAACTGACCTACATTAACTACATAAAATTTCATCGTGACAAAATTTTGGAAAAATATTTTGATGAAATTTTCTTCGATGAAGTTTATCCGACGAAAATTTATTATATTTTTGTTGTTGATGTATGTTATATCGTTGTTTTCTCAGAAACAGGATACATGATAATTAGCTAATTCCTGTTTATTCTAATTAGATTAAATCAAATTAACAAGATTATAAAAACAATTTTTTTGAAAATTTTTGTCCTACTTTTTTACCCAAACTGACCTACATTAACTACATAAAATTTCGTCGTGACAAAATTTTGGAAAAATATTTTGATGAAATTTTCTTCGATGCAGTTTATCCGACGAAAATTTATTATATTTTTGTTGTTGATGTATGTTATATCGTTGTTTTCTCAGAAACAGGATACATGATAATTAGCTGTTTATTCTAATAATAAAAAAGCAAATTAGAAAGTTTTTAGAAAAAAAGATCTTTGGAGAAATTTGATGATTTTTCGAAGCTTTTAGCCTTACTTTTTTTACCGAAACTGACCTGTGTTATATCGTTGTTTTTTGAAAAAAAATGATATTTATTGAAGAGCTAAAGCTAATTTATTTTATTCTGATTATAGTTAAGCAAATAATTAAGTTTTTAGAAACAATTTCTTTTTAAATTTGATGGTTTTCCTTAGCCTATAGTCTTACTTTTTTACCGAAACTGACCTATGTGTTATATCATTGTTTTCTCGAGAACAGGATATTTATTCAACAACTAAAGTTATTTTCTGTTTATTCTAATCATAATAAAGCAAACTAAAAAGTTTTTTGAAAAAAGATTTTTGGAATAATTTGATGATTTTCCTGGGTCTATAGTTGCACTTTTTTGCCAAAACTAATCCATGCATAAAATCGTTTTTTCCAAAAAAGGTATTTATACAAGAACTAAAGATAATTTCTATTTATTCTAATTATATTAAAGTAAATTAACATGTTTTTAGAAAAAAATTTTTGGAAAAATTTGGTGATTTTCCTAAGCTTATGGCCTTATTTTTGTGCCAAAACTGATCCACCCACGATATCGTTGTTTTTTAGAAAAAATGATATTTATTCAAGAACTAAAGATAATTTCTGGTAATTCTAATTAGATCAAAGACTAAAGTTATTTTCTGTTTATTCTAATCATAATAACGCAAATAAAAAGTTTTTTGAAAAAACATTTTTGGAAAAATTTGATGATTTTCTGAAGTCTATCCATTATATCGTTGTTTTCAGGAAAAAAATTTTTTGGAGAACTCCATTTAATTTGTTTCTGTTCTAATGGTATTAAAGCAAATAAACTAGTTTCTATTACAAAAAAGTTTGAAAAATTGATCGATTTGCTTAATGATGTATCGTTACCAAGATTAATCCATCCAATTTTTTGTTGTTTTTTTCGAAAAAATTACTTTTATTGGAGATCTAAAAAGTAAATGTCTGGTTATTCTAATGACCAAAAAGCACATTAATTAGTTTCTAGGAATGCAGACTGATCCATCTATTATATCGTTCTAAAATACTGCTGTTTTCTAAGGAAAGTACTTCTTTTAAAAGGCTAAATACAGCCTCTAATGATATAAATTCTTAAAATTTCCTTGAAAACGATTTTTAGCCAATATCCTTACTTTTTGATCAATAATTGACCCGTCTAAAAGATAGTTGTTTTTCAAAAAATATCACTTCAATTCCTAAACAAAGTTAAATTCATGTTTTCTCTGATGATATTTAAAAGGCAAACTAAGCAGATTTTAAGTGAATAAAAATTTTGGAAAAATTTGACTATTTTTCTAAGCCTTTAGCCTTGCCTTTTCAGCAAAAATCACTCCTTTTAAAATGTCGTAGTTTCTTTAAAAAATACGACTTCTATTCTAGATGTAAATTCAACGAACCAGGAAAAAATCTTTATCAACATACTGCCACAGTAGTTGCATGCATCTTTTCTAGTCATCTATTTTCATTACTTTTGTTTGAAGGTGATTTGATTTTGATCAGCTTTTCAATTTGTTTCCATCCGAATTTTCGAGTTATTTTAAGACAAACGTTTCTCGAAAAAAATTGTTTAGAATTTTTCATGAAAATAGTTTCTGACGTCAAAATTGGTTCATTTTGTTTCTCTAGTGATCCATTTTGTTGTTTGTAACTTTAAAGTGAAATTGTGAAAGGTTTTATTCAGAAAAAAGGATCTAAAAGCTCATTAAATTAGCTATTTCTAGTCTCAAATTTGTTTGTTTTACCAAACCTAACGGCTCTCTTGCCAAAAAATCTTGAAGTTAATATTCTGATTTGATTTGTTTTACATAATAGCTGGCTTTTCCTAAAACCTACTTGTTTTTTTATGAGAACCAATTTGTTAGAGTACAAACCTCAATTTGGCAAAATTTTAGAGCAAGTAAAGAACGGTCTAATTGTGAACTACGCTTACACAGGTTTTTCAATTTTTTGCCATGACCTGTTAAACATTGTTTGTAAAATCATTGTAATGTAAATAATTATTGAGGCTATTATCTTGCAAAACATTCTAGTTCGGGATATACCTTTCATGGCAGGATATATCATTATCTTATGTTATCAAAAACAATAAATTTGTTATACTCTTTCTATATTGTTTCCCAGGAAAATATAATTTCTTTCCAAATTCTGCCCATTAATAGTTTAGAATCAAATTTAGACCAATCTAGCTTGAAATTTGGGCAGTTTCATGAACAGCTGGCCTAGTCATCACTGCTCGTTCTCACGTAGAAGAGATTAACATATGCGTCTGTTTTTCTACGTATTCAGTTCAGTTCAGTTCAGTTCAGATTTTAAATTCCATTACATACAATTCAAGAATATTATTGACAATACAGACAGAAAAAGAAAAAAAAACTACAAAGATATAAGTCATGTTACTGAATGAGGACAAGTTACTGTTACTGAAAGAGGAACAAATGAATTGTAAGCAATGAAATACTTAAAAGAGGAGCCTCCTCAATAGGTGAACTAATCGAGGAGGGAGCCCCACTATCCTAAAATGTTATTAAATGAGTAAGGGTGGATTTGAATAATCTGAAAAATAGACACTTAAGCAATTCCTACGTAAAATTGTACAATATATCAACATAGCTCATGTATAACTAAGTGGATACACATATCAACAGATGAAAAGTTTTCTTTGAAAATTGATAGCAACTTCAGCTACTGGTTTCTACTGGTTAGTATAAACGTCTTACCTTAGATTTTTACAAATTCTCATCTGACAATCCTAAGATAATCTTTGCAATGCATCTTTGAATTCGGTTTGCTTTCCTTCTCCGTGGCATCCGAAACAGGAGTTGCTTTGTACCAGGGAAATCAGAGAACGACAGGTCATTTCTTCTTTGAAATTTCTAAGACCCATTTTTAGATGAAAGCATTTACGGAAATTTTAGGCATGCGAGGGTATCGTGAAATCTCCTTGTTTCGACCACCGACAAAATCTCTGGAATATGAGTACATTCCTCCAGGTCAGACATCTTTAGGTCTAGTAGAGTCGATTTAAATATTTAAAAATTTAATCCTAACCTAGCCGATATCTAATTTGCAAGGGCAGCCCGGCAAAAAAGCACCTTTCTGCTGAGAATTGGTTGTCTCGGCAACCTGCTACTCCACACATCTCTCAACTTGTGGCAGAAAGTGATGCAACCAAAGGTCTTCAGCCCAGCTGCAAAGAAAAGGATACCTTATGTCATAATAGCGCAGGGTTTCTATTTTCAAACGAGGGAGGGGAGAAAGAAGGTAGTAGCAATTTACCAAATATGACATTAAGGCCGCATTAGACACAAGGGTAAGCAGTGGCGCAGTATTACCTAGGGTGCACCAAACATAGAGCCTATGGACCATAGGAACTTTTGCTTAGGCCTAGGTGCTTATTATGACACCTAATTTGCTTTATGTACAATATGTGTACAAAATTCACCACAATCAAGCGATTTCTCAGCATATTTCTACAGAAAGCACGGGGCCAAGCCGCCTTCTTTGAAAGGGAACAAACAACGCCAGAAAGATTGTGAATTCTTAAGTCTTCATTTCATCAGCATCAATAGTATCAACGTATTATATTACGAAAGTATGTAACATAAAATTATTACATTTAAATGTCGGCTGAATCACTGAAAGGAGCAGACAGAAACAGCCCAAGATCTGTGAAAAAAACAATGAAATTATGTAATATGAAGGGTCGCTAATCGGTTTTCAAAGGCTTAGATCATGTCTTGACACAAACGACCAGTGAACTTAAACAAATTTATGAAACACATTTTAGGCATATTGGCTTAACTGTCCATAAAATGATGGCTTTGTGTGTAACAATAAAAGGTTTCTTTCGAATCGGTTAATCTTCGAATTTAAGGGACTATGATATAAATGATTTGATCAAGAAGACACATTCTTAAATACACTCAATTCCTTAAAGCAAACTGGAAATCGTTCATTTGATGCCTAGAATTACAAAAAGTTTTGAAATTTTTTTGGTATATTTTTCAGTAAAAACCAAAATGGCACAGAAGATACTGAGAAAATTGAGTGTGACTTTATTTGGAGGGTTTAGCAACATTATCAAAACATGTTTTTGAGCACCTTAATGGCAGCACCAGGCAACTTTATAAAAAAGGTGTCATTGAGCCTAAGCAGATAGATGATGAAAAAACTCTTACCCACCCGTTAACGAATAACGAAATAAAGATACAAAATTGAATGGTTCGAACTTTGGCATCGACAAAAAATGAACTTCAAATTTTGAAAACAAAATGAACATGATTCACAATAACGACAAACCTGGCATATCCAATTTAATGTCTACCTTTTCAAGATCGATTCTAGATCTTCTGTAAACATCACTTATCCAGGAGCTTCAGTTTTCAATTTCCCTAAAAATGGATCAAGCAATATTCAGAAATTCGCCATTCTCTGTTTTTATTGTGAACTGAGAAGATCTTAAAACATTTCCGAAACTGTAAGTAATTTGACTATCAGCGTTACATAGGAGAGTGATTGGATTATAAGACAATGTATTCTATTTTAGGATTGACATTTGAGGTATAAAAATGCTAGATTTCGTATTAGTCACGTGCCAGATCAGGGAATTATTAGACAGAGCTCTCCAAAGATGATACAAAACAAAAGCTGAAAATCTTAAGGCTCTGTCAGATTGAGATTATGAGAGCACCTGTTCACAATGAGAATCTGTCCCATAGAAAATTAAAAACTAAATTGGAAAAAGTAGCTTGTAGAAGTGAGAGAGCCAATAACCCGGCTATTAAAAATCTCGCTGCCATAACACTCCTGTAAGTGTAAAAACTAAACTACAGAGATATTCACCTGAAGTTCAATCGGCTTTCTGAATTTCGTGTTGCCTTTTGTCGGAGCCAACGTTGCAGAAGAACAGGCATAGTTGGTGGGAGATCAATTAAATTGAAAAATCCACGAATTCCTTGCCCAAATCGATCCATGCTGGAATAAATCAAACACTTAAAACAAGTAGATATTCTTCTTAAACAAAAAAGTAGATGAGAATCTTATGGCTGAAAGAAAGGCTGCAGATAGGCAATAGACACTGATGAAAATCAGTACTGAAAAGTATAAAGACTGTTGCTTTACAAATAGTTTTAACACAAAAAAATCCTCATTAAATTCGATTAAACCAAAAAGTTCATATCCGAACTGAGACCAAGAACACTTGCACAATATGAAAGTGTTGAAATGTCTTTCTTTGGCAATCTAGATCTGAAACCAACGTTCTCTAAAAAATAAATCTGGAATCTATCGATGCTACCTTTCTTAGTCGCATGAGAAAGATTACACCACAGCCCATGTACGTTCTGAAGACAATTTTGGGTAGCTTCAGTGAATTTTATGCCTATATTTTGGAAAAAAGGCCTCAGTGATTTTTGAAAAAATCCATGACCCCAGACCAGAAAAAAGTTCAAAAATTTTGAAATTTTTTAAAAATTTTTTTTACTCGAAACAAACTAAAAAGCCTTAATGTACGTTCCAAACACCATTTCGGGTAGTTTCAGTGACTTTCACGCTCACATTTTGAAAATAAGGACGGAGTGATTTTTGAAATAATCAATGACCCTGGACCTGCAAAAAAAATTCAAAAACTTTCAAATTTTTCAAAATAACGTTTTTTACTCAAAAAGACCTATGAAGCCTTAATGTACGTTCCGAACACCATTTCGGGTAGCTTCGGTGAAACTTTTGCTTATATTTTGAAAATAAGGACTAAGTGATTTTGGAAAATTCCATGACCCCAAACCTGCAAAAAGTTCAAAGACCTTGAAATTTTTCAAAAAATTTCTTTACTCGAAAGGACCTAAAAAGGCTTAATGTACGTTCCAAACACCATTTCTGGTAGTTTCGGTGAAATTTTTACTTATATTTTGAAAATAAGGACTGAGTGATTTTTGGAAAAATCCATGACACAAGACCTTCAAAAAAGTTCAAAAATTTTGAAATTTTTTAAATTTTTTTTGCTTGAAACAAACTAAAAACTGCTTGAAAAAGTCTTAATGTACATTGCAAACACCATTTTGGGTAGTTAAAGTGAATTCTATGCTGATATTATAAAAATAAGGACTTAGTGATTTTTGAAAAAATCCATGACACCGGACTTACAAGAAAGCACAAATATTATGAAATTTTTTAAAAAAATTTTTTTGCTTGAAACAAACTAAAACCCTTAATGTACATTTCGAACACCATTTTGTGTAGTTACAGTGAATTCTATGCTGATATTTTGAAAATATAGACTTAGTGGTTTTTGAAAAAATCCATGACCATGGACCTACAAAAAAGTTCAAAAATTTTGCCAACAATTGTCAGGCTAAATATTCATAAAACCTTTCAAATTGAAAAAAAACTTAATCTTTTATGACTCAAGGAACAAGGAAATGTGTCCACAAAACAAAACTAGTGAAATTAAACTATTCAATGTGAGAGCTTTTTGCCATTTTGTGAAAAGTCAGTTGAGAAATGAACCAGGGTGGAATCCATGTGAAGCTCACACCCAACATAGCCAAGAAAACAATAGAAAGACAATAAAAATTGTTAGTCTATGCCGGATGTCTCCAGCATTAGCTACATGGATTCCACACTGGAACTAACCATGGTTCAGCAATGGGACAGCAATGGTCAGGCTTTGACCTAGTCATTCATGGTAAAATGATAACAAATACAGAAAATTGTTCTATTTTCTTTTTTTTTCTATTTAGGGTAACTTCTTACACAGTCCAGAATAATTATTCTCAAAGAACAAACAAGTTAAGTTCATTGCAGGCAAAATCTTTTTTCATTGATCAACCATTGTCACTAATCGTGGTCAGAACTTGTCAGAATCATGGCTCAACCATGGTAGGACCATTGCAAACTATGGTTAGGCCATGAACTATTGTTGGGTTTTTGTAGGGGTAAAAGTGTAACCTCAGTGAATTTGTTGTCTTTCAAGAATCAAACTGCTAGCCAATGACAAAATTTAGTTATTACAGCTAAATATATGCAAAATGTAACAAAATGTCTCTTAGTAACTAAAAACATAAATGTTACTGCTGATTTTAAGCTGCAAGGTAGGTTGTAACATTTGGTAGATAATTTTCTTACATTGGACATTCTATGTCAACCATTTCCAGCAACATAAAGTTTAGGACCAGTGCATGATGCAGTATAAGCAGAAATTTAATGTAAAGAACCGGCCTTCCTCAATTGCTATTCCAATTTTCCCTCTTAATGCAATAATAAAGGAACTGTTAGAAAAAAAGAGTCAGTCGAAATGTGATGCTGCTTCGCGCTTCTCAGTGAACTGGTTTGAACCTCGCACCCTGGCAACCTTAGCCACAAATGCCAGTTTGCAGGTTGCGTTTTGGGTTCCCTTTTCATAATCAACTACCGGCATTAAAAATACCATAATTTGCACAAATGCCACTTTGCCAAAAATAATAAGGTGAGAAAATAAGTTGGCAACATACCGCAACGAAATTGCTGAGATTTTCTTCATGATGATACCAAGCTCGTGTCGCAAGCGCCCTCTTTTAAATCCTTACCAGAGCAGCATTCTTCGTACTATATAGCATTTTGCGTTTAAGTTAATTGTGAATAGATGTGTCCAAGATTGGTCGATAAGAACAAGGGAATGAAACTGCAATCTCGACCTTCGTCCATGGCCGCCTCGTGCAATGGAACACCATGTTGTTAATTCCCGCCCTTTTCGTTGGCTGAAAGGCTGGAACCGAGGCTACAACAATTTAAAGGATATTCTAAGATATTTTTAAACTTAAAAAAGGTTCATATTCACGTAAGAAAAGTTTCTTCTTCTCTTAATCTTTATCTTCTTCTTAGTTTTCTTCTTCCGTAGACGCAGAATTTTTTAAAACAGATAAAAGTAATGGCGTTTTAAAAAAAATCCACCACCGTGTCCACTTATTTTAGTTCCTTGGTTTTGCTAACTTAGGGTACTATGATATTCTTCAATCGGTATAAACGATAAAAAGTGCTCACTTAATGTCACAGTAGCTGTTGTTGAATTCCTTACTTTATATCCTGAAAGAGGAAATAACTGGAAACAACTACAAATGACACTTTCATGCAACATGCTGACAGAGAATGTCGAAAATATTCACGTAGGGAATTACATGCAGCTGTTAATACTTTGTGGAATGAATTCCAAGCCCTTTTACCAAAGGCAGCATTGAAGATAGTGAGCACATAACTGCACATCAACATAATGGTGATCAAAGCCTACTTTCCACTGAGCGAAATATTGTAGTGGAATTAGATACAAAAACGGTCTAACCCGGATAAAAATAATATAAAGCTGTAATTTGGCACAGATGTTCTATACTAAGTTGGAAATGACCAGAAAAAAAGCTCTATCAATTGGACATTGGGAATCCCTTCTTTGGGCAAATACCATAATGGCGCACTGATCAGAAGTGGTTCAAAATTTTAATGTTGCTAGAACCACATAGTATTAACATCTTTTGAAAGATGATTTCATGCTGAATAACTTTTATTTAACATACGTACCCTTAGAATATGAAAATTTAGTGGTGATTGGGCAAAAACAGAAAGCGTGAGGAAAAAATGGCTGATCCTCTTGCTCGATATTTTCATTTGATATCGCAAATTCTATCGATGCAAAATCATTAAGTGTGTGAATAAGATAAAGTATGAAAATACCCACTCAGCCCGGGCTGATTCAACCCGGGCTGACTCAACCCGGGCTGACTCAACCCGGGCTGACTCAACCCGGGCCTACTCAGCCCTGGTCCACTCAGCCCGGGCTGACTCAATCCTGGTCCACTCAGCCCGGGCCCACTCAGCCCGGGCTGACTCAACCCAGGCCCACTCAGCCCGGGCTGACTCAACCCGGGCCCACTCAGCCCGGGCTGACTCAACCCGTGCCCACTCAGCCCGGGCTGACTCTAGTGAAATTGTTTCACTGCAGCAGCAAATTCCGATCAAATCTAATAAAAATATCTAAATATTCAAAACAAAGTAACTCGCGACCGAACCGTCCAAACAACATGATTTTTTCATTACAAACTAATTTAAAGATTAAGATTTCAATTCTGTTAGTTTTTCAAATTTTTTCATTGACATCCTCCATCTTAGTAATTTTTGTTACTAAGACGTAAAAAACACTGCCAAATTCAGTGCAAATTCAAAATGGCTGCACAAAACTACAGCTTGATGCTGGGCCAGTAATATTCCCTTTATGCCCTTCTTTACCAGAAAAAGAGATAACTTCCAAGTCGTAGATTGCGGAAATCTGGCAATTTATCAACGAAACGAGGGAATTCTACACACTTGCCGGACGCAGATTTTCTCAAAATAATACACGGATTGCAGAAATTTCAAAATGTTTAGCGGGATTCTTAACCTGATCCTTGTTGGATAGGATTTCATCATCGCATGTTTTGATTTTGTTAATATATAAGTTGTTCATAAATAAACTTATATACATTCAGAGGTGGCGCCAGAAATCTTCCGACAGAGGGGTTGGAGCTTCCAACAAGGGGGCTAAATTGACTATAATATGTAGTTTTCGTACGCTATTTTGTCAAATTTGCTCTGACAATAGCCTAAAATATCTTCCGATAGGGGGGCTAGATGCTTCCGATGGAGGGACTGTAGCGCCCTAGCCCCCTCTGGCGCCACCACTGTATACATTCTATTGCCCAGTTGCCCCCTTTCTGCTATTTTTACCAGAAAGTACTTATTTCCACATTGTAAGGGCATGTGTGTTGAATAAAAGTTGTTCAGCATGAAACTGTCTTTCAGAATGTGTACATACAATGTGGTTTTAGCGACATCAAAATTTGAACCCCTGCTGATCAGTGCGCCATATAGGATTTGCCCAAATCACGAATTCTCAATGTCCAATTTATGTGGTTTTTTCTGGTTATTCCCAGTATCGTATGGAACCTCTGTGCCAAATTACAGCTTTTTATTATTTTTGTCCGGGTAAAATCGCAATTCCACCACACTAGACGTGTAATGCACATTGAGCCAATCCCACCAGCATCTAGCCAGCACCATGTCCTTCAAAGTCAGTACTGCCTCCCTCGTTCCCTTCTGTCAGCCACCTTTCCAAGACTTACTTTCTGAAAATAAGCACACTGGAAAGATTTTATGAATAAAAAATAGTTGACCGGTCTATCTTTATCTCTAATAAAGCATGGTAACAATAAAATGAAAAATCATTGGCCCACGAAAAAATCTACATGTTTTTCTGGCCAGGCACTCGAAATACTTGAGAACCCCTGGTCTAGGGAATTCTCTGCGTGTTCGTGACTGATCTCCATACGACATTGAGTAGTTTGATTTGCGATACTACCCTCTCAAAATTCCCAGCTTCCAGACACTTTAACTATGTTTTTATTTCTGTGAATTTCATGTTACTTTGAATCTGTACCGAAGCCAACATATTGAAAGGCAACAAAATTAGTCACAAACAATTATCACCAAGCATTTTTAGATTACTAAAATTTCACTTCATTTTGATCTCAGGGTATTCACTTAGTACCCTGAATACCCGGACACTACGCCACTGATGTCGCAACAATCTGGGTCAAGCTAACTAATACTGGCCGAAGCAAAATTGGCTACTAGGGTTTCTTATTACCCATGTAGGACTTAAGATAGTGCTTTGAGCTGAAAATACCTGTTAGCTGACAAAAAACATGGCGCTCCTTTGGTGCTACTTTGGCGGTACTTTGGCGCTTTTCAGAACATTTCCTAAATTTCTGCCTGAAACACGTTGGTCAGAGCATTTCAAAATCACAAATAATGTCAATAACAATTTTGGGGGCAATATTGCAGTATCTAGACACGCACTCCTTTAATCAGGAGCTGTCGAAGTAGGAATGTTCTGTTATGTTTAAAACATGCAATTCTTGAGTGAGCCTACAGAAATATAGAATATTGCAAAAACAAGCGCTGAAAACTGATTCAAAGTCAAGATCATTGAGTCTTAAATGCGAATACAGCAACTTTGGCAAAGGATTGCTGTATTGGCTCGAAGAGGATGAGGAAAATAAGATGTTAAGTTTTGTAAATTGCTTGCTGGTGGACATTCTAAACCCAGTAAACAGTCGTGAAGCAGCTGCAATCTTCCAGTCAAAATCATGCCACAGTATTGTCTATAGTTTAAGCAGTGCGTGAGGAGCTCAAGGAACGATGTGTAAACTTGACTGAGGCCCGATGCATGGAAATGGTTGCAGCGCTCAGCGAAAAGGGGGCTTTGTTCCCCAGCGCTTTGATGATTTTGTCCCTAGTACTCTCCGTCAGAAAGTCAGTAATAAAGGCTGAAAGCTTCCAATATTTCTGAATCGTAAAAGGTCCTTATACCTCTATACAAATGTGCAGCGAAAGTTTCCTGTTCTGGCAAAATGTTGGAGGAGGTTGGTAAGCAAAATCTTCCCTTGAGTGCTAAATGACGAGAAGCGGCCAGAAGGTGGCAATCCTGGACAAAAATAGTTGAGACTTTTTACATTAAAAATACCTACTTACGATTCCCCTTAAATAGCGATATGGCAACTAAACGAAAATTATGTTAACTCTAAGCAACACAAGGCATGACCTATTCAAACACAAAGTTAAGAATGTGACAAACAAGCAAAAATTAATGAACTTCTAAACTAATGCTCACGAACTGCTTCTCCTTATTCACAACAAGTTTGTTGTCCATGCTTAAACTACGTATTGGCCTTCTTCTTACCTTTCCACTCGAAATCTTTACAATTTGAGCCACGTTAAAAACTGCTCTGTTGGAACTGCACCCTGCCATTCCTCAATTGTGAAAAACAGCACTTTTTATTCAACGGAACTCTCCAAGGACCAATGGCTGATCTGCAAAACACAGAAAAAGTAAAAAGTGCAGCAATACCTCCAATTGGCATGGTACGAGTACGAGTCAATTGTCCAAGGAGAAGTTTCCACGACACAACACCAAACATCAGTTTTTAGGCTTTATAAATACTGAATATTCTCGAAAAGGGGACTTTTTTAACAGCCATAAAAGCCTTCAAGTCCGGTCACATTCTGCCAGTTCTGGTCTAGTCCTTGGTCCCGGTCCAGAATTATCATACAACGTTAGGTGTCTCGAGGCAATTATAATTTGAACTGCCTAAGTAGAGTCCTTGTCTTTTACTTTATACTGTCTTGTAGGAATTGAGTGGCTCTAAAGCGAAAACAGGAGTCATCACCTATTAGCAATATATTTCATCACTTTCTGTGTCCCACCATTTTCTTTGTTTTGGCGCGTGGTAAGTTGATTTCAACAGCAGAAGAGACCACCTAAAGCCAGCACATCACTTCTTTTTCCATAATGATCTTAGAGCCAGAAAAAGGGGACAAGCAGAATAAATTTGGTAGAGAAAGACAAGTTAATTTTTGCAAAATAAAACGACAAGTTGTTTGTTGAAATTTTCAGCAGGGTAGCTTTTCTACAATAAACGATTAATAAACGTAAAAATAACAGAGTTTATAGGAAAATACCTGCAATGGGAGAGAAGGCAATTTTTCCTAGGCATAAGGCCTAAGGTAGTCCACAATCATCAGAGATGGTCATCATAATTCTTGGCACCACTCTCTTGGATCTGCTAGTATCCTCTCTTGATACAGCAAAGTTGCCAAAGCTAAGGATCTATCTGACAGGAATGGTCTTGAAATTTAAAAAAATATAGTATTGTGCTCTATCATCACAAAAATCTAGACAAATTTTTCTGTATGTTATAGGTCAAATAGATAAATTTTATAGGTCTTATTAACAGTATGTCAAGGTCTGACACTATGTTTTTTTCATTATTCATGTCTCCTGTTTCATCAGGAGTTTAGTAACTTATTCTTCCAAACCCACCCTTTTTATTACTTATTTTTCAGAAGCAACGCTGAATCTGGAATTTTTTGCAATTCCTGCCACCCCTAAAATACAATCAATCAGTTCATTATTGCTGCAATGGCTCAAAACTCATGTTTTAACCCTCTTACAAAATCTTGAACATCGAACTCAAAGAATCTCACAGGATAAACAAGCTATTTTTTATGTCTTGTAAAAGATTCAACACTCGAACCAACGATTCACTTACATACAAGAGGATTACTGTACGGATTGTAAAAATGTTTGCTGTGCAGAAATCACTGCCGATGTTAAAGGTGCTTAAGTGCTTTCTATTCATTCCCGTAAATGGCTTACCGGTTTTTCTTGTTGTCTAATAATCAAGATCCCTGTTATAATCACGCACCGTTCAAATGTTTCTAGGGTTTTGGATTTTAAAAATTGATGCACTGTATTGTAAGCAAATTGTGATCTTGTTTATGAGAGCAGGGAAATGGCTGTTTGTTTTGCAGAAGTAAAGGCAGTATTGTGGTAAAAACAAGACAGAGACTTGGATGAAACCTGTCCATAAGAAACTAACATGGATTACTGAACAAGAAGTCGCGATATCATGTTTAACAAAAGTCAAAGCCTTAATAGTGGAACCCAACAATTTGTAATGAAAGGAAAACATATTTTTTTGGAATAGGAGGGGGTTAGATTTTAGAACAGTTTCTGCAAAAAGAAAATTACTTGTGTTGTAGTTGTAGCTATAGGTATTATTTAGAGCTACTTTTGCAAAAATTTAGAGATAAGTTGCTAAGATTGTCAAACAGTGGTCAAGACTGAACACGATTTTAGTTCTCTCAACCTTTTGAAAAGGACGTCTTTTCCAAATTTGAATGTGTACTATCAAATAGAAAGAAATAATTAATAAGTCTGCCCTTGTTTGCTGATCATGATATCGACCATGAAAGTTTCTTTTACCTATTTGCACCTTAGGCTCAAGAGCACCTGCTCACAAGATTCTTAAAGACGCGGCAAAGTTTCGTTCTATCGATTGAAACACAATCGTATATTGTAAATCCTTTACAGTTTCTTGCAATGCAAAAAAGTATACATGCAGCAACAGAGATGCTTGCAGCAACGGAGACACTACCTAGGCACTGGGCATCGATGTGAAACAACTTACTATCGCATTTATGGATAAACTATTTTTCGTTACGCTTTGCAAATAATTTGCTTATATTTTACGATTCCCACAAAAACAAAACGTCCCAAAGTACAGATATTTTTTTGATAAAATACAATTTCTTAAAGAATTGGATTTTCCTTTGCCATAAATGAGTTTGTGATTGAATCAAATTCTTGATTTTCGTGGTATGTAAAGGCTCTTAGTGGGCTGAATTATAGCCTTATCAAAACAAGCACGATGTGCAAATCTGTGCCTAGGACATGACACCAGCACAGAAAATAACTGAATCTTGAGAGGTCTGGAGATCCTAAATAGTCAGGTAACGTGGAGATCCTAAATTGTCTCTGAAGCCTGCCGTTCAGTCTAGGTCCGGGCCCAGGCCACAAAGTTTAACGTAGGGGAGGGGGAGGCTAACAAACGTGGGGGGGGGGGGTCAAGGCTTCTTTCATCTTTTATTACAGCCTGGTAATCAATTGTTTCGGAAAAAAGTAGGGAGGCTATGGCCACCCTGCCCCTCTCTCGGTGGCGTGGGCCTGTTGTGTAAAGTATCTGCAGTGCATGTTCCCATTTTCTTAACCTTACTGGATTATTTTATGCTTGCTTGCTTCAATGCCTTTCGTATTTTGTACAGTACTTGCTAAAAACACCTGAAGCCTCCAATAATTGGAGCCATACAGCTTTTTCTATTTTTACGGAAATAATGGTAGCATTTCAGGCAAATATCATCATTGACTTTCTAATATACCACGCCATTTTGTAGTCAACTGACATTGCTTAATTAAAGGGGGTGGCTGAATTCTTCTTTGAAAGCCAACTTAGTCTACCCAGATTGCCTTGCGTAAACACAAGATCTATAATGCATAGAACTGCTGAGTGGATCCGTCTTGGTCCCATCCCAACGAGGTTTCGTGTTTATCCCCATTCAGTACATTGATCCGATTCTATTTGATATTAGATCATGTAAACGGCGTCTAAGATACACAATAAAATGCTGTTATTCCCTATTAAATGACACAGTCTTGATAAAAAACAAAGATTCATTCCCACAAGAGTTTTTATTCTCAGATACACCATTACCTTTATTTACAATCTGTTAGATAACTAAATCGAAAAACATAATAAGTTGAATCACTAACTATCACTAGCTATTATATAAAACGTAATATACACTGTACATGATCGGTGCGTCGATCTACGTGCGTTATTCTCTTGACTGGTTATGATATGCAATCGACGATCAAGAAAAAATGTACTGGCGTGATTGATTTCAGCAATCGAGCAATGATTCGGTTGATTATAATGATTTGATTAACCGATGACTGATCGCAATTCGCAATTGCCAAAGACCAGAGATATCTAGTGCTTCGTAAGGAGGAAGTGACAGCTAACTTTACAAGTAAAATGAGAGCCCGAAAAAACGGCTCACCACATCTGAATACAGAAAATTCTTAAAATGTATTTACTTTGCTTAAATGTTGCACTTTACTTATTAAGACATCGTCTTGAATAAACAGGTTTATGAAACATTCTTAGATGTATCTTCAAGTTCAAGAGGTTGGAATTGTTAGGAGGTATGCATGGACTCCTACGGCACAAAAAATTCAATGTATGCATATGAGTTATCAATGTATCAGATGTTGCGGCCTGAATCAATCCGAGCGACTGGTTAGTGTTTATGCATATCAGCTCCGCTCTGAAGATAAGCACACGTGGAAAAGACAAATAGGTCCTTTAAAATGTACAGTTAGCATGTATCAGGGGCTTGGTCGCCCACCGGGATTCGGGAAATTTCCCAATAGGCCCCTTAAAAAATTTCATATGGGCCTCTTGGATTTGTCTTTTTTTAAAGCTTTCATCATTTGTTACATCAGATTTGGGAAAAAGCAAGTGAAGTAAGGCCCCACGCTGCCTCCGCGACATTCATTTCCAACATATTATAAATGATGACAATCGGCATTAAAATTGATGTGTCCCTAAAAATCTTGATTTTCCCGGTCAATGAAAATTCCCATCACCCTCTTTGGGTGTATCGCGTTAAAATGGCAACTGTGAAATGAATCCTCGTTACATGGAAAATTTCAGCAATGTAGAAAAGGTTTCCAGCAATATAGGGCGAGGTAGGGTGAGGTTGGGCGAGGTTGGGCGCAGTTGTGCGAGGTTTGGCAAGGTTTGAAAAATTTGACGGAAGGTTTCCGAGATGTGCAGGCAATAAACCCACTGATCGTGATGGTTTTTATCTAATCATTAAAGATCTTAACTGTACATTACAACATGACAGAACATTTTTAATAACCAAGTATGTTATTTGGTCAGAAAAGCAAATGATGTTCTAGTCAATTTTGGTTTGCTTACAATCCATTCAAGTTTTGTTTTTTCGTTCATGTTATCAGCATGTTCACTGAATCACCTGATGCAACCTCTCTTCAGATCGCAACGAATCATGGAAGATAGAACATTAGGATTCTCAATAACCGATTGATAGCTATTGAGCAAGATTTTCGAAAGCCACTGGGTCCTCACATTGTAGACACGACTAAATTTATGACCTTGATCAAGATAGAATATTTTGCCACGATCTATGCGGCATCAAAGCACAGTTGTCATGGTAGATTAAAATGCTGCAAGCTACAGCTAGGCCTAGCTAAAGGCAGCGCTAAAACCACAGACAAGCTTTAACCTGGAATTATCTTGCAGATCAGTCGATTATCTACAGTTTCATTAGTTTTTCAGTCAATACAGGCTACCTCCACTTAAAATGGAGGGATTTGCCTAGCCAAAAATTTCTTAATTAAAGCCAAGAACCTTCGTTCCTACCCTGAAAGCTAACCCCTTAAAGATTATTTTGATAATAAGGATGCGACTAGATTAGTTATAAGTCCATGAATGCTTCACTTTTGAATCCCTAAATTACTGTCTTAGGGAAAATGGCGCCAAACCTCTTACGTCAATTCTTGATTTTTTTAAAAATGTGAAAATCAAGTTAGTTTACATTTTATTTCCCAAATCTGCAGAAGATCGGGACTATTTAAGGGAATTTGTGCTCCTCCATATTTCTATTTCAAATGGAAATCCTAGCTTACAATAAACATATGGTGTTTATAAGTAACAACCTCTATCCAGATGAGAAATTCTCCTTAAACAAACAGCGTGCATAATGCCTTTCCATCTGAAAAACATTCCAGTCTTTGTTTGGGTTTATGCAAACATGATAGAGCGGCTTAAAGCAAATTTCCAGCTTTGTAAATGAGCCCAAACGCCAAACACTATTTCTCTTTTGGTCTTGGATTAGGATTAAGGAAATCTACGAGGTGTGTTCTATAATCACAATGACCATTTGTGCTTTGATGAAATCACAAGCTGTATAAACGTCAATGCATATGATGATTGATGGTCTGGACTTCACTGTTTGTTTCTCTTACTTAGCAATGCCGTTCTGACATTAGGCAACGTATAAATCGGCGTGTAGCTCACTATGTCTCGTTAGTCAACTATGTACACAAACAATAGCTTTTGTGCACATTTACTGTAGAGAATGGCTTTTAAATAAGCAAACATTTTACAACATCCTAAAAGCTTTTTTGCCAGACACACTGAATAAGGGTCTGAACGCACAAGATGAAAAATATAATGAATGTATACTTTCATAACTGGGTCCGAAAACACAGCTGGGTACATCTTTTGCATTTTGTACTTTCGGGTACTTATTCTAACGGTTCATACTCCGAGGACTGCCAGAAGAAAAGGCTTTAAGTATATTGTATAGTGTTTGCTTTTTTCAAAGCCATTTGCCAATTTTGTACCGCCAAAATTTCTAAAAGTTGAGAAACTTTGAAGAATAAGTGCCACGTTGCCGATTAGAAGATAAACAATAGCCTGTTGATTAATGCAAGCAATGAGAATTCAAGTGACCACCGAAATTCAGCGAGAAAATGCATCACTGCATTCAACATACAACGCGCCCTTAAATAGTAGAACTAGCATAACTACATCAAGCCCACTATGATTTGTTTAAACAGTCTGAAATGAATCATACTTTATCATTATGGTGCTTATATAGAAGACTCTTTATTCCCAAAACTTTGGCCTTTATGTTCTTAGTCTGCAGTTCTTGCTCTGCAGGTTTAACTAATTAACGTTGAGCCCAGCAATATTACAAGTAAATATTTTATATGTACAATCAACAGAATGTTTAACATTCAAATTACAACCATTTTTGTTGGCCTAGCATTAAAAATGAAATACTCAAACGTTGCTTGAAACAGCAAAAAATCCTGAGCCCGTTTAATACATTTTAAATACAAGACAAGTTTTTGTTATCAAGTTAAGATTAATTACCCTAAAACTACCATAGATTATGAAACGCCGTGAAAGTAAATTTCGTATTTTACGATACAAAACCTAGTTAACTTGACGGAAAAATTGTCAATAAGATAAGTTAAATACAAATAGGAACAGATGTTGTGGCTGAACTAAGATTCCCACCATGATTTAGCAGTCGCGTTATTTTAATGTTTCTCTGTAATGGTGGCATAACTTTACTATGGAAATGTGATGTCCGATTAGCCGGAGACATTTACCGAAGCAGTAATGTTCGCAATTAATTTAGGCAACAGAGAAACGGCTTATCTCACAACGCAGAGAAACAATTTATCTCCGAACGCATGTCTTTCACAGTTCCTGTTTGATCAAATGATTGAATGCATCTTCGAAGGACTGAAAATGATCATTCATAGTGATGTCATCGTTCCAACCGTATAGATCAATCAAACAATTCTTTATTGTTTGAACATTGATGTCAATAAGTTGATCAACAGTTGGCTCATCAAATCAATACCCAACTGATCTTACAGAGTGAGCTTTGAATTTAAATTTCAAGTTATTATATTGTCATTTCTGAAAGTTTTGTCATAGGCCGTTGGACGAAATCAGCTCCGTTGCCCATAAAAGTGATGATTACCCAGTAACATCATCCTAATTGGTTAGTTTATTTTAGGCATTATCTTTTTATATTTTTTAGATTAAAACACGACATCGTAAATACAGTGAGTAATCCATAGGTTCAGCTAAATCATAGCCTTGTGGATTGGTGGACTGTTAGCCTATGGTTTCCATTAGTTGAAACGTGGTCTTTCTTAGCCAGAAATGGTTTAGTCTGTGGCGCCATATCAACTAGGCCAGTTTCGGAGCCAGCCTTCTTTAGCGTTGTCAGATGCGTTCCAAACGAGGCGAAGATCTCCTTGGTGCATGTTTCATTTCCTTCTCCATTTGGTACTTGAGCAGTGTCGTGACAATGCTTGCAAAAGAACGTAAAGAGGAAAGAAGCTCTGACAGTACGCCTGAAGTCTTGCTTATACAGGGTGTAGATGAACGGGTTAACACCGGAAGCAAGATAACGTGCTAGGACAAACGTTTCGATTACTTGGTTGGGAACATCAAGCACCATTTTCAGTCCGATCATCATTTTCAGATCCAACGCGAGCCGTATACTGAAGAAAGGCACACATAACACGATGAATACGAGATACATCATGAAATACATAAAAAGGATCTTCAATTCTTTGTTGACTGTGTTTCTTCTTGCCAGCAGATTGTCAGGTGCTTCACGAATCAGTTTCTTGCACATTAGAAACATTCTGACGTAGGCAACTGCAAGTAGAATGAGGGGAGCGAAAGCAAAAGTTACTGTGATTATAACCGTGTAGTAAAACAGGATTTTGTGATTTTTGCTCCAAATCCAAATAAACTGAACGACGGCTATGATGCATGATATTGACCAAGCTGAGATTATGAAATAACGAACCCTACGTGTTGTAACCAAACCTTTAAATTGAAGAGCGTAGAATATCGAAAGATAGCGCTCTGCTGCCAGCAAACAAAGATGAATAACACTGTTAACTGACAGTATGGTAATGGATACGTCTAGGCCTATGTTGTACTGTCTCATGAGCCCTCCGTAGAGGAAAACCTGTTGTTTCAAGTAAGGTAGCACCTGAAGCAGACTGGCTATGCCTGTAAGGAAATCATTTACAGCCAGGCTTAACAGCAAATTGTTAGCCGGCGTCCTCTTCAGTAGTTTCTTGTCGGACTTAAAAACGAAGAAAACCAACGTATTTGCAAGTATTATCCCACAAGCAAAACACAGCCATGTTACGTGATATTCAGGGTCAAATGTCAAGCCCCTTCGCCTTGGAATCGTGTTGTTGGTCAATGACATTGTATTGTTGATAATGCCACTCGAAATCAATCCGATAAGATCTGAATTATTCCAGGCAGCAGTGGTATTGCTCCATTTATGTAATGTGCTATTCAGGTTCATCACCATGCTTGATAAATCAGCTTGTGAGATGCTATCCTGGAGGTCCGACGTCTCTGTTCCGGCCATTTTCCACAATAACAATAGTCACCACAGAAATGCCCGATGCCTACAAAAATCTCTTAGGCAGAAAACGTTGAGATCTCGATCGTTTCTTTAAATCTAGCAAACAGCATGTCAGTTTTGAAAAGAATAACATTGAAACAGCAAATAGCGACGTGTTTAATGCATATTCTAAGTTTTATGCGCCGACAAAAGAATATTCTGCTAAAATATTAATGCGGGTCACAGTTTTGAAGAATCTGTTTCACAGTTTTTTCCACACATTTATCCTCATCGGTAACTGTTCTGATTCTCCACTTTGTCCTCCAGTTCGTAGGGAAATGCAAATTAATTTGATTTGCAGGCTAAGAACCGTGGCTTCACAAGGCAGATGTGTTATTATGATGTTTTTGATCCCTCCTTCACTCGTACCTGTCTTCCTTACCGTCTCGCAAATAATGACGACATAGAAAAAGTCAACACTTTCATGATTTGCTGCTTTCCGATATTGACATTTCAGTTGTCTTAGCACAACATGAGCAGCTTTGCGAAAGTTATCATCTAAATAAGCAGTATTTCGTCCGCAATCTAGTTTGTTATAGCTGTCGAATCTTCTTGTTGCGCTAAATGGAATTGATAAATAATCGAGTAATACAAAAATCTAAAAGAAGATTTGTCACGATTGAAGACAATTTTGTCAACAACTTTGCAGTCAGATTCTAGGCGGTTTATATCATGACCAAACGGTCTTCAGTTCGCACTGCCTCCAGTTTCTTCGCGCAGGAGTTTGCCCAGTTGAGAGATAAATATTAGTTCAGAGCGACAAGAATGCTGCGCTCTCCTTCCGTGCAGGCTGTGAGAAGCAGTCAAGGAGAATTATCTTTGCCAATCTTTAAAATCTCTGCTTTTTAGCACAAGTTGGCTCTGTATTTGGACAAACGGCCTTCGTTGCGCAAATCACCTGTTTTCGCTATTTGCAGATACAACAAAGCAGTAAGATTACTAAAATTGTACTTACATCGTTTGTATTTGATTTATAACCGTACTCAACAGGTTTGAAAAAGTAATGCTCCCATTTTTGCAATCACATCGCATTGATCCGGTGTATGTATCTTGGCTACTCTGATATTTGTTTTGGACCTTCCAGCACCTCATCAAGTTCAAGGACTACTGCATTTCATCCACACCCCCTTTTATCGGCAGCTGCCTTGCATTAATCCTTGAAATTACTGTTGCTGAAGAACATTATTCAAACTACAGCTCTATTGAATAATCAAATTAAAGAGCAAGCATTTTGCATACAGACTACGCAAAAGTGATGAACAATGACGACAAAATTCTTCTTAATTACACAGGCGATTGCAATGCCGACAGTACCCTTAACATATCGCTTACAATATTTTGAGGCACTGTTAATCCCTTTCAGAAGAAAATGTGTAATGCGTGTAGGATGTTTGTTCCATTCGTGCAGTATCACTTATCTGATAAAACTCATGCCTCTCATTTTTTATGAAAAATTAATACCAGATAATTAATTCTGCCCAGAAGCTATTTTGAGTCAGCAATGTTCGTTGAGGGATTACTGAAACTGGACAGACCAGCGGCGTTCTTTCAGATACCGGCCAATGTGATCCGCAAGTCTACTCAGCCATCAATTTATTCTATTTGGCGTTGGAACTGGGTCCTACAAAAAAAATAAAGTTACTTTTAATCCCTTGATTTTCCTTGCTAAAAAGCTTGAAGTATTTCAATAAATTCAACTTTCCTTTCGATTGTGAGCTATTTCCTCAGATCATAAATGCACACACATTCGAGCTATTTTCTAGAGGCCAACGCATTGACACTGTAAATGTCGGAAGCAGATACAATTTGGTTATTACTGCAACTGAATTAAGAAATTGTCAATGTGAGACGCTTTTTAAATTGTTTCACCATGTTGGTCGGAATGTACCAAACGGAACTCAGGTGTAATAAACATCATTGTAAAAATTAAACGGAATTGCAACCTTTTCCAAATGTGTAGCTGCTTGTGCTTGTTTTAAGAAGCGTCCCAACTTGATAAGTATTAGCTCAAAAACAGCCTGATCTGGCTGGGGTGCTTTGTTGGTCATTTACAGATATGTGACTTTCTTAAGTTTTGTCAGCTGACAAAATCCCAATTAACAATTGGAAAAATTCAAGCACTCAATCACACTTTCTCGAGTATCAATTATTTAAGGGGATAACGAGAATAAGTATGCAGTTGAAAAAGTTTTGACAGATGGTTGTTTCTTGAAATGTTCAAAATGAAACTCTGCCTCAAATTTTAATGAATTTTGGACAACATGAGGACAGAATGGTGCTTCCAAGAGCAGTCGGTGTTTGACATTCAGTGCAAAATTGACAGCTGCGTCAACCTTAAAACTTGCAGCTTATGCTTATAGCATGGTAAAAGCACGAACAGATAATTACGTCGCTGTGCCTCTGAAATACTAAGCTTTCCAAAAGCTGTGGCTCGGTCTCGCGCATTGCCTCGGTCCCGCGCATTGCCTCGGTCTCGCGCTTTGCCTCGTCATCAATCGATCAGCGACGTTCACTTTGATATTATACACACAGGCACAATGCGAAATTGAAGAAGATGCACAAATCGTTAAACTAGTCATTGAATAAGCATACTTATTTTGTAATTTTGCTGTTATATAGGTTTAATCAAGAATTTCATAAAGTTGCATTGCGGATTAGAAAATGGCGTATAACCTTCATCAATGGGTGGTGGCCTAAGATTCACTTTAAGAGCCAGGACGCATTGAAAGTTTCATGGTTCAGGTCCTAAAATTCCTCTAAAATAGCGCTTCTGTAAGCGCTGCTATGTCCTGCAATTATTTTGTGAATTACGTATTATAGAAATTTACAAGATTCACTTTTGAAATAAGCTGTAATAAGGAGCACTTTGCTCTTCAGTTCATCGTTATAATATATTTTTCACAGGTCTGACTTCACTTTAAGGGCAAGGCACAGGTTTTATGGATATATACACTTTTAAAACTGGATGATAATTCGTGATAATGCAAGGGGGCCTACAAAGACAACCAAATTCATATGCAAGCAAACACGGATATGATAAAGCCTCCACTTGAAAACCAGGGTAATAATAAAATGTAGTAAATAAGGAACACCGCAATGCGCCGAGAATAAACAACATCAAACACACGTAAATCAGTTATGGCTAATGTTTCATCCCGGCATACGGAGCTTCATCACTTATGCTTTGCTCTAGTGTTTTAAGCAAGATGGTGTTTTTGAGCTTCTATCGAAAAGGTAATGCAAATGAGGAAAAAAGGGGGTGTGTTCAAACCCACTAATTATCTTTCAACTGCGCTGGTTTAATGGAACAGAGCTTGTCAAAATAAACTTAGAAAAATAGGACGTTGGCAGAAAATTTTCTACAAACAGGAGGGTTTGAATGAATTTCAATTTGCTCAAAGAAGATTTCAAAAATTGCTTGAAGTCACCTTATAAATATATTATAACCAAATAAGCTTTTGGCATCGTAAAACTTGAAATGCAGGCATCCTAACGCAGGAACAAAAATCTTTATATCTCCTTTCGATTTATTTCGATTTATTTCTCTTGCAGTTTATTTAATCATAAAAGTCGTTTGTTAATATTGTGATTTTTGTATTTGTCTAGTGCTAGGAGGTAGTCATGATATATTGCTCCTCCTGGCCGTTCTTGTAATGTAGTATAGTGTTTTCCGTTCGGTATAGTTTTAGGTGATCATGTTTGTAACTTTTTATATCGAATAAAAAAAATTGAAATGTTTCCGGTAAATTTGGAAAGAAAAATGTTTCCGTAGTAGGGTCACTATTATTGCTTCGATGTGATACGGGTATCTAAAAAGTCGGAAAGATGACTATTGAAGGCGGACAAATCAGTTTGAATTTAGGTAAGTTTCAGGGCTCGGCTTCAGACGTTAAGGAATAGAACAATATGTAAGACTCGTGTTTTCAAATATCAGTATCTACCCAAGCAAGTGTCATGTTTATTGAGCGTCTGATTGCTCCATCATGGGCTCCACCGCAGGTTAGAAAAGGGGGACCTAGGGAGATTTAAAAAATCATAACAAAATATTTTTGAAAAAGATCTATTGTTTTGCAAAAAAGTGGGGGGAGGGGGGGGGGGCATTGCCCCGGCCCTTCTTTGTCGGGAGGTCCTGTCCATTCATTCTGTCATTACATTTGAGATGATTTTGCGCCTTTAAAAATCGAAGTATTTTTTTTTAGTGGAGAGGGGAAACCAACAGCAATTTGCAAAAACAAGAGTTAACAAAGCGAGGCTTTAACAGAAGGAAGCTTTAACAGGTGCTTTGCACGGTTACAGGAACAGCTTCAAACTACCTTGAGTACAAAGAGCCAATCAGTTGGAGATGTTTAGAGTCATTCAAGCCTCGTTAAGAGAAAAAACCTCCAAACCTCCTCTCTGGCATAGCGGAAGTCCAGTCAAGAAAAGCTATGTAGGATAACGATGGTTGTGGGATAGTTAGAAAAAACACTTCAATCTCAAATTTTAGGACATTTGTTGGGATGAAAGTTTATTATATATTATATCCTATTTATTATATTCATAAATAATAATTTCAAAATAGAAAGTGAGCAATAGGAACAAAAATTGAAGCAAGTTTAGAAAAATTATTAGCTTTTGATGTTCTTATTATCTTAGCAAGCAAAATTGGCGAAAAGTCTCCATATAGATTTCAACTTGAGAACGAACTTTACCCGCAAAAAGATCGTCCGCGGTCAGTCTGTATTGTGAAGTAGATAATACAAGAATCTGTTTGATCGGCAGAATTGATCTTTCTGTTATAAAGCGGCTTTTATCAATGACTTTAAAATAATTCGAATAAGCATTAATGAAACTGTACTTTAAAAATTTCCGACAGAAGGACAGCTTTCCTACGAGCGTGGCACCCCTTAGCACCGTTGTCGGCAAAACCTTGACTGGTCTATCTCCCCAATGATTTGAAATCCCTAAAGGACCAATGTGACGAGTATTCAAGCAGATTTTCTCCAGAATCTTTTAAAAAAACAATTAAAAACCGTCTCGTTTTTCCTCTATGATGGACAAAATTAAGACCCGGCCAAAATAGACTGCTATCACTCCAAACTACAATCTTTCAAATTTTAAAGAAAAAGCAGAAATCAACGATCTTGTTTCAAAATCTTTCAATCTTTCCAGGGTACAATAAAACGTAAGATAGGTGAACGGAAGGTTCATATCCAAGCGTGGATAAAAGAAGACGCAGGTGGAAGGAGGTGCGTTTGATTTGTGTCTTGCTTAGACTGACATGTTTGGTCTGTCCCTTTTTTGATTGACATGTTTGTATGGTTGCTTTTAACGATCATAAACAACTCAACCTCAACTAAGCTGAAGGCATAAACAATACGTATACGGATAACAAAGCTCTAAATGTGTAACGTCTATTGCTTGGAGGGTGACTTAAATATAATCAATAGAGAAAAGACAACACTTTTAGTTGTTTCAATTGACTATTGTCTACAAAAGTTCCAAACGAAAAACGAAATATTCAGACCAGTTTAGTTGTTCATAGCTTGCAAGTGTCCAGCAAAGTAAAAAGCCTGCAAGCCAGGATTCAAGCAAGTTTCAAACAACCACACAGGTGAGCAAGTCACAAGATGTCAATACTGCAAAGAACCAGCAAACAGGCCAGTAAACAAAACAAACACAAGGAAACACACCTGAAAGAATGTAATAAAAGGAAACATATAGGTATGCAAACCTAAATGTTGAGAACTGCGCGGATATTTGCAAGAACTCGACTAAATAAATTGAAATACGAGGGAATAAATCTGCAACGACGTAGTTGAAAAAGGAAGGTAGCAAACAAACTAGAAAACTTACAACATACCAACAGACATGTTTGCAAACATGCGATAGAAACAAAAAACAAGCGATTCTGAAAGGTTTTCCTGGCCAGAACAGGTTTTCAAACAAGCGCACAAGCAAGCAGGTTGCAAGCTGACAAAAATGGGAAGAAACATGTCTGCAAAGACACAGCGAAACGAGCATGTGCAGTGGAATAAGCAAACAGGCAAGCAAACCAGGAGGTGGACACCGATGCAAAGAAATAGGTTTGCACAAATGTAAGTTAATAAACTGAAACGCAAAAAAATCTGCAAGGAATTAACTTGCAAAAGAGAGGGTTCAAACAAACTGAGAAGCCTTCATCAATGCAAACAAACATGCTTTCAAATATGTAAGTAAATAGACACAAACACAAGCAAGCACATATACAAGAACGTAATTAGGAAAGGAAGAGGGCAAACAAATTGGGAAGCCTACAACAATGCAAACAAACATGCTTGCAAACATGCAAGTAAATAAACACAAACGCAAGGAAACACATCTACAAAGACGTCACTAGCAAAGGAAGAGGGATAATAAACTGAGAAGCCTGCAACAATGCAAACATTCATGTTTGCAAACACGCCAGTAAACAGACACAAACGCAAGGAAATACATCTGTAAGAATGTAATGGAAGAAGCACTTAGACAAGGAGACAAAGAGGCAAATAGCTACGGAGGTGAAATTGCTGCCAGACAAAGTAGAAATGCAAGAGAAGTTCAAAAGAAGCATAACTGGATAAAGCTATTCGAAGGTTGGAGCAGTAAGCAAGACAGCTGATACAGCCATGCAAACACAACTAAGCAAGCAGAAAATTTAGAACCAAAGAAATGTCCGTGTTACTGGCAAACGCATTTACTGTTACTTTCAGCAAAATATAATTGAGTGAACAAGGAGGCCGGCATGCGAGCATTTAGATAAGGAAGAATATTTAAGAGTAAACACAGACAACCACGGATAAAGTAACTAAACAGGTATCTTTGCAAACAGCAAACATCACCACAGCCACAAACGAAAGCTTGCAAATTGACATCTACGGAAGTAAGTGAGCAAGTTAGCCTTGCCTCAAGTGAACAAACGTGGATATTTACCTGAAGGGAAGCAAACAGACGCGGTAACGAACAAGCAAACATGCCACTATTTGGCAACATAATGATGCGGTAAACCAGTAAACAGGAGAACCATTAAAAGCTGGTGGCTTTAAACAGGTGGCAAGGGAGCTAGGTCGGAAGCTTTAAAATTTATTCAAGCACATTCGATGTCAGAAGAATATCGTTTTAGGAAACGACTTCAAACACATTGTCTGGTCAAGAACTTTCACACACGCCTACCTAGAGAAAAACAGAGTGTCTACCCAGAGGATTTTGTTAAACAGAACGTCTACCCAGAAGATTTCTTTTAACACAATGTCTATCAAGAAGATTAATTCAAATACCATATTGTCAGAAAACGTTCTAACACACAATGTTTATCTCTTGAAAAATAGAAAATTGGCTGCTAAAAAACTACTGACTGAGCTAGAGATAACTGCAATAAAACGATCTTTTTAATTACCATGATTTTATGGATGATGTCTATGCTTTATCATATTTCTATGTTCTATGGATTAATTCTGATCGTTGCAGATTTGCCAAAGAAAATTGGCGTGCTCAAGGATGTGCCCAGACATCAGAGCCACACCCTATTGTGATGCAATTAATCAGGTTTCCAAAGTTAAATCCCATAAACAACTAAAAACGGAGCTATTTTTCCTGAACTGCATGTGACAAAAGCATTAATTGTGCTTGCATGTATCATTAGACACATGGGTGCATGTGACAAAAGCTTGAAATAAAAGACAATGAACAGTTGAAGAACACCCTGTAAGAGACATAAAGACAAATGCATGTATCAGCATTTAAGTAGCCCATGCCGTCAGGATTTTTCAAGCCACTATAATGAATATGTAATGTCTACAACAATTTCAGTATCTTAGTATCCGGTTGTATCCTTGATTCGACTGGCTTACAACTCTGAAGGTATTTCTGGATGGCTTGCAACGGTCAGAACTTTTTTTATTAGCTTGCTTTCAACACGTCGAATGGCTGATTGCATCTAGCTTTCGCAAGAAATGTCGCTATTGACAATCGAGTCTAGGGATCAGAAGTTGCAGAAGGAACTGTCCTTGCTAAAATGATATTGATAGAAAAAAGTAAGTCGAGTTTACTAAATATGGAACATTGTTAAGCTTTAGTGTGGAAATGCAAAAAAATCTGACAGTTGCAACTACAGCGGTCACAGCAGTTTGGATCCGCCCCTGCTAACATATAATATTGTTCCAAAATAAATCAGCTTCTCCCTCTAACTGTTTGTCACATGGTCACCACATAAGTTTACAAGAAGAAAATAATACAAGCTCTCCGGCAAAAATACTATAAGACAAGCCATGCATTTTGCTCCAAAACAAAATATACATTGATGGCAGTTTCATCTAAACTTTCAATGCTTGCTACGTGAAAATAAGGCATATTTCCGAAGTTGCGTCAACAAAGGGGAAAATAGCAAAAACAATCTCATACAAATAGGTCATACCGCTTGGAAAAAGTTTCCTTGACAAGAAAACATAAATCAAAGTGTTTAAGAAGAATTCTCCTTGTCTTGAAAGGGTATGTTCCAGTGATTGGGATAAATTGACAATCTCCGTTGTGCTTATGTCTCAGTCTTTGCAAAAGCTGCGAATATCAGCGATTTTTGAATGCTGAACTTTGTCGTAATTGTTAGAAACAACTTTTGAAGGAGTGTTTACTATATTGAACTCGAGCAAAAGTTTTCGGTAGAAGCGTATTACATTGACGATTATCTATGAGACAAAAATGTGAGCACATTACTACTTTTCGTCAAAATGTTGCATTTTCCAAAGGAAAACTTGGTATATGTCATTGCGAAATTACTAAACATTGTTTTATCCTTCTCGATTGCTATAAACCTTACTCTCTGGAACAGAAGCTAAAGCGCTAGAAGGCGCTTAAGATGAGTTGCGCATCTGTGACCATAAGATAAAGCAATCAGCGATCTGGTTTGTTAAAGTAACACGAAAGAATTTCACAACAACTGGGATATTTGTGAATTCTACCAGCTCTTTCACAACTGCAATTGAGAGCACCTGCATCACGAATGCAAATGCTAATAGCATTTGAAGTCTGATGTAGCAAAAGATACTTGATGCCACGTGTCTGGTATGAAATTTGATCCAAATCATGAGAATGCTACATATGCCAACAAATCTCAAAATGAAGCCAAAATTACGTTATTGGAGCGTTTCGAAATGCACGTAAAACCTTGTCTATACCACAAGAGGCTGTGTTGATTATAAAACATCGAAAAAGTTTCAGAAGTTGCCTATTTTAGCAATTGATGTGTAAAGTAGCATGAAATAGCAATTAAAAAGGTATTTATTAAGAATATACTTAAGAGATGCATTGGGAAGGAATAAAAGAGTTAAAAAAAATGAAAAAAAACAACATACGATTTCACAAAGCTACTCAAAGCTACATACGATTTCAAGCTGTTATTCGAAGCTGCAAACTATCTTGAGTTACTGCTCTGAGTTTCAAAGCTAGTGTTATTGTTGGTTTGAGATCAATTGATATTTCCACTAAAATAGCAAGGTTTGAGCTTGAACTTGAGAAAGCATTTTTTGACAATTCAACAATTATCGAAATCTTTCTAGAAGCTTAGTTTTGAGAGTTATACTCCAATACCTGTCACCTATTCTCCAACCTTCTTCTGAGGGCCTATCCTTAACCGTGGAAATTAGAGAGTCTGACTAGCAGTCTCTCAAAGTCAAAGAGATCAAGCTACAAAGCAGGAGACTATCTTATCAAGATTCAGATTGTCAGGAAAGACGTAGTTTGGCGAAAACTAATTATGTAGTAGTGTTGATTCATTGAAAATTAAGAGTGTTTCAATACAGCATATTCCATAATCTTGTAAAGACTGTCAAACAACCTCATTCTACAGAGATTTTAGGTACTGATAGCAAAACTCCGGCAGAAAAAATTAGGTGGAAAATGCTACCAGGACAAATCCCATGATTTTCTGTAAGCTTCAAACACTGACGAATGCTGACCTTATGAGAAGATAAACCTACTTTTAAATAATGCAAAATGTGGTGCATGTGTTTTCGTGTACTAAAACTTTCTTTTCATCACAAAAGTAAGCTGGGAACATTTTCAACAAGTTGAAAGACGCAAAGCAGTTTGACCCGATGGATGTTTGCCAGGTGTGCATGTTTAGATATTTTCAATGAATGGTATTAGCCAGTGTTTGGTGGGCATGCAAAACTAAGCC
The DNA here is from genome assembly GCF_057945365.1 of Rhopilema esculentum. Lineage (NCBI taxonomy): Eukaryota > Metazoa > Cnidaria > Scyphozoa > Rhizostomeae > Rhizostomatidae > Rhopilema > Rhopilema esculentum. The sequence continues at coordinate 4,217,062 of NC_142817.1, read as the reverse complement.
CTAGCATAGAAAAACAGCCAACAGACAATGGAATTTAGCAATAAATGATAGTGTAGGATAAATGCTTATGATCGTGTTGTACTGACTGTTCTTGAATATGTATATAGCGTAGGTACATACAAAGTAGCCTTGAAAAGAAAAGCTTTGAACTGTGAATATTGAATAGCAATCAATGTATTTGAATCGGTTTTAATCCTATGTTTTTTAGCAACCAGCATGAATACGAGTAAACTGTAGTGCTGGCTAGCTATAGAAAACATTAAAGATGCAGCCTTTTTGAATTAAAGGAAAACACACAAGACAAGAAGAACATTTTCATTCCGTGTAAATACTCAAACTCAAGACGCTTTATCCTCTTTGTAGCTGAAGCATATTTAAAGTCGAAAAGATCATAAGCACCTAAAAAATCTGCATTTTACATTAAGGCACAACATGCATCACAAGCCAAGGGGATCCAAAGCATGTTGTTGGGTATGAGTTTACATGTTAAACAATGAATCTTTTATCGAATAAATCATGACAGCAGATTAACAAGATTCTCATCTCTCCCCTGGCTAGAATGACATAACCTCCTTGGCCAAAATCTGCCTTGAAAAAGTTAGATCAGAACATGGTCTAAATGCATTTTCACAAATTTTTCTAGACCCTGTCAAGAATAAAATAGACACTCATAGATTGCATTAAGTGAACCAGCATTAAGTGAACCATCAAGAGCATAGAATCAGCAAAGAGCAGGACCAGCACAAAATTAATCTTCACAAAAAGGACCAGTACACATTTTAAAAGCACAAAATAGACCTACAGACAATTGAACAGCACCCAAATGAATCAGTACACAATGGGGCACAGTGCCGTCGGAGCGAAATTCATATGGGGGGGGGGAGGCTGCCCATTGTATTCTTTTTAATTTATTATTCTGTTATAAAGGAAATATACTACAGTTTGAAAAGCATAGCCCCCCCCCCCCTCCAGCTCCTCCGGTTCCGATGGGCCTGGGACAGTAAAATGGTCCAGCAGAAAGTAAACAAGCACAAAAAAGGTCAAAAAACGGAGCAGCACAAAATGAAACAAAAAAATGGCGGAATACAAAATGAACTGGCAAAAAGCAGACCGCCACAAAATATCAGCACAAAATTGAATGGCCCACCAAAGGGACCAGCACAAAATGGACCAGGGTGAGCTAGCACAAATTGGAACAGCACAAAACGGAACAGCACAAAATGAAACAACAAAAAATGGCGGAACACAAAATGAACTGGCAGAAAGCAGACCGCCACAAAATATCAGCACAAAATTGAATGGCACACCAAAGGGACCAGCACAAAATGGACCAGAGTGAACTAGCACAAAATGAAACAGCACAAAACGGAACAGCACAAAATGAAACAACATAAAATGGCGGAACACAGAATGAACTGGCAGAAAGCAGACCGCCACAAAATATCAGCACAAAATTGAATGGCACACCAAAGGGTCCAGCAGAAAATGGACCAGGGCGAACAAGCACAAAATGGAACAGCACAAAATGGAACAGCACAAAATGGAACAGCACAAAACGGAACAGCACAAAACGGAGCAGCACAAATTTGACCAGCACAAAATTGACCAGCACAAAATTGACCAGCACAAAATTGACAAACAAATAATGTTCAATTTTGAAAGTATCTAGTTTATTTACATCAAATGTACATCACTATAGACTTTTCCAGCAAGACAATGAGGTTGTAAGATGAGGAGGGAATTTCAAATGATGCTATTTGCTCATAATCAATAGGCAAACAAAATTTGGGAAAAGCATAAAACTTCTAGCATATAGGGCATATTTCAGAAACCTTTTCTTCTACGAAGCAATACCCCTTTAATGTAGATAGAATATAATTATCAATTCTCGACGCATAGAATTGGTATAAATGAAATGCAAAAACTACGCAATTGCTGATTCATAATTTGTTTTCTAGATATATCACGATCCAACGATTGATTGGCAGTTAGCATGTTTTTACTAGAGTAAAAAAAAGTTTACAGAAAGATTAAAGCAGTTAACTTTTGTTTAATGTGTTTGTTGATAGATTTTTCCAGTGTGAACTTAAGGTTATCAACTAATCAATAGGTAGAAACAACAGAAAAGCCTATTTTAGCAAGTAGCGATATGGCAAAGCTCCATAGTAGAGGAAAACTCTACGTATCATTTCATGGTCTACAATTAATGAAGAGCAGAGACTAAAATGATGCATCGCATGGATAAAATTTATGGTGTTTGAAACCAAATCCAATCACACAAAGAGATTTTTCAAACCAGCAGTGCATAGAATCCAGGTGATTATCAATCTATATGCACACCAAGTAATGAAATGAAGATTTTGAACAAAATCCATTTACAGTTTCCATATTAAGAGCTTATTATTGGATGGACAATGGAATTCTACTACAATTATCAGATATTGTAATTGAGGTTAGTGAAGCTACTTTAATTATTTAGGTTTATTTAGGGAGGGGTCATGTTTGATATAAAACAACTTGAACTTAGTTGGTGAAAGAATGGTAATAAGCATCTGATCAGAACATTCGCAGATCAACAATAAAAAGTGCGAGACCAAATGTTGAAAAACTATATGTTGAAAACACTAGCTAAAATGGTTTAATAGCACGATTGGACATGTTGACTGCTTAAAGAATGCTTTCCATTGCATTTACTCGTTTAGATTACTTTGCAACACGCAATACTTTGAGTGTCATTCATTGTGAAAAGCATTGTTAAGCTATTAAGACTATTAAGTATTGTTCAACTGTGTACTTGCAAATTATGACCGATACAACGAATATTTTGATGGTTGTATAAGATTTAGACTTGACATAAAGTGCTTTAAAATTGCTTAGAAAATCAAGCTCACAATGACGTACCACAAGAGTCACGTATAAGACTATTTCTATTCATGTCATGCTTCACTGTTTTAAGAGGATTCTCAAGAACAGTGCCGCTGCCATCTTTGCTAGCAAATATAATACAACAGCTTCTTACCGTGACAATGAAGCTTAGGAAACCTGTTTAGCCGAATATCTTTACTGACAATAAAAACTGCCACAGACAAAATACGGTTATCTGATATGTATGTAGATCACCATAGAAAACAGTAAATAACGGATTATGTTTAATTCTAGTAGCGAGAGCTGGATAGGTGATAAGGGCTTTTACATTGATACAAACGCTTAGACGGGCAGAAAACGATTATTACGTCGAGAGATAGCATGGTACTGAGAAGGGTCACAAAGTCAGGTCGGTGCCGTGTTTAAGTACAAACGTGCGGGTTTAAGAAGGTCTATGACGATGCTGACTAAAGTTACAATAAAAATAAAATTTGTGTTTGTTAAAGATATGAGCTGTTGTGTGGAACATTGGTATTAATCGAATGTCCCAAAAAGTAGAGGATATCTTCTGGCAGGTATAGACTGGTTTTCGAATATACTTGAATTTTTAGCAAACATGTCATACCTTAGAATAGCTACAAATCCTTTCTTTCTATCTCTCTTGAACTTATAGAGGCAAATGTCACAGCGCAGTTGAAGAAAGCTATACAAAAGTACAGTTTTGCTCAAAACTAATTTTAAGTCCGAGGCTTTAGAAAAGTACGGAGGCGTAATTTCTCTGCTGAAGCCTCAAGCTTAGTTCATCATGTAGATGATCTTTTAATAGGATTTTTTGTGTCCCAAGTTAGCAGGCAAATTGATATAAGCAGCAAGGCGTGCACTGTACCCATTGTTAAACTGATGGAAGACAAATGCCATAATACACAATTTCAGATACTCAATTCACCATTTCGCAAAAAATTTATGGTATTCATAAAACCAAAAAACCACAGTAGAAACTTTGTTTGATATTTGAATAAATTAGCACAAATGCCGATGTAGGTAGATTATGGAAATTTTAGCAATGTTTTGTGACATTACGAGCACGATAAAATCAAGGAGCAGCTGTAGACACGACTCGCTGTTTGGCAGGTGCGAGAATGTTCGTTGCAAACTACTCAAAAGTCTCATCAAAAATACATAATTCACTGTGCGTCGATTATAAGATACAAGCAAATAAAGAATATGGGTTAGGCTGTGCTAATCTATGGGGACTCAACATTTTTGGTTTACGAGGATGAGAGCCAAATAAAAAGATACAAGCCAACACTGGGCTATCTGTTCTAGTATTGAATTAGATTCTTTACGTAGGAATTCTATATACGCTAAAAGAATGTCATCACTAGTCGCTAAAGCTGGCTAGATCTTGATAACATACAACCTAACTGTGCACCTACAATAACTATTGAAATTAGCAACAGTAAACAGGAGTTTTATGGAATAGTTTAAAGAGCCGGTCATCCGTTTGAGCCTAAATCTCCAAATGTTTAGTGAGGTAATTATAGCTCGGAATAATAAGAACAAAGAAAAGACCAATGTTAAAGAATGAAGGATATGACGTTAAGTGTTCGTTAAAAGTGCTCCGCTTCCATGTGTTTACAGAGCTAAGCGATCTTGTTTTATGGAAAAAATAATCACGCGATCAGATTATAGTCAATAAAAATGAAATTAATTACGGTCTTATTGATCAAGCTGTCTTTCATTGTATTCGATAATAAGACAGAGTGATTCCTTTTTTCGGTAAAAAGACAGATGGGCTAAGTAAAAGTACGTAGAATGCGTGGAAGATAAACAGTTTATCGAGTATTTATCGCAGTGCATTCGAGCTGGGTCCTGCTCACTGGCTTATACAAGATTATCATAGGGAATTCGGTGCCATTAAGAGAATTTGAGGAAAATATGGACTCATTCAAGATCTGTTTCAGTGTTTTCTGAGGCTGTTTTTTTTAATTAAAGGTCTTTATGTGTTGAAAAAACATGAACGATAAAGGAAAGCGGTAATATAGTCAGGCTAAGTTAGAGAAAGCTAGAACATTAAGTTTCGTTAAGATCTGTTATTCAAAATGCATGAATACACAGATATGTTGCTTTTGTCGGTAAATGATGAATCGTTGTAACTATTCCAAAAAGGACCTTGATCACAGTAGTGATTATCGCTTGCTTACTGTAGAGAAGACAACAGCTTTGAATTGGGAGTAGATAGTTTACTGTTCGCAGTAGATTTAAGTCTACAGATCAAACTGAGGCCCAATGACGAAGAGGTGATCATAAGCTTCCTAAACATCTAAACTTCCTTTCTCTTCTTATACAGCAAATGTATCGATATTGTCGATACGGACATTTGAAAGAGCTGGCACGTTCAAAAAGTTAGTGCTGCTGTTAAAAGCAACTTGCTATGCGATATTTGATGTTTAGCCAACAGAATCCTAGTCAAAAATTTGTATCGATGTGTCAGATATTCATTGCTGCAGGGAACCTTTTTTTGACTGATTAAAAGCAAGCAGACGTAGCTGGTTTGTATAAAACACCGATACACTGAGTTTGTTTGTCGGAATCAGTCACTTGACCCAATCCAAGATACAACCTCTAGAGCGTATTGTGCGCAGTTCAGGTATCAATTTTTGCGTATTTGCAACTAGAATTGATGAATGAATAGGGCTTTAAAAAGGAGACGCTAGAAAACGCCAGGAAGAATCGACAAGTTCCTTCGTAGGAGTCCAACCAAATCTTTCTAGGAGCATAATAACAAAATGAAGCAAATCTTTCATACCTGTTGTTTATAACAAATCTACTTACGAGGAAATAGAACGGGCTTTCAAATAAGGCAGAAGTGTTCGTATATCTGATTATAAAGAATACACAGAAAGCAAACTTTCACTGTGGAAGATGAAGTTATCAATTTTGGATTATCGACTACTTTCATTGGACTCACCGGGCTTGATCATTGTCACGTATTTCTTCATAACGAATGTTTGCATAGTCTATTGCGATTCCATGGCAAGAAATTTGAACCATTTGTGAATATCCGTATTCAAGCTAAGCGGAAATTGTACTATTTTGGGGATTATAAGATTTTCCAGGTGACTGCATTTTAACCAAAATAAATCAATTTAAGCCAAATGGAATGCTAAAGAAAGCTAGAAGTGACTGTTAAATGAATCGTAAGAAACACTTTTTCGAATCAGAAGATCATTCTGGCCAGGCAGCAACCTGAAGAAACCGACAAATAAACCTTGCAGATAAAAGGTTCAGGCCGGATCTTATTGATGGTCTTTTCTCAAACAAACAAATTGATTTATTGTTAAAAAGCCATTTCACAATCGTTTTCAGCTGATCTGGTACACAGGAAGCAAAATCTGATAGTTCGATTTCATAAATAACTTACCAGTGAAGCTCAAATGACCTCGTCTGTTCCGGCTACCATAGTATTCTTCTGAAAACATACAGTTTCGCCAAGATATCACCATCAATATTGCACAAAGCTTCCGGAAAAGCTTTAAAAGAAGAAACCTTCCATTAAGAAACAATTGGATAGATTTGGATACTTCTATGGAGCCTTCTTGTACCGCAGTTAGTGCCTTGTTGGCACATTTGCCAGCAAACTGTGTCTTTAAAGTTGTAGCAATGGTCACCTCAGAAGACAAGTCTCGTATGCAGCCGTTCCTGATACAGCACTCCTGCTACTGCCCGCTTTCTGAGCAAGTTCGATCATCTGTAGGTGACGGATGCAGTGCAGCTGACTGCAACGAGATTGGTCAATTCAGAAATATGCGTCATGAATAATTCAGGCCATGCAAATATCGATTGTGCAGTTAGCCAAGAATTCACCTGTGTTCGAAAAAAAAACTCTAAATTTTTGGTTCAGCTGGCCTCGTTTAGTTACAACCAAAACTGTCACCGAATATCAAATGATTCAGTATTCGCTACGCAGATAAAAAAGCTGCTCAATGTTTAATACAATGATATTATGCGATCAACTATTAGCCCTGAGATGAACTGCAAATCAAGGAAAGCGCACAGGCCCAAAACAATAGAGGAATTTAAAAAATAAGTTTTGTATTTAAGCAAAAGCGCACAATAATTAATTAACTGCTTAGTTCTTCAACTTATTTAATCCAATATGACAAAATATGCTTTCCCACGAAAACAAAGCTCCAAAAAGGATTTAAAGACTGAAATAGATTCAAATTATTGTAAGCATGTTATTTAAGCGCAATCATCAGTTTCTATCTATAGGATCGGGCGGTTTTGAGTTAAAAAATAAATGGTTTCGGCCGTACTTCAAAACGCTATTGACTTCAAAACACTGCAGACGAAACTTAGTGAATCTTTCATGCGGAAATTTGAGCTTATAAAGTAAACAAATGCACAATGAGTTTTAGAGTAACAGTTTCTTCTGTAACAAGACTAAAGATACTAACTTCCGTGTTTGCTGCGTCTAATTTCTTCATCTCCTATATGCAAAAAGGTGTAAAATAAGCAATTAGCCGCTGAAGGACACGATTCGATTCAACTGTTATGACGTATTTGATTACAGACGTTGACGATCAGTGACTTCCAGTTTTTGCTGTCATCAGCTTTTCGAATTAAAGTCCAAGCGTTCTTCCTTTTTGTCAGCAGCTTCAAACAATCCAAAAAGGTTTTTCTTTGCCTTCCCCTGCCTTTTTGAATTGAAGTCCCAGCGTTTTTCTTATTGTTCAGCAGCTTCAAACAATCCATGAGTGTTATTCTTTGCATTCCCCTGTGTCTTTTACCTTCAACTTTTCCCATCAAAAGCTGAAATTCTAAACGTTTCTTTCTTGAAGGACACGATAGAAACGTTAAAGAACATAAACTACATAGCAATATTACAGATGAACAGAAAATAAATCAAAGGTAAAAAATTATCGTTTTTATAAATCTTACGGGTTGGAAAGGAACGGCAGGGGTAGCAAAGGCAATGTGTTCAACCTTATCAGCAAAAGGGGTTTCTCATCGACGACAATTTAATTGTTTGGTTTTAGGCCGTATTAATTACATGGGGCTATTTTTGTCGAATGCATGTCTGTTTTTTGGAAATTAATCTTTATTAGTTGGTGTCCTTAAACGGACACTTGCTGTAAATAGCCTGAATTTTAGACATGTGAACTTAAGAACGTCAGTCTTAAACTTGTAAATGTCCTAAATAACTATCAGTCAAACAGCTGCAAATTGCTACAAGGCAATTACATACGGCTATACCATTTTTACGTAAAACTTTTACCTGGCCTCATACTTTGTAGCTTTTTGTTCGAGCATTAAAGTATTGCAAGTCTCTATATGACATTTTTGGTGTGCTCCTATTAGCTTTCATCTCTTTGGAAGGTGAGATTCAATGCTATTTTAATGCCTTCAACATAGCAACTAATTATGGGGAAAAAATTGAGCTAGATTTGTAAATATCGTGAAAAAGCTAATCAATTTTGACATAGCTTGTTGTCACTGTTTCATTAAAGATATTTTTGAAGGACTTGAGAAACAGTAACACATGTTCCATTGCATTACCAATCACACCAACAGTGATAGTGCAATACTTACATAATTTAGCATTAATCATCATTCGAATTTAGAGATGTTAGTGAAATCTTATCTGGAATTACACACGAAACCTGCAAAATATGAAAAAATCAAGTAATTATATTCGGCAAACAATACGAGTATTGATGTTGAAACAAAATGAATCAAAAAGATAGGTGCTTAATCTGTTATTACCTAAATTTTGTTAGTTCAAGCATAACTTTATAATGCCGATCTCTATCGTTATCTGACTGAATTTATAAAATCTCATTTTTGAAAATGCGCGTCACTAGCGTATTTAGTCTACCAAATTACAAACATCGATTGGTAGCAATTCTACGAATACGTAGTCTTTCTCATAGTCAAGCAAATTTATCAATTATGGTGTAAATTAAATAAATCTTGAATAGCTGTGGGTATAAGTGTCCTGTTAAAAATATGTCCAGACAGACAGAATACACCGAAAAAAGTGCTAGTTGGTGAAAAGCCTGGCTATAATATTGAAGAGATTGCAACGTCCCAGTTTTTGCCGGAACCCCCCCCCCCCCCGTTTTTAAAAATTCCTCCTGCTTTCCCTTCTTGAGGGCATGCTCTCCCGTCTCTCCTCAGCTTGACTTTGAGAAATTTGATTTATGACAGTTTGGTCATAAATCCTTCAAATAAGGTAACAAAAAGTACTATCCTGGGTCAAGGCTGTAGTGATAGGGGGGCATAGGGACTGAGCCCCAATTGCTAACGCCAATAAATACCAAATGTCTTCTTATGCTATTATTTTTAATTATGCTATTTTTCTTAAGCAACATTTTGCGCAAAAGCCCCCTTTTTTGACAACCCTTGATCCCATCGTTATTCTTTTCGATTTTTGGCTCACTTTGCTTCTAGTCTCCACTACCATTACAAACCTTTGCTAACAGTAACAGCAACTTGAAAGGTCGTCTGTTCCATTCAAAAGTGACACACAATGCTCTTGCCATTCATGCAGCATCGCTAAAAAGAAATGCAGCAAAACGAATGATAAATGATCACTAGTGATGTGTTTCTTACTACGAATCGAGTACAAAACGAAATGTCTACACTTGATATCTCAACTGGCGTTATTGCTGTTTTTGAGTTGGTTTCAAGGTATATATTACAAAAAAAGTCTCGTCTCGTCAAGATCCATGCTCTCAGGTTTTTACAACAGGCCTCCCCAATCATTCAACGGCTGTGATGTCACAGTTTCATGCACATCAAAGGACACGTAGTTTTTTTAAATCAATTAAGTACAAAGAAGTTATCAATAGATAGATAATATAAATAAATACAAGTTAGCAAACCAAAATTGAAAACATTTCCAAAGCCAAATACATTTTATCAATTAAGCCAGTGCGAAATTAAAGGCATATATAATTGGGACTGTTAAAATGTGGGGAAAGATAAACAGGAGGCAGCCCAAATAACGATTGAGTTATACTCTAGAAAAAATATACAATAACAAGCTACCAAAATGGTAAGATCTTACAAGAAGGAAAATAAAAAACGCTTGAAAGTTAAAATTATTAAAAATCGGTCGTAGCTAGCTGCTATAGCCCCCTAAATTGATGTAAATTCCTAGTTTCCAGTGAACAATCTCTTTTGCCCCTTTTGGTCCTCAGCAATGGTGTCCCTAATAAATCTATCCGTTTTCACGGTACTGCTAAAACCTAAAATCAAACACCAAAGTAAAGTATTGCTCAAATGTTTTGGTCAAATGAATTCCTTTGCCGACAGTCCTTAAATCAAATAATGTTTATACTATTTTTGATATTAGCCAACCAAAAAGATTTAACCTGTAAAGTGACTAGCTGCATCAATAAAAATAGGCGTCAATACGATTTCAGCTAAAGATAGCATTTCGATGAAAGGCGACAAGCAAAATTGTTTTTCATTGCAGTTACATGTTCTTTAGCACATTAAAAGCCTGTTGATGTTGTGAAAATCACACACGTGTAAATTCAGGTCATGTTGCAAGCTACAAAATATCACAGTCCTACTTTCGAATAGAAAAACAACGTGTTATGTTGAATGTGCAGGTGTTTACTCCTTGCTGGGTTTTTATATTTGGAAAAACAAAATATATGTTTATGGCTGCCATCCCTGCTAAACGTACACGTGCACCAAATTTCTACATATTTTCTGTTGCATCAGCTTTCTGATATTTATGATATTTAACTCTATCACACTCTTCTTTTTATAAGAAAAAGTAAATTTAAGTTCAGGCTGACTGTTCTTAATTTTTTCGAAATTCTGAGGCTGAATTGTTCTTAATTTGTTCTTAAATTACGAGGGTGTAAGCAGTGCTATTGCTAGCTTTTTGCTCTAAGGAGGTGTTCAGGCCTCATTTGCCAACAAAGTGAGTGAGACAGCCTTAATTTGCTGACAAATTTGAATATTCGCCGAAAAAGCACCCACACATCGCTAAAAATCCTCGATTTTGAGAAAAAGCGTTGTTCAAGATTGCATTTGGCAGAAGGTCAGCCTCAGCTTGTTCTTAATTTGGTCTTAACTTTTGACCAGTTTTGAGGCTCGTGTTCTTATAAAATTGTTCTTATAAAAAAAAGAGTGTATTTATGATAAATCAATATGTTTTTGGGGAAAAAGGGATGCGGTGTCAATCGTTTCTACCACAAACAGCAAATGTTTACAGCTAACACTTTGTTAGGGGTTGTTGCTTGAAATGTAATAGTAAGCAATGGTAATGATAGAGTCACATGAAATTTTTGACGAGGCTTATCGAGATTTCCTTGAGAATATCACTGACATCGCCGATTTTACATTGATAGTTTATTCATAAGTAATTAGCGATCAAGCGACTATTTCATGATAACTTACTTTATTTTGGATCAAACTTTTGGACAACAGCCTTATCATATAAATCCGGGTAAGCCGCTAATTATTTTGAAATGAAATCGGTTTATCCTACGAATATTTCCAGCCCAACTTTTATAGATAAATTGCGGTCATATTGTGTTTGCTTAAAAATTTTAGTGAATGATTGATCGATTCAAAGCTTGGTCAGGCAGGCTGAAACCTCTTTTCCGGGATCCTGGCTGAAGAAGATCAGAACCAATGCTTCCCGGCTAGCCCATATATCAAATGATAGCAAGTTGTGTTTCAATACAATTCGATAAGAAAGCCGAGATCCCGGTAAACCTGGCCCGCCCTTCGGGATTCGTCAAGCTGGGATTCTTTATACAATATGCCATCTGTTAAAAAAAATGTTCCAAATCACAACACGGAAAAATATTTGGCTCAATACTCAAGCAGGAATTGCGCAACCATTCAAAGATCTTAAAGCGCATAATCTGCAACTTTTTGTTTACAAGAATAAAACTGGTTTGTGGATCAAAATTATGTATAAGGATCCTTCCATGAGAATGGGTGTATGTTTGATTAAAGATACCGTGGTTGCTGGAGACAGGTAGAGAAAATTCATACTTGTGTTCTTTCTATTTTCAGTATCGTAATGCCATGTCAAAAATTGAAATGCAGCATTATGACGGATGTTCTATACAAAATTAAAGCCTTGGTTAGTAGGCGAAGCAAAAAAAGGTGATGAATGCGCGATGGTTTTGGAAATCTGTTCATGTACAGCGGGGAGTGTCACCATCGTGCGTAAAATCTGATTTCCAACAGATTAAAGAGAGAGTTAATGCACGTTTGACGCGCAGCTCCCTAAAATTCGATGAATTATTTAGCATTCTTTGAAAATCAAAAGATATTGTTTGCATGAAAATGGTTGCAAATGCAGTAGGTAGCTACTGTAGTTGAGAAAAAACCACATCTTGCCTCAAGTCCTTCAGAAAGAGTAAAAAATGGGCTGCGTGTTAATTTAAGGCGACGTTTATTCCCAAGATGATTTATACCGATGGACGAGGAGACATCAGCAAAAAAGTGAAGCTTAAGACGCCATAATCGAAATCATTGCCACTTTTGGGATAAAAAAGGATTTATATATATCTAAAAAAGACAGTTTCATAAACAAGAAGATCTTATTGTTATCAATGAAAGTTTTTCTTTTTGTAGACGACTTGATAGCTGCAGATATCCTTAAATTTTTAATCATTTATGCAAAGTGACACATAAGTTCCAAATCTTTTAGCAGATGCTATCGTGTTCCATTAACTTTATACGGCCCAGCGTCCCAGCACGGGGAGATGATTACGCGGGAGAAGTTGTCTGGGACGAGTGACAGATCACAAGTCGAGCCTACCCTCAATTTGACCATACATTCTTCAGCAGTGCGGCCAAAGTTGCTCTGAATACTTACCCACCCAACTCACCTATTGCGACTTAACATTTCGGAGTGATTGTTAAAGGAAAATATTTTACTTCTCGACCGAGGAACAGCTTTGTCGAATTTTGGTCTGAAATATTAAGAGTAATATTAAAAAAACTAGCGCTTTATAAAATCTACCTTGATTTCGTCCTAAATAAATTCTATTAAAAGCTATTTATTGCAAGACAATTTTAAACATGTGTGCGATAACTATTTTAAACTTGCATCTAACACCAAACGGTAGTAAGAATAGGAAGTCAGCCGCATTTTGATACTGCATCTTCTGCTTAAGTCACCGCAACTTCTGCCTAGTACCGCATTTCAATCAAAAACACTTTGGTCGTGAAAGATGCAATCATCTGCATTCATTTTGACAATAATTGAATTTGCGGAAACTAAGTTAAATTTGTCTTTAGGACTTTAAATAGACTGCACAGTTAACGTTAAATTATTGCCTCTGTGCCAAATTATCTCAACTTAGGAGTTTTCAAAATTAGTCTACCGGAATTGTAACCATTATCTTATCAGAAATATGACACGAGACATTGTCTCCATTGGCTGAGACACAATTGTCTTATCGCAACCTCTACCTAGTTATACAGCATGATATCATTGTAACTTAATAACTTAAATTGCGGATCTAACGTGAAAATAACATTTTCAAATAGATTAAGTAGCAGCAGGCTAAAAATACGCGCTTGTGGCAAACCAGTGACTAAGTTGTTTTACGATGATAGATTCATCTTGATATTTGTAGATAAATTAGATTAAAAAGGCGACTGTTTACCTGTCTGCTGAAGGGTAATAACTGCCGCCTGAGACTAAAAGTCGGTTCTACAAAATAACTCTCAGCTCATTGAAATTCAGGCATGAGCGCGTTAGCTGTGGCGATAATTGATGAAAGAGACTTTTTAATGAACGTCTGTTGACGCATTTTGATGGGATGATTATCACATCTATTTTTTGCAAACAGGAAATGATGGGGGTATCCTCTTTTAAACTACGGTCTTTGACATGCATAAGTACAGCGAATCCAAGAATAATTTAGGCCAAATTGATCAGAGCACGTGCGTCTGAAAGGAATTGGAAACTGCTCGAGTGAAACCACTGTGCGCTGCTCCAGGATTTCGCCGATTTGCAGGAAGGCGAAAAGTGTTCGCATGTTTTTCTCTGTGTATAATTTGATTGGTAAACCGCTGGTGATCAAGTGGCTATAAGGCTTTTTTTCCTGTGTGAAATGCCTTTAAACTACTTCCTTATGAAATGAATGCGCAAAATGAAGAAGCTATCTACATTGAATGGACTTCAAGCTAGATTTAATATTTTTTCATTAGCAAGTTTAGAACTAGAAAGAACGGTGATTGACAGGGAAAAAATTGGCTTAATTGGTGTGAAGTGTGTGCATCTGATCTTTTAGCATTACTCACTTCAACAGAAGTTTTTTCAAAAGAAATATTCTTACATTTTTGACGTTTCCGAAACAGCTGAATTCTTCTTTTCTTGGAGAAGCTTCTTCTTTATTGCACCATAAGGTTAAACTTGCTGCTGTTATCGCTAGCATCACAGCACGATTCAAGTTCACATGCAAAAACAAAATCGGTGTTACATGTCATTGCTATCATGCATTCTCAAACTCGGATTCTCGGTGAAACCATTTCTTTGGCTTACAAGTTGAAGAGCCCTATGGTCTATTGCTGCTTCAGCGTGAACACCATGTTTTAACTCCTTCAATGTTTTAATACTTTAAAGGAGTAGCTTTTGGCTTTTCGAAAAAACTGCCTGCTGGTCGCTCAAAGCCATCTTTGATTCTCTTTACTGAATATTTACTTGGGCTTTCTCGATTCTTTTTTGACGCGGTACTATAGCGCACCAGCTTCTATATAAAGCCATTAAAATCGCACTAAGAATCCAAAAAGGAGTCTATCTTCCAGTCTTTCTCATCTCAAGCTCATTTTCAAACAAGAAAGCAAAATCAGAGCAAAAATGGCCTTTTAATGTCGGAAGACAGAGGGTACAAAGCTGGTAGAAAGCATGTTGATCAAAGCCACTAAGGATCAATTTAATCACAGCTTTTCTGCTACGGAATAAATACATTCATTATTTTTGCTATAACTTATCTCTACCAACTTCCCTTTACAATCTACCTCTCGTGGTGGGCAAAAAAATTAATAGCCAATGATTTCGTTAAAGATGTAAAACAGCAACAACAACAGCAACAGCAACAACAATAGAAGCCAAAATTGGAAGAGAAACTTCATTGATTGTGAAGGACAGAAGTTATGGTTTTTGAATGTAGTAATGATTTACTTTCTAACGAGAATATCTTCAGGCAATGCTTTTATGTTCCTTTTACAAAAAGTCGCCAATAAGAAGATTTTATTACAAAGAAGATCAGCGCTCCATTGCTATTAGACAGCCTGCCCGCACGATAATCTTTGAACAAATCCGTGACCCCTCCTTCTTCTAACCACACCAATGAATCCAGGACGCTTCGCATCATTTCGCATCACGTGATAAAAAAAGAATAACCAGATCGATCTTAAACTGGCGGCTAAATAGTAGGACTGTGGAAACAGATACTGCATTTCGGACAATTGCACAGTTTTGGATAGAGGATTAAGACTATAGATCTTATGTTCGAGCAAAGTAATTTAGTTGTTCTCCATTCGATGAAAACATATGAAATAGTGTCATTATGAAATAGTGTAGATTCGATGAGATAGTGTTATTAAAAATGCCTTCCTCTCAATCTCTTCAGAAAATTATTTTCTGAACAATGGTTAGAAGCGAGTTCCGGGCATTATCTAAAACGTGCCAACAAAAGTTGTTTCAAAATACTAGCCTTTGGGATTTCATAGAGTCACTTTCGATAGAGTAATGTTTATGGAGTTTTTTAGTGGAATAGAAGTAGCTGTATGGCAAGCTGAAAAACAATGAATGAAAATTGTTTACAATATTACCCCGTTAGCTTTTGTAGGCCATAGTTCTGTTTCGCTACACACCACATGCGCATGTTGAATCCAAGACTACAAAAAATCACAAGACATTTTCCCTTTTAACAACGAAAGTTCATGATGCTCTCAAGTGAATAAAGTGCAATAAACCTATTTCCATAATTCTTCTTTAACCGAGAGAAGTTGACAATTAATCAGCCAGGAAGCACGTTTACAATTAATCAGCCAGGAAGCACGTTTACAATTAAACAGCCAGGAAGCACTGCGAATCAAGTGCGTTTGCCAGTGCTGTAAGAGGGCTCTACAGCTACTAAAGGGCCAGACCTACGTATATACCAGTAAACATAGGGGTACAACGGCTATGTACGAAAAAAATTTCTGGTGCGTAATATGAGCAGAAACCGTGTCATTTCGTTGGTTAGTTAGTTACTTACTTACAGGGTCCCCCACCACTGCTATATGTACTCATTCTTCGTACATAAAAATGAACATACACCGAGTCCTGTTATTAGGGTACCTAATTTTTGCACTAATCCTCTTCAAAGAGTTATTGAACTGCCCCTGACACGAAATAGAAAAATTGCTCTTCAAGCAAAAGAAGGTCGAGCTTTTCATATATCATGTTTAAATCATACTGCAGTGACAATTCTATAGCAACTGGGGACTTAAACCTTCCAAAATCTAACGACAAAATGGCCAGTGGCCTGGTAACTAAACCTATGGGAAGTAAGGCAAAGAGCAGAAAGGCAAGAGCATAACGTAGCTTTCATGAATATCTGGAGAGGGGGGGGGGGGGGTTTATACTTTTATGTTTCTGAAAATTTTTATGTCCGAGGCACTTTAAAATACTAA
Source organism: Rhopilema esculentum (assembly GCF_057945365.1). Lineage (NCBI taxonomy): Eukaryota > Metazoa > Cnidaria > Scyphozoa > Rhizostomeae > Rhizostomatidae > Rhopilema > Rhopilema esculentum. Next base: position 4,200,520 of record NC_142817.1, on the reverse strand, counting down.
TTTCAGCACGTGTTTGTGACTTTTGTGGAAGAGATTTCGAATCTTCTTCTGTATGCACTACAGATTAGACAGACAGGTAAACCTTTGAAAAAAGAAACATAGTACGCATTCTCCTTTAATTTGTACAAGAAGTGTCCTATATTTCCAATCTTTTCCTATCGCATTTTCTTCGCAGCTTCGTATTTTCTTATCATACCCTTTCTTAGGCCTCTAGCAGCAAACACGTACATCAAACAATCAACCGAACTAGAAAGAGAGCAAGGGGCGATAGCAGGAGAAAGGACGAGTATACATCGAGCAGTAATCAATGAAACCGTTTTTGCAGTCTTTCAGTTATTAAATGTCTCTCTCGAGAAAGAGGTAAACCTGCCTCTTTCACCTGAAAACTGTTTTTCCTTGTCTTTGTTCATTTCCGGCAGCATCAAATCATCTCAGGCCAATTTATGCGTGTACTTGCGATGATTTAATTTTCTACGCACCTGTAAAAACTTTAATTTGTCAAGCAGCAGAGGACAAGGCTTAAAGATTTCCGTGCACCAGAAACAGTGCACACCCACTTTCCTCCCGACTGGGACTGTGATTGAGAAAAAGGATTGCATGCAAATTTAGCGGAAATTCAACCTACGACAGATCACCAATCTTAAGGCTGATTTCCACTAGGCGAATTCTTTCGCGCGAATCGAATTTTTGCCAATGTGAGCATGCGTGGTGTCATGTTCTCAGATTTCGCAGCGAAAAAATTCGATTCGCAGAAAGTAGATCACGGTCCTACTCTATCGCTAGGAGAATTTATTCGATTCGCGCGAAAGAAGTCGCCTAGTGGAAATCGGCCTTTAACCATTCCTTACAAGACAGCAAGACAGCGTATTCCAGTTAGCCTGGCGAAACTTATACTGGGCATTGCCAAAGTTAATCAGCTTTGTGGAGACTGATATTGAAATAAGATGTGCTCTTTTTGGACTTGAAATGAAAAAGCGCCTAATAGGACCTGAGTTGAGATTTATGGTACCTAGCCCTTATAATTACGGGGAGTCACTGCTTTCTCCCTTGGTAAATAAACACTAATGTCCCAGAAATAATAAGGGATTTACTGTTAGTTTATACGCGCCACTATCAGCTGCTGAATTAAAAGTCGATAAAACCATTCTATAAGACAACTCTGACCAACATAATGATAATGAACCTCCAATACTAAGATCAGAAGTAGAAGAAGCGATCAAAGTTTCAAAAATTGGAAAGGCTCCGGGACTTGATAAAATTTCAGCTGAACTAATTAAAGCAGGAGGGGAAGATATGATAAACGTTATGCTTAAAAAACATGTAACGAATGCTTATTCAAACAAGGTTGGCCAACCCAATGGAAGGAAGCCTTTCTTCTGCACGAAGGGCAATATGAAATTGTGTGAAAACTACAGAACAATTAGCCTTATCAGTCATTCAAGGAGGGTATTGCTTCGAATACTTCAGAGGGCACTTGAGCCTCGCATTGAAAAAATATTAAAAGAGAAACAGGCTGGCTTCCGGAAAGACAGAAGTACAGCAGAGCAGATAGGAAACCTGAGAGCATTATGTGAGAAATACCGCAATCACCAGAAATATATTTTCCATTGACTTTAAAAAGCGTTGGGCCGGGAATGGCACGATGCTTGTGGCTCGCTATCGAAAAGTACAAAATTGGGAAAAGCATTACCACCTTGATCAGAACTTTTTATGAACGAGCAAAGAGCACGGTTCTGGTAAATAACGATTACAGCAGTTAGTTTACATCCAAATTAGGGGTAAGACAGGGCTGCATTCTTTCATCAATGCTGTTTAATCTCTTTCTTGAAAGAATAATAACTGGTGCACCGGGGAGCCGTGTAAGAGAAATCAAATGCGGGGGATTGTGACTTTGTAATTTGAGGTTTGCGGATGACATCGACATCATTGCCAGTTCTGAAGAAGAACTAAAAGAACTGACAGAGAGGATCAATAGTGCTGCCAACAGATATGGTAAGCATAATAATAATAACAGGACCAACACCAATAAATTTGAATGCACCAAGTAAATGGTGAAGATCTGGAACAGGATAGAATAGGTGCTTCAAATACGTTGGCTCAAAGATAACTGAAGAAGGAACACCAACAACAGAGGTAATGTCAAGAATTGGAATTGCAACAAGTGCATTATCTAATCTGATTAAATTTGGAGAGAAAGAAAGTTATCAATTGAAATCAAAGTGAATCTTCTACGTGCAATCGTTAGCTCAACAGCACTCTACGGATGTGAAACATGGACACTTAACAGAAAGTTAGAGAAACGAATTGATGCATTCGATATGGCATGTTTTCGGAGAATTCTCGTAATATCCTGGAGGGATCAGAAATCAATTGAATTGGTTAGAGATGAAGGTTAACGACAATATGGCAAAATTGAAAACCTTCTGGACATACGCAGAAACTGTAAAAAACGCAAAAACTTCAATGGCTTGAACACGTTACAAGGAAAAAGTCCGTCATGCACGGACAAGTAGAAGGAAGAAGGAAAGTGGGAAGACCCCAGGCGTGTGGAGCGACGATGGAGTAGTTTGGGCATAACGGAAGTATTGAGGAGAACTGAATAGAGGGTGAGATGGGAGACGGATGTCAATAAGTGGGTGCACCAACGACCTCCACAGGGGCTAGGGTCTCGACAATGATTATGATGATGATGACTATAAGTTGGCTTTTAACAGCTAATTTTAAACTTGCATTAATTACATTTTACTATCTTATCTATTTATGCCGACATGTACACAAAGTGATAATAAGAATGAAGAAAATAGTGTGTTTTTGTGTACCTATACTGATAAAGAAATTAAATAGGTGGATATCGAATACGAAATTTACGACTCCTTTGACGCAAAACCATCCAACAATGCAAAGCGCACAATCCTTATCCTTTTTTGCAGCGGTGACCCGCCACAACATGCGGCAAAGCATGAGAGAAAGCAAAAACTGTTAATCCTGATTCTTCTGAGTTTTATTAAAGAAAAAGCCTACGCAATTAATTTTGTCCACGTACAAATACAATTTCATGGAAGAAATGCAAGAGACCGTTTAGTTCAAAATTCGATGCAGAGACTGCCACAGCCGAGAAGAAATTCTAAATTATTAGGACCATAAGCAAGAAATTAAATGGTCTTTTATTTGCTTAAGGCCGATCCCTGGTGCCATGGCAAAAGGGTTTGCAAACTCAAACTGTGTTTTCTCCTTGCTTTCTTTCTGCAAAAGTACATGTACATTGCTACGAGTAGCAAACTTCGACTTGCTGCCGTTTTATTCTGTTTTGAATTTGCGCCAGAATTTTCGTAGATCTTTTCATTCGTCCGTGTCTACTCTAAACAATTGTTTTGATAAACGCGCACAGCAAAGATTTAACCACTGGGATTGCTATAAATTGTCTTAGAAGATTGGGAGAGTCTGAGAAACTATCTAGAGTTAACAAAGTCTTAGTGACTCTGATGGCCAGAGTGAGTATCTGCAGAAGCTTCAATCAAAATTTGAAATGTGAAAGTGCAGCATCTTCATAAAAACAGACATCAGAAAAGCAGAAGAAACATTTTGAAACTGTTACCAAAGATGCTGTTATGTCATCCAATGTCATCAATACGCTATATATATACTTTGTGTACGCACTAGCAAGACCGCCGAGAGGTTTTGAAGGCGCTTGGGCAAAACGGAAAAACGAGGCACAAAACTTTTTGCAACCACGTCCTTTAGAAAAGCATTAAATGCATTTCAGAATATTTCTTGCAGTCATTTTCTGCAATCGTTTAAAAGTAAAAGTTTTTTGATGTCTTCTTTAACGTGTTACCATTTTTAAGAATAATTAGGTGCGAGGATGGCTTAGTAGTCAGGGTCGCAAACTACTGATCCAAAGGTGGTTGTGCCCTTGGCATGAGAAGAGTTGTCAGATCTCTACAATTACAGGCGTAGGAATCACGAGGGATGGTCACATCGAGAAGAAGGACCAGGAAACTGCTCAATAAGCACAGCTTTTCGGGGTCCTAAAAACTACTTTCGGATGCTAGGTAGAAACAAATATATATTAAATTCTTTAAATGGAACTCAATACTTTAAGTGGCCTTCTAGATCTCGATGCCCTTGGGAAACTTGCCCACCTTGCCCCCTTTTGGCGGCCCTATATACTTGCAATTTGACCCCCTCCAGTTAACAGTGGTGGAAGTGAGAGCGAAATCGCAACTTCAGTTTCTTTCATCAAAGACTTCGTGGGGCTCGTAAGCAAGCATGTGTAGCGATAACGACAGAAGTACTTTAATGTATTCTTACAAAAGTGTAGAATCGACCCTTGCTATTGAAAAACGGTAATAATTGTCTAAGTTCATCCTTTGTAACAAATCTACCGCTACCTACGCTTTCCCTACAACCGCATCTGACCATTTTCATTTTCGTCACCCGCATCTTCACTCTCTTTGTAGCAGGCAAACACCAAAACAAAATAAATCGTCGAGGACAGCATCCTCGAGGTAGCAAAACGGTCCCTCATTCATACCTACTCTTCTTCTGCATATCCATTTAATCTGTTGATTCTTGCTAAAACATTAAGGCCCAAGGTCTTTTGCATTCGCACTCGCCGTGATCACGGAACCAACCATCACTTGGGTAGTCCTCAAGAATTCTGCGACGAACGGGATCTCAAGAAAGCACAAGCTTTTCAATATAGTAAAGCTATTTGTGCCACCGCCATCGACATGGTTGAAAATTCTCACAATATTAACGATCTCCGCAAACGTCAGAGCTGAGATATCTGATTGAAGGTTGCCAGGTTTTCTTGATTTCAAGAGGTAACAAATTGTCTAAAGTCTTTAATACCAGTATGTAGTTATCAAAACTAAATCTATAACTTTGGAAGTATATTCTACATTAGATAAACAATATGAGCAAACTTTCTTCACAAAGAAAAGCGTTCAAATAACACCTAATGCAAAACTGCACGTGAAGGCAATATCGTCATAATCTTGTTGCAAGGACACCATCGAACAAGAAACTTTTCTTTAATGAATATCTTTGTGCAGGTATTACCCTACCGCTGCTGAAGGCAGATCGAATTTCGCTTAACACCGGATAGCTTACTTGAAAAGTAGATGAAAAAAACCTAAAAACAATGAACATAAAAAACAAACAAAAAACATTAAAAGAAAGGGCGACGTAACAGATAATGGAGAAAGTACCACTGGGGAAAAAAGTTTTCGTTAACATGGGCTCCTTGGTGCCTCATTAGAGATGTTGCTACTGAAGATTGCATATGTTTTAGGAAATGATAGAAGGGACAGACTCTAGATTTTGTATCTCGCTGAAGACCAAGAAAGACAACCCAAAGAAAATCATGAAAAGTAGAGAGCGAGTGGACGACTGTTTGATACCAATTTATCGCTGTCTGTTTTTGTCGGCTTACAGAATATACTTGCAGTGGAAACCATGAATAGTTAAAAAGCCAACTGCACTCAAGTCTTATTAAAGGCTTTAGCTAGCAGGCAACAGCAGACACATTAGGTCAAATCATTCATTCTTAGCTAAAAAGCAGCTGCTTGCATTTTCATATAGGAAAAACATCTTTGCACAAGTTTTTTAGCATTCAAACAACTATGAATCAAGGGGATGGGTGGTTGGAAAAGACCAATAATGCCATGAAACAGAACAAAAAAACACAAAACACACACTTAAAGCTTGCTTTTCCGGCTAGGAATTCGACTGCCTTCTTTATTGCAGCGGTAGGAATTACCCTCAGCATCCAGCTACTTCTGTTTCCATCCCAGAGCTCTTCGTAGTTTCCATTGTTGTGAATACCTAAACGAAGAGCAAAGAAAATCAGTCCCGCAAACAAAGACTGACCCGCAATAGTTGCAATATTGCTTACTATTTCCATTAGATAAAATAGTATTGATTAGGAGGCAACAATACATCCAAACCCTAGTAGGAATTTCTTTCCGACGACACTTGGATCTTTTCAAAGACCCTATATATAAGAAAATAAAATCTGCCTCGAGTGTTCCAATTCTTTTGATTAAAAGTACCAATCAATTAACAATCCTCTATTCAATCAATTAACATGCTTCGAGTTCAAAGCTGTGCCCGTTGACAACTGTTGATAACATAAAAAATAACAGGAATAAGGTTTTTTTAATGGTCGGGTTAAAACTGAACATAAAAGAATTACGTCGCTCCTGAAATTAGGACATGTCCGTGCATTGGGAAAAGGTAGTTTTGTACTGTTTACAAGGAGGAATATACGGACGATACGACCATAATTAGAATGCGCGTTGCCGTAAGAGTGTCTGTGGTTGCTTATTCTTGACAAGCATCGTCTTTACAACGGCTTTTTTAATGTAAGAAAGCGTCAGCACAGCAACCTTCATACGAGGCCAGGTCATAATGACCAGCATTAAAATTTAGGGAGAAGAAACTGCGAAATTGCAAAATACTTCAGAGGCTTCACATACATGACATACCAAGGTTGATTCCCCGTTTAACTAAACGTGGACAACAGAAATAGACTAATTTCATAAAAGTGTACTTAGAATTAACTAAGAATACTGTTATGTGTTTTACTAGCGTATAGTATTATAATGAAATCCAGTATTTAAGCATTATCAAGAGTGAACTTGTTCCGATGACCTCAAGTATGTACCATACACAATCCATATAATTCTAACAAAATCCATATAATTCATTTTATCAAGCCAATATGTCCCTGTTAAAATCCAAGTTAATCCCCTCATTTGGTTGTGACTTGGACAGGACACCTTAACAGGACATCAATATGGCCGATTGTTCAGAGCGGAGAGATCAATACAACTTTCAAAGAGCAGAAATTCGATTTCAAATGAAACATGTTCGCTACAAGCTTTTATTGGCTTTATATCTGTCCGTTTAAATTGATTACTTTTACATTAAATAAGCTTTGCGGTATGCACAGATAGGTTCACTGAAATTGCACCAGAATGGAAGCATACGAGAACATCCGCCTATGAAACCAATCCTACACAGTCACAGCCATACGATTATGAAAAACTGGCCAAGTAATTTTGGGCGTAAAATTATTTTTGTATAGAAGTTGATCGGTTGTAGATGAAAGTTAAGTCGGTTGTACATCTATTTGGCACAAAACTCATTGTAGAACAATTTTAGCTAAAGGCAGTTCCAAAGTATCCGAAATTGCTCGCAATGTCATCCTTGGAATGCGTTTTAATATTTAGATAGCTTTTGGCAAAAAATATCCATTCCTAACGGCGAAGTAACTTGGGATTGCTTGAGTTTCACAGTTAAGTTTGTTTCACAGAAAATTTGTCATGACTTTAATCTTAGTATCATTTGCGTAGTTGCATTTTCTGTATCCTTTGGGAACACCAATACGTCGTTTAAAAAATACTGAAAAAGATCGGTCCCAAAACAAGGGCTGGCGGTACTCCAAATTCAGTCGCGATTGTGGAATTGAAGGTACTGTTCATAACAGCGCTTCCCTGCTGTAAACGTATTCTTTGACACGCCTCTATCATCCATTGTTTTTCCTAAGTTATTATCTCTGAAATAAACAAAGAAGCTGGGAGAAAAAGAAAGCCATTTGTTCCTCGCTGAGCTCTCATAAACGTGCTACTGAGCCCTCATGACTGTCCCTTACAAAGGTTATAATCTATTCAAGAAACTTCAGAGACATGACTCAACTTGAAAAGGAAAACGTTTTACGAAACAATAAATTGGAGGTTTTTTACTAGAGTCGGAGGTTTGTAGGCCCTACTGCGCCCCAAGCAGAAAATTTCGTCACTGGCACGAAATTTCATCAAGGTGAACGTGACAATTTAAGGGAGCAAAGGAAGTGCAAAAGCCAGGAAGGAGAATTCTAAGCTCGTAACTGACATTAAGAATGGATTTGGAGCACGGCAGTTGGCACGTACGCTGAAACCACGAAAAGAGTTCAAATGGCCTTAATCTCAATGAAGATTTGAAATAGATAGGTATTTCGTTCTTTCCTGGCTTAGATGGAGATAACGTAATATGATAAACTTCCAAGCACTGTTTCAGCACTGCAGATCAAATCGATGCGTGAGTTTGAGAATAAGGTTTGCGATTTCGCGTTGTTGTTGGTGGAAAGCGCGATAGAGTCAGCTTACGGAATCTCTTTGTACAAAACAGTTTCCGATCAGTTGCACAGATGAAAGAGATCATAAGCTATTGGAAAGGCAATGATCGAGTTATGTCTTCTTTGACTAGGAAACCGAAGCAGCGAGCTATAAAGTATAGGATGCCTTCATATTCATTATTCATAATTTTTGCAGGTAGAGCTTCGAGTGATGCGCCCGAAGCTAGTATGGCTGAACAAAATCGCCGAGTTTTTTACACTTATTTACTCCATTTGACCGAGAAAAAATAAGAGAACTAAGATAGCCTAACTAAAACCCCTCGATTTACCTCCTTTTCGCATTCTGATTCTCGGTTGAACGGAATCGGGATGCGAAAAGGGAGGTAAATCGCGGGGTTTTAGTTAGGCTATCTTAGTTCTCTTATTTATCTTGATTTGACAGGATCAAAGTGCGAAGCTAGGAAAAAGGAATTTTCAGGCACGTCACCAGCGCATCTCGAGGTTTCAAGCGACAGCCCTGCCAATTTCTCAGTTTTTTTAAGCGAGCTTAAAGTTTGGATGGGGGTGGTGTTTAAAACGATGTCCTTGTATAAGAGCATCACTATGCTCAAAAATGCATTTGCTTCATCTCGCGAACAAAGCAAACCCCCAGGAAGCCACATCAGCGCATTGCCATATACAGGGCATCCTGAGTGACAAGTGCAAGATAGATTGACTGAAATGATTGATTTATTTATTCATTTATCAATCTATTGGTTAAAAGCAGAGGGTACTAGATGAAACTATGTAATATATATACAATCAAATAATCTCCGAAAAGTATACATTCTAGCTGGTAATGTAAGGGAAAGGCACGGGGGATATCATGTTGATCTACATGGGGAAAGGGGGAGGGATTAGGAAGAAAGGCAGCGAAGATCAACTTATTGTTACATATCGTTACAATTTTTTGATAATTCAGAGAGAAATCAAAATACGTTAACAGATTAAGAAATTAACTAGTAAAACGAAATTAGGTCAGTTCTATTTCAGGAAACCACGAAAGCAACTAATGTGCGAGAATATTGCATAACACAAAACCGAAATTTCGCAATTGATATTTGTATTCTAGCGTATGATAGCGTAAACGATGTTGAAGAGGCAATGCTAGAAGGGAATTACTTCCTTGTTTTGTTGACTTGCTTATGAAAAGATACACGTTCACACGTGACTTGTCACTATAAAAAGTGGGAAACATTTTTAATCATGGTATAATATAGAATTTCTCTGTGTGTGTAAAATTAACTAGTCTTCCACATATAAAGACATGCCTGTGGGCAAATGTGGTCCAAAGATGCAGATCTTGAAAAAAGAAAAACCTTGTACTTCTGAACAATATAGATTTGAAAAGCTGCAAACTGACTTTAGATATAAAGACGTTCTTTTTCATTTCCTCGCTGTCTTGGCAAAATCTTGTTGCACTCACAATAACTCCGTAGCTATCTGTTATTTAGACGTTCTTGTGGCTCGGATACGTGTAACAGCCCGGAAACGTTTCCAACGTCAAAAACTAGTTAAGTAAAAAGTTAAGCGAAAGACAGTTGTGAAGACTTTTCTACAAGGCAAACTACAAAAGGTGACAATCAACTCTTTTAGTTTCAAGGATCGTTCAATCACACCCACTTTACGTTTAACCAGAGGTCTTTTAATGAAGATGTCAGAGGTACTTTGCGGAATCAGTTAGAATTCGGGCTGTTGTGATCACCAAAAGAACGAAAAAAATGCATTGCAAAGGTCCCCTTATCTATGCTAAACTAAACAAATAGGAGTGAAAAACAAAGTATAATTCCTCAACATACAGATTAGCAATCCGTACAAATGCTAGAATTCTTCGCAAGGTACCTGTCTAGGCTAGCCCTACGTAAAGTCATTAATATATTTACGAAGAGAGGAGATGATCGACTAAATTCTCTGGGAAAAATATAGACAATCCTCAAAAGATTCAGTAAAAACCTATTAAGGTCGCACTGATGATTAAGGAAGGTAGAGTTTTAAGAAAAGACGGACCTCTAACTATCGCTGGATTAGAATTTCTGATCATTTTTCGAGATAAACGCCTCAAGAAGCTTTTACATGCACAAAAAACCACTGTATTCATGCTTATACTAGTTGTTCTACAAACATTAGGCTAATTATGTAATTTTACTCATTCTTAGATTTCACGAAAGGCACTGTAAGCAAAAATCTGGAAAGCATCTTGCTTTACTATCGCAATAAATTCCAATTTAAAGATTCCACTTGTACAGTTTTATAGAAAGAAATGTCTGCTAAAGATGGATCTCTTGACCGGAGGTGTCTGCTTTAGGTGTATGGAGGTATTCAGGCCAACTTTTTTACAAAAGGTGTATACAAAAGAAATACATAATAATTACAAAAACCAAAAACATATATATAAGTTTTGCAAATCCTACAGTTGCAATGTTTGCATTTTGTTGTCTTAAAATGTTTTATAAAAACAGTCAAAGAGACTGAAGTTTTCACTTCTACAGGTAATTTTACCCATATTCGTTGACCCATGAACCTTACGGTATCTGTACCATAACATTTGGTTCTCACTTTTGGTTGGTTTTAATTGCTCGAGCTTCTTAGTTGATACAGTATTGCCTTTTTCTAAAAAAATTCCATCATAAACGAGGGATTCAAGTGATTCCTTGTTTTGTAAATTTCAACCATGAGCGACTGTAGGTTCTTCTGAAGCATAGATACCGAAATATCATTTTCTAACAATTTCTCGTAAGGAGAAGTGTTGTCTTTATATGCGATTCGAAGGGCTCTTTCCTGTATCCTGTTTATCTTTTTATTAATATTTTTGTCATGGAACATCCAGATTAATGGGCAGTAGCTGAATTGTAACATTATAAAAGTGTTCATCATCAGTTTTATTTTTTGGATTCCATGAAAATCGAAATGCGAGATAAAGCAAGCAGTTTTTGGCTTGCCTTTTTACAAAGAGTCTGAACATGAGTTTTGAAGTTAAGTTTGTAGGTGTCCGTGGTAGGTTGATGTCTGTTGAAAGGAGGTATTCGTAGTCTAGAGGGAAGTAACCTCTAGAAAAATTGATTTTTCTGCTGTCCGGGAGTGTCCGTTTTTGGGTGGTGTTCGTTAAGGAGGATTTCACTGAATTCATAAGCACCTTTACGTGCATCATGTTTCAAGCCCGCATATTTTACTGCTGGTTCGACAGCTTAGACTTTGTTTCTCAAATGTGAGATGTCTATAAGGCCCTTTTCTAAACCTACATGGAAAGCTTTCCTCTTTGTATTCTTCCTTTCGATTTAAGGCATTCTTGACGGGACCATTGGCAAATTATATAGCTTGAGCATGCATTTTCTTGAAATGCTCTTTTTCTAACGATAGATGTTTCTCACAATAGAGATAAATAGATGGCCTTCTTGTGATGTACCAAATGAATGACCTTTTTCTTTCAAACGACGCAGCCCTTGCAGAATCCCACACAAAATGCTTTAGAAATACCTGAAAATCCGTTTCAACGTAGCAACTGGCTCTGAGGACAACACTTTAAAAGCTTAAGTGCTGTGACACACGCCTTCTATTAAAATTTTCTCACGAAAGAAGAAGCATTGATTGCAGACAGGTTTTAAGAGAAGCGTTGACCATACCACCGTACAGGTTACGTCACGAGCAAACCGAGTCGGCGCTTTAGATAGGATATGTTTCAAATCAGACAAGACGAAGCGTCTCGGTGTTTTAGCATATCTTGTCCTACACAGTATTGCCCTGTTCGATCTATTCAGCTTCAATTCTCGTTCCCAAAAGTACAAAAAAGATCAACAGATAAGCCACATCTTTCGGAACTGTTCAGTACAGGAACAGAAAAGCTGTCCAACTAGACGAGCTTAAACACGGGAAAGCTTTTTGGGACAATCCTCGCACTGATTGAGGATCACTTCATTGGATCATTGCAATGCAGTCCAATCAGCTGTCACTTCAGAACCTTAATTTGAGCTTTAGCCTTTGTGCAATGGTCAAAGCCTGTTCTACGAGGCTCTGCTTTTTCAAACAAGCAGACAAATGGCATAAAAAGTTATTCGATAGAGCGGCATTGCATATGCATTGGATCTGAGAATTCGATACAAAATATTCCAAAAATTCCTGTGTGCTGTACGGACGGCCTTGAAACAAACCCAGGGAACGATTCTGAGCTGAAATTTAAATGTCGTACCCTTATCCAAAAAACCTTTGCCAGCAGTCAAATACAAAGCAGTTCTATCAATTTCAAAGACCGTGTCGAAACAATTTCCAAACAAGTTTCCAAAATGTTTACTTTGAAACCACTTCGGCGTCAGCGCTACCATGACCAAGGCTTTAAAAATTTTTTCCTGGTCTTAGCAGCAGGACAAGGCATTACGCTTTTCAGGAAAATGAATCATCCTTGGTTGGCGGCGATAAAACTTGAACATCTTGGAGAGCTGTTTGTTTTATACCTGAATATCATTTAAATGCTTTTTCACTCCAATTTCATTTTGGTATAAATTTGCGGCTATACTTTTTAAGGTTTCAGAGCAGCTGCAATATTTTAGCATATTCTATACAAGAAACAAGAGAAAGCCCTATTAAAGTAAAATTATTATCCCAGTTTAAGTATCAATTTTTGTAGTATTTCAATAAAACGCCAAAGGCAACCTCAGGGGAAAAATCAACAAATCGAGGGGGGCCAATTCGAAGATTTATGGTAACAGTGTGGGCTTATTGACAATTTGTAGTTCTATGGTGGGGGCTTATTCGAGGGGGAGGGCTTTTTTTTTGGGGGGGGGGGGCAATTCGAGAATTTACGCTAAGTTCTATGAGGGGAAGCAGTCACAATGTCATATGTTGAAATCCTAGGAATGACTTTAATATTCTGTTATGTTTTTAAAAGAAAGTTAACACACTGAGATGCACGAAAAAGTTTGCCTCTTCGTATTTAATCCAGTTACTATTTGTTGTTTTCTTGAAAAGCGAAACATTATTGGAAATAGCAGTACAATTTGCTATACTCCTGACAAAGTATGCAACGTCTGCCCTACTAGAAACGGAAAAGCAATTCCTTTACTGTTTCGCGCTTTGCCCCTGTACAACCAGTTTGCAGAGTATTCTAGATGCATGCACGTGGTCAGTTTAGTTAAACGCAAAAATTGGGCACGTATCTTTTGGTTCATTACACGTGAAGGGCAAAAAATTGACAACATGGTAGAGCAGTGACTTTTTTCCTAAACACAAATTGTTAATAAGTTATTTATTTGTTACTTTGTATTTTTCAAGCTCAAAGGTATTCGTGTGTAAATATTGATAAATAATCACACCGAATTAAAAATAGCACTTTTATAGTAAACCTCTGAAAGAGAAAAGATCCAAGCAGAAAACGTGCCTATAAAGATTGTGTACCCGCGATACGTGGATGTAAATTCCAACACACCTAAAGCTACGTTAGTTTCGAGGATAGTTATAACTAATAAATACTAACATTAAACTGGATCGGAGACTGTATGTCAGCCTGGTGCAGAAATAGCAGACAGATTCAGCTAGAAAACAAACCGTCTTTATCAAACTTCAAAATGCTTGTGAAAATAGATTGCGTAGATAAAATACAAACTTTTCGCCCCTTGACCAAAATTTCACTAGATTGGCTTTGATTTGTTGCTTTGAACGACATTAATTTTGAATTATTCATTAATTTTCAGTCAGAAGAAAAAATCATTTTCATCATCTTCAAAAAGCATCGGCTGATTTCGTTATCTTGCCCTCAACTTTTGGTTATACTGAGAATATGAAGCTGATTTGATAAGAAACTTCCTCAATGTAGCCAAGTCCTTTCATTTTAAAATTTCGTTGCAGGTTAGCATGTAGCTTTTGATCTCAGCAACATTTTCGACGTGCAAGCTTTTGTGCAAGGCTGTTTTTATAAAATAAAAAAGTGGTGATAATTTCCAACTGTTAGAAAAGTTCCAGTGTTTAAAAACCTTTCTTTAACTTTAAAGGCAACTGATTTTCACCATCTTTAAGAAAATATTCTATCTTTGTGAGGCTGTTCATCACTGGTGTGAAACCTGTAAGTGAGGCTCGGGCATTGCAAAATACAGCAATGTGAGGCTGGTATTCAAGAGAGGTATTTGGGTCATTGTAACGATTAACTGACAAGACGATTTCGTGTTATAGAAAAGTGTATCTTAGTGTCATAACTGAATGGTCGGAAGAGGACAGCCAGTAAAAATATCTTGTTGTTTAAAAAGTTATTGTTGTAAAAACATCACTGCATGACATATTTTTTAACCAGCTATTCTGTCCGAAAGTGTGACAGAGAAAGGTGCGGGCTGAACTATGTTGGAATTGGTAATCGCTGAAAATGACTGGCAGATTTGAGAAACACGGACAAATGGCCTTTCTTCTGCAAACAGACGCAGATTTTTGCTATGAAATGTGAAACCAATGGCGTCAAACTGACGCAGATTCTCTATATCGCTTGGAATTTATATAAAGGATTCACATCTATGCCATACCCTGCTTACTATAAGAATTATCATAAGAGCATGAGCTTATCTTTATTTGAATTAATTTAGGCATGTTGGCACGTAAACAATTGGCACGTACAAACATATGTCACCTTGTCACATAGAAAAAATTATAAGAGCATGTACAAACGTATGGGACGTTGGCATTCAACAAAAAATTGCACGCTTGAACAATTGCACGTTCTAAGCTTTGGCACGTTGACACCTCCAATCCTATGGCATGTTGGCACTAAAAAAATTATGCACGCTTGAACAAAGGCAAGTACCAAGCTTTGGCACATTGACACGCAAAGACCTATGGCACACACGCAAGTAGCAAAAAAGCACGTAGGAACTTACCAAGCTTAGGCGCGTTTGCACTTTTGGTATGTACGACGCGATATGTTTGGTAAGTTGGCAGACACTAAAGCTACGAAGAGTTAGCATAGGTTCCAAATCTTTGATTGGCTGAGCGACCAAAATTCTCAATACTCCATTAGCCAATCAGAATTCAAGAATATGACAACAAACGTGCCTCGCAGCTAGTTTTAGGCCTATTTTGCACGATGCTACCACTACCCAGTAAAAACAATAGCGTAAAATGTGCTGAAAGATAAACTAAATCTTTTTTGAAATATTGAATCTGTGGTAATTTTTTGAAAAAACTGCCCTTGTACTCAGACAAATCCGAGATCTTTCTATTCAAGTGATTATTAATACTTAACGATTTTCACTTCTCCATTGACCTGCACAACACGTTTACGTGCTTTAAGACCTTCTACTGCAAAAACAACCGAATACATGTCACATGACCTATAAAGTAGTTTGAATGATTAATTAATTATTGGCTGATTAAATAACATTTTAAAGCCGGACGAAAATCTGAAGTTGAATGCCAAACCAAAAGCACGTTGGCGCCAAATAAATATGCCTTTATTTTTCGATGGACCTCAAAATCGCAGCAGATGAAGTTTGCACTTTCGCTGTTTAGGGCTATTTAGGAGTCGGTTTCAATTGCATTCCAATCAACCATCTATGCTACTACAATTCGTTTAAGTGCACAATTGTATTAAAAAGCGAACAGCCTTTCGTCTAGGAAAAATATTCCATTTTTGATAAATAAAAACCTAAAAAATTTGATTTGCGCGACTTCGACAAACCCTTGCAACATCTGCCGTTAACTGATGACAACAGGGGAACGGCGTGAACCGAAACTTGAAGATACAGTCTTTTTTTCTGGCCTTCTCAAATAGGTGGCCAGGGGGAGTTGATAGGACTTCCACATTAGTGTAAACAAATGCCCAGAATTTATATTTGTTTTACTTCATAAGGATCAAAATGGGCCTTTCCGTGTTTTAAAACTACAAGTTGGTTATAATTGCAAAACAAAAGAGTATTGGCGGTGTGAATAGTTTGGTTAATGAATGGAAATAGGAGGGTGGAAGTAGATTGAATGTAAGTAGATAGGCGTTTAAAAATGGCTTTAATTCGAGATATGCGGCGTCTGGGGATACGGTGATAATCAGCCGCATAGTCACTCACGGCCAAACATTATAAAGTCAGGAGGCGTCATTTTCTACTATATCCTCATGCAGTCTATGACGTATCGATGTCCTATCTAGAATTTTCGAATGTGAAATGTAATTTGTGAGTCAAAGCATTTTACTGAGAAATGAGAACTTACCTCGGCGTTGGTAGGGTGAATGCCAATAAGATTGTTAAAATCCTTTTTCTTGGCACCAAGTTTCAAGCCAATTGCGAAACCTTGGGTAACTTCACCAGCGTTAGGCCCCAGCACATGGAAACCGACGACCCTTTCCTGAAAACAAACACACAATAATAAGCTTGCTACACCATATGCTAACTAACAAAAATGGACATGAATTTACCAGAAACCTCAGTTTGCCGCGTCTTTTTAGGCGGACATCGGAAGGCTTTGCTACTCTGAAGCTAAAAGGGGAAGACGCATTTGAGATTACCCCTGTCAGGCAGCCTCTAATTGGATTCATGCGATACTTGAATTAGAGGCGACGTAAGACCAGCTGTCTAAAACGATAATTTTGTTAAGCACTGTTCATGGTTTTGATTCTGTTAAAAACTGTTACTTCATGAAGAAGTGCGAGCAAAGAAGGAGGCGGTTCTAACAGGCCGAACCCAAAATATTAAGGCAGATTTCGCTAATAGCCAGATATTCGTAATTAATTGCTGGATGTGATAAACTTGCTTCAAGCCATGCGCTTGGCGACACTGAAGTCGTTGCCTTATCAGCTGACTTGCGACACTGTAGTCGTTGCCTTACCAAATATAACCCAAAGCAACGACGTATGTGTCGCTAGTCGCTGATTCGAACACGCCTGTCTAACAAGGCCAGTCAAGATAGCTTTTGAATTTCCAAGCCGAGATCCTTCTTCAAATGATCCGGGAATTTTCCATTTCCCCACGTCCTCTACAAGCTCATATAATCTATCCCAAGCCAGTCTCAAGTTCCCTTTCTGGCACGACATCCTATCTCCTGCCAGTCCGAGACACATTTCGCCGCACCTTCATAAAAATTGTCCTTGAAGAAAAAAGCTCGCCAGGTTCGTCACACAAGGCTGTATTCGAAACTTGTCTTGGTATTGTCACTTCTTCACATTTTCTGCTTGTATAATTTCCAAAACCCTGCTACACTCTATTCATATCTTACCGTATATTGTGTTGCAAGGTCGATGAGGCTATAGTGTTAAAATATGTATACACTTCATGTAGGTCTTTTAAACATAAAGCTGCCCCTTTATCAAGAATTCAATAGCTTTTACTAGGTGAAAAAGTTTCTCTGTTTCTTTAACTACCAGATTAGAATCATCAATGCCTCTGGCAATTCTTCGCAGAGTTCTAGCCAACACCTCGGCGACGCAGACGTGAGACAGCCATTGATATAATTGACATAAAGAATTATTGGTTTTCAAAGATATAAAGAATTTTGAAGATAACGCTTATTTCTCGAGCATTAAAAAACGTTAATGCCAGTAATCAGCAATTCATCTTCTTAGCAATCCAGCATTAATTATTTGAAATTGCAAAGTCTTCGAAATAAATTTGTTTGGTTTAAAGTCAGTCACAAAATGTTACAAATGGGATTGCATAAGTTGTGGTTGTAACTAGTTGTAGTATGGGCACTTGGCAAAGCCATGATCACGAACGTTGGAAAGTAAACAGCTTTATGCGAATCTTTTCTCTTTGAGTTTGTAAAATAGCCGAACTACAAGTGAAGGTGTTCCAATCCTTCAGACTGCGATCAAGATGTAAACAACGGTTTTGTGAAGACCACAGACTCAAATGAGCTGATCCGACCATCTGCTGTTAATTCAAACAAATGGTGTATGTGAACCAAAACGTGTCCTAACTTCCATGGACTACTCTTAACATTGCCTGCCAACTTTCATTATTGTACGTGTGCAGGGCACACGAAGCTGAGATAAGTCGGCGAACTTGATTGAAGAAGTTAAGAGTGTATGTACACTTACGTGATCAAAAATAAAATGGACGGAAAGGCTGAAATGATAGATGGAATGAGCAACGGAGAAACAAAAAGTGACAAATAGGGATCGTGAATACATGACATTGAGTGACGTAAAGAATATCAACGCTAGGGTGCGAAAATAAGAAAAAAGGAATAAGAGGGGAAAGAAGGGTATACAGACATATTGGAAAATGAAACTGCATCGACAAGAATACTAATATTTAAAGTCTATTGGAACCACTTTACAAGGAACCTACATTTAGAAGGCCGAAATATTTGAAGAACTTATACTACTAAAAAAAAAGGAACTTTTCGATTTGAAAATTTTTTATAATTGCAAGCATCAAAAACTAAAAAGCCGGTTCCATTCATTTGCAGTCAATACTCGCATAGATTGTTTGTTATTCATGTGTCAAGTGCTTCATTGAGTAGTTTCCGCATATGCTGTCTCGCCCCTCTCTCTCTATTTTCGATAAAAAGAGGTAGAGCAGTAACAATTTATTAGGATGAAGCCACAAAAAGCTGCAAGTAAATATGAGCAGGATCAAGGCACGGAGCCCATCGCAGGAACTTAAGCAAACGAAGAAAAAAAGCTTTTACTGAAATCATCAGTTTCAAATGAATCGCCATCAAGACGCAGGTGAAATTTAATCAAAACAGCAGAAAATCTTTCAAGGCCTGATGTGTTTTTGGAAAAAGCATCAAAAAATTCAAACTTTTTGGCTTATACCAGCTCTAAAAAAAGGTCATTAGAGAGAATTATCCAGCAAAAGTACTCGGTTCTCGTCTGTTCCCATCCCTTTCGGCTGTACTGACGTCATAGCTCTTTAGAAATCTCAGAACGAAGTTAAAGATACTTTAAAGACAACTTTGAAAAAATGCTTTTTGACTGATAAGTAGTTAAAACGTGACATCTGAGTAGGTCATCAATTACAAAATGTAGGGAATACGTTTCAAGAAGGCAATACTAGAATCTCAAATTTTGCGCGGTTGTGGCTAAAGCGAGCAAACAAAATTAGCAAGCCGGCCAACTGAGTGACTACTGATGACTACATACAAAAATATGACAGCGCATTCGATTAGTCGCGTAACCAGTGCAAATCTTGTAAACTCGCGGTCAAAGAAGCAGATAACAAGTTTAAATCTCCTCAAGTAAAATCTGTGAGTATGAGTTAGAACAAGTGAAAAACGACGAAGCTAACGAGCGACCTTTGCTACGAGCCTGTTTGGCGGTACCCGGCATTTCAATATGCTAACATAAAGCGACAAAACAGTAGGAGCAAAAAGCCTAGACAAAAAGCAACGGCGGATGACAACAAAGAGAATCTTCTGACCAATTAACAAATCCTGCTTCGCTTTGCCAGCATAAAGCTTCTTTCCTTGTTGGAGAGAAGAACAAGCGTAACCCTAAACAAATTGGAGAGAAGAACAAGCGATCACCCGTCCTTGTAATAAAAGAGTAGGAGCAAAACGGGGGGCATTCAATAAAAGATTCTCATTCACTCATCCTCAGAACTATTTCCTTCCTTGTCATGCCTGCTGAAAGCGACTAAAAGTCAATATCTCCTTCCATCCAGCCACAGCTGCTGCTCAGCCAGCCACAAATTCTGTTTCTTCAACCCGTCCATGAAACATAAGAGTAAAAAACATCAAAACATTGGCTAACAAGTAAATGCCAAAGAAGAGCAGCCAACAGAGAACTTCAAAAAATCAATACTTGCCTCGTCCGCCTTATTGCAGATAATTTTTGCATAACAGTCATTGTTATCTCTTTCTGCAACGGTAAATTCCAAAGGAAAGAAATTTGTATGGTAAACTTCAATATTGTCTTCACCAAATTTCGAAATGGCATCCTCTTCAGAGAAACCACAGCAGCCATACTCAAGTGGCGTGAAGACAGTCGTAGGCACATTGATGTAATCCGTCTAAAATTGAAATAAAGTTTTTAGCTTATACTTTCAATAAAAATACTTTTCTTTTTAAAGGAAAAGGGAAATTTTGTACATGAATTTCAGCTACCCGTTATGCTAGACATTGCAAAAACTATACCTGAAAATACAAAAAATGCAAAATCAACAGCAAGATTTGGGTCAAAATTACCCGAGATAAATGGAATGTAAGATTTTACAGTTGAAGTAAGAAATTCATAAATAATTATTCAAAGATTTCGAAAATGATATATTTCTATGAATTCTGTAAGGATATTTCACAGAAAAGCTTCGAAAACAAAACTAATTAAATGGGTATCAATAAAAAATACAGCTGGAGAGACATACTGGAGGCTGAGACTTTTTTGTGGTAATATATAAAACAAGCCATTCAGTGATTCCCGACGCCATTAGTCTATAAGGGGCAATACAGCACTAAACACAATGGCTGCCTATTTCACAAATGTTTTGACACTCGCATCCTGCCAAGGTATTCGATATATCTCCAGATAATTACAATTTGATAAAAAAAGTTTCAAGTATCATCACTATAAGGTTTCATACCAAATTAATCGCGCTTATCCTCTACTCACAATCAATCTTCATGAGTTAGTCCTTATTGACATCATCAAAGCGCAATAGAATTCAATGTGACGTCGATAACACTGAAATAGTCTACTAGCCTAGTGTTGTAGAGAATTTATTTGTGTAACCAAAAGTTTATGTAAAACTTTACAGAAACAAGAAGATTCAGATGGCCGAATGATGCAAGCAGGCTTATCACAACGCTTGTGAAAAACAACTCAAAAACAAGTGAAAAACAAGTGACTGCTGACCGATAACATTCACTCAAACAAGCTCCGTGAAAGCCGAGAACAAGCTGTCATGGTGTGGAAAATGTGATTTACACGAGGCCTAAGCTCTGGCATGATCTTCAAAACAACATTAATCAACCATCAAATCTCACAAGATTTAAGAATAGATTAAAAACTTAACGATGAAAAGAAGAACAAATTCAAGTTATGCAAACATCTACCAGCCCAGGTTGAATTTTTGACATAATTATCTATCTATCGAAGAACAACTTTGAGTTGTTTTGGAAAAATAATTTATCTTCCAGGAAATATTTTCTTTCAATTTTAGCATGGGTTTTGGAAAATTGTTTTTTATTCTTTGTTATACCTATAATTGATATCAGTACAGTAAATTGCAAATAGTAGGCTTAGATCGGCTTGTATTCTTACTATAATTATGTTAAGCTTGTTGCACAGAAATAATAGTGAAAAGTTTTTATTGCAATTCAATTTCATTATAATTAGAAATTCCCATTACGTAGAAAGTCTGCACTGGCCAGCCAGGGATAACAAGATAAGACTTTAAAAACTTTAAATAAACAGAATTAAAAAGGACCAAACTCCGGGAATTATTATATAAAAGCAACAAAATATGACGAGGAATCTTAAAAAATTGCAAAACAAGGTAAATTAATAAAAAAGAGCCTTTTTCAGATGCTGCAATTTGATGAAATCAGAACACAGCAATACAATCTGCTATCTAATTTAATCATGCTGCACGAAATGCAACAGAAACTTCTCTTCAGAGATAACTTATCGCAAAAATCAGGAGAAATCCGAGTTTGCTAAAAGGGTGGAAATTACGAACAGCCTATCCATTAACTGAAGCAAAAATTGGTCAAAAGATCCTGATGTCATTTCCTGTGTTTGACAAAGATGATTCTGAAGTTTAAAATATTAAAAAAAGCATTAGCCTGTCTTGCTTTGCAGACACAATGTTTTCAGAAGGCTCTCTGCTTAGCTTTGGTACCAAAAGATGACTAGAAAAGAGTGCAGATTAATGAACATTAAAAAAGATTCTGTATGGAAATGTAGTTTGAAACAGGTTGAATGCAAATAAAAATTTTCCAATTAAGTTTATGAAGGAGGAGAAATTATCCATACAATCATGGTTGACAATAACGTCTGATGAAAACTGATTTGAAAAGCTGAGGAGAGGATAGAGTTTTTACAATTTCTTTGTTTAAAAGAACATATTCGGCCAATTCTCAAATTCTGCAAAAATGGAACATCGGAATTCCATCAAAGTAATACGTTACATTGGTTTACATTGGGCAAACATTAGAAAAATTAAACGCTGATAAAAGCAAGATTGGTGAAAATATAAAAATCATATTATACGTAAAACAGAAGAAATAAAGAACAAAAAAATTAACTGGTAGCAATCTTCCGAAATTATCATTCTGTCTCCGCTGAAAACTTTTATGTCCATTGTTTTTTGGTTTGAAATTTGTATTGAAGACAACAGTGTCTTGTGAATCGTTCCGTCAAATTACAAAGAATATAAGGATTGATAAAAAACTATGCTCACTTTTTCTGTTCCTCCGCCAAACAATCGTCGTGCAAGCAATCTTCCTGCTTGGATGGCAACAGGTGTGAGCTGCAACTTGCCCTCTAAGATATCGCCTATCGCATGTATGTTCGGGATATTCGTTTGCTCGAAGTCATCAACAAAAACTCTGCCTCTAGGATACAAATAATGAAAATCAAATGAATTTTTGTCTCAAACATCACCCCTAAAAACATGTAAAAGTTAACAAGGAAATAATTATTTAACTCTGTCCCTGTGAATTCAACCACACTTTAACACTGAGATACAAACAATCTAAATCAAGTGACTATATGCCTGTAAATTAGTACCCATGAAAGTACAACATTTTTAGAGAAACTTTAATGAAAGTTGGAAATAGGAAAGGCAGTATTCAGTCAATTCAGCGCCAACAAATTCCATCAGACAATACTCTTAACATAAAAAGAAAATGGAGGGATTCCAGAAATGGGTAGAGACCAGATCCAAATGTGGACATATTGCTGTTCTTTCCATTCATATCGATTTTCAACTAATAGAGGTAACCTTATGAATGAACAGGTTATTTGAGTCCTGTGTAGCCTTGAGGAGTCATGGGAAACTCTGTAAGTAAAATAAATGCGTGACATTACTTACCTTTTGTAAATAAACCTACTTTATCACATAATAAAAAGCGAAGTGTAGATCTCGAATTAATGCTAGCATAAACTAGCATATTTGGGGTTCGATTTGAAGCGTTCAAGAAGATTCTACAGCAGAAAAGAAATACACTAGTAATGTTAATATTTAACATGGAATCTACGTCACAAGACTGTATAAAATAAAGGGAAAATGTCATACTTAGAGGTCAGCTTTACGCCAACTTTTTCCAACCCAATACCTGACGTGCAAGGATCTCGACCTATACCAATTAAAATCTATAAAAAAGCAAAAAACATACATTGCGTAAGGAGTAAAAAATCTAAATATTGCTCCAACATTCTAATAATTTGGATTTTCTCACGATCCCAAAATTATTGAAAAAGGGGCTTTGAAATAGAATTTTATCATCTATCATTAGCAAAGCACTGTATTGACGAAGATGCAGAGGGAAATTGATGAAGTACTATATTGACGAAGGAAAGCGATTTCTACACGATTAAGAATCAGAGTTACCTCAGCACATTACGTCACACACTTATGACGATCAAAGAAGTCGGATAATGACAAAAGTTAAACAGAAACCTTAAACCAGACGTGAACAAAAAATTACTTGCATTATTCCCTTCAGGTATAGATACCTGCTTATCGTAACTTATTATCTAGCATTTATACATTGAGAAAAATTTGATAAAAAGTTGAACAATTGGATCAAAAGTACTCAAAATGTTACATTTCCATTATTCTGTGTTATTTTAAAATTTACTTGATTAGGACATTGAAACAGCCAGCAGTTATATTAAAATTTAGTCTTTATGATGACACGTCAAGACCTATTTCTAATTTCGCTCATCACTCACGCAAATCATCTGAAACGTCAAAAACTCTCGATCAACGCCTAACTTCGCTTAACTCCGTTATTCAGAAAAACTATATAGCTGCCCTGCCCTACAGCTTTTTAAACTTCAGGTCTAATTCTAAACACAAGAACATTCCATAAAAATCGTAAATCATGAGGTATCCTAATTACAATGAAGGAACAACTACAACTGTAAATAAAATATGGGTTTTGATATCAGTATTGTAAATAGGGGCGGACACTTGGTCAAATATTGGGGGGGCAAGCCTATTGTTTTAATACGATGACGTCACATTTCCCATTGTTTTGGGAACAAAAGACCATTGTCCTCTAAAGTATTGGAGGGGCGGTCGCCCCCCTCGCCCCCCCCCCCACAGGTGTCCGCCGCTGATTGTAAAGGTCAGCAACTTGAAGGATAAGGACCTCCACCCGCGTCTAGAGAAAGAGAGCATCTCCAAGATGAAAAACTCAAACTTGCGTTAATACAGAAACAGCCCCAAAACTCGAATCACGCTGTGGCTACCGAATTGTTCACCATGGTAAAAAAGAAATTGTTGGGCCTCAGTTTAATTATTAACTACAGTCAACATGTTGTCAATCCAACTATGTCAAAACTCCTTTGATATCCTACAGTTTAAACGCTCTTTTGGAGAATTAACAGATCCCACTAATCGTAAAGTCACAGCAACCTTTATTCCAGAAAACAATGCTGGTTCAAGACATGGGGATATTCAGAAGTTGGTGGGTTGTAGGGAAAACCTAAGGGATAAATAAAAGAAGTGGATAGTTTTCTTGAAATTTTAGGGATTTATATTTTTTTGTAGCGAAATAATTAAATTTCTTGCTTTTTATAGCTTTGAACATCAATCACCATCGCAAATGCAAAAAGAAGTTATGAAAAAAATATTAAGCGAAAGAACCCGAAGCTGTAACACTTTTGTTTATATATCGTCAACGATTATTTTAACCAGAAACTGATGTAAACAAAAAATTCTAAAAAAACAATTACATACAATAAAAGTAAATCGTAACTCGTCATAATAACAACGGATCGCAACAAGAGAAGGTTTTACGATGACACATCTGAGCATTCGAGACAAAAACGCGAGATTGCTAAAATCAAACGGACTTTTAAGCATCATTTATCTGTTATGTGGTAGAACAAATACCGCAGAATAACTAGTCACGTGGAAATTTGGAGTTTATGTATGTGAGTGATGTCACTGTAAAATGTAGAATTTGGGGGTATGATGAAAACCGTGGCAATTGCTGTTCCAGTGTTAACTCTGAATTAGACAATCGATTCTCTAAAGCATTGCTGGTAACAGGAGACAGGCTCCCGGGCATAAATTGAAAAAATTTAGGTATTGGAACATTCGACTAACACTTACCGTATTGAATTCCTCCGATCGTACTTCTCCAGTTTCGATATGTTTGTAGGTAACTTTGTATCGTGGTGGAGTTCCATCTTCTAATTTCTCGATCTAAAAGTACAAAAACCGCAAAGTTCCTGAAAACTTACTATAGCAAAATTAGAACAGTGGAAAGATGATCAAATTTGGTGAGAAACATGCAACTAATAGCTATCCGGTTCTACACACGAGATTGTGTCGGCTCTGCCTTCCGGGTATCGAAAGTTATAGGGTAAATATAGAAACCGGCATCCTCATAATTTTGATGAATCAATTTCTAACAGTTCAACAATAAATATGAATTTTACACTAAATATGAATTTATAAATAGGACGTTTTACACTGAGTAGTCCTGCTTTTTGAAGCTGCGGTTATTCAAAAGCTCTTCCCGTTGGTTAAATACCCATTAAAATTTTATTTTTCTTTCAAATGACTAAAATTATTTTGTCACAACAAACATTCGTGTAGCTAATCCAACCACATGAAAACGACAGTTCCGTAAAAAAGTACTGAAAATACAATATGCAATCAAATAGACTTCGATCTAAAATATTCAAATGACAGGTTGGAAAAAACCGGTTCCCTGCCTACTGTATAAGGAGTAAGGAAATCTAGCATATTCCCCGACCATGCTGAAAAGTACACCATTCTCACTTTAAGAAGCTTTATTGTGTCGATGAAGGCGTTGCTTGACTTTTTCAGCATTCTGTTACCAATTTGAGCGACTTTAAAACATCGTTCAAACCTGCTTTACCATGGTGGTTGGTGATTTGTTGTTTTTTGGTGATTAAAGGCTGAATTCAACTTGATATTTTTTGTGCGCGCGGGCGTAGCGCCTAAATCTGAGCATGCGTAGTTGAAATCAAGTGGTCTCGATTTTGCGTCCGCTGTGAGCGCCAGAAAGTGATAGGGTCTCAACTTTTTTGTGAACTCGGCCACTTGACAGCATCACTTAACTAGGCATGCTCAGATTTGGGTGCTACCCCCGCGCGCACAAAAAATGTCAAATGGAAATGGGCCTTAAAGATGAGCTAGGAGAATGGCATTTACCCCCCACAATGGAGAAATCACAATTTACAAAGCCTTAATCTGATAGAAAATGAGACTCTCAACAATATGATACGAAAGTGTTCGTTCTCTTTAGGGTTGCACTATCATAACTGCAACTTGTTTGTTTCAACCTAATAATTTAAGTCTGCTTTATAAATTTGTTTTCAGCTATTTATTTTTCATATTTCATACTAATAATACTTATTTGTAGTCATCATTAAACTTTTGCTATACTTACGTTTGTTGGCAAAAATTGTCGAAGAAATTTCACACCATGCTTTTCCATATAATTTCCAACTTTGTTTGCCATATCCTAAAAAACAAGAAACTATCACTTACATAAGCATTTTTATAAAAAACCCTTGCTCAGCTTTGGCAATTTTATCGTCCCACAAATAGTCTGGAAATTCCATATTAATTGAATAAATACCTAATTTATAACGTTTTTACAATGGAAATTTGGTTAACATAATATTCCGGTTAAAATATATGATATTTAAGTATCCGGTCAAGGTCTCCAGGGTGTAAAAATTTTTAATAAAGTCCCCAGCAAACTACAAAGTGAAACATCTATACTGAAGTTCAAGAGTTGCTGCAAGGATATCGACTTTGATTTTTTAACTTTTTCTCTAGATTTAATTATTGTAAAAACTTTTTTAATTATTGTAAAAACTTTTTTAATTATTGTAAAAACTTTTTTAATTATTGTAAAAACTTTTTTAAACTATATTGTTGTAACATTTATATCGTAGGTACATTAGTTTCACAGGTCCTTGATTGATAGCAGCAAACTCATTTTTGCTGAACAAGTTTACCTGTATAAATATGGTCTTATTATTATTATTATTATTAAAATCAAAAGAGCACGAGTAAACAAATCAATCAGTATCGATCAGTCATTAGATCAAAAATGTAGAAATACCCATTTAATTGAAGCTAAAAGTTAATGCCTACACGATGCAAAAAACTCTGTAATTGAACACTTGCAAATCAATTACAAAAATATTGCAACGTCACCTAAGGGTTCTAAATGCGGTCAAAATTCCATACCAATAATTTGAACTCTCGAAGATTACCTTACAAATGCTATCAATTTGTACCTGAAAAAATTGATTCAAGGGTTCTTGGACTCTAGGGGAAGACATCTTTTAACCCCCTATCAAAATAAACAAATGAACACACCTGGTCAAAACCACGCAACAGAATTGACCTGACCATGACAGAGACATCCAGGCCGATTCCCTTGAGAAATCCTGCGCACTCCAAAGCAACGTAAGATGCGCCAACGACTAACGTCTTACCAGGGCAATAGGGCAACGAGAAAACATCGTCACTACAAGAAAGCAATTAGAAATCAAGTTGTTTCAACTAAGATTTGCCTAGAACCAAGCATCGCCTCAAATGGGGTTCTTTGGGAGCCCAAATTTTCTTGAGAAAGGGATATTTAGAAACATTTATATCTAGTTTAAAATTTCATGTCAAAATGTTAACATGGCATACTCAAGTATATTTTTCCCACATTTATAAGGTATGGACCATCAGATAATGTCCCTAAGATAAGCGATAATAAATACCAAAGTACGGATCGAAAGTAACTAAGAAAAAGAAGGGCGTGTTGATTTGTTCTTTGCTTTTAAATTTATAGGATTATTTGCACAATGCTTTTAAAAAAGCACGAATTGTGGAACAGGGAACTACCAAGTTGCTAAAATGGCTTTTATTTCTAATTTTCTCCCCGACAAGGTCAATGCCTTGTCTATACAACAACGATATTGGTTAAAATAAAGTTTTTCTCCAAAGAACAAACTATGGTCGAAGTTCATTCTTTTTTTAATAAAGCTATGACACAAAGCAGTAGTTTCATTTAATTTTATATTAAATTCTTTAGGGAGGGTGGCCCATCAGCGGCGAAGCTGATTTTCAAGGGGCCCTAATCTACATTACATACCTACTCAACTCCAATTTTTTAAAAAAAAGATTTCTCATTTACAATAAAAACAGTGTTTATAGTAGAACGTAAAATAAAGTAGAATAATTAGCTTGATATTACAAAACAAGAACAAAAAAACAACAAAAAGTAAAATTCCTTAAATAAGATTTTCAAAGATCCTTAGTAGAGCCATATTTAGCAACGTATGCCATTGAAGCATCAAAAATGGTGCCCGCGTTGTTTAATATATTTTTTCTTTTCAAACTTCAATTTCTTTCACAAATTTTTCTCTCCGAATGAATTTCTATAAAAATATTTTAACATCCAGACAAAGTCTTTAAATAAAGTCACATTTTGATACAAACCTTGTTATCCCATAGTCCTTTGCACACTTGACATCTGGATATCGAGGTCTTTCGCCTATGATGATAGCAAAAAAGCATAAAATTGACTATAAAATATATCAATTTAAGATCTTCAAAAGCTGTTTGATCCGAGCCTTGACAATTTAACAAGTTTCGCGGGCTATAATTTCACTACCTGGTGACCTTATTAAACATAATAGCTACCCTTGTGCAATATCAATAAAGATAAAAACATACAATTTACTACAAAACAAGAAAAGGAAGATTTGGCAAAAATACGTAAGAAACATTATACAAAGAATATTTAAGAAATATCTGAAAATTTTCTTAAAAAACATTTAGAAAAATGTCTGAGAAATATTTTACAATAAAATTTAAGAAATATCTTATGAACAAATTTTGGAAATATATTTAAAAAATAAAAGAAATATAAATGTATCCAAGAAATACATTACAAAAAATTGAGAAACACTTCATAATGTATAACAAATATTAAATACAAAAAATATATGACTATTTTACAAAAATGTTTAAAAATATTTTACTTAGATGTTTAGGAAATGGTTTACTAAAAAATTTAGGAAATATCTTTCTAAAATATTTGGGAACTATTAAGGAAGAATGTTACAAAAATATTTTGCTAATATTCTACAAAAATATTTTGCTAATATTCTACAAAAATATTTTGCTAATATTCTACAAAAATATTTTGCTAATATTCTACACAAATATTTTGCTAATATTCTACAA
Source organism: Rhopilema esculentum (assembly GCF_057945365.1). Taxonomy (NCBI): domain Eukaryota; kingdom Metazoa; phylum Cnidaria; class Scyphozoa; order Rhizostomeae; family Rhizostomatidae; genus Rhopilema; species Rhopilema esculentum. Next base: position 4,171,057 of record NC_142817.1, on the reverse strand, counting down.
AAATATTTTGCTAATATTCTACAAAAATATTTTACTAATATTCTACAAAAATATTTTGCTAATATTCTACAAAAATATTTTGCTAATATTCTACAAAAATATTTTGCTAATATTCTACAAAAATATTTTGCTAATATTCTACAAAAAAATTTTCGTTCTATTTTACAAAAATATTTTAAGAAATGTTTAACGAATAATTAACAAAAACATCTAAGAAATACATATGAAAACATTTAAGAGTAATATTTACAAAAATATTTGCGAAATATTTCCACTTATAGTTATAAAAAATTTGCAAAAAGTCATAACTATTTCAAGGAAAAATTTTTTAAATGTTAAAAAAGTAATCTGGAAATATTTACACCAAACTTTTAAAAATATATACAAAACATACTTTAGAAAAGCAATAAATTATTTCCAAAATAAATGGAAAAAATTATAGAAACCTATAGAAAACATGCTAGAAATATTTGTAAAAAAAGATTTCGGAAATATTGTTAAGAAAATATTTGGCAAATATTGTAACATTACCCTCTGGCTTTTGAGAATCACATAACAAATGATTGTGGCATTAGCTCAAAAATTTTCAATAATTATTGATACTAAGAAAGAATAATCATCCTCCTACGAATTATTTGTCGAATTTTTAATGGAAAAACTAGACAGATTTAAATGAGATACATTAAAAACATGGCTGGTTTTTCTACAGAAAGAGAATCTCTTTTAAGAATTTGTCTAAATACAACCTATTCGATTGGCATTCGTCTTTTTTTTGTATTTTAACATTGTATTGATTTTCCGGTTTGATGTATCAATGTACTGCAATATAGTCTTACAACCTTGAATTTTTTTCAATTTCTTTGCAACGTTAGCCTTAAGAAATCATAGGTAATGGAAAATTAACACAAATGAAACTGAACTGGAACTAGACCGATCATGGTCATATGTAGAAACATATTTCCAACCTGTCGTTAAGGATGTTCAAAAAAGAAGCGAAAAAAGGAGTAAGTGGACAGTTCCGATTATTTCAAAGAATCATGGTAAGAAACATTGACGCAAAGAGAAGTTGTTTTAAAATCAAATGGAAGAAGATGTTTCAAAATCGAATGAAAATAAGTTAACATAAAGGCCAATAAAGCAAAGTTTAATGAAAATATTTTTTGTATAAACAGTCGATAATAAGAGTAAAAAATACTGAGACACACCTGTAGCAATTACAATTTTATTAGCAGTTGCAATCTGTTCCTTGCCTTTCTTGTCAACCATCTAAAAAGTATTTGAAGAAAAAGTCTTAAGCATACTTCGGCTCAAAATCCACTGAGAATTTTATAAAATTAGTGATACTAAATTTGATAAGAAACAGTTATAGATTGGATTTATAAACAAAAAAACTCATTTTTACAAGACAGGTCAAATAAATTAGCTCCTTGCATTTCTTGTCAACCATCGAAAAAGTATTTGAAGAAAAAGTCTTAAGCAATCTTCAGCTCAAAATCCACTGAGAATTTTATAAAATTTGTGATACTAAATTTGATAAGAAACAGTTATAGATTGGATCAATAAACAAAAAAACTCATTTTTACAAGACAGGTCAAATAAATTAGCTCCTTGCCTTTCTTGTCAACCATCGAAAAAGTATTTGAAGAAAAAGTCTTAAGCAATCTTCAGCTCAAAATCCACTGAGAATTTTATAAAATTTGTGATACCAATTTTGATAAGAAACAGTTATAGATTGGATCAATAAACAAAAACTCATTTTTACAAGACAAGTCAAATCATATTTGCCTTTGCCTTTCTTGTCAACCTTCTTAAAAGTATTTGAAGAAAAATTCTTCAGCAATCTTCAGCTCAAAATCCACTGAGAATTTTATAAAATTTTTGATACTAAATTTGATAAGAAACAGTTATAGATTGGATTTATAAACAAAAAAACTCATTTTTACAAGACAGATCAAATCAATTGGCTCCTTGCATTTCTTGTCAACCACCTTGGAAAAGTCTTAAAAGTAATTTTGGCTTAATATCCACTGAACCTTATCCCGAGAGAAACTTAGAACAATATAAAGGCGACATAGCTTAAGGCCCATTTCCACTTCGTTCGGATTTCGGATTTCGGATTTCGGATTTCGAATCCGATCTCCGACTTCCGAACGACGAACGTTTTCCGATTTCAATTCACACTTCCACAACGTTCGGACGAATCTTTTGTTAATGAGTCCAAAAATTGACAATTTTGCTGCGCTTTTCAATTGTTGTTTATCGAAATCGAAAATGGCTGCTTTTAATCGACGAAGACTGTTGATTTTGATGCTGATGAGAAGAAGACAGCTCAGAAGAAAAGACAAATACCGAAAGAGATTTTGGGTACGACCAATCCTTCAACAGAGGAAACAACAAGGAGAGTATTTCAACTTGGTGAGAGAAATGCAACTGGCAGATCACGAGAGCTTTTTTAAATATTTCCGTATGTCTCCACACTTCTTTGAGAATTTTCTGCGTTTGGTTGATCCTATGATCTTGAAGTCTGATCAAAAGAGCGAACCTATTAGCCCTGCTGAAAGACTGGCAGTTACGCTACGTTATTTAGCTACGGGAGATTCCCATCAAACAATTGCTTTCATTGGACTTCCCGTGTTCCAATTTCATTTTCGTGCACTTGCTCAATTAACGCACCAACTAAATCGCTATTCCAATTAGTTTTTGAAGACGCCATCTTTGAATCTGTGTGCACAGAAGTGGTGGTCGTCGAGAAGTGCAGTGTTCTGATTGGCTAGCAATATCCGGGACTTTTCTGTTCGCAATGCGAATTCGGATGAAAATCAAAACTTTCGAACGCGTCAAATTCGGATGCGAACGAAATCCTACAAGTTTGATATGATACCCTTTATGCTGTATTAGTTTGAAAATATCTTGGCTCGTATTTACAGCACACATGCTCAGGCTCCGGGATTTTCACTTATCTCTCTTGTCAGGTATCTCATCTTCTTACTAATCTTCTAAAACTATTACCGCCTATATACACATAAATAAACAAAAATAAAACAATAAATAAAAAAAGAAATAAATAAATAAATGAAAAAATAAATAAATAAATAAATCGAATTTTTATACAGGATAATCTATCAGTGCAAAATTGTACTGTTATCAATAGAGTCCTGTTCCTAAAGTTAAACAAAACGTAAAATCTTACAAAACAATAACAATAAAGTTATAAAGATAATTGAAACCAGTTAAAAGTATATGCCTATTTACAATAAATTGACATGGGTACGCAGCTCTTGGCGCCCATTCACAGACAGACACAGTGTCTTAGAATATGAAGACATAACTTGGCATTATTCATCACTTTATTTTGCCAGGCACAATAAGGCCAAAAAATTCCACAGTTTAAGCATGTTTAGGCAGCTTCGACATTTACTTAAACTATCAATTGAAACAAGACACAATTTTCAAACGATGAGCGGCCGATAGGAATTTTTAAATACTTTATTGACAACAACAGCAAGAATCGCCATTTCAATTTAGTAGGCAGACATTCATATTATGTCCACTCTATTCTCGAAGAACAAAATAATACCCGAAATTTATCACAACTACCTAAAAAGTTTGAAGTTTATTTTTCTATATTCATGGGATTTTAGAGTATACGGGATCAATCCAGCTGTTGCTTTTATTGCATGGTGCTGGCACCCTGACGGAAAAGATCCAGATGTGCCAGTTTGAAGGTGTTTGGTGCGTTGGCGAATGTTGAAGAAACTTGAAGTGGCTATTCTGAGCTTTTAATTAAGCACAAAAATTTAAATGATTTATGCCAAAAAAGGAATTCTTCATAAAAGGTGGGATAACTCCAGTATAATTACTTTCTTTGGCCCACACATTTCCAACATAGACGAAAACCAGATACAATAAGATACAGGGCCAAGCTGAAGTACAGCAACATCGCCTAACAGCAGGACTAATTCGAAGTGAAAAGAAAGCTAAGATATTACGGACTACCTTGACAGTGTGATTGTCAACCAATTCAGCGTAAGCATTCAAATACTTGACAGATTTCTCTCTCAACTGAACCCTGTAGTTCCAATTGAGAGAGCCAATGTGATTCTACAAAAGAAAATTTTCCTTCATTAACAAGAAAAAACAAAATGAAAAATCATTTATTGACATTAGAGACAAAATATATAAATACAAAAATAACAGGCAATTGTCAGACGACTGAATAAAATGGAGGTGCTCGTTACCAAACAAGAGTCAAAGATACATAGTCCTTGGAGCACCCTGCCTTATAGCTTAAAGGAGCACCCTGCCTTATAGCTTAAAGGAGCACCCTGCCTTATAACTTAAAGGAGCACCCTGCCTTATAGCTTAAAGGAGCACCCTGCCTTATAACTTAAAGGAGCACCCTGCCTTAGAGCTTGAAGGAGCACCCTGCCTTATAACTTAAAGAAGCACCCTGCCTTATAACTTAAAGGAGCAATTTATTTGTACAGATAAAAACGAGTGAAGAAGATGGCCCGTTTGATTTAACACCTTGTTTCAAGCGATCGATGACCAAAACCCTTCGTATCGTTGAAAACTTTAAATGAGAAACGAGCCTGGCCTGTTTTTACAAATCTGGATTTTGTCGTCATTAAGGTAGGCTCAAAAACTGGAAAGGCTACCTTGTATGGCCAATGATTCGAAATTCTCCCTACTATGTGTTAAGGTGACCCGCTTACCTATTAACGACACTGTACTATGACAGCAACTGCTACCAAATTGCTTTTAAGAAACTTAATTTTCCACAACAGCGCATTAGCCACATGGTTATCTGAAAATCTTAGCAAAGTCTCTTTTTTAAGATAAAAGATCATCAGCTTCCTATGGAGAGTAAAATATCCTCCGGCTGTTCGTATTGAAAACGAGCAGATCCCGTGCGTAGGATTATGCAAACAAGTCATTTGGATACATCACTTTAGAGTTGTTTTTAAACACATATTGACCAAGGCGTGTAGCTTATGCATTCGTTGACGTTATGAATTCGACTTGAGACATGTTTGTTTTAAAAAAGCTTAGAAACTATCAATATTTCCATGTTTCCTTCAGCGGTAAGTTTTTAAAAATTTGGAGGTTTTTGGCAAATAGCTGATTAGTGTGAAAACTCGGAATAGTGTTCCTGAGTGATGACGTCATAAAATTGTTCACCTTGAAATACTTTTAAATGTTGAATTGAATTTTTTAAATTGAATTGAATTTAATTAATTACGAATTGGCTGAGGTATGGCCTCGTGAGCACATGCTCTTTCCCCATCGAATCATTGTTCGTTAAACGCCAAAAACTTTTGAAGTTGATTTGTTTAATATCGTACGAGATTCGTGAAACAACGTACACAATTTTATTTCGAATACATTTTGTTCTAAATTTATTCGTCTGAAACTTTGGTGTTTAATGTAATTTGGTCTCTTTTCTAAACCTTATAAGCAAAATAACAATAATCTGTTTGCTAACTTCCAGTACGTGAATAGTTAGCAAACTAGCAGTTTGCCAAAACTCACCCGATTTCTGACATATTAAACGATTTGCAATTTCAGAGATACTTTAAGGTGTTCTGTCATACTCTTTCAAGGGAATAAAAGTGAAGAGCATCAAAAATACCTTGTTCCTACTGTCACATTCAAGAATACTTTTGCAAATAACATTTTAACGAACTCACCTGTACCGCTTCAGTCATTTTAGCCCAGCTGTGGTTCACTAAAAAGAAAATATTCAGTAAAAACGAATGATCACCATGGACAATCATCAGGAGGAGCTTTGGAGGATTACCGACACAAGTAGGGCTACAGAGATCAGATATTCCTATTCTTGATTCTGAATTCGCAGAAATGATTCGAAACGTAAAATTGGTGATACATTCCTCCAGAGAAACAAAGGGAGGCAGCGCTAAGAAAAATTCTAAATGCTACTCTACCGAAATCATTTTGTCTGTGCCATAATACTCATATATCTAAATATTTACATTAAATAAATGATAATCGAAAGCACTTGGAGAAACGTAGAAAGGATATTAAGAAAAACGGAATTTTTCTAGGACGTTTTTTCTTTCTATGAAAAAGAGCTATACAAGCTAATTGTTTGGTAAAAGTAAGGGATGGTAAAAAGGTCATTTGCTTTCGGCGTGATAGCTGTAGTTTCATGTAATATCGGCATCCGTTTTTGGCAATATTGCGATTGGCGGAAGCTGTTTTGTAAATCAGAATGTAGTGAGTTCATGTGATCAGTGTCAGACCCACCAACAGTATTGTAGCGGGAAAATAATGACTCGGCGTGTTTTGGTCTACCCTCTCCTTTATCATGACTCAATGCCTTTAAATTCAGTTCAAATGTGTTCATTTTCTCGGCAAAAGCATTGCAGATAGACATAATGATACCATGAAACGCATAGCAGACATAAATAAGGAAGAAAGTTTTATGACTTTCTTTGCGACTTTTTTCACCAACAACGTCAGAATATAATAAGAAATAATATATGGACTCACTGCATCTTGGGCCCAAAGATGGTAAGGAATGCATCACGGAGAGATTAAAGGTAGGAGGAGTTGGGAAGGGCTCTCAGTAGATATTATCAAAAGCATGTTCCTTCGGTAAAAATTTTCAATTACAGTTTAATTTTCTTTTGTGTAGCCAGATTGTGTAAGACTTTTTTACCTTGTTCTGAAAACTCCCAGCCAAATTTTCGAGCATCTTTGACAGCTTCACCTAAAAGCAAGAGAAATAGGATTGAAAGACGGAATATTTTTTAATAGCAACAAAATCTAAAAAATGCGAAAAGACTTTGCATAGCATTAAGTTACATACTAGAAGTGCACTCATTTATTCCAAAAAGGCAATAACTACGAGTCTATCATCTTTACCTATATAGGATAATTTTTAATCGACTTGCAGCTTTGTGGAGGGCCTGACGAACCATGCCTTGCCTTTAGCCAAATAGCATTCAATATGTATGACAAATTAACATCAATAAACCGGAACTTCCTAGCAAAAAGGCGCTGCAGTACTTATCTATAAAAAAGCAAAAATGTGCATAACGTAATATACACATATATATTAACATAAATTAACATAAATAAAAGATAGCAAGCTACCTAACAAAGCAGCCTGGTGCATCAACTTCTTGGGGATGCAGCCAACATTCACACAAGTTCCTCCAAGCCCTAGGTAAAGTAACATCAATTAATGAAAACAATTTTCTATTGTCAAAATTACAGATAAAAATTGGATGAAACCATGTTGCAGTGAAACAAATTTCCTGATTCGCCTAAAATAAGAATGTGAACCGATTGAGATACAGATTATGGGTGTAGAGGAGTTGACAGTAATCAAAAGAAACGAAAAAGATTATATTGGTGGGTGGGTCGAGATTAGGCAAAATTAGTGTTCTTTAAGGAATGTGTGAATGGAACAGATCAAAGGCGCAACAAGGGCGATGAAAATTGAACATGCAACAGAATATTCATGGCTGAAAATAGAATTCTTTAAACGGTTAAGGTAGAAAAAAGAAGTGACGGTAAATGCAATGCTGAAGGGAATTTGGAAAGGTGAGAAAATTAAGACCTACAATAAATCATGATTACAGGAATAAGACTGAGGAAATCGCAGAGGATCTTTGTTGTTACAGCATATTAGAATACGTCATCTACAGGGTTGGCAAAATTGTGCGAAGCTACTTCCTTGGAAGCTTAGTCATCTAAAGGGAAATGCGAATAGAGTGAGGGAAAACAAGAAGAAAGAAAGGGGGAGGGGGAGAAAATGACGAGTACTTTAAAGGACTGCAAGAAACTCTTTAGTTATGATCGTTAGTTACGGTTGCTTGGAATTGGCCGCTCTCAACTCTCCTAATATTTAGGGGGTTTGAGTATGAAAAACCTACACAGCCGAAAAGTTATAAACTATTCAATTTACATAATTCATAAATATGAGCTCAAGGCGACAAGTAAATGATAACATTATCACATGTTGATATTGGTGCTTGTGTGATTGATCTTAAAAACGCTACATGTCACTAAGATAAAATGCAGTCCTTCTCTCTCACAAAATAACTACCATGGTATCATTTCTTTCACATTCCAGATCTTGACAAGCTGATGTACACTGCCTGTCTACAACTTTCGCCTTACAAAGGCTGCAGTAATTGGTGAACGATAAAAAATGTTAGGATTGATTATGAATGAAAAGCACGATTGGAAGACGTCAGAGCAGAAAGAGCAGACTAACTTGGCAAAAATGAGATCATCTCAGATGACGTTAATGGTATTATATATGATAAGTGTATGTCCTTCCTTGCATAGATTGAATGCTAGCATCTGCAGGATAATCATTAGGCCAAAGTTAAAGTATGGTGCAGTAACCTGGAAGCTTAGAAGCAATAAAAGTTAGCTCTCAGACGATCTATGAAGTGAATGAGAGGCAAAAGCATTAGTCAGGAACTTGTACAGAGGGCAAAAGAGATATGATAAGGTTTGGAAAACATCTAAGGATGCCCAATAAGAAGTGGACAGACAATTTCCAAGCAGAAAATAGAGAAGTTGGGGTGAGAAATAAGGACTAAGCCACTAAATAAAAGAGTGAACATCAAAATAAACAGAGTTAAGCTTTATGGTACATAAAAACATATAAAACAGTCAAATTTGTAAAAATATTATGGTTAATAATATCTAAGAAACAAATTAATGATCTACAATTCATAGTTCAGTTTGTAAAGGTTCAGCTTGGTTTAGGAGATTTCAGTTCTGAAATGAATTCAAAGCTGTAAGTATTAGGAAGAGGCATCAAACTTTTCAATGCTTAACAGATCCATAAAAAGACCTTAACCAGGCATGTATAAGTCAGCTTCCACTGTAAATATACACATGAAAGGATAAAGATCCTGTCTACAAACAACCATCAACATGCTGTGTATAAACATCAGATGCATACCCCAAGAGGTTCCTTTAGGTGTTGGCTTCACAAAATCACAAACTGCAACTTTTGCTCCTAAGGCAGCAGCTTCCTGTAAAATTAGAAACGAACTGGCTATCAATTCGCAACTTTTGACATAACTGCGACAAATGATATACCTAACTTATCTTTCCACAAAACAAGAATGCGTTTTCAGCAATATAATTCATTTGAAAAATACTATACCACAACTTTCTAAAGGCCAATTTGTACACCAAAAGTGTGAGCAAGCAAGCATAAAAATCCATTGCTTAACTAGTGACCATAAAACTTCATGCTTTAACTGATGACCATTACATTAACTACTGATGATGATCATTATATTGTATATTTTAATACAATATATATAATTTGCCCAAAAAGCATTTTAAGCATAATACAATATAATTTGCCCAAAATTTGTTCAAAAACTAGCCAAAACTGGCTGCACAAGCAACTACTAGTGTATTAGGCATACCCACAGGATTCAGTGTACCATTGATTGCAGTTTTGTTATCAGTGTTAGTTCAAATATATTTTTGACAATTTTTTTTACTCATGGACACCGTCACTTTGCCGCTAGTTATAACATAAGTTTCTTTCAACTTTACCTCATTTCTAGCTTATTTTGTCCGGTATTTGTATCTATAATGTATTGTATATATTTTGTATTATTAGCTTAAAAATTTGTTTGTATTCTTAACAAATAAATTGTATGTTGAGAATTTAAAATGTGAAACTGAACTCAAACTGGACTGAGTTATTTAAGACAACTACATTGCCAATTAAAACCATAGCAATCAAGGTTTTTTTTAAAATTAACTTGGTACACAGTAGCAAGTGTCATAAACCAAATACCTATGATTACATTAGAGTCAAACATGTGAAGATGTTATGGAAGTTATAGGTTATAATGTGTAAGTTCAGTTGAAATCAAATCAAAGATAAATTTACACATATATATCAAAATATTGAGAATAATAGCATACCTTGGAGCAAGCTAAACCTCCTGACCCTCCACCAATGACAAGCAAATCATACTCATATTTGTCATCTCTAACCATTGGCCATAGTTGTCCTTGATTATGCATTGTTACAACATTGTCAGCCCCACCAATATGAGTTCCTTTGGCAAAAACATTTGGTACTGTTTTTTGGCCAGTCTTCTCTGCAAGAGCATTCTGTATTGCATCCCCATTGGCTGAAAAAAAGAAAAATTGATCGATTATATATTATACAATTAAATATAGAAATGGAAATAATTAAAGGCTTCTGATTTTTTGGCTTCAACCTGGGGGATTTTTCTCAAAAATTAAAAAAAAGACAAGTGCTGATAGCAAAAAACATATATAACTGGAGAAAGTTAAAAACAAATTCATACAATCAAAAGTTTGGAATCTTGTCATTATACAGCCCATTATTACCATTATACCAAATTGAAAACTTATAATGATAAAGATAAAAATGTTGTAAAACACCTGCTAAGTGATACACATATACGGAACAATTAATCAATGGCATATCATTGCTTATTAATAAATAATGACTCATGTGGCTCATTTTTTAAAGAACATCAGATGCTTTCCCAAGCACTTTGTGAATATTTCATGAGAACAGCCTCAGAAAGAGGCCGATATGTGCAAAATTAGCATATAAAATTGCAGGTTTCATGGTGAAGTATGGAGTGTGAACTGGAAAACTGAAATCTATCAATAAAAAAACATTTGAGGCTACCGCATGAATCATTAAACAGGAACTTTAATACAGTGTCAAGGTAGAAAAACTACTGGTAGCTTGCAAAAGAACAGCAATGATTTGAACAGCAACACATACCAAAAAAACTGACATTCTACCAGATCACGGAAATCATGACAGCAAAAAATACAAACTACAGATCATTCTTGCACTATTAAAACAGGTAACGGGTTGTAAGGTAACTATGTCAGATTATCCTTGAAGGAACAATGTCACCATGCTCATTGGTCATTTTGTAAGTTGTCTTTTGAATTAAAGCAATATTGAGAAAATGTGATGCATTGTTTTGTTTTGGTAGAGCAATACCATCCTTTTGTAAGGAAATACAATTGTAGTCATCATTGTTTAATTCATGCAATCACATGAGCAGGGATCAGCACACGCAAAGAGCAAATAATGCTAGCGATTTGTCACACACATGAGTCATATATTTGATTGTTGTTTTGATCTTTCTAGGACAGTAGTTCTTCAAAAAATGTTGGACATGGCTCAATGATGTTACGTTTTTTGCCTCCATCTCAACAATAATAACTGTTGAGTCCTGCATTTGTTTTTAGTGTTATAGATAAAAAAGCCAATGATTCTTTCAGATGATTTGAGACCTGCAACCGAAACTGAAAGTGAGTGTGATTTCCAATTCCCAAAAATACATGCAAAGCTGAAAACAGTTTTGAAAGTAACAGTTTCAAAAATAAAGCCAGATAGGTAGTATAAGCTCTGACACAACCTTGAAAGTGGGACAAGAGAAATTGAGAACTCATAGCAAAATATAGTGCAAAAAATAACTTTGAAAAGTAGGGGGCATGGTGCACTGGTCCCCTGTTGTTAAGGGGGCTGGGAAACAGTATCAACCCCACACATGAAAGATATAATGTATGTGATGTACCACAAACATGACAATATCTTTATGCTATTGATTTGGTAGATGAATACTGTTGCTTTGATAGACAAATAAACAGCATGACAATATGTCTTTAATATTCAGGCACTAATAAATTCAAAAAATACCTTCTTTGTCTAGCTCTAATGCAGTAAACTGTATTCCAAGGGATGTAAACAGTTCTTTAACCTAGAAAAAACACAACAATGTCTTTGAATTGCACATATACACAAAAAATTAAAATCAAGCACAGCTTTCATTATATCATTTTTTCAAAAGCAGTTTACAAAACTTCCAACCATGTTTACAGCTAGAAATTAATTTTTACTTATTATGTCAGATAAAATTATACCTAGAGAAAGCACAATTAAATAAACATACCATATAAGTAATTTTTCCATTCAGAAGGATAAGCAAATTTAGAAGGAAGAAACAATCAGCATTAAAACAGCAAAATAGCTGAAAATAGGGGACAAAAAATAAAACCAACTGACAAGATTGATCTAGCCTTTTTATCCAAAAACATGGAATGTGAGCACACAACACAACATGTACCTTCAAGACTTGGATGTACATTTCCCTAAACAAATTATTCTTGAATGTTAACAAAGCTTGACCAGTTTTAACTTCAGGCCTTCCTGGGAATAAATTAGTATAAGTGTGGCATTTTGCACCCCTAGACTGTTTTAGGTGTGTGATGGAGTGCTAATGATGCTTTGTCATATTTCTACAAAGGTACATTTCTACCAAATTTACAAGGGTAGGCCAGAAGAAATACAGCACAAATCTTGTCTAAACTGGAAGCCTTTTGTTTAAAAATTCAACTTAATGGACTGAACTGAACAAAACAGAACCGAACCAAACTGAGCCAAACTGGACTGAACTGCCTTGATGAGCTCTAATAAAAGCTGATTGAGAGAAAACTGTTACTACAGTGACAATTTACTTATTCTGTGCAAGCTTTGGCACTTTGGCACTTTGGCAGCTAGGAGATGGAAAAAAGGCAGTTCCAATGTGAAAAGCCTGAAAATTTCCCACTTCCCCACACCACTAAAAATGCTGACTCACATGCACTATAGTCATATTGTTTCAATTTTGTTACTATTGGTTTTCCATTAAAATCTCCTGTCTTTATGTATCCTTATGCAAAGGCAAATAACGGAAAAAAGATATATTCCACTTAAATGGTGCAAGAAAACTGTCTATTTGCACTTTCCAAACTGTTTGTTTTCACTCTATTTATACATCATATTTCTATTTTCATTTTGATCTATTTTCCAGGGATTTTATCAGAAGCTAGCAACAGATGAAAATCCATTGCTTACTCACAAGACCTTTGCTGTATGTTTTCACCCCCAGTTTAGTAGGACTGTACAAAATTTAGTAAACTTATAGACGCCTACTTTTAGATGAGATTTTTCTACTTGAATAAATAAATCAAAACCCTGATGATCCACTTTTCTCTGCTTTCAAACTTGTCTCCAATGCTTTAAATCCATGTGTTTTCACAGCAGGGCAACAACATAGTAAGTATAGTTAGTATAGTAAGTAAGTATAGGTGGTAGAAGATGGCCTAAACTATACTTGCTGTATATACCTTAACAGGTATAGCCTTCTTGAGTCATTTCATTCGATATGACATTTGAATATTATCAGTATTATCTAACTCTTCTCAAAATAAAGTTTTGAAAATCATGATGAATAAAGCTTTTTCAGTTCATTATTAATCATTAAAATCGTGACATGAAAGATTTGATTTCCTAACTTCATAACCACTGAGAATATTCTAAACCTGCACACCTCTTTGTCTAGGGTTTAGAAGACTAAAGGATACAATCCAGGTTGGAAAAGATATATGATTTTGCAGATACGCCAATCGGACCAACGGCACATTATCAGCTGAGACCTGCAAGCATGTGAGCTACAAGCAACAATGCCCATATATACATTTCTAAAGTAAAATATAAGACTTCCTTGATATTATGGGTTGCTAGAAGTGAGAATTCTGAGCTCAACACACATCTACTCTTGAGGAGCTGATGACTTTAACATTTGAAAGTACTTGAAAGCCCATGAAAGCTGCACAGAAAGATATGGAACAATTTGATAACATTAATTCTTGATAGAGTGCAGGTCCATCCAAGCTATTGTGCTCAAGGGGGGTTTCAAAGTAACTTGCAGATAGAGAGGGTGGGCAGTCTTTTATTTACTGACAAATTATGCAAATTGATGACTAAGCACCCCCAGATGGCAAGAATTGGATTTTTTTCAAGGGGGCGTCACACATCCCTTTATCTTACAGGCCTACTAGAGTGACCGAATTTTTCATAGAATAATTAGTATATAAATAGTTATAGTAGATGGCTTGCGAAATTACGCAATTGATGAACAGGATTTTGCAGCATTATGATACATTCAGTTTTTTGTTTTTTCTTTTATACTTATATGTAAGATGAAAACACTCTGTGATCTCAAATGTCTGTTTCAATTTTAGTGCCAAAAACTTCTTGATAAAATACCTGGCTGCTCTTGACAATTTGCACAGAGAAGTCATTACCAACATTTGATTATTAGTTGTAAACATTTTTTCAAGACCTGGCCGGGATTCTTAGGCAATCTGTAACAAACATAATGAAATGGGAAATTGAATTGTCACTGAAATCATTCAGTGAAATGAGCCGTATAAGCAGCAAGCTTTCGAGCCAGTAATTAGAAGAGGGCCTAAAATATCTTCGAGCCTTTAATTTGTAACATTGCGATTCGGTTTGGAACTGAATGACTGATTAATATAAAAAGTACTAACCTTTTTGCAAAAGGGACAGTAGCTTTTTGAGAATATCATAACCGCATTTTCGTGTATATACTTCTCTACCAAAGTGACAATATTTTCCGGAACTGGTGCCATGGTTAGGCCTCGGTTGTTGTCGGCAAACAAACCTTTAACTGATTATAATTTTTCCTAAACAGCTTTCCAAATTGCTTTATCAAGCAAATGATAACATTGCAGTTAACGTATGTGTGAGCAGGGGCGGCTGTATAACAGAAAATTCTGCAGCCTGTGGCTGTATTAAAAACCTATTCCAAGGCCTGTACTGTGTACACGCGCGACAAACATTGAGAACCCCACGTGATAAATATCACGTGATCCAAAGAATGCCGAGAAGAAATGCTGCGTCATGCAGTCGCAATCAGCATTGCATGAAAAAAGCACTTTGTTGTTTTTAGCGTCACGAAAATTAATGCAATCGTTAATTAACGCTTATATGATGCAGAAATTCTTACGCGATATTGAAATAATGTGAAACTTTGAAACGAAGCGCAAAAGTGTGTCCTGTACCATATAAACGCGATAAAAGGCAGGTCCTAAAATAAGAAATTTTTATAGATCCACATATTCTTTTGAAATGTAGGTGTGGTACTTCGTTTGCATTCACACAGTGGGAGTGGCAATACAATAAATATCCAGCAACTACTACCTTACAAAAAACACTTTTAGCAGTATTTTGTTGAAGTCTTTTTTACCAGAAATAAAATTTCATGCCACAGCACTGTCAAAATTGTCTTTTTCTTTTGCTTCGTTACTTATGCCCACCTAAAATTCAGCTGTTTCTTAGATTTGACTTTAGCGGTATTTTATTTTAACTCTTCCCGATTTAACTCTGATTTCTGATTTCTTATAGCAATCTTCTTAAAAATGATGAAATTCGTTAGGCTGCGATTTGGCTTTCATTTTGCATCGAGAAATATTTTCCAAATGCTATTATTCAATTTTCCAAAATTGTTCCTCCCTTTGGCAACACCCTTGCAACCAATGCTATTTCTGAAAGTAGCTTTTCCGGACTAGAAGGAATGAAAATATAGTTACGTATTACTAGCAGTCCAGGTTGAATCATTTAATCTCACTACACGCCCACAAGGAAATAACAGACACTGGGTTTGATATCGGTAGCAAATGAGTTGGTTTCTTAAAATGACAAATGAGATTATAATTTGATTGGATTTTCGCCCAGTTATTTGTCACATTTGCTGAAAAATTTTCACATTTATGTATAATATACATCTGTAGTACATATTAAACTCCCATTCATCAGGACCTCAAGGGGCCAAAGAAACTCTGTCCCACATAGCGAATGCCCCAGTTAAACAAAACTCCTGGTGAATGGGACAAAGACAGGCATTTGCTGTTTAAAACCTTCAGGGAATCAATTTTGACAGAAACATTGTTTGACAAAAGCGCTGCGAAAGTTTCACTTATCGAGGGTCTCACCATAGTCTCACTTATCGATTGCTATGTTGTTTGGGTACTTAAATTTAAAAAAAACCATTCACGAGAAAACATATCAACTCCAATCCTGAGAAAAATTCATTTAGGAGACTTTTAAGATCATTAAGACTAAAAAATCTTATGGCATTTCTTCATTTAATTTCTAATAATCCCAAGAAACTCTCAGTACAGAAGAAAATACCTGCTTTTGCCACATATATTGATAAAAAGTGTTTCAAAATTAACAAAAGATTTGTTGTTTGTTAAATTTTGCTTTGTTGAACCCGAAAAGGTAACTTATTCATCATCAGCCTTTTGTTGTTCTTTGTTAAAATAAAGTAAATAAAGTACTGCATATTCAAGGAGAGCGTCCCTTGGTGGCAAAAACTCCTCGCTTTGAAACATGGATTTTTCTCAAAGGAGGTGTAACACCCCTCACGCTCCAATTGTTCTGGCCCTGCTGCGCCCCCCCCCCCTCTCTCCAAGAAAAAAGTTGTATCTCGGTCCTTGGAGAAAGTGGGCTCTTTTCCAAAAGTTCCTTAATCGCGATAAAAGCCACTTTTCTGACAAACATCGAGACTTTTGTAAAGAGCGGCATTCTTTTGATTTCTAGTAAAGAGAGAGAGGCATACACCGCATCAATATATCTTGTTTACGATTTTTGCCAAATAGAACTTCCTTTTAATGGGAAGTAGGAGAGCACCCATTAGCACGTATTAGAATTAGGAATTTCGGCAACTTCAATAGTCGTTTTAAGGGGTCCAGTAGGGCAATGATCCCAGATCTGGGTTCATGGTTGCAAGATAGGGCCTTGCACCTAAGAAAGAAAAATATAAAAGTCCTAAAGATGAAGGGCCCGGCTTTCAAAACTGCAAGATTATATATTACCTGTAATTTGTAAACGCAGCTGCATAAAATCAAGTTTTAGTCATTCGAGCACAATCCAGAAGTCATCCATCTTGCCAGGCAGGGCATAAGACAATTGTCCCCAAATATTATAAAAATCATTAAGACAAAAATTGTTGGAAAAAATAAAAAATCTCGTTACAGCAGGTTTGATGCAAGATGTAAACTTAAGAAAAAAACGAGTCTTTCCAATACTACAATTTCTTACTCTTTAAAAAGAAATAACATACTTTATGCCCTTATTACACTTTTCTAGTTACCGCACTTAAAACTAACAATGCAATTGAAAAGTACAGTTCAAGTTCAGAGACAAAAAGCACTTTCAAATTATAATTCTATTAGGCTAAGAACTTTGGCAGTGTACACGAAAAAACTACACAATATCAGAAGCTTAAGCTGTTAGCTTGTGTTATATTGCTAGCGTTGTCTAATAGTGGCTGAACAAGAGCAGCGTGCTTTTTAAAAAAGAGATTGGGTCCTGATACGTCATCACATTTCTACTGCTACCTAGCACCTATACGAGCAAGCTTATATACTGTACAAAACTCAGATAGGTAAGCATTGTGGGTAACAATGCTTATGACTAATATCCAAACAATTGTCATATCATTCTAAATCCCAAAATTCCTTTCGTCGGAAAAAATCCTTGTGGGGGAGGTAGTGAAAAACTCTATACAGAACTGTCTGGTTCAACAGATTTCTGATTTGAGGAGCTTGTACTGTATTTTCGACCTTTAGCTATGGCTAAACTCGAATAACTGTAGGAAAGATGTGTCTAATTGGAAAGTGATTTTAGTCAGCTTTAAAGTCTCTGTAAAAACTCTTTTGTCTTGCCTTTCTCTTGCTGCACTGCAAATACAATCAAAAAATAACTTTTTTTAAGTCCTTCTCTGTGACTACTTAAAAATGGTAGCTGATTTTACTAAATGGGATATTTACAAGAGACTTTGTTTTCAAAGTTCTTTTGGCCTTTAAAATATTATCAAAAATTAAAAAATGTAACTTAAGCTTATAAAAAGAAGCTTGTGTTCAACACAGCACAAAATTGATAAATGATATGACTTTGCTAAACCCTTAAGGTGCAAAAAATTAAACATTACTAGAACTAGAGTACGAATTACATGATGAAACCTAAGCTATCTACGATTAGTGCAAAATCTTTTTACAACAGCTGCTTTGTGAGCAACTTTGAGAAATCCTTTGAGTTAGTAAAACTAAGCTAAAACAGAAATAAAAAAGATCAACAGATTACACCAACCTACAATATACCGTTGTAAATGAATACAGACAAAGTTGTCTTGCATGAAAGTCTTCAAAAAAGTGTTAAGCTTTCTCACACCTTTGCCTCTCCGCAAGGTTTGTGATTGGCTTTGCTTTCAATACGCTTGCGCCATTTTCGACACACTTGCTTGACGTCATCCACAAACGCAGCCTCCACTTCATCCATTGTCATTGCGTTATCCTTATCTTCTTTTCCATTGCAAAAGTCAAACCCCTTTGTAGCTGAAAATCATATATTCCTTATCTCATCAAAACTTCAAAATACCAAATTGCTACGTATTTTTTTCAAAAAATCGAAAAAGATGTAAAGCAAATATTAAATCTTCCCTCAGCATAAATTTTCGATATTTCCTTCGAAATAAAAAGTGGTTGTTCAAAAATTGACGGCTTGTTGTGCTTCAGATTGAGATAAATGAAAATTTACACTTTTGTAAAACTAATGAAACTTTTCTCAATAGGCGTAGACTTGCATTTTTCAGGGGGGGGGGGGGCTCAAAAAAATAAATGACAATTCCTAATGGCAGCTGCTGATGTCAATTTGTCCATAGCTATTATCACGTCAGCAAAGATCGCACGTTGCTTTTCTCTTAAGCTTCCAGCCTCTCTGAAGGATTGGCCTCGAGTTGGATCTGACCTTATGTTCGCAATAATTTCATATTCTATTTTGCTGTAAACGCAATTATCTAATGCAACCAATATTATGCGTGAAACCAATAATATAACAAACTTATCTAAAAATTGGTAAAGCACTTCCTTATTTTCCAGGGGGGCTCAGCCCTAGAGCCCCCCTGAGTTTATGCCTATGCTTCTCTCCATACTAGTCACAAACGATTACAGCTACACAATGACAATAGCAATATTTGTTTCCTCTTTTCAAGCTTATGAAACAGGTTTTAAGAACATAACATAAAGCATCTTACTCTTCGGCATTTCAATCAGATATCTTTCATCTGAAAAAAACGTCAAATGCGAGTATTAAGATTATTTGGCTTATTGTAGACTTTTTGAATTTTAAAGTTAAATTTCATAATTCGAAACAACTTCTCATAGAGCAATGCAGTGGAACCTCCATATAACGGACACCAGTGGGACCAATGTTATTGTCCGTTGTAAAGAGGTGTCCGCTGTATGGAGGTGTCATCTTTTTTTAACTTTTGTTTTGGGACTCAGAAATCTGTCCGTTATTTTGAGGTGTCCGTTGTATAGAGGTGTCCGTTGTATAGAGGTGTCCGTTGATGGAGGTTCCACTGTAAATGCTTTTAAAAACGGATGGAAAGCCTATTAATTCTTGTTTTTTTATTTATTTTTATTCGATAATAGCGTTTCATTCGAAGAATGAGTGTCGAAAAAAGAGTACACCGATAAAAAAGAATAGACGTTCCTCGAGCTTCATCCTAGGTTCATCCCACATGATGCGAGCAAGCTTTATACAGAGAACAATGACATAGAGAAATGGAGGGCAAAATGGAGAGCAAACGGATAATTACCAGAGGTAAAAGTGACTAACTCGTCACAAAGAAAGCTTTGCCAAGTTTTGTCATTGAGTTATTCGTAATATGAAGTGCTATTAGAAAGATAATATCGGGATTCATCAGTTCCTAGCCATGTGAATATTCGCTAGAAAGTGTTTAACTTTGCCGTGTTCAACAAATACACACGCCCAATTGAGAATGAAATGGTTACACCGTTTCTTGTTGCATTACCACAACCGACAGGAAATGTCACAAGCGATGGAAGCATTTTTACATATTTCATCTCAACCAGAACTATGTTTATTGACTTACCTTTGGGCTTCGGAGCTCTCTTCTTCTTTCGGAACACTATGAACTGGATGAACAACCCACCGACGAACAAACAGCCACCAATGCCAAGAAGACAGAACAATGTGACAATGAAGATTGGCGATTCATGGCTGAACACAGAGGTTGTTTCCTCGGTCTGCTTGCTTTCGATTTTCTTTAGGATGAAATTAAGAAATTTGTATTAGAAGACACAAGATTTTGAATTATATAAGCAAGTGGAGAGAGAAAGAGTGCCATTTGAAAACGTTTAGGGAACCTTTTTTTCTGGAGACCTAGACGAGCAATCCTTCTTGTTATAGTGCTTTCGTGCATTCTTTTGATAAATCAAATTCTTCATATTGTTTCGATAAAGTTTAAAGATAAAAATTATTCTTATCTTCTTAAAAATAATTTGTCATTTTTGAATTTTCATGCTTCGAGGTTCGAAGATAAAATATTGTTGTTTAATGAGTAATTTTTGTCTCCTTCATGTCTTCATAAATTTCTGTATTTTTTCCACACCAGCAGCCACAAAAAAGTCTTAGATACCAAACAACGGAATACAAAGGACATTGACAAGTAAATAAATGACGCAAAACCAAGTAAGGAAAAATATTAGGCGAAACTATTAGACTTTGTGGCTTATAGATAGAGAAGAATAGTTCTGTTATTTTCCTATCGACAATGTTTTCTTTTCGAGCATTGGGTATTCCGATGCCTGCTTGTTTAAAACAAAAACAAGTACAGCTTGTCAGAAAACTAAGAAAAAATGGTGTAATTAAACAAACCGAGCCTTAATGCACTTGAGCAGGTAGGGATCCAAGGTCCTGTTTGTTTTGAAGAAGAGTGCCCAATTTAAAGGGGTGTGTATCAGTACAGACACGCTATACTGTTCTATTTCTATAGCTCCATGTATCATTGCTAGCTCCTCAGTCAATCCACCTGTTAGAGTATTTTAGGGCTTACGATCGTATGCCCCCTTCGCCCCTTTAATCAGGGATGGTGCCAGCAAAATTATATTAGTGTGTTGTAGCGCTGTATATAAAACAAGAGAACTTCATACGAATGTGTGTCTGATTTACTGCTATAGGGCAGCCGTAGAGGTAATACGATACTTTATATATAGAGAAATCAATTCAAAAGGTTATGCCCCCCTCCCCCATGAAAAAGACAAAATTGGAGCTGGGTTTGATGCGATAGATCTATTTAATAAAGACATTTTGCAATGCCATGTGATGCTCAAGATTTGAATGCTCAATCTTCAAGATTTGAATGCTTCTTTAGGACTGGAACAGGAGTTCCGACCATTTGTTTGGCTTTACTTGTCTTTTGTAACATTTTCCCAGTTTTTTTCAAGAATTTGACTGTGTATGGTGCTATTGCCATATGGTATAATGAAGGGTAAGACAGGGACCATCGATGTAAACAGATCGCTGTCTTCTTTTATATTAGACTTGAGCAGCTGTGACTGCGAAAGTTTGACGACTTTCTTGAAATGTTTACTTATATCATTTATCTGATAATTTTGTTGTTTTGCAAATATTTAATTTTTAGATATAGTTATTGGTGATAACTCCTCTACAACGTAATGTCTTGCTGTAAATGATTCTGACAAGCTATGCTTGTTTTTGTATGAAAATAAAAAAATAAGTTAACATCTTGCTTAGGCCTGCTGGTTTTATTGAAGCGATGATAATAACTTAAATTCATAAACAATATTGTTGTAGTGAATGATTGGTAGAAGGAGTTAAAGGCAATCTGTCTCGTTGTGGATTGGTTAACGAGAACAATAGCTGGAACAATAGCCTAAACACAATTCCAGCGCTCCGCCATATTTTTCTCAATGCGATTAATTAAAGGACTGGAAACAATGAAAAAATCCCTTTGTTCTTATAATCAATCAACGTCGTGACAATTTGCCTTTAAGTTTAACTGTCGCGCAGGTAAGCCTGTAAGATAGAGATACACAGTAGAAGTGGAAGATTAGGGAGAGAATTGCTAATCGATTCATGAGCGTAGGAACTTTGGGTAGTAAAGGACCTTACAGACTAACTCTACTACCTTCACACCAGCCATCGCTTGGGCTATGATTGCCTCTCTCTGGTCCTCATTGTTGTCGAAAAAGGTCTTGAAGAAATACTTCATGGAGCCTTTGGGCAAACCAACATCCTTGATTGTTATTCCATACGCTGTACCAGACATCGCGACACGGTGACGGAACTCAAAGTCAGGCAGGGCTTTCTTTATTTTCGCTGAGAAAAAGTTAGCAACGTTGTCGTCAAAAGCAGCTCCTGAAAGAAAATAGACAGGATTGCTAGTAAACTGTACGCTTTAAGCTAAAAATAAACTATTGAAGAAACGCGTTAGAATATACAACGAACCTCGAGATCGTTCTTTCACAGTCGATTATGATTTTTTAAGTCCATAATTGTAATCAACAGCAACATTATTTTACGAATTTTAGCTTTGCAAAGAAGGTAAGAGCTTACATCTCTAAACAGGTTCAACATACAAGGAGAAAAGGTACATAAATAAAAAAAGGCAGCTTTGAAGGGGTCATTTTTAGATATAATTGTACTTTTAAATATTCTACAGGAATCAGTAATTTTTATTGGGAAGTTTTAGTGTTACTGTTTTACATGGGTCATAATAAAACATAAAATGAAAGGCATATTCCAATACCTTGAGGAGTGTTCCCTGGAAAAATTTCCTCAAAAATCAAATCGTTTGCAGACCAACGAAATCAATGAAATTTGTCAGTTAGTGTGTGTTTCAATATATTCGTATACATGAAAGAGTTGTTTTAAGTTTATTGTTCTTTTTATTTGATAACGTCTATCCTATTCCCAATCCCCTTTTCAATTTAACTTGCTTCAAAATCAAGAAGATTTGTTTTATCTCTAAATGTACGGCTGCTAAATTCTCCCCCCCCCCGTGCATAATAGAAAAACGTCTGTTTTCAAGGACCTTTTATAGAAAGAAGTTTCTCAAAAAAACATCCCTTCAAGACAACTATTGCATTCAGTGGATATTCAGAAGTAACTCATCAAAAGAAATTCATTTATGAAATTCAACAAACAAACCATCAGCTTCTCCTTTCTTTAAAGCACGGATGATCTCATCAATACCCCCATACCCTGATAAGAAAGGGAAATAATTATAGGAAAAATCTCACATTCATCTCACTAGCTGATGCAGTCTAAAATGCTATATTAGTGTTTAAAGACTCATTGCTAATAATGAGCCTTTGCGAGGGTGGCAAATATCCAGGCGACAATCCAAACAATGGCAGTAAACTTTTACGGATTAATCATAATTGATTTCAGACTGTCTGAAAATGCATTATGGGATGCTTGCGTAGCGCAATGGCTCATTGTTAGTAATGAGTCTTAAAGATCTCGAAAAAATAGCTTTTCTAGAAAGATATAGCACATATCCAACAGTAAATATCTCTAGAACGTTAATAGGTATAAATTTTATCACTTCCATTTGTTGTGGGGGAGGGGGTGAAAAACTTTGGTTGATAACAAGGACATATTGCATTCGATATGAAATGTCATACCAATACAAGACAAAGAGCATCATACTGCAGAAAATTATTTTAAATTTAGCGCAATCAACAGCTTTCAGATTTGTAGCCAATCTAGAGAGGACCAGTGATGAGCTTTTATAAGAACCAAACAGAACCAAATTCTTTCCTTAAATACGTATCACATGAAAAAAGAAAATAGGCAGTTGGTTTCAGGGAATTTTTCAATAACTAAAAGCCGTATTACACCCATTTTTAGAAGAACCAGGCGGCTAGATTGTTCTAAATACGTCCTTGAGTAATAGAATGAAAATGTCGAGTAAATTTAGACTGGAGAAAACAATTTACTTCAGAGCAACATTTTTTGTATAAAATGCAGGAATTTTTTTTCAATAACACGAGTAAAATATATACAATACGAGTAAGAAGATAAATTATTGACAAAAATGTTTTAACAGATAAACTTCCTCAAATATAATCTATGTAACAATTCTCAAAAAGCCATGTTCTTAACAATGTTTTGACAAGTCAGGTTCATAATCGGAAAAGCGTATGCAAGAAAACGTTTTTACAATTACGTTTTAAAGTACCTCAGCTTGTTTTTTTATCAACTACAATGAGGTAATTAGTCTACCTCCGATATTTACAAATATACAAAGTGACATTTTTGATAAATACTAAAGAAAATTGCTGAAAATTAAAGAATCTGCGTAGGTATGCACTGCATCTGCTGGCCCCGCCCAAATTAAAGTAAGACCTTTGTCAAACACGGCCCATGGAATCCAAGAGATTGCGTTTCAAAATTCTTGACTCAAAGCAAACTTTTATCGTGTTTTTGCAAAAAATGGAAGCTCAAAGCCGATGTTTCCTCTGGTTCCTGATTGCTTATAGCAATGTGCGAGGATGGCTCAGTTAATAGAGGCGCTGACTACAGACCCAAGGGTCCGTGGTGTGAGACCCTGGCATGACCAAACTCTCATCCAGAGTGAGGAGAGTAGGAATCACGAGGTGTGGTCACATCGAGAGGAAGGACCAGGACACTGCTCGTTAAGCATAGCTTCTCATTGTTCCAAAAAACTACCTTCGGATGTTTGGTAGAAGTAAATAAAGATACAAAAGTTGCAAAAGTGAATAAACAATATCAAAACTACAAAACTAATTATGAACTGAAATTATCTTTTGAGCACAGTTTTGACAAGAGATGAAGGCTTTTTCGCCAAAAGATTTATCTAGCTCGCAGAAAGTTGTGTTTGAAAAAAGGTTGCTTTCCCCGCTAGAAAATATTTCTTAGCTTACCTTTGATTTCAGCATTTTCTCTCCTGGCAGCAGCATGTGACGCTGCAGTGGTGTTGACAACTGCTATCTAAAATAAAAAGTTTTAATGCATATTAGAAACAATCTAAAAAAATACATAACCTAGAATTTCCGTAAAGAAAGAGAACATGGGGCTGTGGTCACTCACTTCCAAATTGCCATTGAAAAATGTTCATGCCATGTTATATTATCCAATTCAAAATATGAGGGGTGAGCGGGTTAGGATGCCTTTTTCCTGTGACAAACTTCCGGAATCTTTATTCTGTCTTTGGGTCAGTTTTGCTCCTGTAATATTCGATGCCTGCGTACGTGACTAAATACGTGGCAAAAGGGGTGTGTTATATTGGCAGTAAATTGCCATGTGCAATGGGTAATCTGTGGCAGAGAGACTGAGAAGGAACAGATTTCTAACAGTGGTTGGAATTCAATAAAAGAAGCTCACTGAAGTAATTTGCTGTGCTAGGTGTGATCTTCCGTGCTAGCTATTATTTGCGTTGTATTTAATAATATGCTGATATCTAATCGTTTTAATATGATTTTATCGCCATGGAACTGCCTATCATCATAGTACTGCCAGAATAGAAGGAAAATACTGGCAAGTGACTGCCAAATAGCTTTTTTCCAAATTCAAGGATCCTTAGAAATAGTCTTTTTGAATAGAAAAAAGGTTTTTTGCTAAATCTGTACAAGCACCTCTAACTGTCAGAATCCCAATTGAAGAATCTTAGGTACAAATTTTATATACAGTTTGTCTTTCGTGAAAGTCTTATATGAATAGCAATTTATTCCAAATGAAAAATTTAAACATATGGTAGAGAATTTCTATCAATTCACCTGGGTCAGGAAGAAATGGGGGCTAACAGTAGTTAACATAGCGAACTAACAATTCGCCAGCCAAATATTAGAAATTTGGAGACTGTCACACCCCTTCAAAATCTCTCATCAGATACGAAAAGATTGTTTCCCAGAACATTTTGTCATTCATTTTTATATAAACACTAATCTCGCAAAAGTAAGCCCCTTTCCTTGCTCAGGTTTGAATGAGAAGTCGCACTTTTACATTCATAATGTCTTTCACAAGGTCATCATTTCATCTCTTTTACTTGGCGAACTTAATTAAATCAACAGCTTTGTACAATATCATCAAAATTCAGCAATAGGCTCACAGTGAACGTGTATCTATGATGCCGCATTTGTGAGTTTCAAGGCAATAATTGAGATTCAGACATTAGCAAAGGGAAAACATCGTTTACTGTAGAAGTAAAAGTCGACCTGGGAATAATCTGCTTATCTGTTGAGATAATTATACGCTATATCTCGTTTATGCACTAATTTAATATAGATTGGGCCTGCCAAAGAAACTGGATATCTCAGCAAGGTCAAACCTGATCAACACTTTTTTCGAACATTGAATCCCTTCGAAGGTAAGCACCAGTATGACCCAAAGGGTTTATCTGGAGCACAAAAAACAGAGGTTGGTTTATTCCTTTCTATCCTCCATTTGAGTCATTTTTTAAACGGTTTAAAAGCTTATTGAGGTGCAAAAAGAACAACAAGGCGTTATTTGTTTGCCAGAGCTTTCGTTATATGGACTATATATACTTTATTGCCTTCTATTGCATCATTCAAAAAGATTGTCTGCTGTATTCTAAAAAATAGGAATCTCTTGCACGTGTAAAAGTTAAACATGTGCTCAAACGCAACACCTTTATCAAATTCACAGCAACAAAATTGCACCAAAACTTGCAGAACAAAGAAATGACATGGTACAGGATGCAATATCTCTTTCCTTCATCCTTTGCAATTAAATTGTTTATTACTTAGTATTACAATGCTTCGCCTGAGAGATAGAAAGAAGATTATGAAAGGTGATTGATTTCATTTGTTTTTTAAAGCGAGCCCTTGTAGATGGTTTGTCGAAAAGGGTATGCTCTAATGGAGAAAGACCTACCGATACAAGATGTGGTCTAATCTTAGCTATAACTAACTGCTCCATTGCTAAGAATTAATCAGCACATGAAGTAAATAGAGCCTTGATATGGAAGAATACCTTAAATCTGAATTTTTGGATGGGGGCTTATTCGAGGGAGGGGGGCTTTTTCGAGGGGGGGGGCTTATTTCAAAGTTTAGTATTTTCCACAAAGGTCAACATAGAAACGACATAATTTTTTCAATGAAGTAAAGTGAAAAATTACAAAAAGGCTTTTTTGCAAAGGAAGCTTAACAGTCAATGATGATTTCTGATATCATTAAAAGAGTTAAAAAGTGCTGTGTGAAGATCTAAAAAATATTCTAATTTTTCACCATCACATAAGTCGCTTATTTGCTTTTTGGTCTCCAATCAAAGGAAGTAATACTATAAAGCTATTGTCCTGTGGGGCTTTCTTGAAATAAGATATTATTCTGCAATTATGCTTTCCTCGAATAAGACTCAATGGAATAAGTAGCGAAAAGTAATTTTTTGTAGTTTATGCTTTAATCGATAACAAAATATAGGATTTAAACATTTATTGGAATGATGTAACTCTTTCTAGTTCCACCTTTCTCAAGCTAACCTCCCAATAATATTCAATGGTCATATAAAAATTACTTGAAATTCCTCAATTGGCAAAGATCTTCTTAATCACATTCTGTTTGTTTTGCACTCGAAAAACTACAGACCGCTATAAATCATATAAACATCAACGTACCTTTTTCCCTGAAAGGGAATCACGAGTGACGACAACCTTTTTGGTCAATGCTGAAGTGAGTGCAGCTGAATACATGGAGAAGATGGTCACGCCCAGGAAAATCCAAATAACAGCAAAGATTCTTGCGATGTATGACTTTGGCGCTCTATCACCGTAGCTACGAAAAAAATCGAGACCTCAGTCAATACTCATGGCATACATCTGACCAATCCCTGTCCTTAACAAAACGGTTATACAGAGGAATGGTGATCATAATTTAGAGAATTTGAGAGCATCAGTGTTCTTTGTTGTGACGTATATGAAAACATCATTAACCTCTTGAAATTGTACCACATAACCTTAAAAAGCAAGATAAACTACCAATAAATGTGCAATATCAGTCAAACATGTTATAAATTGGCTGAGGTCTTGCAACAAGAGTACAAGCTCGTTCCCCATCAATGCACGATAATTTGGTCTTGGTCCTAAAATCCATGAACGAGGTCAAAACAGCAGTAATTCATTAGCAAAATTCAGTTATTTGCTATATATCAGTCAATATAGACGAAATTGAAACATACTTTGAAGCTTCATGGTGTTTCTTTAAGTATGATGGTGATAAGTCAAAAATAGTGAAATTGGAATTTTCTTTACTTTAGAACCTTAAATGGTTACCTATCAGAAAGAAACTTGTTTTAAGATGTTAATAAGTCAGAAACTTTTCAGTTAGGATGGGTGGAAGGATGGATTGGCCTTTCGTGTCAATAAAGCATTTCTCTTTCTCTCCCTATCTCGCAATTTGATATACTGGCCGGAATTCATAATTTTGTTAACGTTTGCGACTCTAAGCTTGGTACAATCAATGTGTTCCATATCTGCCAGCATTCTTCAGTACATTCTCTATTCAAACAAAGAGAAATTCATTGAAATTCAGGAGTTAAAGTGACCTCATCAGGAAAAGATGCTTTATCAGTTTGGGCTTTTCAACCTAAGTTGTCTGGGACTCGAAATTTCAGAAATCAGAAGATCTATCGGTATTTTTCAGAGCCACGTGAAATGAGAATAAAAGCAAACTGGGCCTTTTCTATCTATGAATTCAAGATTCGTCTGAAGAAGGATTGTTTGTTAAAAGAGGAAATGTCACTTTGGTCAAAGGGAGCTAGAAGCTTCAGCTAGAAAAAAGAATCACTCAAACTGCTCCAGCAATAGGAAGTTGGGTTATGCTTAAGACTGAAAACGATGCTTTGTACAAGCAGCTTTTCTAATCACGCATTTGATCGTGGCGAAACCATAAGGAAAACTTAACCAAACAGAAAGCCTATCTAAGTGTGCATAAATATCAGTGAGGTTGAATACCTCTACGATGCAGTTGGTTGCAATATATTGACGTTGGTTTAGACAATGTTGGATAGCTAGTGTAAATAAAGTTTAAAATGCTAACCAAAAATTTCAACTTTTGCCATCAAAGCTTAATTGTGATAAAAAATTAGTTTGAAAATTTTGATTTTCGGTAAACAATGAACTTTTTTATCTTCAAAGCAAATTTTTTTTCGCAAAACTAAAACATGGTTAATATTATTTATTTAAAAGAGTAGTGTTTGGTTGCAAAGAAAAACAGACCTTTATTTTTATCAATAAAGACGATGAGAGGGATAGATTAAATATCATATAAAATTGCTGAAGTGGCGCCAAGAATTTATCAGCTTGCTTCTGCGGCTGCAGACATCTGAACAAAACGTGCATGCGACTCAGATAGAGTGAGGCAGAGTTGGGAAAGTTTGAGCTTGGGCGCCCTGAAAACGATGATTATCAAAATCAGTTACAATCTAAACCCTACTTTTATTGTACTAAGATTGAAAATATAGGGTATTCTTGTCAACTGAGCAGAAAATTTTTCATTTCTGTTTCGACTTGAGGACTGAACTTTCTCATCACATCAAAGAGGACTCAAAGCATCTTGAATAGAGCAGAATGGCTTAAATTTGAGATCAGTGCCAAAACCTAAACTAACGATCTGTCCACATGAATTCGTTTTTAAAAGAAAATACAATTTTTTCTTCGCGCTTTTACCTCCCGTCAAATGGCAACGATGCATATAAAACTTAAAACATAAACCGTGCCAATTTTTAATCTCTTTTCAAAAGGGTTTTCAAATTGATTATTATACGCTACCATGTCCCAAAATAAAGTTTTTTATCGTATTAAAGACCAGGATCGTATTAAAGGGTTTCTGCATTCCATAATTCTGATGGTAACCTTTGCTACAGGTAAAGATTTTTAACTCGGACGCTTTTTGTCCCATTGCTGACGAATGTCACTTTAGGTTAAGTATATTTGTTATTATTTTGCAAACTGGCGCAGGTTAGAGAGAGTGAAATCTTTGAAAAGGAATGATTTGAAAACAAACTATTTTCTTGTCAAAGCCAAAGATTGGGTTATTGATGTAGATAAACAACAGTCTTTGTAGAACGAGAATATATAGACAGTACCACAGGGCTCAATACTTGGACCTATCCTCTTTAATATTTTCCTAAAACTAGTTTTGCAATGATAGTAATGGACCTTAGTGTACGTTTACTGCTGACACACATTATCTGTATCCGCAAGCAATCCTTATTAACTACTGATCGATAAAATCTGTAAAAATCAGCCAAAAAGTAAATTCCTTTCAAGACTAGCGAGGCATGCAGGTCAAAGAAAAAACATAATTTTAAATTCCTTTGAACCATGTCATTTCAATTAGTCCATATTAATATGATGAGTAGCAAAGAAATCAACGAGAGGGCGTTACCACTAGCGTACACTGACTATTCACCTTCGTCACCTACCAAAGATTCAGTCTAGCTCGAAAGGAACTGCCAAGTATGAGTTGAATCTTAAAATGTTAGCACATAAGGAGGCATCAATAAGCTTTCAAACGAGGCTTTTGTACTTAAGAAATAACTCACCCCACTGTCGTCATGGAAACAAACGCCCACCAAAAGCCTTCAAATGGACCTCTTAGGAATGACCTCGGGAATTCAAGGACATTGAACCATGTATCCTGAAACACCAAATGAATAAACATATGAGAATAACATGCAATGACATATATCTTAGTCATGTATGATCCAAGTAGAATTTTCATTACCATAATTAAGTGACTAAAACATAAACGAGTTGATACCATATACTCATATCAATCCATTAGGACGCTTCAAGACGAGCTCGTAGGGGCCTCATACTGAAGTTTAAATTAAATATTGGGCTTTTTTCAAAATGACAATCACTATTTCAATGCCTCAAAATGGCTTTGAAAAAAGCCATCATTTTATGACATTCTAAAAGCTTTTTAGTCTGACTCCCCTTAGAGTATATTCCAAAGCCATTTTCAAATTTTGCACCGCCAAAAAACCATATTATAATTTACAATAGTATTTTGATAATTGAAAGTTGTAAGCAAATTGGAAATGGTTGCGATAATATTACTAGTAACGAAAGCATTAACGTTGTTCCACAAATCAAAATGATACAGGGAGAATTTTTAACTTTGTTTTCGAAAACTCAAGATAAATCCCACGTTCTTTGGGGCTCCACCTTCAGAGAATCTAGGGACAAAACATGCTCTTCATCGAATTCCTTGGACGATAATTCTTTCAATATAGAATTGATTTGTAATTAAGGGTTCAGTGTAGCCTACAGAGTTTTGGGGCATTTGCTACAAAGTTTGGTAAAGCAGATTTCAGGACGCAAACAAACTAAATAATTTGCAGGCCATAATACATGTAAGGCTGAGATTTAAAAGATCTTAAAGAACTTTCAGCAAATTCAATCAAAACAGGGGACGATTAATACCATATTTCCCTTATGTATGTAGAATTACAAGCAACCGGCAAAGGCAAGCAAAAGCAATGTCAATGATACACATATTGTAATATCTTGTTTTTACATCAAATCAGTAAAGACGATGTGTCAAAGTTAGGATGCATCTTACCATCATCCAAATTGCGATTCCAGCAATGATGGCCATGAGCAAGGCTGTGATAAAAAGCGGCCACGTTGATAGAACGGACTTGAATAAGTCAGCAGTCAACTCACTGGCACTGTGTCTCTGTGGCTTGAGCAAGAAACTTACAGCCGGGACTTCCAAGAAATAGATGAACTCCCTACTGAAGAACTGGGTGCTTGACTTCGAGGTTTCAATGGGCATGACAATAGAAGCATTTTTGTTGTGGAACTTTGTGAGGTAGGTAGCTGGGCCAACGAACTTTAGCTTGTTACAGCCAAGGCAGCATGTCGACATGATAGATCGAAGCATGTCTGAAAAATAATTTAAAAAAACATTTCATGATTTGAATCAATGTAACCAAAGAGTTTCAGTATTAAGGGAATATGTAGCCTATTGGATAATTCAGCTCGGTTTTTAGAGTAAAATGTTCACAGAAGTTTGAGATAGCCTAAACAAGCCCACCAAAGTTTCTCCCGGTTTAAACGAGAGAAAACAAGTGAAAAAAAAGAGAATGTCCGGAAAAGTTTACTAAAATTTTGATAGGAAATGTAGTATTCTCAGCGAAAAAGAAATCAAAAATCCATCTCAATTAGAGAAGCAAAAAATTAATAAAAAGTAAAACAATGAAAAATATGCAGCTACAGTTTTCAAGCATATATGTGTTATCGTTTCAAGTTAGATTTGAATCCATCCATGCGAAACACTTAATTAACTATGATTCAGACACGAGGCACAATCAAGACAAGAAAAACACTGATCAAAATAACTGAAATGTCATATGGTTAGATTAGTGGTCACTGCTTTAATTGGTGGTCCATTCCTTAGAATGAATTTGAAGCACTCGATCTAAATTAAATTCCTATCTTGCTGAATAAAAATCAACAATTTGGTTTTTTTAATCATATCGAAATAATAGAGTCGAGGCAACGAAAGGAAAAGTCACTTTGTTCCCGATTAAGTAGAAGGTTTGTGACAGGTTTTCTGAAATATATCCTACTCAGACAAAAGCTAGCAATAATAGCTACTCCAGAGGCTTTCTCAACTATAGGTTACTTAAAGAAGTTTTCACAACTGTTATTGAACTTCATATTTTGTTTTAAGTTGTTCAAAACTCATCACAGCCGGATCAAAAAAGAATTTAGGGCCTGTTTATATAAGCAAATTCATCCCACCTCACAGCCCATAATCTGGCAGGTGGGATGAAATCATCGAATGTTTACATGCAGATTCTAGCCCACCTTCTAGCTGTATATTGAGAAAATCACCCCACCTTCCAGCTTGTGTGCTGACAAGCTGGACGAAATTTGATCACGTTTATATGAACATTTCATCCCATCTTCTAGCTTCACCCCACCTTCCAGCGCTGATATGGAAAAAATTCATCCCACTTCAGTAAGGTCCCATCTCTCATGAAGTGGGACCTCACTTAACCGGGATCTCGCATGTTTTCCATATAGCTAAACGCAAAACACAAAGGATTCTATAGAAGAGTGGAATCTCACCTCTCAGCTCACAGGCTGAAGGGTGGGATGATTTTTCCACATAAACAGGCCTTTGGATGCTTGAAATTAGACTTTGCATATAAACGTCTCAAATTGTTTGCGGTATTCTGAAATTTCACAGTACAACCGGCTCATTTGTCTATTCTTATAAGATTAGAAGGTGCATTACCTATCTACAGAAAACACTTGAATTCGCTCTATGTATTTAAAGCCATACTTTCCACTATATGGCACTTTTAGAAATTTTGACGTTCATACGTTGTTTCTTATCGTCAACGCGTTACTCACAATGCTTACAGGTAACACGAGAATGTTAACACAAGATGAACAGTCGCTAAAACCAAGTTCCCAATTTTAAAGAGCTAGGAATAATTAGGAATAATTAGGTAAAGGCGCATACTTGATTAAATGTTCACTTGATTGATGCGAATTCAGACCGAAATTACGTTAGCTGGGTTTTGGTGCTAATTTAAAACACCTTGCCGACCATAGAAAGACTCCTGTGTTACTTTCTCATTTTCCAGTCATAACATAAATTTATATAATCAAAAGCTGTCTTCAATTTCATTAATCCATGACAGTCTAGACAAGAAAACTTAAATTATTCCAGGAATATCTAAAAACATTTAAGAACGAGTTACCCGTGTCTCGACTCTTGTTAAAATCCTTAACCTAGGAATTAATTATTTACCTCTCTAATTAACGCTCCTCTTCTATAAACTCCCCCATAAAATCAAAGTTTTTAAATAAAAATATTTTCTCTAATAAGCCCCCAGGAGTATCATTAGAAATATATCAAAAAAGCAAGTTAGTGTTTTTGTGTCGTTTTTACTGTATCGCCAATATCTAAAAAGACGTCATCATCATAAAATCATTTCGAAGTTGCGCATTGCTCTTGTCGACTTACCAGTTCAGATGAGTAAACAGACTACTGGGAAGGATTCTAGTATTTCAACAGGTGATGGGGGGGACGGGCATTGGCCTTCCACAAAACTTTGGTAGCATATGTAAATTACTTTCATTTTGTAAAATATGGCTGTTGTTAGACTAAGTTATCAGGGCTGCCCCCCCAAACAAAAGTTGTTTCTCGGTCTTTGCCATGTTATAAAAAACTAAAAAACAGCCACGCCCTGTGAAGAAAACGAGAAATAGAATCCATTTGAAATAGCAAATTTCCGAGGTAGAGGGATATAAAAAAGACTAAGATTGATTCAGATAAAAAGAAGATGATTTTTTAACAGTTGAATCGATATTATTCTTTTCAGATTTAGCATGGATTGACTTGCAAAAAAAAATTCGATAGACACCTCTCTATTAAAAACGCCCCGCCCTTATAGTTGACCCTCCTAAACCTCAAAATTCTCAATAAATACTAAGGCGTTAGATTAATAAATAAACATACGAAATTACCAGTGAAAAGCATGTGTTTGGCTAAAATATCATTGTTGTTTTTACCTGGTTCACAGATGTAAGAAACAGGACAAAATTACAAGACGCCGTGCTTATGTGACAATATCTCCGTCGATTTGTAACAGATATAACTGATTTTGCCCATCTAAAAGTATTTTGTGGTGTTCTCTTAGATTACTGAGACATAATTCTGAAACGCTAAAAATATGATTCTTTAATGACGTCAATTCTGCCACTGTGCCTTTCTGGAAGAGACTTGCAATGAACTTATATCAGTTAAGGTAATGAATAAGAGGCTGCTGATGACGTATTTTTACTTGTTTTCGCGAGGTATATCACTTTGACAATAGATATTTTAGTGTGACATTCCAAAATAAACTTTTGAAAAATGCGAACTGTTTTCCCTTAACAGGGGGGAACATAATAAAATATATTTTAAATTTGTGAATATCTCATAAGTTGGACAAGATATGGCTATATTAACATTTGAAGTCAGCTAACGGAGTTGGCTTGGTTGGCAAAGTGTAGAACAAAGTCTAAATTACAGTGATAGGCCTATGCTTACAATGCTCATGTAGGCTCATCTTGGCAAATTTGTGACACGCTTAACAGATTTGTCACATTTAGCTACTGGATAGGCCCATTCTAGTTATTCCCTACGTAGATTTGCAAAGACAAAGAACTTTATCTTGATTTTTGACAACAACAAAAATCGTGCAAAAAGGGACACAGAATGTCCTTTTCTGCCATTTTAATTTTTGATCATTAGTGTATGTATGTTGGTGTCCGAGAAGGTTTGTCAATCACAAAACAGAAAATGAACGTAACAAGCCAATGGAAACTCTGTCTCTAAAAATTGTTCTATAAAAAGAGAACATTAGTTTCGTGTTATATGTATACAGAAGCAAATTTGAGCTCATCAGAGAGGTAAAGCAACTTTTGTAGAGCAACTCCCTATGCACGCAGCATGGAAAATCGTGGATAATTGTAAAGACTGCTCTGCTCATGTTAAAATTAATTAAAATAATTTCAAATGCAAACTTTTTCAATATAACACTACAACAAGTTTCTACGACCTTCTCGTTGCTAGTCATGTAGGATTGCATTAATTACATAACTACCATAACATTCATTAACCAACTGTTTTCTATCACCAAATATTAAGCCTTCTACCAGATAACTCTAAATTGCAATCAAAATATTGCAATTGCTTTTAATAGGAAAAGGGATCATAGCAATGTAATATGAAAATTAATTTCATCGAGTTTGAATGTAGAGAAAAGTTCAGCGTTTTGAACAAAGTTTTGCTGTTATATGACCTTTAATGTACGCAGTTCTAGATGTTCATGGAATTTAATAACTTGCACTCTCCAACATAATAAATTTCAACAGTGTAGAAAGAACATTGTCTATCTAAGAGGTTGAAACAGTATGAAAGCCACAAGCAATAGATGTTGTACATTAAATAAAATGTTTTCGAATAATCTTAAATCAGCAAAAAAAGTCAACTGAAGGTTAAGGTATAAAGAGCTATCATTGGGGACCAGGAGCTGGGGGAGGGGGCTATAGCCCTGTCACCATTTCACTGAACTATAATATTCAGGTAATGACATGAAAGCTAATGTGTGAAAAACTAACATAAATGTTCCCAATTTGTCTCAACCAACATTCCCCCCCCCCCCCCACTCCAAAATGTGCCTAGGGACATGTAATTTATGGCCTTTTCCATCAATGCTGAAAGTATGATCAACGAACAAGAGGGAGGCAAGTCACTCTAAAGCACAGAACTTTTACCTAGGGTTGATCCCTTCCTGGACTTTCATTGAAGAGAGTTACCGTATCATTAGCAATTGAATGGTATTATCTCTGTAATTCATTTTCACCATTACTTCATTTAAAAATTAGGTGCTACGTGACGCAATCGTAGCCCAACAAAATGCTACACGTTGGTCAAGATCAGGACGTCTCTTTCAACAATTTGAGATCATTTTTAAAATTCTAGACACTGACTCGTTCTCTTCCATATTTTTAGCAATTATCAAGACGACATGACAACAATACAGAAATTTTTTAAGATCTTTCTCGGTTTTTATAATGTAAATAAAAAAGTACAACGCGTGCAAAAATTTAAAGCATTTTTAGTTCAACCTTATTTTGCGCTCCAGCAAGATAAAACTTTCCTTGGTCAAAAGATGGCGAGATATAAAGCTAAATTTCCTCATTCGTTCGCTGTTTTAACCACAAAATTACCCAAAAGACACGAAAATTCGATTCTCAAAGGAAGCAAAAGCGAATTTAGTAATCCTTTGACAAGGTGTTCAAGTTGAAAAAAGATATTAATCTGTGAGGAAAGTTCTAGTTTCCTCAACCTCTTCCATTGATAATTAAAAGAAGGTCCATTTATGGAAAAAAATCTTTGAAAATACCTTCTTATAAGATCTTTGACACATTGCTGTGGATTTGCAGAGCTAATGGGCAATCAGATTTCTTTCGTTCAAGCGATGTGGGATACGGGGAGCATTCAGAACCATTATAAGATGACGGGGGGTATTATTACCGTAAGCCCTCAAAAACACCCCCTAGAATATGACCCCACCAAATAAGCCCCCAACCTGGAAGTAAAATTTGTTAATAGGCCCACACCCTCTAATAAGCCGTCACCTTGCATGACACTTTTTGTTGCCTAATAAACCCCAGTATTGGTTTAATAGAGACAGCAGAAAAATATGCCACTTTATTCCATGATCAATCAATGCATCAGTGGAGAATGGAATAAAACTAAAGTAAAGTACGTTAGCAAAAAGACTGCTAAAAACCAATATTTTGGACTAAGACATCTTTTTCTGCATTGAAGTCTGACATGTTCTCGAATGTTAACTTTCAGGCTGAAGCTTAATCCTGGAACAAACTAACAGACCTTGCAGGGACACCAAATGATGTCACAATGCCTGTGAAAGCTATGCGAGTTATTTTTAGAATCTAAAGTCAAGAGAGTGCAACAGCGAAGAAATGTTTTTCCTTCTGCATTGAAACAAAAAGATCACGAATGGCCTTGTAATTACAAGTAAAAGCGTGATTAAAAGGTAAGGGGCCAAGGTTGAAATGTAGGGAGCCAGGGCTTCTTACCCCTTTTACTGCAGCTTCAAAACTACTTGCTTCGCAAAAAAGTGGGGGAGGGGGCATGGCCACCCCGGCCCCCCGGTTGCGCCTGCCCTGAAATAGGGTCCAGTAACTGATAGCTAGTCAGAGATCGTTATGCTAAATAAAATAAACTAGTTTTTTTATGAAAAAAAAAACAAATTTTGTGTGTTCTATATAAATTAGAAGAGCACTCCCAATGAAAGTCTCTAAAGCCTGTTCTGTTAGCCATCATGTCAAAAAGCGCACCTGCGAAGGCATGGAGACGCCAGGAGATGGAAAACAAAGATTGTTGCTACGGACGAACGATGAACATAAAGATTTTGCTATTCTAGTAACTCTTGCTTGATATAAAATATAAATTCATGAAATGAATTTTTATAGTGAAGCTCTCAGTACGGTGCGGTAATGAAGAGGGTCTACTCTATGTTATATGATAATTTCTCACGTTTATTTCTGTATAAAAGATAAGCAACATAGCATGGT
Source organism: Rhopilema esculentum (assembly GCF_057945365.1). Lineage (NCBI taxonomy): Eukaryota > Metazoa > Cnidaria > Scyphozoa > Rhizostomeae > Rhizostomatidae > Rhopilema > Rhopilema esculentum. The sequence goes on along the minus strand of NC_142817.1, from coordinate 4,133,204 downwards.
AACAGAGAAAAAGACATAACCGAAAAGCATAGACTTGAAAACTGAATATAGGATAAAATAATGCGGTGCCGTTAGAAAACTGAACGAGAAAACAACAAATTTCAGAAAAGTGACGTCACCACCTGCAGCTTCAAACTTTTACCGACTCAAGATCTTTGGCGATCCTCTTACCCCAGCCGTGGTATATTGTCTTACAAAGCGGTAGGCGAATAACATACGTAAGTCTTAAGGCAAATTTCAACATTTAATTAGCAAAAGAGTTTGAGCAATGAGAAATTCAGCAGCACCAAACATACGGTTCTTTTCGGAAAAACAATCTGATTTTGAATAAGTCAAAAGCAGCTTTCCGGCTCAATGTCGTTAACAATGAATTATAGTACTATAGATTTATGCCATACAGGCACAAAGCAGGATGTTTCAGGTGACCCAACATGTTTTCAGCCGATAGAATAGTTGTGTTAAACAAATGAAAATAAAGAGGAATAAAACTTTACACAGATGGAAATCTCGATAAAGAAAAGCTGAGAAAGTTAATATGGTGCACATTGTGGTACAAACAAGGCCACTGAGGCGCTGAAGACATAGAGGTTGGAAGGGCTGTAACTTTTATTGCATGTCATGCTCCATTCCAACAGTTCTATCTCAATGAAGCACAAGTAATCGGGCAAGATCCGGACTTAGGCCCATACAGGTTTTGCATCCAAAAAAGACAGGATTGCAGGCATTTCAGCGCTCATGTTCAAACATTTCATATCCACGAAAGATCATGAAACACATTTTTCCCCGCCTGTTGAATTACAATACCCAAAATGAACGAGATTCAGACAAAATAGATTGATTAAAGTAAAGATTTACATAAAACGGTCACTTTTCATAGAGTACCGAAGTGTTACTTAATCGAAAATCTCTTTTTAAAATTTTAAAAATAAAATACCTCTCAATATGCAAAATCATTAGATATTTTCAAAACTGAGAAAGATATTGGCAATAGAAGATTTCAAGTTTGCTGACGGATTACAGCTGTTCATGCCTGATTCGTTAGAGTTATTTATAAAGCTTTTTTGGGTCATAAAGCAAGATAATACCAAAATGCTTGAAAGGAAACAGTATGGACATGATCATGTTAACAAAAATGTGCAGAAACATGGAGTCTCACCTGAAATCAAGAGAGAAGCTGACAGTGGCCCAGGTATTGAACGATCAATGCTGAATATCATCACAAAGGAAAAAGTTAGAAATGAAAGAATACGAGATAAAATCAACATAAAAGACATGATAGAAGTGGTCAATGAGAGGAAAGCATGAGGGGAAAGTGAGCATGACATCTGGCCAGCATGCAGAGCAGCAGATAGGCAAAGAGAGTAACAAAATGGACATCAAGACAAGGAAAGAGACTCAAAGAAAGACCCAGGAGAAGACGGATAGAAGAGATTAAGAGGAAAAATGGAAGCGTGTGGGTGTTGAAGGCAATTGATGAAGATGTTGGTGAAGTCTCTTTTCTTAGCTTTCAAAGTCATGATCTTACTCTGTGTTACTAGGAAACCCAAGAAGTCCCCGCCGACTCCATCCCTCCAATAGGATAATGGTATGACAAAGAAAATCCTTTTCATTAGCTGGCTTTCAATAGATGTATAAATGCTTTCAGCGTAACAATCACGTTACTGCAAGCAAGACAACCAGCCACAAGGTAAATGTACCCAGTAAAAAAATTAAGTTGGCGAGAAACAGATAATGACGAGAGATTCATGGAAAAGAAAGAGTCAAGGTGTGTCATTTTTACAAGGAAAAACTTTGAAAGAACTACAATTGTCCAGAAAATCCTTGCAATAAGCTCTCCTCTTGAATAAGCCCTTATTTTAGCAAAGAATATTGCACTGGACCCACTTTATAAACTTTCAATGTTTGAAAACATCAGCAATTTCAATAAAACTTCATGTGCATTAAAGCACATAATTTCATATAGGTTGACTTAATAGCTCGCTATTTCAGATTCTGTTCGAAAAAACGTGTTCTTTTAAAACTATATTCTGCCTGTTATAATGGAATAAGCCCCTCCCCGCCATTCATAAATAAGCCAACCTCTCGAATAAGCTCCCTTTTCAGTACCAACTTCATTCAAATTATTACGTAAATTTTTCACAAGAGAGGCTCCATCCATATCCCTTACATTTTTGAAAGGCGCACCGGGACGTAAGCCTATCAGAGAGTTACTTGAGTCAATTAAAGCGATAAATCACATTCAGGGCCATGGTCTTATCAATTAGTTAGATATCCTGTTTTTGCGACCATAACAGAACAACAAAGACTACCTCTTCTTCGCCTCCTCTCCGCATCGAGGCTCACACGGCACAGCACATTGCGCTGTAGCAAGATATGTACTCTTTTAATATACTCCAACTCGCCACTGACAGCAATAAATCAAAAAATAGTATATCTACCCCTTACATGCTCATTTTTTCATAATACTTTGGTTTGATTTCTGGCGATAATGACTTGTTATGAACGCTGAATTTCAGTTGGGAATTTATGGAGCGAAATCAGAAGAATTTGTGACTACACATGTCATCGAAAAAACATTTAACGATAAGTGTGTGAAATTCCCTCTTCTACTGACGTAAAATCCTCATGATTAATGTTATCTGACATAGACTAATGCCAACCACAAGTTGAGAAGAGTTTTGTTACTGGAAACGCTTTAATATGCAGATTGGCATTAAGATTAGATTCAGACATTGATCATTTGATTAAAAATATTTCGAAATGCAAAGTCTGTAGTACAATGTCAAACTTTGATATTTTAACAAGATGGCCACCGCACAGCCATAATATAACTGTTGCACCTTTAAATGCAATAACAAATATAGGTCAAAATGCTACCATAATGTGCTTCCGGAATATACAACCAAACGGCGCTATCTGATTCATTGAGCAATGTTGTATTTTTCCGTTGTAGAATATTTCTCCCAATGCCAGAAGAAAATTTAAATGTTAACCCCCGCAGACTAGCGATTTTAGTCGCCTGCGACAAAAAACGCCGTCGCCTGCGACAAAAATCGCCGTCGCTGACGACAAAAATCGCCGTCGCTGGCGACAAAAATCGCTAATGTGCGCTAGGTATAAGCCACTGAAAGTTGTATTATGTTGAGGAGGAGTTTGTTCAACTGTGCTCTTTTTTATAATTTTGCGGTACCAAGGGCTTACTATCTTATCCTTGATTGTTTGATCCTGATTTCCAAAATATAAATTTCCTGCGTAAAGTGGTAAGAAAGAAATACATTGTGTCGCAAACCGCTTGTATGTAGTTCCTGGTTACACATTTTTCACAACTTTGGATCCCGACCCCAAAAAAAATTTGTTGGATTTAACGATCTAAATCAGTTTGCTTTGGCACTGAGGCCAAGCTTGAACGTTTCCTTTAACTGCTTTCCCTGAAAGCTGAAAGCATCTTGATTTTAAATGCTGGAAGCGAGGCCATACTACTAACGATGGAACTGGGGGTTGTGCTGCATCTGGTTTTCATTTGAGAAATTTTGTTTTTCTATTTCTATTTTTCCTTTTTTACTGTTCTCGTGGTTAAGGATGGCAGTTCTATTTGAAACGGATCTAGCAAGCCCAATAGAAAAGGAAGTTTACATGTCCTCGTTAATAAAAACATATCTGTTTCGATCCGTGTAAGGGGGGGGGGTGTCTTACAAGGGGGTCTTACAAGGGAGGCTTTATGGTTTTAATGACAGATGTGGTGATTTAACAAAGATTTATTAGTTATGGTAGCACAAATCTAGATAAGCCAAGCTATAGAGGATTGATAAGATGAAAGTTAGAAAGTGTACTTTACTTAGCGTTCGTCAATAAAGGAAAATGCAAAACTAAGTTTTACTGAAAATTTATCGCAGGGGATAAAGGAAGATCTGGCAAGAGCAGCTAAAAATAAAATCTGCATATTACAATCATAAGAGCTGTCCCAGCATTTGAATAAGTGGTTCTGTGGAAATTTTTCATGGCGTCCTCTTCAAACAATGTTTAGACTGTTGTTACAATCTATTTCTTGCACTTCGAGCTTACTTCAGAATTTAGCAGCGAAAAAATATTACAGATTCAAGAAGTCTGTAAGATATCACAAAAATGGATCGATTTGAGGGGACAGAGAGGCTTTTAGAAATATGCACCCAATACATGTGACATAAACATCAGCTGACAAATTGAATAATTGTCTATCAGAAAAAAAATTTAATGAATTTACAAAAAAATGCATTGGCTATCAAAACTTAGCTTCTGACGGCAAAAGAAATTGAACCTTTGGTTTTGTACCTGAGAATATGTAAATATAGCATCTAGAAAATTGATAGGTGCATTTGAAAAGAAATTCTAGCGGGCATTTGTGAATTTGAAGAAACTTTCTAAAAACCTTCAAACCTAAGAATCTATTCTGGCAAAAATCATACTTTGATTGCTGAAAACACTGTACGCATTCAATCTGAACGCCTGCAGGAAACCTTGCTGTTTGTTTTTCTAAGATAACATCTTTGCTGTCAATTGTACTCTCAATTACAGCAACACGAAGATCGTGCGCAGAGCATGAGAGGTTGATGTCCCAATTGAAATTTCCGCATAATAGTTTCCGGGTTATAATGTCCGGTGCTCAAATCTTTGAAAGGAAAATTTTTTTCCTATAGTCATTAGAAGTTCACTTAACCGGGGATAATTTTGAAAATCAAAAACATTTTCCTCGTTTTAAGAAGAATTCGAGTAAGAAGATGCTAGAAGCATTGGACATTGGTCGTGTCCTGGGCTGGTGTACAAAGGAGCAGTAAAACAGCGGGTTAACTTCACTTACCTGGAAGAATTCCACGGACAGTGGTATTATCAAGGAAAACATATGGATATGCTTCCACATATGTCACTTCAAAGTTGTGTTTGCACATCTTATACTTATATGTCCACATGTTACATGCCCCTTCCTCTCGAAATATATCTGTCATTTCCATTCGCGATGCGCACCCGTCGTCTTCGGTAAAACGCTTCGTTTGCACCCTATCACCTCCAAAGAAGATGCCAAGAAATACAAATATAGTATTTCTCAATTTCATCTTCATGTTTTCTAGAGCCTATCTTGCCTCAACTGTGCAATTCCTGCTTTAAAGAAACTTCAGAGAGCCAATGCAAAGAAACTTCAGAGAGCCTTTGATGCTCAATCCTGTACCATAGCTGGGTTTAACAAGACCCTTGATCAGCTGCTATATATGTACTGAAACTGTCAACCATCTGTAGGTAGCTTGAGTTTTAGCTTGTTAGCAAATCTAAGTCATTAATGCGATATAAGTGACTGGTGTTCTTGACTGGCAGGAGCTTTAAGTTGGTAATTCTGCGAATTGTTTTATGTTCCCCGTCTCTGTGAGTGCGTAAAGTCAAGCAGAATTATATATTTAAAACGCTTGACTAAACGTTGTCGATTTATTACGAGCATTGACGAGCAAAGTAGCTATGAAACTCAGCGTCAGACTCCGCGTGATGGTATCTTTGCTGCAGTTGAGATTGTCGTATTGAAGCAAAAATATATATAGAACATGCTATGATCTTCCTCCACGAAGGAATAACCTACTTACGTATCTGAAAGTGTATGAATCAAGAAAACAATACGTGAACAATGAATTCAGCGAAAAACATTCATGATCGCTGTGGTTTAAAATGAATTTTCGGGGGGTCGGGTCTTGTTAAAACAGTTTAATATTCCAAAATGATCAACAAAGGAAATAAACAGCTTATCTGCCGTAAAATACTGAACTGCAAGTTTATGTTGCGTAGAACATCTCCCAATTACTTTATAAGAATTTGCTGTATATTATATACTGTAAGATAAATATATATATGTCAATAATAGGTGCGATGGGGGGCTAAAAGTCACAAACATCAGTAAAGTTGTGCTAAGTTAAATTTTTTCCAAGCAAATCACAATTTTGCGAGAATTGCACCTTAAAATCGCCAGTTTCACATTGGAAAATTGTAAACCCTCGATCGATTCAGTTTTGCAGATTGCTCGATTAAACACACTTACACAAATTGAAAGGGGAGGCACGTGCCAGCTATATTTTTCACCCCCTCCCGACCACCTTCCGTGAAAGTCTCATCAGCAAAATATTCTAATCATACCCTTTTGGATTTCAATTTATTAGTTAGTGAGATGCAGACAAATTACTTCTTAACAGGCGTTCAAATCAAACAGTGAAACTTTGAAAATAGTTAGGCTTATGTCAACAAGGCCAGAAACATCTTGATTTTCATTGAACAGCAAATATCTGTTGATTCAAACTGTGAACTCATTACATTACTTTCAGTGTTTTTGAAAGTTTAATAAACTACGTGACCACAAAAGCTTATTTTAGAACTTTCATAAAACTAATAGTTTTACAGCTGAAGTTGCTTTGGAATAGCTGAAATTTAAATTTTAACAATGCTAAAATATTCTGATTGCATTAGCGTAGTGTAATGCTGCCAAAATGTACTCAGTAGATAAAAACTTGCACACCCCCCCCCCTCCCTAGAAAAATTTCCTGAAACCGGGCTTGGGTGCATGACCACGTATGATAGTTCTTGAACGTCACCAAAGCACAGTTACTATGCTATGATGTTTCAATTTGCTATATGTGACGGTGTTTTGCTTGCCAACGCTTTCTATTAAGGCATTTTGTTCTACTGTATATACCGTAAATCCTCGAATCAGCCCCCTGGGGGCCTACTTATTTTTCGATATTTTTGGATAGAGGCTCATTCGAGGGGAGGGGGGGCTTATACGAGAGGGGATTATAATATTATTGAAGACATTAAAAGTTTCTTTATGGGCATTTAACTGATTATTACCTAAAGTATGAATTTGTTTTGTTAATTTAATAAAACGCCATAGGCAACCTCAGATGGCAAAAATCATCAAATGGAGGGGTCAATTAGAGGATTTACAGAAGAAGTGGGGCTTATTCGAAGGGGGGGGGCTTTTCGAGAGGGGGCCAATTCAAGAATTTACGGTAATGGTGTATGGCCATGTATGATGGTTTCTTGGACATCACCCAATATATTCGGGGTTTCATCATGTAAACTTACTTGGCTTGATACTAAACATTTTTTTGCAAATTTGACAATGTAGGAAACTATAGAGCTTTATCATCCATATTGCTAATGTATCAGAAATTGATATTTGGCCTAGGGGAATCATGATTTCAAGTCAACTGACAAGATATTTTCGCCTGCAATAAGTAATAATATGACGTCAGAGGATAAAAGGAAAATGACGTCAGAGGATCGAAAGAACCAAGCGATGCCTGCCACAAAGACATGTTTTTCTCATTGATTAACCCAATTTAGTCCTCAAGTCCATATTCCACCTTTTTTGGACACAGAAGTAACCCAAATCCTACCTTTACTTTCAGAGACAAAATCTTAAATTTTTCCAAAATCTTTAATTGGTGGATCTCTTGCTCCACCACACCCTACATTTTCCACTTCTGTAATTTATAATTTTATTACAGGTATTTTTTTATTTTCTAGATGCAGTAGCGTAGTCAGGGTGGTAAGATAGGAGCGGGGCAAAGACGAGTTGAACGAAGCAAAAAAAGAGGTCGACCCCCTTTGAAACGCCAGATAACACACTTTTCAAAGACACTCTTTTCCATTGAGGGCGCCGGTCCCATGTTCCTCCCCCCTAACTATGCTACCGACTAGATGGTGTGAACATAGAATAAATTACCCATAAGGAGCAAAGAATTAAGCTGAAAGAACAGTTAAACATAATTACAAGCTTGGACAATTATATAGATCATGATTTGTGGATTTAGGAACGCGTAATTTCTGTTTCTTCTGAAAGAAATTAAAAGCGAACTAACACACTTGTGGTTAGATTACGTTTTAAAACTATGTCTTTGAAACGCCCAAAACAGCAGGCTTTCAATGTTATATTTCTTGATCTATTCCTTAAGGTTAATCAGGCCATCAGTTTCCGTCACCAAATGAATTTAGATTTCGATATCTCTAAAAGGGTTTAAGCTGCCATATACCGCCAAACAGGTTGTTACCCAAGGCTCATTACTCAGTCCAATACTATCTGTGGCAACTCAAAGTCGTAGATACCTGCTATCATTTGTGCAAGTATGAATGTTTTTCAGAGACTGCTGAATCAAAGCAATTTAAATTTCTGCAGCAAGTTTAATTATTTAAAGACATTTCTTATAGCAGTTGTAGAATTTTTCGGCAGGCCCTTAGTACCTTTTGATTGGAAAATAATTGATGCGGCAATCTGGACAGCTAGAGCATCATTGAGATTAGATCAAAGAAAATACGAGAATCTTAGAAAAATTCATCTCCAATATATAGTTAATTACTAATAATACTTTTTCATTCCTTTATTAGCTTGATTAAGATATTTTCAAAATTTACTGGCGACTCAGTTAATAGGACCATGCCCACTCTATAGTTTTTGAAGTAGTTAATTTACAGAATTTGAAAAAGGTTGTTTAAATATGACCACCCAAATTCTGAATTTTAAACAAACTGGAATTCTATATGTTAAAATAGAAGTGAAAGTGCACATGCGACAATATTCTTACTGAATACAGTTTTTGACTTTACATATTTGTTTTCGATGCGAGTCTTATTGAAAACATCCTTACATTTCGTATTCGCTCAAAGAGCCAAAGACCTTGAGCTTTTTACCTTACATACTCTTGTTACTTGTTACTTGCATACTCAAAGTTTTTCGTTTTTCAGGACAAACGCCTTCCATGGATTTCATAGACCTTATGAACAAAATTTGTAACATTCTCATTGCTTTTTAAGTAGACTATGGTCCACAGAGACATATTTACGGTGCTTTCTTCAAATTTCTTTGATTTTCCAAATTTTGTCATTGATTCAAATCGTAAAGGATTTTTACTGATATTTACGACAACTCTGTATGAAAACGTCAAATATTTTCCTAGAAAAAAGCTGATGCATGTAAAGTTAATCACGGATAAGTAGGTCTTAAGCACCACCACCCAAAGACCGAGATGCAACTTTTCGTTTAAGGGAGGGGGGCAGCCCTGATAAATAAGTGTAACGACAGCTATATTTTACAAAGAAAAAGTATTTCATTTATGTCACTTAAGCTTTTGGGGGGCCAAAACTCCCTGCCCCCCCCGTATCTCTGTACACTAACACCACCAAACCAATCAGAAAATCTCACAAGTACATAAAAACTGTATGTCCAAGCCTTTGGAGTCCAAGCTACATTCGTAATAAAAATAAAGCACTTTCAAAATATTATTGCATCTATGTGAGTTTGTCATCAGCAGACAATAAGCATCTTGGGTGAGTGAAACAATAAGTTTTAAATCTCTGTTTCTAGCGTAATTAGGGAAGCCCTTAACTTTATACCTAAAGAATATTTTCTTTAAGCTTTCAGTCAGCACTGATTTGACAATACGCTATTCTCTGCCATTCTGCACACGCTAAAGCAGCTGCGTTTTAAGCTTCACATCAAATTAAAAGTTTGCGGGTAGCTATCCGAGCGACTGTGTCGAAAATTAGGTAGACTTTTTAACTGAGAAAATGGGTTGTTCGCCTTCAGCACCTGAAGGAGAATTTCTGTTCGCAGACAGCATAAAGTCTATCATACTCGCATGAAACCATGGCGTGGTGTTCCACCAAGATACTAATTAACGCTGAATTTGAAGAGTACACGATCATAAAATCATAATGACAGTTGTAGCTAGGGTTTCTTAAATTGACATATATTTAGCGAACACATGAAATATAGTCCGGACGCCAGTTTGACGTGAAAAATGTGGAAAAAATTCTGAATTTTACAAAGTCGTTGCATTACTTTCTTGATTTCAAATTTGGAGAAACCTTGAAATACAAAGAACTGAATTAAACGTAGAAAAGCTTTGGGCTTACTTCGGAAATTTCCAGATGCAATTCTAAGGCCATTTAAATTAACATTGGTTGGATATTAATAATATTAACAATGTTATGTAGCCAATCGGCAAAGTAAGACTAATTTTCGAAGTTATCTCAATCTTAAACGCAACACAGTGCTTATTGTCGCCCTTTAACTGTTGACTGACTGGAAAAAGTGCATGAAATGCAAACAATACACGATGCTAGCATTATCAACAAAAACTGCATTACCTACATACAACTTTTCTTTCAGCAATAAAATGTTCCTAAATTTCTGCTTGAACTTTGAGTTGTCTAGTTCAGCTAACAATACCATATAGGTCAAATCTTCAACACCATCTTTATGATAAATCGAGTAGAGATACAAATAAGTCGCCTCAATGACACACTTAATCTTAAAGTTAGTTGCTATTTTTGGGCAATGTGCACTGGCCTCTCTATTGGTTCTAAACGCAAACACTATTTTTTTCTTTATACAATCCTGGAAATAATCAAAAGCATATTAAGATTAAAATTTCCTTCAAAACAGTTTTTTGAATCAAACTTTTTGAATTATTTTTATTGAATAAAACTTTTCAAACAGATTCTTTACATTCTCTACATACTCTCAGAAAGCCTAACTTCCTAGTTTCCGAAAAATTGCTAAAAAATTAAAACAAACTTGAAAGAGCTGTCGTACGATCGAATCAAGAGCCTCGACAAGGCTCCATTCTCTGTTCTTTCCTGTTTAGCGTTTTTCGACTAACCGCATATTTCGAACGAAAATAGCATGTATTACATGCGTCATAATGTATTGCTTGAAGGGACTTCTGTGTCACGATAAATCAGTAGACAGTCAAGTCTATTTATCAGGGGTGACAAACCAGATATAAAATATCAAATTTATTACGGAAAGAAAACGCTGCTATTTAGGAACACGCTGGAAATGAATGGAAGAATTAAAGATAAATTAGAAGTAGTTAAGTAAATCAAACTTTAAAAACGTTTGGTGGCAAATCAGTTAAAATCTTAAAATATGTTTGAATTAGCATTGAAGGAGGGAGGATTAAAGTTGAATTAAAAATCAAAGGTAGAGGAGAGATCTGATGGAGATAAAGATGAGCGATCTGATGATACAGATGAAAGAGACATAAATTTACAACTTTGTACAATTATTTTGTCTCTAAATTTGTCAATGAATAGTATGAAATGGTTTTTTGGTCACAAGCAGCTGTTGTCACGTGTAAGGAAATCGTTCACAAGACACAACATCACACAGGTGCTTTTTAAATTTGACGAAGAGTTTCCTCCCAACTTGCAAACAAAATAAAGTCATTTTAAAACTTTCTCCTAGCTCTGCATCTCTAAAGACTGAAAGTCATAAACTCTGAATATGCTGCAGAGTTAATATTTTCAAGCTGTTGCTTATGAGAATATAAGAAGTACACAATCAATTAAAATCAGTTTCCTTACTCGCTGCTCTTTTTCTATGTTTATATTAGAAAAATTCACCCTTTTTACTTAGATCACAGGTGAAACAATAGGTCAATAAATAATTGATGACAAGTGCATTAAAGCATTATACCTCATTTCCTAGCATAAAGAGCAGTTTGAAAGTTAAGTGATGGAAAGAAATTATTTTTGTTTCGCATGCTCTCCCCACGAATCACTCTTCGCCTTAATTAATGACTTTATTGATGTGCTTTGACAACTGCTATAAATATTTTGACTTACTAATTCCTTGAAATAATAAGCAATATAAATATGGGATTTTTGTAAAATTATTAATGATAGGTAATGAGTTTAAATATTTAAATAATGAATGTGGAAAATATTTTATGCTTCAAAGAACCTCTTTCTATAAAATCTCAACATTCAATGTTTACTTAGAAAATGTAAACACTATAGATTCATGGACAAAATTACTTCCTAACAATAAATTGATTTTGGCATTACTAAATCAGAAAATTTCAAAACAAAATAAATGTTTGTTTTGAAAGGAAAAGCACATAAAACATAAAACAATACGAAAAACTGAATGCACCTGTTGAACTGTGGAGAAGAGAAAAATTAGGTTAACAGTAATCGAGATCAAAATACGTATGAACAGCCAAAGATACGAATGAGCGTACTTTATGGGATGTTTTCTTGGCGTTTGTTTGGGAGACGAACTAAAAGGTTTTCGAAAGTCCTTTAGCTTTCAAAATTTTGCATCATATAGATAGTAGAAACATTTGTGGCACTTATTGGAATACATTTAACTCCAAATGACTCGAGCCTTCCGATAACTTGAACATGAAATTTAAGTTGAGCTGATATTTCATTCCCCTTGAAAAATACCTCCATATAGCCCCACCCCCACCCTGGTGTCTCGAACATTCCCTATCTGGAGCCGTTTCATTGGTCCTTTGGAGGTTCGAGTTTATCATGAGTTTACTGTCTGCATGTCTTTGATCAAAAAATGAATAAAATTTAGATAAAAACGGTGTAAAAATATCAATGAAACTCTGGTTGATATAATATATAATATATAATATATAATATACTGTAAATATAATATATGATGGTTTTTATTGAATGCTTTGAAGTGTTATGAACAGGAAATTTTTTCTGCGAGCCCATCCCCAAATGCGCATGCGCATATGACGCACTTTCTCCTTGGTCCGGAGAATTGGATAAAACAATTAACCTAAACAATTGGAATCTAAATTCATCTCCCGAAAAAGTCTGGTTTCTCAGGACGAAGTTTTGTTAAAAAGTAATGGGAGGATTGTGGGTTTAACGTTCTATGGGACGAAAAATCGGTTGTGGTTGCAAATTCTTCATCGCCAGCTTGTTTTGAAACTGGCAGTTCTTCAGGATCAATTGACCAAAAAACACAGAACACAAGAATTGTGTTGGTTACAATCGTAGTTGTTGTGATCGAGCAAAAGCACCGAGAACGCTTTTAAGAGCTGAACTGTACAAAAGCAATAACAAGTAGTCCTTTATAACATATTTGAAAGCAGGCCTGCTTCGGGGAAGATCTAAATGGTAATTACTATTAACGATGATAACTTAATGGTGAATTGCAATGAGGACTTCATATTCCTACAATATTGTGAGAATCAGGCAAAAAATTTAATTTCTTCGTTCACGCTTAGAACGAATTTGAATGCCCCCCTCCCCCCAAAATGACAGGAAAGACTTGTATCTGATAGCAAAAGTTATTTCCAAAGGAAAATGTTGTAACACAAAATTTCTTCTTTTAGTGCCCTATCAGTCCCCCAGTCCCCCATTCTCCCACATTACTACCGTCCCTTTTTATCGGAAGGCTGCATAGCAGTGTGTCACCCAAATTAATAGTTAAATGGAAATATTTTAAATGTTTAACGTCACATTTCTATGAATGTGGCGGAGCCAAACGATTTAGACGATAAGAAATCGGACGATCAGAAAGGGCTGCGTTTGACCCCGTGTGGCACTCTTTCTCCACAGTTACGGATTATGGAAGTAAAGCTCTCTGTTATGCGATATATCAAGGGTTACCACAAAGGTCAATACATTTCTGTTACCTAAAAGTGCACCTTGTTTACTGAAGTTAGGAATTACAGTGGACTTTTACATGAATTTGAAACACGGCGTAGTTGAAATTGTAATTTGTGACTTGCAATCGTTAAAACTTTCGAAAATCTACTTTTAAGCTATACCATTGTACACTACGCTACACCATTGTACACTAAGCTACACCATTGTACTATTGTATTGTACACTATTGTACACCTTTTTGAAGATTCTTAAAGAACTAATGAGACAGTTAGAAATACTCGCATTTGAGCGGGCGTTGCTCGCATAGTAGTGTGTACGAATTTAAATAGTACGAGGTACCCTTTTAATGCCATCGATTTAATCTAAAGATCCCGACGTTGATAGCAGGGTTGCATAAATTATTTGAATGTCTAAATTGAGGTATCTAGCTTCAAAAATCTATTCTCAAAACAATTGAATTTCGTTCTCATATTCACAAGTAGCACTTTGAAATAACTCTCAAAATGCAAAATCTGTTCAAATTTGGTAAGATATCGTCAACGAAAGATTTCAGGTTTGATAGTTGATAGGTTTGACCTTGGCTTGCTTCATATAAGCCCGGAAAATATTCTGTGATTTAGGTTAGAACCAAGGGTAAGTAACAGTGATATGATGGGGAAGAACCTGTGTTCATTGTCTCTTAGCCAAAGATGCAAAGGAGTGCTCAACCCCCTTGTTAGAATCAAGAGAGATTTTTTGGGGGGGGGGGGAGGGAGCTCAGCTTCCTTAACAAAGCCAGTACATTTTCAAATTAACGCATTTCTTACCTGGCAATGTGATGTTAATCGAATGAGATTTTCAACGCTCAACCAGTTACATGTCCAGTTTTCCTTTAATTTAGCGCTTGGTCTTTACATCAAAACTCTTTTATGTTAACCTTTTATGGTAGCCCGCAAAATAACTTTCCTGGGAATATAAATGCTTTTTATTGTTTCTTGCTACCTATTTTTTTGCACATGATAATTTTTACCAAATAGAAAAATCTGCATGTAGGAGCAATACCTACAGCATGCCACATGCATGTTGCATTCTTCCACTTCTGATGAGAATCGTTAGAGATGATTTAACACTCTCTTTGAAACATCGGTCGAGCACCTATACATTTTCTCAAAAAAATTGAGAAGTATATTTCTGTCAATTTTTTTGCCTTAGGTAGCAACTGTCATCAAACAAATAATTAAAATTTCGAACTTTTCAATTTTGGACTTTTGATTTTCGGATAGAAACTTTCGGACAAAAAATTTTGATTTCGGACGATTTCGGCATAAAAATTTTCTAGCAAATGTAAAAGACACCAAGAAATTTGGGATAAGATTTTTAAGTTTATATCACAATATAAGAATAAGATATTGAACAAAACACTAACTATTGAGTATATAAAAGCAGTTTTAATTTGTTTCAAGATCGAGGGATGGTCATTTGGTTCACTTATTGATTCCAGACACATCGATATCTTTTTGATCAGATCTGATAGGTTTTTCAAATGGTCATACAAACAAACCAATCAACCGGATTTGGTAAATTGCAGGAACTGACTTGGTAGATATAATTCCGAACTCCTTGCCTACAGCAGTAACAGTTCTTAGTTTTATCGAAATAAGTAAAAACACCATCTTGAGATCTGAAAATGCAATCAAGCTTTCAGAAAGTTATTGTCTGCAAAGGCTGGCATGTATACATGGTAAAAGTGTGTTGATCAACGTACCCAAACAAGGAGAATTTCTCAATGAAATAAAGGAACCGGAGGCCTTGATGGTAGATCTATATTCAATGGCACAGATGCTCAAAGGGCTGGAAAAAATTGAACCCTACATTGCGGTCCATAACCCGACATTGCAGTACATAACCCGACATTGCAGTACATAACCCGACATTACGGTCCATAACCCAATATTACGGTCCATAACCCAACATTGCGGTCCATAACCCGACATTGCGGTCCATAACCCGACATTGCGATCCATAACCCGACATTGCGATGCATAACCCAACATTACGGTCCATATACCTCAGACGATCTCACCATTTGTATGGCTTTTTAATGGAGTATGGGGGAACGGTCAATGTTGAAGTTGTAGATGGGAAATGTCACAGGTCTCGATTGCTTACGGTGGTTTTGAAAAACATCTTGCCGGTTCAGCTACTTTTGAAGTAGCTAGTATGTAACGAAGATATTTAGAACAGCTTATGTGTTTGATCAACAAGAAAATAAAAATGACCTGCGATGTCAGCTGTATATTGGTACTGCAGTCTCGCATCATCTTTCTGCATTGCTTGGTCAATGCTTTTTAGGGAATCTTAGTGAAATATGAATTATGAATTACAATTTTCTTGAAATCATGCTGAAAATCTGAAACGACTTCGACACGACAACCAATAATAAAGATCTCAGTAAGGTGAACTGTTCCCTTCCACCTCAAATGATGATTTTTAATAAATTTCAAATTGAATAAAAAACACTCTTGAATTGTTCTTTAATTTACTTGATTGTATCAATGACACAGAAATACAGTTTCCTTTTTTGTTAAGTTGAGATCTGGGCTCATCTCTCCAGGACGAAAGAAAACTGCTGGATACAACCAAAAAACAACATAGTTTTTCGATCTCGCTGTTAAGCACAGCAATCACTAGCCATCAAAGCAAACATCAGCGATGATAGACTTATTAATACAGTGAATTGGGCAGACCTAAAATTAAAAATGTCCCTAGCTCTTTTCTTAAAATGGAGTAATACTTTAAAGATACCTTTCTCGGTTACGTTAAAAATAATGGTAATGGTAAAATAAAAATAATCTCTCGTCTCATTTTGACCGCCAAATATTTTGCTTTCTAAGTATAATTCTAAATAGAGATGTTCAAAAAATGTGATTGATTATGATTATTATTATGATTAAAAATGATTATGATTATGCTTAATTTTGTTAACGACCAAAATTACAAAGTGATGGTGAACCTAAAATATGTTTTAGCAAATTCTATGCTAGAAACTCAAATACTGATAGAGAAATTACAGTGGAAAAAGTCTGAAATATGAACACAGCAGTCGAGTATCTTGTCCTGCTGAAAATTTTGTCCAATGAAGTTGTTTGCGGCTAATATGCTGTCATCTATAGTAGCCTCCCTACCGGAAAACCTCCATACAACAGACGGTAAGTCTAGTGCTGCACGTAGTTAGATGTAATTATGAGCGAAAAGTTCAGTAATTATACGCGAAAAAATATCGAAATTTATCGTTCTATTATTCCTTGAGTTTCCAATTCATCTAAAGAGTTTAATAATTGAAAACGTGATCATCATTCTTTGTAGAGAAGTCTAAGATTTCACAAATTTCCAAGCTTGATATCAAAGGAAGCAGAATTAATTGGCAAACACCTTAGAGATATACGTAATTTTATTAGGAGAAGTATCACGAAAGCGGATGTGCACTGGCCCTACCCACGTTTATAAACAGCAGATAACCATTTCGGCACCGACGGAGTTTGTTCAGAGTGTTTTTAGTAAATAGCAGCACAGAAACTACAGTGATTTAGATCACAAAAGTGAAACACTATCACTAAAACAGAGGCGTTCGTGTTAAATTAACCTTGCAAGAAGATTCATGAGGATCTTGGAAAAAAATTTGTCTAATGTTTGATATTCCCCATCTACAAAATCCCACTACACCCCGTATACTGATTCTCAACCACATTGACATTATGGCTACGTGAAATTGGTTTGACATGACATTACTGTATCACAAAAGGATAAAGTATAGACAGAGAGGATAATCTACTACTAAGGAAGATGAAAGAACTACGGTGTTTAGAGAATACTTTGAAATGAGAGACACGACAGCTAAAGGGTTTTCTATCTTTGAGGCTATTAGAGCTATCACTGTAGGGTGATACACATTAATCTTGATAAGCAAAATCTTCACAAAGCCAAAAATCAGTGGGTAGACATATTAACACCACATTTTATATCTCAGTTTTTGACACTTCAGTGTAACATCGCATGCACTTTCTTACATAAAAAAGTCTGTAACAAATCATAATTGAGAAGCAAAGGCAGTTGTCATCGATAAATAGCAGCATGATCCTGATGTCTTAAATGAAAGAATGATTTA
The DNA here is from genome assembly GCF_057945365.1 of Rhopilema esculentum. Lineage (NCBI taxonomy): Eukaryota > Metazoa > Cnidaria > Scyphozoa > Rhizostomeae > Rhizostomatidae > Rhopilema > Rhopilema esculentum. The sequence continues at coordinate 4,115,629 of NC_142817.1, read as the reverse complement.
CAAAATAAAGCTTGCCGGTACAATCGTGAAGAAGCTCAGATTAGAAAATTCATTGAAATTATAACTGTCTGTACTGATTATAAAAGAACGGTAAAGTAAAAGCAATAGAGTATGAGATAAGAGAAGAATGAATTTCAATTTAGACCAATTTAGACTGCCTTCCTATGTTTTCAATTGTCATTAACGCTGCCTTCCTATGTCCTTATTTTGCCCCCACTGTTCATAGTATTGTCTTTAAGTGTCATTAACGCTGTCTTCCATCCCCATTAACGCTGTCTTCCATCATCATTAAAGTTGTTTTCCATTCATTTTGTCGCCTTCCATTCGTCCATACGTTGCCTCTCATTTGTCAATTTGTCGCCTTCCATTCGTCAATACGTTGCCTTTCATTCGTCAATACGTTGCCTTCCATTCGTCAATACGTTGCCTTTCATTTGTCAATACGTTGTCTTCCATTCGTCAATACGTTGCCTTCCATTCTTCAATGCGTTGCCTTCCATTCGTCCATACGTTGCCTCTCATTCGTCAATTTGTCGCCTTCCATTCGTCCATACGTTGCCTCTCATTCGTCAATTTGTCGCCTTCCATTCGTCAATACGTTGCCTTCCATTCGTCAATACGTTGCCTTCCATTCGTCCATTAGTTGCCTCCCATTCATCAATTTGTCGCCTTCCATTCGTCAATACGTTGCCTTCCATTCGTCAATACGTTTCCTTCCATTCGTCAATGCGTTGCTTCCATTCGTCCATACGTTGCCTCCCATTCATCAATTTGTCGCCTTCCATTCGTCAATACGTTGCCCTCCATTCGTCAATACATTGCCTTCAATTCGTCCATACGTTACCTCCCATTCATCAATTTTTCGCCTTCCATTCGTCAATACGTTGCCTTCCATTCGTCAATACGTTGCCTTCCATTCGTCCATACGTTGCCTCCCATTCATCAATTTGTCGCCTTTCATTCCTCAATACGTTTCCTTCCATCAACCATGACAATTTCGTTTATTGCTATTAACGCTGTCTTCTATCGCCATTAAAGCTGTATACCATTTATTATGTTGCATTCCATTCATCATTACGTTGCCTTCCATCGTCTTTAACATTGTCTTCCATCATCAATTTTTACGAAAATTGTCCTTTATTGTCATAAACATGGCCCTTCAGTCGTCATGATCTATCGCCTTAAGTTCTATCGCCTTAAGTTCTATCGCCTTATCACAACGTTATCTTGCTCAGTCACGAGCGTTGTTGAGCCCTGAAACAAACGTTACCTTGGTATCGTCAATTGTCACTAAAATTCTATTGTATTGTCACAAACGTTTTCTTTCCTTGTCCCTTGCATTTTCTCGTCTGGTCACAAACGTTATCTTCCTCAGTCATGAACGCAGTCTTGCATAGTTATTAACATTTTCGTGTCTTGTCAATAACGTTATCTAACTTTAAGCTCTCTCTAACGTTGCTTTTAGTTGTCACTAAATTCGCCTGTCGTTGCTATCAACACCGCTTTGCTTCATTAACGAGGTTGTCTAGCATTGCCAGGTATGTTACTAGCCTTTAACTTAAATGGCATACAGCAGAATCTGATTTTTAGTGCCGTCTCTTATCTTCCTTGTCTACTACAAAGCAAGGGATTGATAATTTAATTTGCACGGTAGTAAAAATTCATGAAGCAGAACTCTAATGTCACCATACAGTTTGATTCCACTCTGAACGATTTACTGTAATAGCCATCTACTAAAGAGACATATGCCTTTGAACGTTGTCTTGCACTGCCATTTTTGTTGTCTTGCATAGTCTTTAACGTTGTCTTGACTGCACAAATGTTATTATTGTTTACATATCATTGGATGGTATTGAGAACTCTCTAGCCTTTTCAATACAGCCACATTTAATTCTCACTAGCATTGTATCGAAATGGTGCTTATGTTGAATTGGATTGTGGTCACATGATACCATACTTATTCCTTCAACTATCTCAGTAAAACCAACTAATTCGGACTATCTCAGTAAAACCAACTAATTCGGACTAGCTGAAGCAAAATCAATTGCAATGTAGATAGAAAACATAGTCAAGCATTTCCTGCAAATCTTAACTGTTGTCAAGGACTGACTGCTTGCAATTATTCATTGTTTGCGTTGTGCTTATAGCAATCACATATAAAATTGCGACACAATGTAATGCTGAATTGACTAGAGTCACGGTGACAGTTAACTTCACGATGGAAAATGAATACACAAAGTGAAGTTATGTTTGCAAAACTATCAACAGGTTCTTGGGACAGAGGCGGTAGTGGGGGCACTAAAAATTTTACAAAAATTGGTGACGAGAGTACGCTGTATACAACAATATAAGATCCATTTTAAGAATAACCAACATAACTTTGAGGTAATCCTTGAAAAAGATTAACCTATCGATCTCAGAAACTTTTCCCCCTGATTCTCATTCTTCAAAAGGGGCGCAAAATTTCCAAAAAGGGGCGCCAGACTTGCTTCAACTCGTCGAGGGGGTGGGGCAACCGCCACTGATTGCCCCCCCCTCCTTAAATCCGCCACTGGCTTTGGAGCTGGGACAACCGCAAGCAAAGAGTAAAACTGTAGAACAAGAATAATCAACACAAAAAATGTGCAGGTGTATTATACATTAACTTTAAACATTTATTTTGCCCATACCGAGCTTTGCATGGCTTAAATAGTATCAGTAGAGCCTGGAAGATTGCAGGTGCATTGGTTAAACATTGGAAAAGGAATAGAATTTATCGCTAGAGCTTTCGTTGCCACTTTAATTAATAAGAAGTGAGTAAATATTGCATTAAATTTTGAATGTGGTTAAGAAGCATAAAATCGATTTAAGAGGATAGTTTTTTTGCTAAGACGATTTCTGCGAGCAAGGCCAGGATAAAAAATGAAATTAATTATCAGACGGTTTATAACTGTATTTTCTTGCCTTTAAGTTGAAGACCAGAGCCCCAACCTTGGAAAATGAGTACCAGCTCACTAGCCTATTCATGGGCAAGAAGCATTCCAAATATCAATTTCAAGCAATCTGGATTGACCAATTTGAAAATTACACCAAATCACTTATTTTATAGATGGATAGCACTTCAAAATATGAGTAAAAAGTTTACGCAAGAGTACTGAGAAGCTATGTTGTACTTCCAAGTCAGGCGAGTTTTTCATTGCAGTCTTGATATACGATGCTCAGTTTAATTTTTAAGTATTTCACTGGAAAAAATATATTGAATAGCTGTTTTCAACCGTATTAAGCTGACAATTTTGCATATTCACATAAAAAGCGACTTTAAATCAGCTCAATGCATCTTATCCACCTTGGGGAGTCACCAAGCTCTTGAGTGAAGAGGCAAATAAACAGAGGGTCTTAGACGGGATTTGAAATAAACTACAACTGAAAAGACCCTAAGCCAAAAAAATTAGGCATGTCTGCTCTCTATTCCCTGATCATAATTTACATTATGTATATTAACTCCCATGTATTATCGATTCATACAAGTGTTTGTCGTCTGATGGCCAATATGAGCCTTGGAGTTTCAAATTTGTTAAAAAATTGTATAGAGATTAAATTTTTCCATTTACTGTCCAAGGAGCTAGAAATTATTAAAACTGTTTGTCTCTAAAATAACTGTTTGTTGGACTTGTTTGTCTTTTGTGGTAAAATTATCCATAATTCGCAGCGTCTGGTTGCGTAAGATTCTTATTCCAAACTAGAGTTTTTTTATTCTACACACCATTTTTAGATTTTCGTCTGACTACTGTCTTTTCCTTAAATCCTTAATTCTGCCCAGTTCTCGACTATCGTCTTTCATTCATTTCCAAGTAAAAAGTTACACAATATTGACTAAAACAGATTCTATAGAGCGCCATCCCTTATCAAGACCTTCAAATTTTCCCGCAAACAATCAGCGAATGCAGGGCGTGGTCTGGGTGGCAACTAAAATTCCTTTGTTTTCAATAACTTCTTGACGGTCATCAGCTGAAAAATCGCCCATTTTTCTAGACAACAGAGTAACAAATGATGGTACCGGTCGCTTAAGATTTGGAAGCTTCAAAACTTCTTTAACACACGTACGGTATCATTTTCTTGAATGGAACACCAAATTAGCTGACTCCGCTGAGACTTAAGGATCAATAGCTACCGGGGACTGATTGTTGGGGATTTAAAAAGGAAAAGTACTACCGCTTTAATGTAGTTATTAAGTCTTTAAACATTTCATAAAGATATAGAAGTATCAAACGGCGGATAACAAAATGATGTTGAACAAAAGTTAAAATCTATAGATACAAGGCGAAAGTAGACTTAATAGATTGCCAGGTTTTGAAAGACCCCATGTTTTTGACTTTCGGTAAAAATCCCTTGTTTAGAAGTTCCAGAAACAATTTAATAGAAAAGATATCGAGGCAGTCATAAATACACAGAAGGTATATAGCAAAACTCAGAATGATACGAAATAGCCGAAACATAGCAAGCAAAGCGAACACATGTTATGTTTCCGGTTTTGTGTACCATTTAAAAAATAAAAGACGCATTAACTGCTGTGATACGAATGATGAAAAGACAATAGCTTCTAAATTAGTATCAAAGTGGCCGTCTTTTTAGAAAAAATTCAAGGAATCTCAGTCTAAACTTAAATGATTGTATTGAGAACAATTACGGCTATCCTTACTGTATTTTTTTCAAAAATATCGCTACTTTCTGCTTAGGCGCACTCGCTATTGTCCAATAAATGCAATGCTATGGCTGAAACACATTTGTTTGGTATAATGAATTGAATAGAAACCAAGGTAGCCATTTTCTTATCTGTTTCTTGTACTTTTCTTGCCTGAGATTCACGAGAAAATACTGCATCATTTTTTTAAAGAATTACAACATCGACCCTGAAATAATACTATACGCTTTTATGATTTATAAGAAACTTGTTTATAAGAAGTTAATACTAAGATGCACATAAATTTAAGAAACTTTAGTACTAGTCCCAAGAAAAATTAAGAATTTATAATATTTTCATTTTTATTAAAAGAGTCCAAAAGATTATATCTATTCTTTTTTATTTGGAAAAGATTTTGGTTGATTCTTTTTCGCGACGATCTGCATTTTTATTCTTCCGAAAATGCTCAACTTCAAAACAAAAAGGCAATTTGGGTCCCTAAATAAGAAAGCAACTAAGAAAATTTTTAGTACTAAAATGCAAAAATTTGGATGCCAAATTAAGAATATAATAGTACTGATTCAAGAATCTTATGAAATTAAAACGTGTATATGACGAACCTCGCCTGTCTGTTGGGCCTAGCTAACATGTAGACAAAGGTGTATGCATTTAATTATTTTTTGCAGCAAAATGGCAATGTGACATAAATCTAAGGCACTGTGCTACAGATGACAAGTTACTTGACCCCGTCTACTGGGTACCCAAAATAAAACAAGAGATTCGCTTAGTCGTAACAGGAGAGAGGCTAAACCAACAAAAAGAGAGGTTGGCTATTCACACAAGGCGCTCTAAATAGAACTTTTCTGCTTATGAAACTTGAGTTGTTTCTATATAAGCAGTTAAGTTTACATGAATGCTTTACTTCAAAGAAAAGAGAGCAACTTTAAGTATATACGTTTGACCTAAACTGCTTAAGATACTTCGGGTATCGTTTTAAAGTGACAGTTTCAGAAACGTTTGCAATCAGTACTGTGCTTTCGTCAGCTGATCAAATACATTACATTGCCGATGCTTTTTTGCTGTATTTACAGGTCACGAGTAAAATGGTATTTAAAAAGAAGCTATTTCTACCAGATAGCAAATCAACAGATAGCGGTTCTCTTAGGTATTCTGTTCAGCAAGACGTGCCAAGCTTGCAATATTTAATTAATTAGCAACAGAAAAGGAAGAGTGAACGTTTATCACAAATCGTTTGTTCCATTTATTGCATCTAAGCTAGTGAGACAGCGTCTTTATTTCACGCTGCTATCTTCTACATCAATAAAAACACGATACAGCTGGGCAGAGGTCGTAGATTTAAATAATTTTTTCATCAAGTTTTTATCTAGATAACAAAATGAATAGCCGCATTTTTGTGAAAGCAGCATTTAGCACTCTATTCTTTAAAACGATCCTACTCTTTTGAATATTGTTTTCATTTCGTTGCAAATAAAATTTGAAATTTCCTGTAGCTGTTTGTCTGAAGTTTATCGAATAGATGTAGAGAGGTTGTCGGTGAAAGTAACTGTTCAGAATTGCTTCGCTTTTGAAAAGGCTTGCTCTTTACTGGGCTTCATTGCAATTTTCGAAGTCAAATGGGCACTGGTTTGTCAGGAACTGCTCCGATCATCCAGCTAGTTTTATGATAATTGAAAATAGCAATAAAATCACCCAACAAACAATAGCGGAGAGCATTATAAAACTAATTTTCAAAACTCTACCGATCTCCCGAAGAATATCTATTCTCCATCCTCATTCCCACTTAAATTCTGACTTTGATAACCAATAAATTGAAGCAATCTTGCATAGACACGTTTTGACATAGAAAGAAATTAAGGAATATGTAGAAGGAAGACTAGACTGACAAAGTTATAAAAATTCTGCAACCGATAGGAGCTTAATCAATGTAACCGAAAGATGTGCGCTTATCAAACCCTAAGGGTTAAGCAACTACTATCAACATGTACCTTTGCTGAAGTGATGGTTACCTTGCTTTAAACGAAAGGCCTCAGGAAATGGAGTGAACATGTCAAAATAGCTGTCTTTCAAGATACAAGAAACGATTACTCCCTTTTTAGACAATATCATACAATCTTTGGTCTTTAAACTCTGGGAGACTAAAGATCGGCATGTTCTGTAGAATATGAATGAAAAGCCAGATATTTTGCCATAAGACAAATTGACATTCGCACTGATGTGCCCTTCGCTCCGCTAAAGGTAGCAGACAAAACGGGCTTTATTGCTAAATAATTCACCCATTACTGGAAAAAAATTGTTTTTGCGTGGGATAATCGCCAGAGTAGAGACAGATGTTGACCTACTCCACGACAAGAAGTAAAGCATGGAAGTTCAAGATCGATTCGAGGAGCAGTTTTCTCTAACCAGTAGCACTAAGCCTCGACGGCTTTACATCTCTGCGTCAGAAAAAGCTAAAATCCAGCCTTAAATACAGCTGGTTAGATAGACATATGCAATGGAAAGATTGAAAGCAGGGACAAATAGACTTGGCTCAAGAGCATAAGTATTTACTCCTGGTGTGAAAGGAGCAAAGAACGTTGCCATGAGCACAAAAAGGACGACCCTATGCGATTTTTAGTCTTTCTTTGCAAGTCTTTGCGAGATTTGGTACTGTTTTGTAAAAACATCTTGATACTTTCCCTAGCCTGAGTCGTGATCTTCATAACTTCAAAGATTCACATGAATCTATTTGAAGTATACCCTGTAAAATATATCTTTACATCACCAACAGATGTCATGGGTCTCAGGTTTCTTAACCAACTTTATTTCATTTGAATGATATGCTTTTGTTCTTTGTGAGGCACAAACTTTCTACTCACATCGTAAAGGAGCTGTATAGAAAAAATCGAGTTATTCGATCAGCATTGTTTGCATCTTTCAAATCTTTCACACGTCAAAACAATTCTACCATCTAGCAGATATTCAAATATAATATGTGCATTTTGGAATTCCTGCTCTTCCCGGTATGTTCTTCAAATCTACATTAAGAATCAAGGGTCTTTGTTTCCACATTCAAAATAATCTCATCAACTAGTATATATTATCAGTGCAGTTGTTGACCTGTTACGTCATTCGCCTTCCAGAAGGTAAGCACAAGCAAGTACTATTTACTAATCAATCGTGGCAAAAGAAGCCTAAATCTCCAGATATACATTTTAGTTTTCAATTTTGAAGGGGCTCCCATAAGTTAATAAACAGCAATATAATAAATAGAAAATTCAAGTTCTTTTCTATCTATAAAATTCATCACTAGTTGGTGTCAAAATCTTAGCAGGAAAGAGTAATGTAGAACAGTGCAGGTAAATTATGATGTCTTGTGTTTCGAAGTTTTTTGAGCCTCAACTTCTCCTTTGGATATATAATTTTAGGTACTTCGATTATATTTTTGTTCTGCAGATACATAAACAGATCAAATTTACTTGCATTCACGCTGCAATTATAAGCTGCCAGCCCAAGAATGTTATTGATAGTGGCACTTAGTTTAGGGATTTAGGAAGCCAAATCTCCAAGTTGTGTGAAAGTTATGCATAGAATCTCAACTATAGCCCCTTATTAGTCCAAACGAATCATTCTAAACTTTTTCCCTCAAAATATTTCTTTTAGCCATCTTAACATCTTTTTGCTATTATATCTTCCTGAACCTAATTTTACGGAAGTATTGATGTTTATTTCTTCGGTTGTTCCAATTTCGATATCAGGTAATTCGTGCCGTCATTACCAGCCTATTGCCGGATGACGACGTCATCCAAGGTCTAAAGAACATTTCAGTTTGACGTTTTTCTGCATTTCTTTTATCAATTCAGTTATTTTTCATCATTTCGACAGTCCAGAGCTTGAAGCGTCAGCTGTCAAAAATTACCTTCAAGGCTGCTTTTCTTCTAGACAGAAGTAATTTACTTTCTTTGTGGCAATTTAAAGGTAGCATTGTGCACATGCCTTCCATTAGCGCAAAATTTTCGCTGATTCGTTGCATGACGTCTCGCTTATCATCCTTTTGTCAATATTCCAACCGGCTATTCGAGCGCAAAATTGTTTCATTTACAGAGCATAGTTATTTTTTGTTCACGGCTACTTTCGTGACTAAACTTTTTTTGAAATGGGAGAAAGAAGTCCAAATAGGATAAATTCCCATCTACAATCAAATCTAAAACAATCTTATCCCTTTCCATCAATTGATAGTAATGAAACATATTGAAACCGATATGAAAACCTACCAACAAAGCGTTTTTAACAAGTTTTTTTAAAGGTTGTTATCATGAAAAAATTACCAATATGCTTTGTGTGCACCTGAAATTCATAAAGTTGAGGCACTGACTTTTGGAAGCAACCAGTATACCACTGTTGACCTCTTCTTGCAAGCCCCTCAGCACTTATCAAGTTAACCCTGTTGGCTACATATTTGCACAGTTTGGGGGTAATTTTCGGTCATAAGAAATCTGGAATAGATCAGTAACGAGGAACAGAATAATCGAAACAATGTAATAATCTTGTCATTTGTCTAACAGCTAATGATAATGGTGTGTAATTTCTACAACCCATCATACCTTATTTTGACTTCAGCAATCATTTACAGTATAGAACGTGATGACGTCATGAAAGTTATCGTGCATAACTTTGTGAATAACCGTCTGTTCGAAAGCGATAATGACATAGACATGATAAAGATCTTCCGACTATTGCCGAAGATGTTAACATTTCTGAGATCTTGATTCTCAAGAACCTTCCTTTGGCTTCGAATTAATATTAATACTGTCAGCAGCAATTTCCTTCTTTTACTGTCTTGTATTTCAGAATGAGTTTGAGAACACATCACAGAGGTGATGTTTTTAAAACGAAGCTTGTCAAAAGCAATATAGCAAGAAAGCGCAAGAAACCACCTGTCTTTAGCAGACGAAAATATACTGTTTTGGATTTGTCCTAGGAAAGTAAAGATCGAATTATGTTGAATTTCTAAAGCTCTCTCTTGTCAAGAAGAATCTAGTTTCCTGGAAGGCAGAAGAAATAAATACGGATTCTGTTAGGAGAGCAGTCAAGGGCTAGACGCGCCAAGGCTCTCCGGGGATATCAAAACTATTCGAATGACAGCCAAACTAAAGGCCACAAAATTCTTAATTTTCTCAAGACAATGCTTCTTTAATAATAGACGTAGCAAAGCATTAAAAACACGAATATTTGCGTACTACGTAATGGAAGATAATTTGCCTTGCTATACATTAATGGTTATCAAATCATGCGGAAGATTAGTCTTAGTAAAAAGTTAGCAACGGGCCAAAGTAAAATTTGTAGAATCATCAAACATGAACTTGATAACAATTATTTTTTATTTTCGATGGAAGCAGCTAATCTTTTGAATTCGATTTGTGGTGAGTGTTCAGTTGCTAATTGAAGAGTTTTGATGGGTCAGTAGGTAAATACAAGCTTTAAATAGCCTTTAAATAGTTTTGAATCGAAAATATTGCCTAAACGCATCAGCCCAAATCACTAGACATGGAAAGCCTTAGTCAAAACACAGTGTATCAGCCCACTAAAAAGACAGAACTAAGCTCAAGTTTGTTGGTGCAAATTTATCTTCCTGTGAAAACTTCTATGAAAATCGAATCGCAATGAGCGAAAGTATATTGGGGTATTCTTGAAGTTGGAATGATAAATTCGTGGGCGTAGCAGATACAAAATGGTTAAGAGGAGGCTTAGTATAGATCTTGCCCGAATACTATTTCTTCATTGGAATAGAACAGCCCGAATGGAGCTGAAATGTGACAAAAATGTGCCTGATAGGGCTGCAGCTTGCCCGGCCCCCATGTCATCAACGCCTATGGGTGAATAACGATGCTTTAGCTTTAGTCGTGATATAAAAGACTGTTATGGGCATTTACACGGGTGAGTGCGTAGATTGTTACAATTGAAGACCTATTAGCAAAAATTTATAGTTTTTTCTTTGATTAGCTTATGTCAGTTGCATTAAGTGAGTCGGGCCATGTTGGCCTTGGATTTTAAGCATGAGCCCATATGTGCCTTAGATTCTATTATAGAAACATAAACAGATCATGGAAAACAATCCCCTATTAATTGATACTGACTTTTTCACATCTGTAACCAGTCCAAACGGAGATATCTAAGAACATACTTTAAAAATTTAAACTTATCCAAGCTTGAAAATCCCTGCAAATCAACCTTACATATAAATCTAGCTATATGCGGTTTCAATTTTTCTAGAAACGAAAAGACGGTGCTTACAAAAGAGGATAACTCCTAAAACAGCTTCGGGAACGTTTCGAGGATCAACACAGAGTACAGGGTATTATATAACACCGGCGGGCTCTACACCAATCACATGTAGAATAGACAGCACCTCGGAATATAGATTTAATTCTGTAGAAATTCCCGGTACATATGCTAAAGTTATACAAAAACATGTTGTTTTTTTGAATAGCTTAAAGCAGTCAGGCATGCGTGCAACTATGGGAAATCTTCTGTTGAATCTCAAAGATTTGCAGACGGCTTAAAATTCTTTAGCAAAACATACAGCTCCGCTGACACCAAGGATACTCTAGAAATGTTTCCTAGATTGCATAATGCCGAATCAAAACCAGAAAGAAAGTTCTTTTTGAAATATCTCAAACCGTGCTCTGTATTTATTTTGAAGGTAATCACCGACCAAGCAAAAGGATGAATTTTTCATCACCTAACTGTTCTACTTTGACTAGAATAAAAGCCCTAAACTGAGTTACCAGAGCTGAGTGTGGTTATCATGATTTTAATCCCTGAAATACGCTTGGGGTTACCTGCATCAAAGCACGAGAATGGGTCGTGACCCATTGAAAACGACAGAGTGATAAAATATCAGATTCGATTGCATCAGCAAAACCACCCTTTGACTTTCTATTAAAGAAAGAATATCAATTTAACGCTTGCTGACAATAGAATCATGAACATGTTTCTGAAATATCTTTCAATCCAGCCATGCCAGAATAGCCTGAATCGTTTTATGTATTGGCTCGACTAGACCTGTTTCTGGGCAATTTGGAATGTTATTGATTTTTTCATGATATTTTGATTTGACAAGAACCTCGGCTAATTCAGCAAAAATGTGTAGATATAAAGTGAAGTTAAACTGAGCTTTTATCTTGAATCTTCAACGCAAGTTGGCGTTTTCTTTTACTTGCAGAGAAGCTTTTGACCGAGTCATCTACATACAAATGAATAGCACATACATAGCCCGGATTACGGTGGGTTTTGCTTATAAGTGCGTGCTACCCTATAATTTTAATAAAAAGAATAGATAGAACGTATCCAAAAACGTTTCTTCACAGGAATTGATTCTCCTAGTGTCATTAACTTCAAGAAAATTCAAGACATTAAGGAATACCTGGTATTACTCCATGGACCTCGCCATCCTTGGAATGGACATATGGAGCAGCTTCGGAGTAAGCAACAACGATGTTTCTCTTGCAAAGAGGATGCAGCTCTGTCCATTGCGTGCAAACTCCTTCCCTCTTCAAGGCTGCCGCTAACTCATACCGGACACCGCATTTGAAGTTCTCTAAATTAGAACCCGAAGCTGCGATGCCACCGAAAATGTAGAAGAGAAACAGAACGGCAAATGCCATGTTCATCTAAAAGAAGAGAATCAAAATTTTTAGAACACGAGAGGCCTTTCATAACAGCACAGCAAACAAGCCAAAACATTTTGAAACAATCGCAAATTCTGCCAAAAAATTCCGATGTACTTCTACCTGTAAAACAGCGATATTCACAGACACTGCTCTAGATATGAGCACTTGCCCAACTGCTCAATGTGAACAAGACACAAAAAGCCAAATCATATATAAGCACTCTATCACCTGCTCACGTGTGCTTCGATATATCTGTGGTTTAAGCTGATAGATTATACGACGGCCGGAATCCAAAAAGCGCACTTTTTGCATCATTATCATTATCACCTTTATCATCATCAGCATCATTGTCAGAATCATTACAAATCGTATCATAACTTAAATCATTAAGTGCTCCCCTCTCGTATGAGCCCCATCCTAAAATATGACACCATCCTGACATGCCAACTTTTACAACAAACATATTCAACGGAAATGTAAAACAAAATATATATAAAGCCCGATAATGACTTGCGAAACATCTCGTTAAGGGTTTGAATGCTTTAGAAATGAGCCATGGCGACTTTCAGATTATTTTTGTCAGCCCCCACCCTCGTTTAAGCTAACTTTGAATTAGCCCCGAACCAAAGACGTCTCGAATCTGCAATATATCGTATTATGTCATATCATGTCATGTCATTTCATGTCATGTCATATCATGTCATATCACGTCATCTCATCTTAATTTTCATTAATTGCCATCATTTTGAGCACCTCCCCTCCCAATTATTATCATCTATCAACATCATCATTATAATAATCATCATCATCTAGAAACTTTTAAAAAATTCCTCTCAAATGGTAAACGCTGTCAAACAGCATATTTTTGATCACCTCCACAATAATCGAGGTAGATAAAAAGCAACTTATCGAAACCAGATTCAATTATTGCACACGGTCTACTGCCTACATTAGCCATGATTTATTCATTCCTTCCCATAAGAGCTGTGTAGCCTACATAAGCATTGCGAGAGTGTTAGATTAATTGAATATTTTGGATAATTGAATAGTAATTGTGGATTAGAGGTGGATAGAAACAGTGATATGATGAAGACAGGTATTTTGGCTGACTTACACATAACAGGATACTGCAAAATACAATATAATTTGCTAGACCGTATTCAAAAGCAAATTTCTGCGAATACGTCTAAAAAGGTGCTCTTATTGTAAACAATAGATTTCCTATCTCCAATCTAACAGCTTGAACCTAAAAACCAAACTTAAAGCAGTCTATTATTAGATGTACAGTTATCTTTGTAATACACACTAAATAAAAAATGTAATTTGAAATAGTTTATTTTGCTTAAAATGACGAACTCAAGGCATAACAAAATGAAAAACCATTTTGGGTAAAACTATAGAGTTGATATCGACAAAGATGTACAAACTAAATAAGATATATTTGTGACAGTTTATGAAAAGGGTTAAGAAAGTCGAATAAAAAAGCAAAACAAAAACGATGGTAACTGATCATTTGCCCTAAGAATATGATGATCACTGACAACTTCCCTAGAAACACTATTATTATTGGACATTTATGTAGAGAAGTGATCTTCATTGAACACTTCCCTGGAAACATGTTGACTGCTGACAACTTCTTTGCAAACATAATGATCACTGATAAATTACCAAAACACACGATGGTCACTGATCATTTGCCTAAAAATATGATGATCACTGACAACTTCCCTAGAAAAATACCCACTGCTTAATACTTCTCTGGAAAGATGGTCGTTACTTAACACCTCTCTAGAAAGATGATAGTCACAAATCGCTCTTCTGATCACTAATCGCTCTTCTGATCACTAATCGCTCTTCTGATCACTAATCGCTTTTCTGATCACTAATCGCTACAAGCATGATGACGAATGATCAGTTCTCTACAAACATGATGATCACATTTGAAGTCTCCAGAGCAAGGACAATCACTGATCACTTTCCTAGAAACATGATAGTCATTTACATTTCTTTTGAAAACGCGATGACCAGATAACAATGATAACTTCTCTAAAAACACGAAGATCATTGATCATTTCCCCAAGAAACAATTGCAAAATGATTTACAGTTGCAAAGAATCTCTTGAGCTTGCACGGAGGACATCTACTTTGGTCTTTAACCCACTTTGCACCTTAGTTGTTCAAAACACCTTTATAGGCAGAAAAACGTTCTGGAGGAAAAGCAAGCGCCTTTAAATTGAAGATTGTAGATTGAGCATTCAAATTGTAAATGATCGGTTTAACCGGTGCCAGGACCTAAGCATGAATGAATTAAAAGTATATTTTGAGCAAAAATAAATTACTGGAGAAAAATCCACAAAGCCTAAATCGGAGTCTTGTGGTACTTATTTTAAACAATGGAAGGGCATATGGACTGGAGGGGCAATTGCCTCCTGGTTCCTCATCAGCAAGAACGGAGAGCTCGGTTCCGAGGAGCCGTGGCTCTCTTCAAAAGCTGTTTCCATTAGTTCAGATCTTGTGCAAGTCTGTCAATCTCCAGCTGTGTCCATCTGCAAATTCCTTAATGTGGTCGCTCAGTCGAGTTTTTGGTCTTCTTCTTCTATCTCGCTTGCTGTGAACCATGCCAAAGATGAGAGTCTTGTGAGCTTGCCATGTCTCATTATATAGCCGATTAAAGTTAGCTGCCGAGTGTAGATCATGTTCAGCAGTTTGGTTTAATTTTTTGAAACATAACTTCGTTCGATTTCTTCTCTGTCCAACTGATGCAGAGGATTCGTCAATAACACCATAATTCAAAACTTTCTAACCTTTTCCTGTCTGATGACTTGAGGACTAAGGCAAAATGCGTCGATGTGGCATTTCCGATGATCCATAGATTGTAATAGGAAAGATGAATAAATGTTTAAAAGGGTCCTGGTAATCGAAATATTCATACAATGGCTTTTCGAAATCATCTTTACAATAAAATGCCCGCTTTATACTGTTGAAAAGTTTTCCTTTCCTTTCTATAAGATTTTGTTTGAGGCATCAGTGCCCATTGAGAAACGTAAGTCTTGCACGTTTTAAACACTTGAGCTCAATATGACTGTAAAATAAACAATTGAAATCGGCTTGAAAAAAGCAAACAATTACAGCACAACAAAAGGCAATCTGTCACGAAGTTGATTAATTATAAGAACAAAGGGTTTTTTATTGTTTCCAGTTCCCCTTATCGCATTGTAAAAAATATGGCGGAGCGCTGGAATCGTATTTAGGCTATTGTTCCAGCTATTGTTCTCGTTAACCAATCCACAACGTGACAGATTGCCTTTAAGCATTTCGTATGAGATTGTTTAGAGTATAAACCCTGGGTACCAGACCCACAAAATATTGAGCGCGGAAATTGAAGAAAGAAGCTCCTCCGCTTCTCTATTCCCCTCCTTTATTCCTGAGCTCGGATTTATGTGGCTCGAGTACTCAGGGTAATAAACCGTAAAAATACAGCGTTCAACATTTACCGCGCAAACGATGTTAAACATAGCAATAAAGTTTTATGCTCTGAAAAGTGTATGACGAAAATCTTAAGTATGCTGTAAAATGTTTGCCTTTTCGAAGCCATTTTCAAGTAGATTGGGACCTAGCTTTTGAAGCTGCTGCTGGTGACCCTAACATGATCTTTCAATGATCTTTTAGGCTCGATCCTTCAGGTGCATGCTCCACTAAAACGTAGGAAAGTTCCAAGTAACAACACACCCTGGATTTCACCCTTAATCAAAAAATCAATGAGAGAGAGTAAACAGGCAAAGAAAGAGCCGAAAAAGATCACAATTCATGGCCTAGGTATAAGAAATTAAGGAATAAGGTAACAAAAGTGAGCTACGAAACAGTGTGCAAGATTACTATCACAATTTAATCGAAAAAAACTCAGGTAATCTAAAGGCGATGTAGAAGACGATAAATAAACTGTTAAAAAAATGTAAAACTTTTGATCCTTTAAATTCAGTCACACTGAACAGTCGAAAGTATGTTCGTCCAGAAGAATCTTATGTCAAGCAAGAGATTAACAAAGTGAAGACCTCAAAATCGCAAGGTCCAGATAAACTACCTATTAAAATACGAAAAGATGTTGTCGATATTATAAGTGGGACTTTGTCAGCAATATTTAACAGATCCTTCGACACAAGTATTTTTCCAGATCTTTGGAAACTGGCAAGAGTGTCACCGATCTTTAAGGCAGGCCAAAAAATTAAAGTTAACAAACTACAGACCAATCTCTGTCGTTTCGATACTGTCAAAATTCCTTGAAAAGGTGGCCCATGATCTACTTATTGCTCATATGAAAGATTTTGGTCTTCTTTCAAACAGCCAATTCGCCTTCCGTAAACTACATAACACGCAAACATGAAAGAGACTTGGTTCAGGAACATCAATGAGCAAAAAACGAATTTAAGCGTATTTTTGGATCTAAAAAAGCATTTGATACTGTCGACCATGATGCTCTGTTAATGAAGTTATTAGCCTACGGAGTCACTGATTTTGCACACTGCTGGTTCATTTCATACCTTACCGGAAGAGAGCAGTATCCTTATATAGATGGTAAATCGTCAAACAAGCGTTTAGTTCAGTGCGGAATATCACAGGGGTCGTGTTTTGGTCCCTTACTTTTCATCATTTATATGAATGATTTTGAAAAATGTTTGAAAAAATCTAAACCAAATATGCACGCAGATGACACAAGGATTTCTCATGCCTCCATAGAGATCAACGAGCTCTTTAACGACATAAAGGGCGAACTTGATCTTGTATCATCCTTGGTGAGGCAAAACAAACTTAGCCTAAATGCTGAAAAAAGTGAATATAGGGCACCCAAAACAACTGAACAGAGTCAAAGACTTCCCTGACCTCGAGGTAGAAGATGAAAAATTATTCAGAGTTAAAAAAACAAAATAACTAGGTGTCATAATTGACAAAAGCATGAATTGGGAAGAGCAACTCAAAACCATAAAACGAAAGATGAAAAACGGTTTAGGGGCGATATGTAAACTCAAAAGTATCATTTCACAGAAGCAATTAAAACTATTTATCGAGCATTAATTGAAAGCCATGTGAGATATTGCAGCGCCATTTGGGGAAGTCTGTCAAACTCTAAAATGAAATCCTTGTAGAGGTCGGAAAACAGGACACGCAGACTGATTGAATGTGCAAAGCACAAAGATGGCTGGGTATGTGATTGGCTCAATGTACAAAATCTAATATAACATGACAGGCTAATAACTATATACAAAGTAAACAATGGACTCTGCTCAGAGAACCTCAAAAATAAATTCACTCCTGGGTCGAACATTTCGAAATATAACACAAGAAAAATTGATGATTTCGAAATTCCTTGGCTTCGTCCTGAATACAGCAAAAAGTCTTTTGGATACCAGGGAGCAAGTACCTGGAACAAGATCGCAAAACAAATACGAGATTCTGCCTCATTGTGCTCATTTAAAGTAAGATCTTTCCGTCTTAAATAGTTCTGTACAACATGGGCCTACAAGTGTTCGGACCTTCATGTTTTTACAATTCATTGAGTACACGTTCTCTAGATTTTTTGCACATTACCCAATCCTGGAAAAATTATGTAACAAGTTGACCCATACTTGGGTGAAATGAAAGATAAAGAAAAAGGCAAAGTTACCAAAATTTTAAACTTACAAATTAGCAAGAGTCTTTTAGGAGAAAGCGCTTAGAACTTGTCTTACCAGAACCCATATTATTTTCATATTTATCACTTAAAAACCAAAAAATAGCACGAATCTTCAATAACATTACATATTACTTCTTTTCGATCGCAATTATCTTGATAAATCACGAATCCTGGGCAAAGCCACTGTTGCAATCTTAATCTAACTTTTCATGTTCTGCTGCTCCGAATGTTTATCAAATAAAAGCATATTCTGCAATTTTTCGAATAAGGTACTGAAAACACTTAGGCTCAACTCAAAAAAAGCCATTCAACAGTGGCTTTTTTGGCGTTCTTGTTTGTAGAAAAGTTGAAGCATTGAATTATTAATGGATACAAAAAAGGCAAAATCTCTAAACAACAATCACCATATGTTTGCTAATTGCAATACCTTAGGGAGAATCATAAATGAGCTAATTATCTAGTAATGAATTAGATATGAGCTACCAATTGCACAAACAGTGACGTACAATCAAGTACAAAATAAACTTACATTGTTTGCTTCAAAAGCCACTTGCTTCAGGGTAATGTTTTAAGAGACTAAATTACCGAAAAAATTATTTTTATAGAGCAGATTGGTGCCAGGTTATGGCGATTAGAGGAGCAAGAAGAACTGAATTCCTAGTTCTAAATCATAACATGGTGCTTCTTCGGTTCAAAAAAGCTGCACCTGATTGCATTCGAAGCTATGAGCTTTGAGATACTTCAAAGGTGTGTTGGTCATTTGCATGTATCCTGAGAAAAAACCCGTGGAGAAAAATCTTTACAAAGCCCTAATGATCGTGTTACGTACCACCGATGGAGATATGACCTCAAGAATGTTAGACTACAAACAGTTTTTGATGATCAAGGAACATTTGGCAAAACGTAAACACAACGGACACTCAAAAAATTGCCAAGCTTGAAGCAGCACGAGCCTCAGACGATAATTTCCTTGCAGGACCTCGCAGCGTGGCCACAAAGAAACTAATTACAGTCACTGTCGAAAACGCTTGCAACAGCAGATGCTTCTTTTTAACGGACTACTTGATCAAGATAACCAAAGCCAGGTCAAGCGATTCACCCTGACACGAATCTCCGAAATTGACCGCAGAAGGCTTAGGCGTTATCTCAAACAGACCGCCAAACTATATCAGCTAGTATTATGACAACGTCTTGCACAAATGCTTAGAGAAGACTGTTGCTTACATGGAAAAAAGTTTAGGGCTTATCTGACGGTTTAAGGGCATATCACAGTTAGGTCATAAGAGCAGTGCTAGAAGTGTGCAGTTTACTTCAAAAGTAATGTCAAAAGAACCTAGAGAGCAATACAAGAAGCATATATCCTGAAGAATGATAAAGATTACTATGTATAGGTCTGTCATAGAGTGCTAGATGGCTTAGTTTGATAACCACATGCCTTCGATCAAAAGGGGGGCCCAAAAGTATTTGTAAATACATGTTCTTAAGACTTTGGTCAAGTTCACCTTATTTTCAAAAACTTTGATAGTTCGTTTACTGAAGCATATAACTCAGCTTCCTTAGATTACGAGGAATAACTCTCATTTCCGCATCTTGCTATTTTGTTTCACATGCTATACACCACTTGACGGGGACTCCTTGCAGGCCAAAGATAGGTGTATTGTTTCAATTTAATTTCTAAGGGCCCAAGATGCCTTTGTTACGCCCTGAGGCAGAGCTGTACAAAGCTTTGAATAAACAGAGGATAAACAAGACTATGATGTTTTTATGTTAATGTGCACAAAAAAGTTATTTATTGCTCCTTCAGTTTTCGAACAAAATCTACTTAGACTAAAATCTAGAAAATTAGCTATGAAACAAATAAAAGGATTGACAAACTATATATTTCATGAAACTGTTGCCTACGAGTTGATCTGAGGTCTAATTGTTTAAAAAACAGATTACTTTCTTCTTAAAAAGGTCGAGATATTAAAGCTTAAGAAATTATAAGACATTATCAAAAGATATAAACATAAAATTTTTTTGCAAGGAGTTGTGTACAAAGGCTACAAGTAGGAAGGAAATTAGTTGATCTTGCCATTTAAAACAAATATATTGCTGAAGCTATTAGATAACTGCTAAAATGATTAAATTTCTTACCCTTTTTGGTACATGTATTTTGATTTGTCTGTGGTACAGAGCTTAATATACATACAAGTGCATGATAAATGTTGCAATTGCAATAAAATCAGACAATGATTTCCACCAGAAACTTTCACGTATCCTACCATTCCCATTAAGTCTATCTATAATCGTTACTTTGATACCTCCGAGAAACCCATGATGATCCTTCCCTTCAAAAGGCCGGAAAAAATCAGCCTGAGGTATACCCGAAGAGCCCCCGATAAACTTACGATTGCACGCCTTGTAGTTATTAAACCTAAGCCTAAACAGCATGCAAGTGCTACCCACATACTGTACACCACAGACTTTACATTCCAAAAGATACACAACATTGGACGAATCACAGTTAAACGATAAATTTATCTTATATTCCTTATCAGTTATATGGAAAGTAAAAGTATCACTGTCACATATAACATTACACACTTGACATCGAGACTTGCCACATTGAGTACAACCCTCCCTATGCGAAACCCCTGCCCCCTCACTATGAAGTTTAGCCCTAACTAGTATATCTTTAAGATTCTTACACCTCTTAAATGATATCAAAGGTGGCTGAGGAAACACCTTCCTATGCTCTTTTGATACTGTAAGCATAGAATGAAGTCTCCTGGCCACCTTGCCCAAATTATTCAAGGCTGGATGGTATGTGGTAACAAACGGAACCCACCCATTCCCATTGTGTTCATGTTTCCCATTAGCCTTATCCAGTAGTGTAACCCTATCCTGCCTATGTGCCTTATTTATCTCTTCTGTTATAATTCATTCTTCATACCCCCTTGCCTTTAAACATCCATCATCAATGAATTTCATCCAGACAATGGGTGTGTCCACTGATTTCTTCAACAATCTTTCTTCCAACCAAGTAAACAATTTGGTTTTCTAAACAAGCTGATTCCTTCAACAATCTTTCTTCCAACCCAGTAAACAAGTAAACATAAACAAGTTGTTTTTTATTGAGCATCTATTTAATATTTCAAAAAACTTTAAAGTTAGGAGCTATGTAATATATATATATATATATATACAGTAAATCATTGAATTGCCCTCCCTCAAAAAAGCACCCCTCGAATAAGCCCCCACCCTATAGCTACAAATTGTCAATAAGCCCTCCCTTCGAATAAGCCCCCACTGCTTTCATAAATTCGCGAATTGGACCCCTCTATTTGATGATTTTTGCCAGGTGAGGTTGCCTGTGGCATTTTATTGAATTACCACAAACAAATTCATACTTTTGGTAGTAATCAATTAAATGCTCATAATGAAATTTCTACTAAAATAAACAAGATCTTTTAATAATGTCTTCTTAATGTTTACAATAATTTTATAAGCCCCTCCCCCCTCAAATAAGCCCCCATCCAAAAGTATCCAAAAAAGATAAGAGGATTTACGGTATATATATATTTATATGGGCTGTTTGGCTCAGTGAAATGAGCATGGGTTTTTGAAGCAGCAAACTGGAGTTCGATTCCGACCAACAGTGGTTTGATACAATTGGGCAGCACCCTTGTATATATTTATATATATATGACTATTTGGAAAAAATTGATTTTCCTAAAAAACAGATCATTAACAATACCACCATCTCCTAATCAACTGTCAGGATTATCAATTACTAACATTATAGATACTGGGCCTGGAGAACAACTGTAAATTGCAGTAAAGAGCTAAGTGGAGTTTAACAGAACCTAGCTTTTGATGGCCAAAGAAGAGCAATTATATTACATAAGCATGGTATTTATTTTCTCATTCATGAGATGCCGTAGAGAACAAAAGTTCAACAAGTAAGACAATATGTAACAGGCAAAAAGGATGCAGGGTGAATATTGTTGGCAGCTTTATTTAAAAAAGCTAAATTTTTGAATTTATCTTTCAACTGTCTAATTAGACGATAAGAAACATTTCAAGGTTATTCAAAAGCCAGGGGCTACCTCTAAATGCAGATTTCAACAAAGTTTACTTGATAAAATGAAGATGGAATTTTGCAATAGCTAGACCTTGCACCCTACCCAGGCCTCTAACTTAAAGGATACCCAATTAATCTCAGCTTGATTGCCTCAGTGTTCATCTGAGGATATTTGGGAGAGTTTTTTCCAAATTCTATTTTCCATATCGAAAATTGCAGATATCTGTGTTCTGTTTCATAGGAGATACCCTCCCCCGATGATGGTGAGAAGATTTGGATTATCTCATTAAACATTCTTTACAGCAGAAAGAATAGTATGGCGAGCTTAATGTGATTATAATAGCTTTCATCAATGTTTTTAATGTTTTGAGATAACAAGAAACAACATTTCCAGTAAAACGATTATTCTGATTATAGATGAAAATGGCGAAAATGACATATGAAGATCTCACGCATTGGGCATAAATATTAAAGTAAAAATATTAGTGCCAATCATTGAGTCAAGTCAATCAAGTCACCAGCAACAGCCTTTATCACGAGAAGCTATGGAATGTTGAACCCCTCCCCCCCCCCCTTTTCTATCTATTTACAACTGTACAGAACCCAAATCGAGGGCACTGCACATAAAATGCATAGTTAATTTTTAAATACTTTTAGTATTTCAGATAGCTTCCTAAAAATGAAAATTGTCAGAAAATACTAAATTATTGGCTAGACTATACGTGTCGCTTGTAAGAAAGTAAAAATAATCTAGAGAAAAACATTGCTGTCAATTATTGAAGTTAAACAAGTAATTTTGTGCAGTGAAGGAAACGTTTAAGCTGGCTATGATAAACTCGCACTTCACCTGTTGAATTAGCAACTTTGGGGAGATCTGATTTCGTTGTTTGGTAATTATCAGCATGCTGACGTACCTTATCCAATGCCAATCAAATTCCCCAAATATTTGTTGAGATTGCCTGGTTCTAAACGGCTTTTTTGCCTGATCCTGGTCCTGGAGGCGGCCATTTTAAAAAAACCTTCAAGGAGGTCGAGATGCAGTTCAAAAATCGCGGTTTTGCGCCAGTGCAGCGACAAAGTGACCTTGAGGCAACGCTATTTCGTTTGGGATCCACCGACCCAATTTGTGATTCCTACGCCTGGAATTACAGAGAGCTGGCGACTCTCACCACTCTGGGTGAAAGTTTGGTCATGCCAGAGACTCGAACCACGGACCCTTGGGTCTGTAGTCAGCGCCTCTAACATCTGAGCCATCCTCGCACATCAATCAATGTTAGATACCGTCAATCACAGGGCCCACGCCACCGGGGGGAGGGCATGGTCCCCCACTTATGGTCCCCACTTTCTTGGTAAACAATAATATTTTCAAAGAGGCCCTGTTTTGAAGCACTTAACTCAATTTCGACTTATAGAACTTGGCCCCTCCACCTTGAAATTCGTGGCGTGGGCCCTGAGTCATCGAGTCCTCGTATAAGCCCCCCCCTCCCCCATTCTATTTAGCCCCAATCTGAAATTGATACGTCTCGGGGATTCAAGGATTCATAATGGCCATCGTCAAACGCATTTTTGCAAGTACCGTACTATGGTTTAAAATCCAATGTTCGAAATCTGGTAATCACAAGGTTCCAGCATTCCTAACTAAACTAGCAAAACTAAATTTCATTCGGCTCTTTCAATCGACTATGGTTAAAGTGAATATCAAATTCGAGGGTGGAGTCATGCAAACAGAAGAGTCATCTGTATGAGAATTAAGCTGATATGAAACTAATTTAATGTCGTAGGAGCGAAGACTGTGCCCAAGGGCAAAGCATGAATGTTTTGATTATGGGAGGGGGCAAAATGACTTTTTGCATCCATAATGAATCCTGTAGGATTTGGCATAGCTATTGGCAATTTTACAAATTACAAAATTATTGGTGGCAACGCAACACCCCTAAGATATCTGGAAAATGTGTCGACCCTCATCTCAAACCTGCTACTCATATATCAGCGTATAAACAAATCGTTTTTAGCTGCTAACTATAATACAAATTGAGAATAATGTTATAGCTTAGGTCCTTGAGCAAGATATCCCGTTGACTCGCGATAAATCTTAATATCCTCGATGGCAATTGTTTGTTTCAATGCAATACCTGAAAATCGTTTTTTGAAAGTAACTTAGCCGATGTTTGCGATCCCTTAACAAGGTTTTCATTTTTCCAATAAAAAGAATCAGTCAAAAACGTTTTTAAGTGTAAAGCTCTTGCTTGCTGAGATAAGATACTTATTTCAAGATGAAATGATAACGCTTAAAACGCCAGCCAAGTTTGCAAGTTTACGATCAACAATATGCCAAAGAAGGAAAATTTTGACCACATGTAATCTCCGGAGCGAACGTGTAATCAAAAATATACCAGAGATTGTTAAGTTTTGCGAAAACACTGTTAAGGCTGTAATCCCTTTACCATTGGCTCTTGCACCATTAAATAAAATTACCTTCAATGTACATCGATGTATATGCATGATAAAAAGCATCGATTAAAACAATACAGCAAGGCTTTATGGTTTACTGATTAATGAAAACATATCATACCCTTATATTGTTTATTAGCTTTAAGATTACAGTGATTCAAATAAGCATAAGGTTGTCAGCACCCTTAAATCTGCTTTCATTTATATCATATTAATACTTTCATTTCTGCTGTATAATAATTGAACCAAGTAGAGGTACAGTCAAGAATTCTTCTTCATAGCCAGGCCTAAGTAGCCAATAATCAGCAAAAACTGCAGGTATAACCAGTAAGTTATGCCTCTTCGTACTCTCTATACTTCTCACAAACTTATTCATACACTTTAATACCGAGAGAAGGGTACTTATTACCATTTCTGATAGAATACAAAATAATTGTTTCAAACAATTTACAACAAAATCAGTTGCAACATTTGAGTTGGGGGACTGGACACTAGTGTAATGAAAATGCAAAGGACACAGGGGCGTCGTGGCCGGGGGGGTCGGGGGCCCGTGGCCCCCTCTGCTCTCAAACCTTGATGGATTTTCGGAAAAATCATTGTTTTGTCGGACTCAAACTTGAGCTGTGGGTAATTCTCAAACTTTTTGCAAAATGAATTACTTGGACTAAAGTACTTATCGTAAATTAGAGAGGCAATTCACTTTTGTAAAGAAAATACTAGATTTCCACAAAACAAAATGATTCCTCATGATTCACCGATACCCCCCATAGAGTGTTTTGCTGTTCGGATTTTGTCAGTTAAAATCCTAAAATTCAAGGGCCAAATTTGGTTATTGAGATTGGTCAAAATTGGTATAAATTATATCTTTATTTGATATTTAAGACCGGGACAGTACCAATTTTGTGCCTATCATCAGATTTTTGAAAATTGTGTCCCAAATTTGAAGATTTATGCACTCATGTTGCGTAAGGTAAAAAAGGTAGACGTCGATCAAAACCATCAATTTCCCCCAGTGGATATTCAATTTTAAGAATAAGATTTTATCATCAAAATTTGCTTCAAATAATGCGATTTCCGACGAATTTGCAGCATTAGATAAAGAAAATTTTTTCCTTCGGCGGCAACCATGGTGCAGCCTCAGGTAGTAACTTCATCTACCCTTGTGCTAATCTACGGATATCAGGGGCGTTCACTGTAAGTATGAAGAAACAGAGACAAGATAAAATGGGAATTTTAAATTTCTTTCCAGCTACGGCACAAGGTATGAGTTTTTCTGCCTCAGCCCCCTTTATATTTACATGAAATGCGTCTCATTGTGATGTGAATAGAATTATAATTGCATATCACGGTACAATTTTTGGCACTTTTCTCATGGACTAATTTTTCAAAAGAGGTTTTCCAAGAACTAGCATTCGCAGTTTTTGTCTATGTGATGCAAAATCAGTTGTTTTGAAAAAAACTGCTAGATATATACATATTGCATTGTTTTTGTTGCAAATGAAGATTAAAATTAAAGCACAATTAATGGACTCCAAAATTATGATGAAAACGCTGCGATATAACTTTCTTTTTAGGTCAAATTTTGAGTCAATCTTGACTGTAGCCAATAATGCTTTGCACTAGTATGACAATAGGTCACTGAGTAGCTCACAAAAACACGCAAGATTATGAGAGACCACTCAAATCTAAGCGTGAACAGTTGCAAATTTTTGGTTTCTGAACACCTGGTATACACAGAGGATTGCGCAGTTTTGGCTTCCTTTTACCCAGTTTCTTTCACCAATATTAGCAAGGATTAGAGATAAAACCATAGAATTGATAAAACCCACGTTTTATAAGTAACTTAAATTGGCCAGAACTGGTGGCTTCTTAATTTTATGCCTATTTACAAAGAAAATTATTTTTACAAATCACATTCTTACTATTAATATCAAGCAAGGTTAACATCGCGACCAAAAAACAGTGAAAATTACTGGGTCATGATAATAGCTGAAAGGTGTGTATGCTCTATACCGTAATCACAATGTGCGAAGCCGAAGCATAGGCCATAGATTTCTAATGTTTGGCTATGCCAAAATGCATCTGTATCAACTCCACTACAAGTATTAACAAAATTCTTTTGATTTTCATACTAAGTATGTGCATTTATAATCAAATATAACTTCATATTAAATCCTTTGACAAGCTAAATTCAAAACAACAATCCATTTTAATTTATTAATAAAAACGTGAGCACTCCATTGAATATAAACTTCCAATTTTAAGACAATAATCGCTCTAACAACCATTGGACTTATTTGAAACAATTAAATCAAAGAAGAAAGCAAATGTTTCTCCAGTTTCTTGGTGGCACAGATTTAATTTTACCCATGCAAACATGTCGAATAATATCAAGTGGCCTAATAAATTTAATCAAACTGTTCTGCATAAGTTGTTCTGTCTTTACACCATCATCTTCTACTCTATTTGTAAACTACGCCAGTCGTTTAGAATGTAGCTGGATCATAGAAGCTGAAAAATTGCATGTTCTGATTCAGGTAAAGCAAAAAGACGACTCCTTCAACTCAAACGCTTTCACAGTGGACTGTTATCGCTGCTGTCTTTCCAACTAATTGCATTTATGACAAAGTTTTTCAAACAATACGCACTTCTGAAGTTAGCAATCTTTAAAAGACTTTCTGAAACATTGGCCTTACTGAATAACGGAAATCAGTTTCAGTCCATTCTTCCTATTATTTTCTTTTTACCCAGATACTAAGAAACACACAGTTCTTTACAATGAATAATGGTTTGCCTGTTTTTCAGATCCAGACTTGAAAGTTCAATTTGATTGATTAGGCCTCTTGATATCATTCCACATGTTTGCATGGATAAAATAAAACGTGCGCAACCATTTAACAAACTGAAGAAACCTTTCATTGCGACATCAGCCTAAGACAGAAATACCGATTTTTAGGCAAGGGCACTTGGAGGAACGATGACATCATAACAACCACAACATAAACCATTGTACTACTAACTTTTACTACTATTTCCTGCGCAGCTTCACCCTGCTCTCTTTCCAATCCCCTTAGATTACACTGCCTTCATGATGAAGTAAGCGGAACGAGGTTGAGCCTCATTTTGTTGATTGTATGTCTTTGAGCTTGTTAGAATGAGGTAGTATCTCTGGCTATACTTTTCAATCCTTGTATTATCTGTTCAAAGTAGATTTCTAAAAACTACCAAACAGCCCCAAGATTTCCATCGCCCTCACATGGGGCTACGGTTTTGGACTTATATACATTACCATAGTGCTTTATAAAACCTTGCAAAGAAAAGTACGATTTTTTCGCGTTGTTATTTACTTTCACGGAGTCAAAAATTTCCAACATTGCCGCTATACTAAAGTTTTGCAAAATCTGATGAAAGAAAACAACACAAATTTACCTTATAAATATTTTGCGTCTGAAAGCAAAGTTTCATCTTTCTCTATGCGGGTGCTTGCTAAACGTAATTAAAAAATATATCGTTCAAATTTGATTCTGTGATGCCTCTACTGGAAGAAGCCGCTCGTAACTGATATGGGTGACTACAATCTTGAACAAGAAGGAGTTTCTTTGGATTTTTCAACAAAACATCGCATCAAGCTCAATTTCTTTTAACTAATGAAGCTGTTAAAAGTCGCGTCAAGTCGAGTAAAGGTTTTTCCATTACTACGAGGAAGCCCCGCGCTGTTTTAGTGAAGATATAAAGCGAGAATGACCCAATAACATAACCTTTCTGAACAAAGTTCTTTGGTGGGAAATTTTGTCGATTAATGATTTTTCATTCTAAACAGGGGTCGTTCGCTTGTGAAATTTATCTTTCAATGCGTTACTAGTGAGAACCATTAAGGCTCGTTTTCGGATCAGCCAAAAAACAAAAGTTTGCACTAAACCTTGTCGAACAACTAGAATTCATGCAAGACCCATGAACTCACCAGCAACAATATTTCCTCTTCCGTCCCCCTCCCCCCGCCATTCCTTATTAGGTTCTGTTATAAAGGGCAAGAGAAAACGAATAGAGCCAGAAACAAGCAAACTCAACTGTACCAACGCCCAAAATTGATTAATTAATTAATTAAATTAATTTTGTTCACATAACGTAAATTTTATGATGGTGGTACGTGTAATTTTTCTGAATTGAAATTCTAAGCAAAACTTCAGCATTCAAATAACCTCTACCTAGAAAACTAAAGCATATACCAGCTTGTGAAATAAATAATAAATACAAAAATAAAATTAAACCCTTAGCACCCTTAGCCCTAGTTTAAGCATATATACTTAATGTCAACACCAGTTAATTGTCATTGTCTAAAGAGGAGATTTCAAAATGTGTGAATTTTGTTTCAAAAATCTCCTATAAAAGAACAAGGCTTGTGCGCAATGACAAAATCTCCCAACATTATCACATCAATTCAACGTCGATTTCTCCAAAAAGGAGATTCATCTCATAAAACTTTTACCAACAAGGAATGCATTCTCTCAATTCAAAGAAGGCACTGTAGGTTCAATTAATTTTCCGGCAACGATAGGTTTGGAAATTCGAAAGGATTCAGTGGACAACATCCTGCAAATTCCCAGATCCAGACATTGAGATATAAAGAATCACGGCAAGGAGGCTACTTATCAGGTGACATCTAGAAACATCATGTGAAGAGAATAGCACGTGAGAAAATTTCAGTTGGATAGTGACAAGATGTACACGAAAAAACGCCCGCTCAGTTTTGAAATGTACTGGAGAAAACAATAGAGGGTGTAGATCCTTATCTCTACAGGTGCTATTTCAATAAAAAATCTGGTTTAACAAACGAGCCGAAGATTTTAAGATTAGTTTTATAATCTTTAGTAGTGTTTCCAGCTCCAAACGGAAAACACGGATAGATGCTTTTTGGCTGTTTTTTTAAAACACAATATTACTAAACATTTTCAAACGTGAAGCAAGCATAAAAATAAGCCAGAAAACATAATTATCATGGTTATGAGAAATGCACGAAAAATGGAATTCCATATTAAGCTATGCTACAAGTAATACATTGCAATGATCAAGAGTTATCTAAAAGTCATGTTTCCCAAGACATTGATTAAGTGTTATCTAAAAGTCGTGTTTCTCAAGACATGACTGTGATCGGCATTCTGTTAGTAGCTTCCATATTCTCTTTGCAATACATTCGGCAATCGCAGCTGTCAGTACAAACTGGATGCAACTTGGGAAGGCCAGCTTCTTGCCAAACTTCATCCAAAGATTCAACAAGTTCACCGATAAGAGCCATGCTATGCCACGGGGTTGGAGCAATTCGCAGCTTCTCACTGCCACGTGGCACAGTAGGGTAATTGATTGCTTGTATGTAAATGTTGTGCTTGTCTTGAAGCGCGTTTGAAACGTATGTACAAAGATCTGGGTCCCCTACCTAAAATCAACGATCAAACTTCATTTAGAAATTACAGTAACCGCCACAGTGTTTAGGTACTAAGTTTAAAAGAAAAGATCTTCGAGGTCCGTGTGGACCAGAATGTGGCAACATATCACAGCTAGTGGCAACAGGGAACGGGTCTTTGAGAGGAACGTGAATAATACTGTCGGCATTGGTGTAATATTTCCGATTTTAGGAATTAAAGAGCGAAAGAAACATTTAAGATTAACAACACAACACTTAAACAGTAACGATTGAAGAAACCTGAAAGAAACTTTAGATTAACAGCACAATATTTGCATCTTACGTGGCACAAAAGTGACAAAAACTACTTTTTCCGGCTCTGTCTTAAAGTTCTTGATATCGTTTAGAATGAAATGCACACTGAAGTGTTGTGGACATGTCATATAAGAAGACAAATTATGGATGTTGGACAAAAGAAAAGACAAAAATATTGTCTTGGGATCTGGTCTTTTTGTAACATATAGTCTGATCTCCATGAAATCGAATCTCAGCGAAAGGCAGCGAACAGCAAGCATGCGCACTTGATTATTTCAAGCTATACGCTGGCCGCCGCTTTTTGGTATGTTCTTCATTTTGGTTGAACTTTTCAGCGAGGGCCAGGAAAAGAGTAATGAAATTATGTGCACATTGCAAGGTGGCGAACTATCCTCGTTGCTCAGACAGTTTCGAGGCAAAATTGTCGACCGCATGGAGCAAACGTCAAGAGATCGAAATGATTGGTCTTTTACTTTATATAATATATGAAATATCGAAAGAATATTTACATGATCGTAAAGTTTCATCTTCAGACCAAGTTGAATTTCATTTTGATTTTTCTTTGCCTTAGCGCTACAAGGAACGCTAAATGGTGAAAATCTACGATGTTTGCCGTTGATTAGGCGCACCTGAAGGCGCCAAAATAAGGGTAAAACCTTTCTATGCGGTCGCTGGCGATCTGGCGAACGAACGGAGATTCAAATTCGAATTGATCACTGGCAGCTCGAAGTATCGCTTAGATTCGATCGTATGGAGATTGACCATGATAATTTTCAGCTATGACTGGAAAATTACGTATATAGGTGTATTTTAGATTGCATAAGTTGTATAAATTATAACTATTGTATTTCATATTAAAACTCGCGTGTTAAGAATTTTAAAAATGTGATGATAAGATTCGACAAGAAGACAAAGGTGCCGCATCTTCTCATCACAATGCAGTTTGTAACAAAGCAAAGTTCACTTACAGCAACTGGAATGATATGACTTGGTGCGAAGCAAACCGGAAGGCCACGCCGAAGAAGCTGATTTCTAACTGTAGCAACGGCCTTTTGATGACGTTCTCTGAGTTCCACTCCTTCTGCAGACTTTAGGATTTGAAGAGAGGTCAAAGCAGCGGCGGCCTTGTCTGGCGGCAACGCAGTGGTAAAAATGAACCCTGATCCATAACTAAAAAAATTCAAGGCTTGATGGGTCATGGCAAACAGAAGCTATGTTTCCTTCTTCTGTTAAAACTGGTACCAATTACCATAAAGCTAGCCAAGGTGGCTACCTTAGAATGTATATTTGTGTCAGACGACAAAGTTGGGAAAAAAATTTGAAAGTGCGGAAAAACAAGTGCGATAAATTTCGGGCAATACGATGTTGTCTAGTTTTCGCATGACAATGTTGTCTAGTTTAGACAGGCCTAAATTGGTGTTTTAAGATGATAATCACCCTTAAACTCCCCCTCCCCCTCAAGCTCCCCTTCCCCCTCCCCCTCCCCCTCCCCCTCCCCCTCCCCTTCCCCCTCTCCCTCCCCCTTCCCCTCTTTCCCAATTTCAGAGGCTCTGAACATTAGGCAGCGTATTGTCAATTCATAATCAAAATGACAAAGTACCTTCTGATAGTATCGACTAGTGCGGCGCTTCCGGCAATATATCCGCCAATAACTCCAACGGCCTTTCCAAGTGTCCCGCTTATGATGTCCATCTTATCCAACACACAGTCACGTTCACCGATTCCTGCACCACGTTCTCCATACAACCCGACGGCATGGACCTAGATAGATATAGACAAATTGGTAAATAAAGTAGAGCAAAACTCGGGTCCAGTAAAATGCTCGGTCCGAAAAGTCAGGGTCAAAAGGTCGGGTTGATAAGATTGGCTGGGAAGCTCGGGTCAGAAAAGTAATCACCTAAAAATTCATGTAGCCTTCCAGTAATAAATGCGTTAGGAAAATTTTCCTCATTCTTTTCTTTCGATTCAATTGGATTCTTTTAATGCCTTGAACTTATTCTGGTCACTACACAAGTAATCAAAATTGCGTGCAATGGCTTCTGGCTTTCATAGCTGCACGACCTTCTGACGACAAATCCTTGCATGAATAAGATAGCTCAAATGAAATGAATGAAAATAAAATTTAAATCTAAGATGGATACAGTTTTAGACCTTTTACGTTTTTATCAGCCATACTGTAGACACAAAATCAAGGGAGAAGCTATGTCAAAATGGATGTAAAGACATAACGAGGTATTATATAGAAATTCTTGACAAAGCGGGAGTCTTTGTAATAGATAGCCTGCTAGACAATTGCCCAAACCACGTGGTTTTTGTAAATTATGGGGTATGGCCCTGGGCGCACAGGTTTCTGACATAAAACTCATTATCTTTGTCAAAATGGAAAATCGATAATACTTTTCCAAGTTTGACAAAGATAATCCGATTTTCGCTTGGAAATTCGAGCGTAGTGCAGTTCGTGTGTGAAATGGTTGTTTGCTGTTTAGTTAATGGAAAGTGGTTTAAAACAAAGAATGACTTGACTTTGGGTATTGTGTGGCGCCAGAAAAATGCGTTAATTGCTTTTTTTCCAAAGTTCGTCCTGTTTTGGGGCAGGACGACGGAACCTTTGAGGGATTAGTGAATTTGGTTCAGTGGGAATTTGGGTGGGCGCACTGGAAAAACAGCATTTGTTTACTAACAAGCTTAATTCCTTTTGTCTATGATCAATAGAGATTAAGTTCGTCACAAGTTTTTCCTGAAATCTTGTTCAGTGCGCTAAGGGCCTATACCCAAGACGCATGCCCTCTTACTGTTGTTGTGTCAATCAATAAAATAACATCCCATCTCAACATGAGCAACTGAAATAAGCGAAATTAAGGTAAAAAGAAATGACAACTAAAACGGTGCGTGTACTTGAAATGACACATATAATATAAGCTCTACCTCATCCACGAAGGTCAGGGCACCATACTTGTGAGCAACATCACAAAGCTCCTCCACAGGGCAAACAGAGCCAGACATGGAATGCACACTTTCAAATGCAACAATTTTTGGTGCCTTCGGATCGGCTTTCTTCAAAAGGTCTTCAAGCGAGGCGGGATCGTTGTGCTTATATATTTGTTTCTCTGCTTTGCTTGTTCTAATACCTTACAAAATAAGAATTTTTGACATACAAACGTCAAACGTATAATTCAGGTAGGCGGAGTGGCGATAGGTTGCCCTTTATAATCAGGATACCTAGCATGTATATGGCACGTGTCTCACGAGCCTGGTCCCGGATTGTAGACTGCAAGGTCTGTGACACTGGATCTTGCTACCTGCACTTGAATACTCTAACGTATCAAAAGTTTAAAGAAAATTAAGGGATGCAATCATTTTTTACAAGAAACTTGAAGCAAAAACAATAATTTAAAATTGAATTTGACAAAAACCCAAAAATCAGAAGATTTTAGGCAGCAAATGGAAAAATACTTCCCTCATCTAAATACAGCATTAGAACGGAAGCGAATCTCCTGGATACTTATTGATAGATGCCAAGATCACCATTTCTATATCACAGGACATGAAAACCCACCCGACCATGTGACCGGGCGGTCGCAGGAAATTTTCCATGAATACAGTTCTACAGGAATTTTTTAAAATATACACTTTTGCAAGAAGCGCCTTTGTTTCTTTCATGTTCATCAAAAGAAAAATAAGAAGACAAAACAAATGTAGCTCCTATTCTCGCAAGAAAAATTTATGCATGTCTTTTATCTGGTCGCAAGATGGAAAAATTTTTTCGTGCCCTGCTATATCAATTGATTTTCTTTATCTTTGGCATTACTGGAAGTTGGTTTCGATTGGCACGTTGATAGGCACATTATTATCACTGTATATTTGATAGAAACAGTTTCTGATGTAAAAAGACGTACTGAAGCAGTACTTTAACGTAAATGAGGCCCATTCATTCACATCAATACGACATAATGTCACAATTAAACTCAAATTAAATGGTATTGACCTACAGACAACTCCGTAAAAGACATATCAGTCTGGACTAGCAATATCAAATTCGCGACATTTGACTTTTGGAAAATTGCTAAAATTCGCATTGGAAAAATGTGGACCTTCATTTGAACTCGACATAAGGGGTTGCCCGACAATCAGGAGTTCGACTTAAGCAGAGGTATAGTCAATGAAGCTAGCTTCTTAGGTGAAAACTGTTATGTCATCAGCATATCAAATTATTATGCCGAAACATGGCATTGGACGTGAAAAAGTACTTGTTGATGAGAAGAAAACAACGTACCATGTATCATAGAGGCATGGTTTCCCTCATCTGAGAAGATAATACATCCAGGCATCATACTGCCAATTGTAAACAAGGTAGTATCGTTGGCAACATAGCAGGATGTAAACAGAAGTGCTGATTCCTTGTTGTGCCAGTCAGCTAAAGACCTCTCGAGGGCATTATGGAATAAACTGGTGCCTGAGATGTTTCGAGTGCCCCCTGCACCAACACCATGATTATTAATAACATCCCTACAAAAAAATTAAAATATACTGTATATCTATACTGGTTTAACTGCAAACTGCAATTGTGTTGATTTTTTAACTGTGCAAAGAGGAAACAACTATGGCATGAGACTAAAACGACTTAAATTTAGAGGGATGTTATGTAAAAACATTACATAATATCTTAATATAAATATTATGTGTATCAAAGTTGTAGCAACATATTAGTACAACAAAATATGAGAATGTTTAATGATTTAAATCTATTCAAGATTTTGACAGAACTTGTTTATGTTCGGATGTTCGACTGAGAAAAAGACGAGTGACGTTAATCTCGCACCGTCTTAAAATTTTCCCCTTTCAACTTTTAATTGTTTGTTTATTCCGATATTGGGCGGCTTATGATATTTTCTCAAACTAAACAAACATGAAATTTGCAAATTATTTGCAAGTAATCAAAGGAACTACAAAATCTTGAAACAAGAAGGGGACATATACCAGACCTCTGAAAGGCTTCATTAAGTAGTTTTATAAATCTTCTCTCCTATGTAATTTGTCTTTCATTGTTCTTGTTTTGTTTTGTCAATGTAGTTTGTCCTTGTTTTTGTTTTAACATCCAAATTGTAAATGTTTTTGTTATTAGTAATCAGTAACATGTAATTTGCAACATTTAATGCAACTCTAATTTGAATCAAATATGTTTAATGTAATGGCCACAGGGTTGCTATGTATTTCCATGCTCCCTGTGGTATCGTCTTGTAGTTGTCTGTTTTGTAAAATTTTATGAGAATATAAAAAAAAACATATACCAGCAAAAAAAGGGAATTACGCCTTGCAAATATCATTGCGTATCACCAGGTATCAAAACAAATATATATATATAAATATAAATTTTGATACAACACATATTAATATATATATTTATATATATATATCATAGATAGAAGAAAGTAAAACTACATGGTTTATCTCTACAAGCCTGTTTCGTGAGTAACTCACTCTTCAGGAGATGTTGATATACTCTCCTGAAGACATATATCAACATCTCCTGAAGAGTGAGTTACTCACGAAACAGGCTTGTAGAGATAAACCATGTAGTTTTACTTTCTTCTATCTATGATATATCACGCTCTACGTGCTAACGTATTGAGCACTGTGCTACGGAAGTATCAAAAGACAAATTTCTATTTATATATATATATATATATATATATATATATATATATATATTACTAACACCGCAAGCGGTTTTTGTTACGAAGTTCGTATGGAAATGAGTTCAGCAGAAAGCGAGGGTGACGATGACAAACTCTGAACCATGTCGTAAAAGCCATACCGCAAACTTACAAAAAGTTCATTATCTGGAGACGAATAACATCAAGGATGTTATTTAAAAGCCATCAGCTAAATTACTACCGTCATAAACAGTGTTATCTTTACCGAAAAAATAGTGTGCCTTGTTTGAACAATGCGTGTCTTCTGCCAAACATCCAATAAAAAAACAACAAGGATAGACGTAAAGAGTTGAACAGCCTCAATAGACATCTAGCATTTCACACCTTGACAGCTATTATACGATGTAATTTTGAAGGCATATTTTCCACATCGTAATATTAACATATGCCACAGATTTCAATTTTTTTTTAAATTCAAACAATATTTTTCACTTTTGAATGCAGGGCGTTTAAACGTGCTCTCCAAAGCCCTTCTAAAGAATAATGTGGTGGTGGTGTAATACACACAAAAGGGAAACTAGCAATAATATCAGCTTTGGTAGACCCTTAAAACGAATATAATATAACGTATAATATAACGCACCACATACACTTTTTTACACTCTCATTACGAAAACTAATAAAGATATTTCATAGCCAGTCACTTAAGCAGAATTTTATTACATTCCCTTTCAAGGATTCCACTAAAGATCTGGTTCCTTTTCACATATTCTGATACCAGATAATTCATAGACCTCTCCCTTTAAATCTCGTTGAATCAGTTGAATCTTACTTGCACAATTGTTCAGATCTTGGTTAGATGTTTCTTCCCCCAAGAGGACGGGATATATGCGTCATGACATAAAGATGATATTCAAAATTCAACATTTTCGTCAAAGAATGTCAGTATTTGGCAGGCTATAGAGGGCCAATCGTAATTTTAAAGTTCGTTTGGCAGTTGCCTGGGTGCTTGGTATCTCGTTTTACATTGAAACCTTTTCACTCCTCTGCCTCAAGTCTATCGCACAACATACATGTCTCAACATGAGGCCTTTACGTGCTATCTATTTCGACATCAATCTTAGAAATACTTTCAAGGAATAATAAAAGAGAAAAAATTTGTGAAAGAAAAGATTTCTCAACCAATGGAAACAGTGGATTAGGAGCGTAAAGAAGACTTTCTTTGGAGAAGAACAACAGCCTCCAAGAAAACGAAAGTGATTGAAAAGGAAGTCAGTCAAATGATGACGAATTGAGAACGGTAACAAACATTTTTCATTGATTCTGATGTGAAAGAAATACCTTCTAATCTTTGCTGACACGAAAGGACAGTACTTTCAAAATAAATTACAAGGGAATTATTGTCCATCTCAGATTAGATGTCAGACAATGAAAATTCAAGAATAGGAAAATTGAAAATGACCAGAAAAATCAGTATATACAATGGCAAAAAGAACTGGCATTACCTGGCAGACTGGACAACATCTGGGTGCCGGCTCATGCCAAGGTAATCGTTGCTGCACCAGACTGCAACCTTTTTTGTTTCCTTTGAACTGAAGTCGTCTGCATAAGGAAACTGAGTAGCAAGGCGATTTACTTTCTTGAAAACTCTGTAGGAGTGGTCATCCTTTTTCTCTTTAATCTTCTCATTAAAGAATGCATTGTAATTAAAATGGGATGCAAGATACCCAAATCCATTCGAATCTGCAAATAACACACACATAATTAAATGCATATACTTAAACATGTGTTTTAACAACTTTGCAATGTGTACAGACATCTTCTGAGAAAATTTGCACCTAAAACTCACAATTATGACTGATTCCTACAGTTCTTACAGACTTTTTCCAACATATTAATCCCTGTATTTGTTTGACAAAATTCATAATGCAATATTGTAAAAAAATTGATTGCATTCTACGTTAGGAGCACAAACTTTTAGTGGGTTTAAGTCTTGTTTTTGCAAGTTTTGAAGACAAGGTTTATTTGAATTTGATATGGTTGAAATGTAAAGATATATATACAGTATAATCCGGTTATAACGTACTTTAAGGGACCAGCATATTAAGTATGTTATATCCAAAGTATGTTGTAACGAGGGTAAGTAAAAGTTGACTAAAACCAAGCACACCTTTTGCCAGGACCAAACACACCAGTACGTTATATCCGAAAGTACGTAATAACCGAGTACGTTATAACGGGATTCTACTGTATATATATACAAGTGTTAGACAAACGGAAGGAAAACTTGATTGGACAATGTCTTAGAAATATACTAAGACAGAAAAATGTATTGGGAAGCAAAAAATAAAATATTGCTGACAATATATACCTTGTTTATCTACCCTGTCCAAACTCTTGGTTTCATTCTCTACAACATTCTTTTTGCCATCAAATGCATTTTCGACGTCATCCAAGCTTTTAAGCACATATTTTCCACTTTTAAATGGACATGTCCCTACACAAATTAAAAGTGACTCAGAAATCATTATTAGCAAAATTGTAGATAAAACTTTCATTCATTCACAGGGTAGAATATTTTTCCTAAACCATACCTTTATACTCTATATTTACCCTTTAATTTAACATCTGATAAACCATAAGGAGTATTATTTGTCAATTGTTTATCTCAGTTCTAAGGTTTAATCGACAGCTAAGATAATAATCAGCTGAAGACTTTCCTAGCAGCTACATCAAAAAGGTGAAGATATATTACAATACATAAAATATCAAAGGTATTTGGAATACATCACAAAAATACATTCATAAAAATACTGGAATAAAAGGAAATTGTATTATCAATGTTATGGTTAAAAAAAGAGGTAATATTAACTATTTTATTTACGTTTTTCACATCTGCATTTCTTGTCTAATTTAATCAAATATAGATATATATATATATGGTTCTAATTTTCTAATTTTGAAATATTTTATATATACATGTCTAAAGGGGATCTGCAACCTAAACTTACAAGCCTCTTCATTTTATAGAGCTCAACCAGTTGATAATCAAAATGTCACTTTACAGTCAAAAACTTGAGAAATAAGCTGTAGTGCCTGGGCCAAAGCCCGTAGCTCAGCAGGTCAGATTTGTTACCAAAAAGAGCCTTCAGATGCATAATAACTTTAAAGCAAGCGAGGTGCTTTTTTGTAAACAAGAGCCAGACATTGCTATGTAAGAGTGTCACTAAATGGTACTGGAACTGGTTGACAACTGATATGCAGCAGAAACAAGCCTCAAAACCCAAAATTGAAACAATGTACATAATGCCAGGCAAGGAATAAATAGTTCTAAGCAACAAGATTCTTTCAAAGTTATCCTTCACAGTCTGTTCAAATTTATGTACAATTCTCAATTTTTGTGTAAAATTTTGCAATAAAAGTGGCAATTTTTTTTAAATTCGACATTTCAAAGAATTTCTATCTTGGACTAAAACGTGGCACTTTGTCAAAAAATCAAAAACATTTATACAAGGATTTCTAGCTTTGGATTAACAAGTGGAGATCTGTTGATCAATTTGAAAATTCATGTTAATTTTATGCTGAAATCATAAATCATAATCCAGCTAGAATACTTACTGGCATCTTTCCCATCTGCATGACCAGCATTTCCAGGCTTAATATTTGGATCATTTGATGATACAGCTATTTCTGGATTTATCAATGGTTTACCAGTATATGTTGACTTAAATGGGCACTCTGCAAATGACAGATCCCACTTTTAACATAGAAATGATTATAGAACATATCCTAATTCAACTGCCTTAAATTCAAATAATCCAGAAAAATAGAAAAGTTAAGAAAGCAGATACAGCAGTTTTGTTGATTACAATGATGAAACAAAATAATCAACTGAGACTGATTTTCTTTTGAAAGCAACTAGTAATTAATGTTCTTTACATGATAGGATAAGAACATTAAACAATAACAAACAAGTTGCTTTAGATTTGAAAAGGCAGTTTAGACACAACCTTGCCAATAATTATGCTTTGATTAAGAAAAATAAAGCTTTTATTTCCATACAATTTGGCAAAGTGAAACATCAGCTGTCACATATATGATCAGTTTCAAGACAGATGTTTAATAATTAATCATTTGAAGTGTTTGCAAACGTTTCTGAGCAGATGGATCTTGATAATAAGCTGGATGCTTCTTCTATTTTACATTAGGGATAAAAGAAAAACTTGCCATATCAATTCAACACCAAACATAAAAGTATCACAAAAAAACACTTTACGAACAAATGTCTCATTATTTATAAACATCTTCAAGCTGAAAGTGCCTGTTCTTTGCGAGTATTACAATGACTTAAATAATTGATGAATTTGCTCCCACTCAACAAGACATGGACAGCTTTTAAAAACAATGTGGGAGAATGCACATACATAAATTGGGCAATATGAATACAGAAAGAACTCCTCATAATTTTGCTTTTTCCCACTTATTTTGTTGATTACTTTTCCAAAGAATGTTTATTGAGATTAGAATTAAGCTTTAATCAAAATCTCACTGTATATTCCTTATAAAAGTAATTAATAAAACAAAACTAAAATAAAACGAAACCAAATAATGCAGAAACAATTTTTAATGACAAACATGATAAATCAATGAGAAACAACAGACAAAAAGGTTATACCTTTTACGAAGAATGTGACAAATCTATCGCGAAACATGGTCTAAGTGCATCTCAGCAGGTGCAAATACTTTACTGGAAAATGTGATTTGCTTTACAGCAAAATCAGGCAGCTGTGACACTGAATCAAAACAAATTCCACAGAGTTATAAAACATATGCTAATTTACCTTTGCCATTTTCAGTTGCTTTGCCAGATGTTTTGACACCTAGAATAATGAAAAATGTTTCACTGTGTCCTCGCCCGCCATCATATACAAAAATTATAAACACTTGATAGACACACTGTTTAAGTTGAATGCAGCTAAGACCATATGTACAAATATTGCCATGGTAACATACCTGTTGATAAAAATTAGTGTTCTTTTGTTTTATTTCAACACATTTATGGTACAATATTAGCTGCTCAAGATATTACCCAAAGAGAAGAAGACTATTGGCTTTGTTACGTTTGGAACTGCCTGCTCAGAGAACCTTCTATACATAAAAACAATTAAAAGAAGGTCTTAGGAACACAGTGAGGGCATAACAAACCTTTTTACCTAACATGATTATAGTTAGCAAGGAGCTTGCAAACACATTGGCTGTCCTATTTAGTTACCATAATTTTTTGAGAAACCCTTCAAAAATGAAGCAAGGCATTAAAATTTTGCAAAACACAGGCAATTTTCATCTGCTTAAATGAGTAACCTTTGCCGACAAGCCTTACGCAAATCAGCCAATGTCAAATCAACAAAGAATAGTAAAGTATTACTGGGACTCAGTTCAAATGGGTCAATGAAACATAGTAAATTTTTACATAGCATTCTTGAGACAAATATTTTCAAATAGTGGGAAATTCATGCTGTTTTCTTTGAGGTGGAAAAAATATTTGCATGTAGATGCCACCGATAAATTAAAAAACAAGCATAGCATTTGGCATTTTTCCAAATCCAAAACAGCATATAGAATTTGGCCACTGGTCATTATTTTTCTTTGCAACATTTACAGACAGCTTTTGAAAATTCAATTCTCTGTGAATATTTGTTGCAATTTTTTGTAATGATGCAAACCTGTTTTGATACAAATCAGCCATGGTTGAACATTTGGGGTTTAGTGTCACCAGTGTTCTTGCTCTTTCTGGCCATGACAATTCTTTATGCTTCTTGTTTTTTTAAAACTTTTCGCATATGTCAAAAAAACAGTCTTTGAGCATCCAGTTAGGTTAACAATTTAATGATAGCTTTCACCAACATTATGATAGAACATTATTTCATTTTGGTTGCTATCAACTTGACAAAAACGACATACACTTACATACATTTGACAAATATAAATTTCAAAGGCCAAAGAAACTTCAAGAAAGAGGAAATTTGTACAAAGGTTTTATTGAAATCAGCTTTAAATGTTGTAAAAAAACATTTTCTAATAACAGATTCGCAACTAAATTCAAAACTGTCTGGATAATTTCACGAGGGGAGTGTCTTTGGATTAAGTCAACAGCAGCTTGATGGTTGCATATCTTTATAAAGATCTGAGAAGCAGCTTTGAATAGTGCAGAAGTGCCTTTCCACATAATGCACTGAAAACATACTGATTGACAGCAATTATCATTGCAGTACACAGGTATATATATAACTTATTTTTATTTGGAAATAACCTGTAATTTGTGCTTTGGTGATTGAAGTTCTCTATAGATATCATCCATTTTGCTTGATTCTAAGCCATAAAGTCATGAAAATATTGTCTTGTAAATAACAAATTATTTTATTACTATACATCTAGTTCACATCCTATATTGAAAACACTGTAAAAAAATAAAAATTTATACTTTGCATGGATACAACTTATTACAAGAGAATTGTGACATCAAGGGAGTTTTAACTCAGGGTTTTGGACTTTGAAAAGTATTGACATTATATATATTTTATTGTTAATAAAGTGTATAATAATCACATTCACTATTGCACTGCACATATCTAATTCAATAGCCCACTCTATAATTTCCAACCCTGGATGACACTAATTAAGTTGCTGTTTCTATACATGATTAGGCTATACATCATCCCTCATGGGGAATTAA
Source organism: Rhopilema esculentum (assembly GCF_057945365.1). Taxonomy (NCBI): domain Eukaryota; kingdom Metazoa; phylum Cnidaria; class Scyphozoa; order Rhizostomeae; family Rhizostomatidae; genus Rhopilema; species Rhopilema esculentum. Next base: position 4,073,014 of record NC_142817.1, on the reverse strand, counting down.
CAAATTAAGAACTGATGTGTTAATTCAGTAATTAGTTCTTCTACTTCCTTGAGATTACATTACTTGCTATTGACTAATATACATATATCTAGGAATTCGAAGGAAGCTGGTAGAGCTAGCATTCATAGACGGGCTTCAAGACGTCCTTGGGTGAAATTTGTGATGATTTTAACAGCGAAATTAATTATATTCTCTCTTGTTTTCAAAACTGAAGTGAATGTAATACCAAAACATTGTGAGATTTGATAAAAAAAACAGTTTTACAATATATATAATGGAAGCTATTGACACTATTGAGCTGTTTTTTTGTTCAGTAAATAACTGGCTTTGTTAAGTTGCACTGGATTCAACGGAACTGTCCACCTAGGGAACTTTCCAAGGGTTATATAAGCAAGGCACCTCTCAGTTTGCGAACGATACCAGACGTAACCGATAAGTATTATTTATGTAGTCTTAGTCTGTCTTTAGAACTTAGCTTAGTCTGTAAAATATAATGAGAATTCGCTCCTGGCGCAGGTTCAATGATGTACGTGATTTCAAATGAAATACGTCAAAATTAGCTAAATTACAACGGGCCTAAGACAAACTTACCTTCTTCAGGCAGCTTTGGGCTAGCGACCTTGGACGTTAGAACCTGAGACATCACAGGACATTTCTCGGCATAAGCGATTATAGATGGCCCAGATTTCCGGAGAAACGATGAAGGAACTCGCTTCAAAAAAGGGCATTTCTTTGCGAGTTCCATCATCGACTGCGCTTTCCTCTTCAGTAGAACCCAAACAAATCCAACGCAATGAAGTGTTTAAATCTCCTCCTCCTGTCCTTATCTCGTTTTCGAACACTTGGAAAAAGAGCACGAAAGGGCTCATGCCTCGATTTCATCGGGCACTTTCCGGACGCTTTCGACGCTGTGGTTTCTGGGAGCTAAATTCCGAGACCTCCACATAAACTTGGCCTCTTCAGAAGGAAACTTCACAACAAAACCCAATATGATAACACAATGATTGTTAACCTTTTTTGGTTCACGGCACATCTTTTTCATTGAAAAAATCACGAGACTCACCACCAACATAAAATATTAAAAAATGAATCTCTGTTTACTATATTGACAAAATCGCTAATAAGATTGTCAATTTCCCTGCTTAATATAATTTTACATAAATAAATCAATTTTGTGTTTAAATTACAAATTTCTGGCTTTTAACTTTTATTTTATCGATAAATTCATTTTTATTGTTAAAATAAATTGCAAAATCTTTCTATTGTAAAACGACACTGTTTTACAGTTGCCCTGGTTAGTCCAGTACAAAAGAAACAACAGTTGATTCCAACAAGAACCAGAATATATGAATAGTTGGCGATATAAACCATAAGCAATAATTCAGCAATTTAATTTTCCAAGCAATATTCGTCGGCGGCAATAATGTTCGGCGGGTACACTGTACTGTATTTAACGGTTAACTGCAACTTCATAAAACGGAACGGCTTCGACACGACTTTCCTTGACGGCTTTAACTAACGACTGCCTCAACATAAAACAGCATGGCAATATAATGAGTAACACATAACCAAGAGACAATAGGACGCTGACAACAAGTGATGGCAACTAATGAGAAATGGCATGGTAACGGATTACAGATTAACAAGAGGAACACCACTGACACGCAACAGGAAAATCTATTATTTAACACTATTTAGAGGCTGGGAGCGAATTTCATCAGCGAACAAAATTCACATAATCGGGTATTACCGCCCCAAGATAAATGGAATGCCCTGCAAGCAACTCTAAAAATTTGATACTGTTATCCCCCTTCCAAATCTCCCAAGTTTTCCTGTGTCCCAAGTAAAAAGAAAGAGCTAGAATAATTTAGCAATTACGCTCTGTTTTATCTTGTATACCGAATGTTCTGTCTTCGCAACACAGCACCACGCAGCATTACACAGCATTCTGTTCTTTTGTGTAGGATTACCCCTCATTAGGATTACGTCATATTGTGTATTCATCTGCTTCTAGAATTATCTATCAGTCTATTCTTAAGCCCAATCTCCAGTGAGAAAAAGTCTTGCGAAATTTCGCTGCGAAATACTTCACGCGACAAATTCCTTTGAATGCTTTTGTTGACCTCACGACATTGGAATGTAAAGTTTGGAAGCGTGACAAAGGAATACGGAATATGATTGGCTGTTGAAGGATTTCGCAAGCGAAAAGCGAAAAAGTTAAGCCCAATCTCCAGTGAGAAAAAGTCTTGCGAAATTTCGCTGCGAAATACTTCACGCGACAAATTCCTTTGAATGCTTTTGTTGACCTCACGGCATTGGAATGTAAAGTTTGGAAGCGTGACAAAAGAATACGGAATATGATTGGCTGTTGAAGGATTTCGCAAGCGAAAAGCGAAAAAGTTAAGCCCAATCTCCAGTGAGAAAAAGTCTTGCGAAATTTCGCTGCGAAATACTTCACACGACAAATTCCTTTGAATGCTTTTGTTGACCTCACGACATTGGAATGTAAAGTTTGGAAGCGTGACAAAGGAATACGGAATATGATTGGCTGTTGAAGGATTTCGCAAGCGAAAAGCGAAAAAGTTAAGCCCAATCTCCAGTGAGAAAAAGTCTTGCGAAATTTCGCTGCGAAATACTTCACGCGACAAATTCCTTTGAATGCTTTTGTTGACCTCACGACATTGGAATGTAAAGTTTGGAAGCGTGACAAAGGAATACGGAATATGATTGGCTGTTGAAGGATTTCGCAAGCGAAAAGCGAAAAAGTTAAGCCCAATCTCCAGTGAGAAAAAGTCTTGCGAAATTTCGCTGCGAAATACTTCACGCGACAAATTCCTTTGAATGCTTTTGTTGACCTCACGGCATTGGAATGTAAAGTTTGGAAGCGTGACAAAAGAATACGGAATATGATTGGCTGTTGAAGGATTTCGCAAGCGAAAAGCGAAAAAGTTAAGCCCAATCTCCAGTGAGAAAAAGTCTTGCGAAATTTCGCTGCGAAATACTTCACACGACAAATTCCTTTGAATGCTTTTGTTGACCTCACGACATTGGAATGTAAAGTTTGGAAGCGTGACAAAGGGATACGGAATATGATTGGCTGTTGAAGGATTTCGCAAGCGAAAAGCGAAAAAAGTTAAACTCATTTTAACTTTTTTTCGCAGAGAAATTCTTCGCGAGAAATCCCAGCAAAAGATTACTGCGCATGCCTAGGACGTATTTCGCGAGAACTTTTTCGCATTTCGCAGTTTTCTTTCTCACTGGAGATTGGGCTTTAGTAACATTTTATGGTTAATAATCAGGACCTGCGCCACGAATTTGAAAATGGGGGTGCCAAGGCTAAAAATGTAGGGGGCCAAGGCTTTTTACCCTTTATACTACAGCTTTAAAACTACTGTTAGAACACAGGGTTCCCATTCATTGCAGGACATCACATGACAATTGCATCATTGCGCTGCAATTGCATCAGCTTCTGTAAATTGTATTATTCTTAGGGTATAAAAGGGGTGGCTTTATAGTTAGGTGGAGTCTTGCCGTAAGCTTTGTCGAACTCAGTGTACCTTGTCGCTAGCTTGAAGAATTGTGTTTGCCGTTACATTTTCGCCGTTAGCCATTTAAGATATTTTTAGTCGTTTGACGTGAACTGATGAATTAGAAGAAGTGTATAGAGAATTGGATAACAGTTTTTGCCGTATTTATCGTGTACGTTTCTGCGAACGACATACGAACTCACGTTTGTAAAACCCCCTTTTTAAGTGGTTTTACACTACTTGCTTCGCAAAAAAGTGGGGGGCCATGGCCACCCCGGCCCCCCGGTGGCGCGGGCTCTGCTAATGCTTTTCTGTTATTTTCTTTGTACATATAAATATACGTAGTAAGTTAGATTCAAGAGATTCGGAGAGAGATTTCAGAGTTATTAGAGTTCGCGAAGGACAGTCTGTTGTAAAGTCTAGGCCGGAGCATAGAGAAAATTCATTTGTGAGATTATGTATGTAATTTTCGTAATAAAAACGTGCTTACTACACACTCAGCCACAATAACCAACTAACTAACTCCTGAGGTCATGTGCCGAAGCGATTTATCACGAAAGACATGTCAACGCAGTGGTCGACGGGAGAAAGGCTGGGCACCACCCTATTCCCAAGACTACACAATCGTCGTTCATGTTACCCTGGATACCAGAGCCGCAAAAATGAGCTCTCATTATTTTTTAATTTTTGCGGCTCTGGTACCCAGGGTACGGTCATGTAAGCTGTTTTGATTAAAGTTTAGCCTTGGAATGTTAAAGGGTGGACTTGGAAAGAAATGCCAAGCCGCTCGCAGAAATCGTCATTTCTTTAAAGCTTCATTCTGTACAGGCTACAAGAACATCTTATGCTCAGGCTACCAAACAAAAAAAAGTAACTCGATGGCGAGGCGAATCAAATCAGTGTTCAGTGTTATTGGTTTTATTGCATGTTTTTGTCAGGTGATTGAAGGAACGAGGGGGCAGAAATTAAAGGAGTCCGAATTATTAATCAGCTTCCTGTTATTTTCTAAATTCTGTTTGGCAACGTCAAGCACGGTATGATAGAAAAATATTTTACCGGCGAATTTGGCAACGTGTTGTCTTCAAAGGCCCCTCTTCAGAAAATGTTCGCGGTTCAAATGGAAACGCTGTTAAACGCCGTGTTTTTTATAAAAAAAGATCATTTAAAAGAAAATAGAAAGCCATGGTTGCAGAAAAAATTGATTTTGTACTGATATATACTTTATTTTCGTTTGAGTATTATTTTGGTAAATTGCTTTGAAAAAACAAACATTTTAGAACATACGTCCGATACCAGGCACCGCGCAGCCATTTAGCTAGCAGGGGCTATAGCCCCCCCCCCCCCGCGCGCAATGTTTTGCGATAATAGGTTAGACATTTTTTAGAAGGTTTTTTCTAGCGCAACTTTAGAAAGTTTACTCTAACGGATTCTTAGAAGTAGCAGTTCGTCTTGGCTGGGAACCCATTTTTTTCATTTTCTTGGTGTTTGTCTTGGTTGAATCTGTTTTATAGTAATTGATATCTTCTCTGAATCGGGCTTTTTATAAAAAATCAGTGGAAAAAAGCAAATCAAACTAAAAGGGGCGTTTTACTAAAAAATTCTTGGTCACACCCTTTCCAACCCATCCACTTTTAGAATTGTGCGTGGTGCCATTAGGCCAATCGATCTACAACTGGGTATATGTGTTTTCTAGCGTGAAGCTTTCGATCTATGTTCTGACGTTTTATACTCCGTCAGACGGAAAGATTTAATGACATGTTGTTTTCAAATGTATTTTTTCAAAGTCACTCTGTACCATGGAAAGGTTATTGTCTTTATGTTTAACAAATTGTAATCTTTGTAATATTGTACACTGCTAAATTAATTATGTTTTAATTTCAATGTTTTAAGGTTTTTTACATGTAAAACAAACATAATTATAAGGTTTGAAGGGTATAAATGAATGTATTAGTCACATCTGTTAGACACCTTGTATAAATGTTTAAGACTAAAATTAAATGAAAAGTCTTCTTGTGCCGATGTTTGTTTTTATTATATAAAATACTGAGCCTGCTGTTATTCTCAACATTTCATCTTAGAATAAGTATATATTCAAATTTCGAAAACTTACAACAGCATCGTACGACGTCATCCGTCTGCAATGTTGCGATGCTGGCCTGCTCTCCTTTGGAAAATGGGCACCGTCTCAGCAGCTCAAGGCGTTGAGAGATCGACTTGGAAAGGAAAAGTCCTTTATTGAATTCCTTTATAAGCCAAGGGCACTTTTCCAAATTGCCCATAGTCTTCTAAGGCACAGCAGACAACCTGGTGTATGATGCCCTGCTTATGACCATCGAGATGCTAATGACTCTCCTTGGGAAGATTCGACAATTAAATATGAGAAAACAATGCTCTCTAGAAATGACGTAGGAAAATTGGTTCGTCGCATTAAACAACAAGCACTCACTGGCTTTCCCCTTCCATATAAACCAGGTTTTGGGCACCCCCAGTTTTTGCTAACTTATGTAAGAAGGAAGATATGCTGGATAGGCTGTCCTTCGGATCTGTAAATCTTGCAACGAGTTTTGATGAAATAAAAGCCCTGATAAAAATCTGTTTGAAGGGGCAAAACATTACATACACATTTTATTATTTCAAAGTTCGATCTTCCACGAATTAAATTCTCGTCGTAATTTTGCTTTGTTTCTTTTCTGTTGGCTTTGCTAAATTTTTGGTTAAAACACAGTTTTTAGCGCGTTTCGGTAAGTTTTGTCATTTGTCGGCAAAGCTTTTTTTGGTATGTTTTAAACCCCCCCCTCCCCCCACCGATATATTTGATGATTTCCGCCACTAATTAAAACATTAGAATAAGCGCTTCCATTTGAAAATACTGCAGAGAACAGTGAGGTACTATGTCAGAAAATTGGAGGAAATGCAAGATTGAAAAGTGTATAACAAGTTTCCATATATCATTTCTGATCCTCTTTTTTCTATTCAACTCCAGCACTTTTATTTTATGTTGATTATACATATGTACGTACGGGTGCTTAGAACATTGTGTAGAACTTGTTATCAATTGAGTATTCAAAACTTGATGCTCAAAAGAGGGCTTATTCCAAAATGGGGTTTTTTCGGGAAAAAAAGTCTTTTTGCCCTAAACGAAGCCGGAGGAAGTGAAGCGAAGCAAAGAGCTGGTGAAATAAACGGAGTCTTTGAAAATGAAGCCAGTTCTTCCAACTAAACCCTGTAATTAATCTCGAACAAAACTAAAACTGCCCCAACGTAGCAATGACCTAGTCTCAGTTTCATAACGAAGCACTTATGATTTTCCAGCCCGAGATCAATAGGTATTCAGTAATTCTTTCTGTAAACCTACATCAAAAATAATCTTCCGGTAGGTAACAAGATTGCGAGCCCAGACTACCAATTCTAAACTTGGGTGGCAGCAATGTAAATAAAATTGGCCTTTAACCATTCCCAACCCCCTGCGCCAAATGTTATACTGATGCTGTTTTACTTTTAGATTTTATTTTTGTTGTATTCTACAGGTTAAACTTTACAGAAATTTCCGCTAAAATTCAATCTTTTATTTACCAAAAAGACTAGGACCATCACCCCTCTGTGACGTGTGACTTGGCACTAATGTCAAACTAAAATGACTCGTTTTTAAATTCCGACTCCTTTTTGACCATACTGTTCTAATATCCCACGGCTGTTCACTCATAATAAGAAATTTTATTGCCTCAAATATGTCTATAATTTCCAAATAGAAGTGATATGAAATATTGTCGGGTGCGGTGTCTTATGGCACTGCGTCGTCCCATGCTTGCTATGCTGAATTAAAGCACTGAAATGTTTCCGTATCATATGCAATGATTAAGCCACCGCCATTCGTACCAAAAATACGTCTACTAGAATAAACCATGCAGCCTCTTTCTCGAAAAACAAAAGAGGCTCTAAACCCTAACTATATCTAAACAAAGTCACTATGTTGGACATATTCTTTTATAAGAATACCTAATTTTTTGCTGAGCTTCAATATTCTTAATTTTTCAAGATTTTGCGCCTAAGATTATTCTTGAAGTATTTTTAAACGACATAAGGTGTAACTATAAGTCGCATTATAGGGTTAATGACCGAAAAGGCGGATAATTGTATTCTAAAACATAGCGTGAAACTCGCATATGATTTGCTTTCCAAAAAACTCAAATAAACAAAAAATTAAACTCTTGATGAAACTTGAAAATTCCTTTATTTTTAAATTATTCTTAAATTATTCTTAAATTATTCTTAAATTTTAGCGATTTTGAGCCTTGATATTTTTATAGGCTATATTCTTATATAAAAAGTGTGAGGGTAGAGAAATTTGAGCACTGCATACATTCCAGCAATGTACAAATTTCTTTAAATGAATAAAATAATATACAAGAACTCTATTTTCTTTAGGCAAATGTTTTTGGATCAACTTTCAATGCAAGATCGGATCTTCCTCATCAAAACCCCTGTCATTATAATTTCACAGCCAGCCCAGACAGTTGAAGCAACAACACTAAGTTTGATTATCGTTAGATAATAATAATGGAAACTTTTCATTTTGAATTCCAGTTAAAACTACAATTACAAATCTCACTATTACAAGGTAATTTGTAACTGGCTAGCCTGATTTTACAAAATAAGACTATTACAATCGTAAGAAAAAAAAACGTTAAAAGGGAAGTAGCTCTGGGTTCGTCCATGTTTTCTTCCTACAGCAAAAAATGTAATAGGTGGTACGAATGGATATCGTAGAAAGCTTAGAAATGAGATATCGTTTGTGTTGATCATCGATGGAAAGAGAGTCACACATTTCAAGGAATGAGCTGCATGAGTCGCTGAAGATGCCAAGAGCTGATGGAGAGATTTACAAATATGACAGATTTGAACCTTGTTCTTAGATCTGAGACAAAGCGAGCATATTTTAAACGTTTCCTTTCTGCATTGCAGTTAAGGTTAGTTTCAAATCCTATCGTTAGTTCCAAAACATAAAGAATGTTTTCCTTTGTACGCAGAAGTAGATCTGGGCGCAGATTGTCTCCAGTTATGATGGAAGGTGAGGAGAAGCAGGGTATATCGGCAAAAAGAGAGGATCCCTCTATTGCTTTCAAGGAGGTTGCAAGAAAATTTAGAGCAGAATTATGACGCCAGGTATAACGACCTTGTTCGAGATAAACTTTGCAACCTGCAACGACATGGAGTAGAGTTTCAGGAAGAAGGCAGAATTCGCAATCAGATGACTGGTTTAGGTTCCAAAGGCTTAGATTTTTGCGCGTAGGGAGAGTATTGTTCAGGTATTTGATGGTGAAGTTGAAGATGTTCGTGGGTAGGTTGCTCAGCACAACAGACCAAACACCATTGAGCTTTTTAAGAGAGTGGTCCAACAGAAATGAAATGATAGCACCCTGGGATAGTAATTGGTGTGCCAAGCGCTCTCTACTGTCTGATTTTACTGCTTTCAGTACATCTTTGGTGTTACGGTAAATGTCGTATTGTAGATTCATCCGACTACTGGTGTTTTTCCATAAAGCTTGAATGTTTGTGTTAGGAAAAGTTTGGAGGGCATTGCGTGAAACAGTTTGGCATTGAGTGAATTTGACAGAAGGTAGCTGAAGATCGAGACCAAATTGATTTTTGGAAAGAACTATACTAGTTAAAATAGCACTTATGGGAAGATCAAGCCACTGGCGAATGTATTTAGAGACAAGATTATCGAGGTTCTCAATGAACCAGGTCTTCGATAGGTCTGCAACAGTGAAGTGCCAAGAAACTTTGGACAATAAATATCTGTGGTACAATAGAAGTTTATTTTTGGGATGCAGAGGCAAGTCATCAATTTCTTTCAGAAGGCTGGGAAACATTGATAGCAGTTTTTCTTTATGACTGCCATTGGTCATTTCGAAGTCAAAGAAGCGGCCGAGGTATTTGAAAGATTCTCCATTTTAACAACAGGCACGCTTTGGTTGTTCACGAAAAGCTTTGGCTGGAACTGAAGAGATCTTGTTGAGTATTTCTTAATGCCAAAGGTGACACATTTATCCACCCTTATTACAAAGTTTGCCCACTGACACCATCTTGTAAAGCAGTTTAACAGGAGCTGGTTCTCCTTTTCACCACTAGTAACAACCGCAGCATCGTCAGCAAATTGGAACCAATGCACTGGTTGGAACATGCGGTCGTTTTCGATAATAATAATGATAATAATAATAATAATGGAAACATTTCATTTTCAATTCAACTTAAACTACAACTACAAATCTCACTATTACAAGGTAATTTGCAATTGGCTAGCCTGGTTTTACAAGAAAAAACTATAACAATCGTGAGGTAAAAGGAAAAACTGAGAAAAATAAAGTAAAACAACTAAAGTTAAAAAGGATGTAATTCCGGATTTGTCCATGGCTTATTTTTGCAACAAAATATGTAGTACGTACTACGAATGGCAATGTTGGAAAGTTTAGAGATGAGATACCGTTTTTGTTGTTGATCGATGGAGAGAGAGTCACACATTTTGAAGAAAGAGATGCAGGAATTGCCAAAGATGCCAAGAGAGCTCATAGAAAGATTCACAAAAGAGACACATTTGAACTTTCGCTGTAAGTCAGTTAGGAGAGGAGCATACTTGCTGTGTTTTCTTGTTGCATTTGTGTCAAGATAATAATAATAATAATAATAATATATAATATATAATAATAATAATCAATTTATTTAAAGTTGGCGCTACATAGCTATTTACAGTGAAATGAGCTAATCCAAGCCAACTGATAGATGTATAACATAAAGAATCTATTCAACTTATGAAAATGAAAAACGGGTTTGACTCAAGTATCCATGCTAGTTTTCCTTGCAATCTTGTGTAGGAATTTACGCTACAAACTACAATCCTTGCCAAGAGTCCTTGGGGCGTCCAGTTGCTTAACTATTCCGACACCGCATCTTCTCTCTCCAAGAACAATGTTGGATAGACAAATTTATCATCAACATAATCTTGATAAGAACTACCCTGGGTACCAAACTCACTATATATATAGTGAGTCTTGTACCCAGGGTCGATAAGAACCAACTGGATGGCTCTTATTGAGGGCTCAGTGGCTAGGGTCGATGACTATTGATCCAAGGGTCCCTGACACGAACAAAATTTCTCTCAGAATCGTCAGCTCTCTGATATTCCAGGCGTAGGAACCACGAGGTGTGGTCACATCGAGAGAAAGGACCAAAATACTGCTCGATAAGCATAGCCTTTCTTACCCTGGGTACAGGGCCGTCGCTAGCAGGGGTGCGAGGGGTGCGGCACCCCCCCTAGAAAATTCTTGTCGGCAAATTTTCTAAAAGTAGAGTTTTGTCGGGTTTTGCTTTCAAAGTTCCCAAAGCAATAGCTTTAGTGAACAGTTGGGATAAGATGAGGATGTGAAGTTAAAAGTATTGCCCAAAAGCTCTCAGCAATTCAAAACAGGAAAAGATAGCGCCATGGGTGTCACGGAGGGGCAAATATCCCCCAAAAACTTCAAATGACTTCCTTTCGGCAGCCGGAGTCTAGAATCTAATGTCCAATATCCAGGGCGACCTAATTTCTACCTAAAGTTTGGGGTTTAGGTAAGGGTCAAAGTTTATTAAAAAATTCTGAACGTTGATCCTGGAGGTACTGGAAGCCACTGTAAGCAAGGAAAGGGGGCAAAGTGCCTCAGGGCCTTGAGGTCGAGGGGGCTTCAAGTAGTAATGAACTCCATTTTAAGAATGAAATCAATGAAACGTAGGTATGCCTAAAAATAGTTAAAAGTTCTAAACGATTGCAGAAAATGACTGCAAGAAATATTCTGAAATGCATTTTAAGTCAATCTGAAGGGCGTGGTCGCAAAAATTTCCTGCTCGCTCCGCTCGCACAGGGACCTCGTCTTTCGGTTTTGTTTCAAAGCGAGAACATCCTCTTTGTCTTTGTCTCATGATTGACTAACGAGAACATCCTCTTTGATAAACAAAATCAATTGCGTCAAAATGTCACACCCCACATGGAAATATCTTAGGCCACGCCCCATTTTGTCGGCAAATTGGTTACTGGCACCCCCCTAAGTGAAAGTGCTTAGCGACGGCCCTGCCTGGGTAGCAGTCTGGTAGGCCTTTCAGTGCTCCAAAACTACCTTCGGGTGCTAGGTAGCAAACGAACAATCACAATGAAATTCACTGGAGAAGAAGAAGCTCTTAAAATTATAAAAAACATAATTATTTAAAGATGAGAGGGCGATGCTCTTGGCAATTCGCAAAAACCAAGTGAAAAGTGAAATTTCGGCAGGCTTTGTGAGAGGCTGGGTTAGTAAGAAGGGTTTACGATCTTCCCAAGATTTTAGGTCTTAAAATTGCATTCGGAATTCATTGGTATCAAAATCGGCCTTGGCACGAAGAGGCTAAAACAATCATCAGTTCCCAACCAATTCCATCGAAATATGGAGTACGATTAACACTTGCACGATGAAAATATTGAGTACGATGAAAATTTCAGCTTTCGCCGTTAAAATAACATTAAATGGAATGAAGTTATATAATTTAGGAACAGGTATCAACTATCTATTATATCTGTTCTACACAATTTTCTATTGTCTAAGACAATTTTCTATTGTCTAAGACAATTTTCTATTGTCTAAGACAATTTTCTATTGTCTAAGACAATTTTCTATTGTCTAAGACAATTTTCTATTGTCTAAGACAATTTTCTATTGTCTAAGACAATTTTCTATTGTCTAAGACAATTTTCTATTGTCTAAGACAATTTTCTATTGTCTAAGACAATTTTCTATCTTATTATCTTACTATCTAAATTACTAGTTCAAAGTAACTTTTATCTCTCTAATAATAAAGAAATTTAGAATAGATACTTTTAAACCTCCATAAAAGGCAAACATATTATACAAGAGAAGCAGACATCTGTCAGTCGACTATTGGCCAATCAGTAAGTGGGATAGCAATAACACGCTCATCAAAATAAAGACCTTGGAGAGCGGCCCTGTGTAAAACAACACTGTTTTACAGTTGCCCTGGTTAGTCCAGTACAAAGGAAACAACAGTTGATTCCAACAAGAACCAGAATATATGTATAATCGGCGATATAAACCATAAGCAATAGTTCAGCAAATTAAAACTACAAGCAATATTCGTCGGCGGCAATAATGTTCGGCGGGTACACTGTACTGAATTTAACGGTTAACTGCAACTTCATAAAACGGAACGGCTTCGACACGACTTCACTTCTCGGCTCTCAATATAACGACTTTCCTTGACGGCTTTAAGGCCCCGTTTACATTGCTCCGGATTCAAATGAAAACGGATAAAAAAGTATCCGTTTGTGCCTTGCGTTCACACTGCTCCACCTTGAAAACGGAGACTTTTGAAAACGCACTTTGAAAACGGATACTTTTGAAAACGGAGTCTTTTGAAAAAGCAAAAACGCAGTGTGAACACCGAAAACGGGTACTTTTGAAAACGCCAACAACAACAACAATACAGCAAGCAGCTTAGACTGCGCCAATTTGAACAATATTTCTTAACATGGCTGATTCACTCGAAGTTAGTACACTACTCGGAGGAATGTTATTGGCAGTGAGTCGTTCAAAATGTTTTTTAGCAGTCGCGAGTGCTGTAAACCAGTTCGTGGCGTTTTCCTTTTTATACAGAGCAATGTGAACGCGTCATCGTTTTTATACCGTTTTCAAATGTACCCGGAGCAGTGTGAGCAGGCAAACTGGATCGATATGAAAACGCATAAAAACGAGTACGGAGCAATGTGAACATAGCCTAAGTAACGACTGACTCAACATAAAACAGCATGGCAATATAATGAATAACACATGGCCAAAAGACAATAGGACGCTGATAACAAGTGATGGCAACTAATGAGAAATGGCATGGCAACGGATTACAGATAAACAAGAGGAACACCACTGACACGCAACAGGAAAATCTATTGTTTAACACCTGAAAATATCTATATCGCAAAAATTGGTCTGTCGTGGTGAAAACTCGATCCCTTCAAAGAACACCCCCCTAAAAAAAATTTGCATTTGCGTCCCTGCGTCCATTATATAAAGGTTTAGCAGTTGTTTGATTGATCTTAACTTACAATAAATGTTTGACTATCACTAAATTCAGCCATTGATAATGTAACAGGATATTTCTTATATTGTATAACCTCGTTTTCATTTGTACCTCGTTTAGTTTTATGTCAATCATGTAATTAATCTATTGTATGCCGTTAGTATAAATATCATGAGATTTTGTAAATAAAGACTTTTTGATATGCACGATAACAAGAATGTAAGCAAAGAACAAGATCTCATTCCTTCGTTTCTCACATGGAATCCTCTCGCATAAGTCTGCGCAATACAGCGTAAAACCTTTACAATAAGAAGGGGGAGGGGGGGGGGGGTTCTCGATTACATAGCTATACGGGAGAAGTGTTGCATCCCCGAAAAGATTGGTTCATTTTGGAAAAATATTGCCTGGGAAGGGTTATTTGAAACAAATTAGGTATATAGACCTTACAAGTCTTTCATGGTTGATTAGCAAACTATGTGCATTGGATTTTTTATCTCATTCCAGTTTTTTCGGCATTTATAAGTAGTATAAATTTTTTGTTTTGTTTCATTATGTTTTATTTAGGAGCCCCGCCTTCCACTATAATTAAAAAGCGATCTTTCTTATTTGCCTTCAAGGGAACCCTTCGAAATACCGGCGCCTCAGTAAATATGCAAAAATATTCTTAAAATAAAGACCTGATTATTACTTCAATTTAAACAAAAAAAGAATAGCGTGGAATAAATGTGACAGAAATACATGTAAAAGATGGTTAACAAGGTATGAGGATAAAGTCAATTATGATACTCAATGTTCTTGCAGAAGAAATTTCAAGCAAATATATTTAATAGATCTGCCACTGATTGTGCGAGGGAATCGACAATCTGATCTGAATAGCTGCATCCTGTATATCCACCATTTGCAATACAGTAATCCAAGACCCTGGGAAACGAATGAGAATGGTTATCTTCATTGATGGATCAGCTGGCACAGTTCCTAGTAGTGCGTACTTCTTCAAAATTGTTTTTGCCCGCCCATTGGTTACTTATAACCAAGCGATAAAATGAGCTCCCAAAGATTGATGCTCTTGAAATTCACAAAGGCTTAATTAATGTAAAACAATTTTCAGCTCTCCTTAGATTCTGGTGAAAAAGGACACCTCTTGATCGCTGGCGCAACTAATGTGTGAATGGATGGACTTCAAGAAACGAGATATTTTACTCGACAAGCAAATAAATTTTCTTCACCTTATTGACCTCTTTTGAAACGAATTTTACTGAATATATAAGCAACAACTTTTAAGCTTCTTTTCAACAATTTATTTCGATTTCTCGGGAATACGCGCGTCTCGTAGCATTTCTTGTGAATCTCAAAAATCATAACCTCAAGAAACGAGATACCGGGGAGGCCAAAAAACGTAAGTAGCATAAGTAAAATGCTTTTATTTTGTAAAATATCCTTTGAAGGGGGGCTTATAAAAAAGAGGGGGCTAAATTGAGAGAAAGGGCTTAATAAAAATTTGTAATAAAAAAACAAGTGGTAAATTTCTTTATTATTTGCGAAATAAAAAACATCAAATCAGCCTTCTATATCAATAATATTGTCATCGTCATCATCATCAATTATTAATTCTAGAATATCTTCTTGGGCCATGTCGCCCTTCTGAAATCGAGCATTCGAAAAGGTCGACTTCATTCCTTGAAGTACCAATGGCCTGTAATTTTGGTAAAAGGCTCTCACATGGCCCGTGCTTAATGCAAATTAAATCTTTGTCTCCAAATCTGTCGTGACGTGACTGGAAGAGACATGGTGTGAATTTTGATTTGATGCGAAGTATTCAACAAAATGAAAATGAATAAAATGAAAATCACTGTTTTTTGTCAAGTTTACTTATTTCAGCATCAGTGAAAAGTTGGGGGGGGCTAAATTGAGAGGGGGGGGGGCTAATTAAACTTTTCCTTCTGAAAATGGGTGGGGGGCTAAAACGAGAGGGGGCTTAATTGAGAGAGGAGCTAAAAGGAGAATTTACGGTAAGTAAAATGCTTTTATTTTGTAATAAAATATGGCTTTTAATACACTTATTTATCAGGGCTGGCCCCCTCAAAAAAAAGTTGTATTTCGGTCTTTGTGTCTGATGGCTGTTTAAGTAAGGATAAACCAAATGTCAAAATTCTTACACTCAAGGCTGTTTAAAGGAGACTTCGAGTTTGAGAGCAACATTTTGAGTTTCTGGTGAACTGGTTACTGCTTACAAGCTTTTAAATGGCTTTTCATCGATAGGTGTTCTGCCTGGGTTGCTAAAACTGTATCAGTTATGGTTCTAGCAGCTTGGAATTTTTGTTAGTGGCGATTTAATGTCACAAATATCAAGTTCATGAGAATTCAGAGAACGAGGAACGGGAAACAGAAAAAGGAAAACGCTAATTGCCAGATATTTCATATAATTTTAGCAGGCATTGTATTGATAGCGAAACTCCAAAGAGCGGGCACCCTCAATGATGGATGCCCCCCAAAAGTTGACAAATGATTTTACACTTGAATTTCTATCATCTATTTATTCAAAATCACAGTAAACAATGGTTATACAGTAAGTCTTAAGGCAACAAAAACCTTACAATGGATTCAAATTAAAGTCCCAAAAATATGTAAGTTCTACTATAAGGCTAAAAAAGGAATATTGCCATGGCTAAGCTAATGGGCAAATACTGCAACGTGAAAATTTTTTCGAGAAATCACTTACCCTTTCCAATACTTATCTTTTGAAAGAACGAATGGATTTCCAATCATTACCAAAAGTGCTTGGGCACGAGTTATGGCCACATTGAATCGCTATAGGAGAAACACAGTAGTAACTCTATCATTATTCAACCAGTCTCCAGGCAATTCATCCACATTTCATACTGAAATCAGTTTTTAGTATAGTAGGATACAGCGCCAGGGCCTAACACAATGCAATCTTATCTATTGATATGGGAGTTGACAATACACAGTGGAAAAAAAACTAAACTTAGGCTATGTTCACATTGCTCCGTATTCGTTTTTATCCGTTTTCATATCGATCCGTTTTACCAGTTCACACTGCTCCGGATACGTTTGCTAACGGTATGAAAACGATAAAGCGTTCACATTGCTCCGCTCTGGATAAAAAGGAAAACGCCACGAACTGGTTTACAGACCTTGCGACTACTAATAAACTTTTCAAACACCTCACTGCCACTAATATTCCTCCAAGTAGTGTACTAACTTCGAGTGAATCAACCATGTTAAGAGAAGTTGTTCAAATTAGCGTGGTCTAAGCATTTTGCTGTGCTGTTGTTGTTGTTATCGTTTTCAAAAGAATTCGTTTTCGGTGTTCACACTGCGTTTTACGTTTTCGAAAGTCTCCGTTTTCAAAAGTTTCCGTTTTCAAAGTGCGTTTTCAAAAGTCTCCGTTTTCGCAGCGGAGCAAGAGGATACTTTTTTATCCGTTTTCATTCGAATCCGGAGCAATGTGAACGGGGTCTTAAGTATGTAAAAATTCAAATTGTTCATAAATGAAAATCAACTTAACAATACATTATCTTGAATGAACTCGAGAAAAGGGAAGTTCTTCGAAAAAAAACTGGGTTGCATCACGAGAAATTGAAAGCAGAAAATATTTTGATTTTTGAACGACTTTGCGAAAGCTGATAAGAAAAAAAAGAAGCTAAATGTTGAATCCTTCCTTTTTAAAAATGACTGAAAATAAAACAAATAATGTAGACCTGAAAAGTGAAAAGGAAAAATTATGATTGTTAAGTACTTTTTATTGCCGTAGACAACCAAATCAGATAAGGCCTGTGTTCCTCGCTTTAATGACAGAAGTATTTCAACATTTTCCGAAGTATTCCTTTGAATTATAAAAATCAAAATAAAATCTCAAAATTAATCAAAAGAAGATATATCCCAAAGGAAACACCCGATGCCAGCAGCAATTCAGTTTCTCAAAAGCAGGCTGTGTAGTGTTACGGGCAAAAATATCCTAAATATTTAGAGATTAAACTGGAAGAAAATTTCACCCATATCGCAAAGTGGAAAATAATTTACCGTGGCACGGTTATGGGGTTAAATGTAAGAGCTGTAAGGCTAACCAACCTTAGGGTTCTTTAAAAAGCCAAGTCGAAATGCGGAGTCAGTCTTAAGATATTCTTCGTTGCTTCGAACGGTTGAAATAATAATGATTCTTCGCTCCTGGCCTTGAAATTCTTCAACAGATCCGACTTTGATCTCGTCAATTCTTGGCGATTTAATCTTTTTCTCTAAAAGCTTGCGAATCTTCGAAACCTGTATGATTTATTGGTATTAATTACGCTTAAAGGTTAACTTAAATGTATGATTTAAAATATGGATGCATTTTCGGTGAAGATGGAAAGAGTCTAAAGCTAAGAGTCTTGATTTTTTGATGTTATTTAATGTTCAGGAAAGCGTTTCTAACGGCAATAAGTGTAGTGAATTTAGATTAAGAAATAAATTAAAATTCTTGTTGTGTTAGAAAGA
This sequence comes from Rhopilema esculentum, assembly GCF_057945365.1. Lineage (NCBI taxonomy): Eukaryota > Metazoa > Cnidaria > Scyphozoa > Rhizostomeae > Rhizostomatidae > Rhopilema > Rhopilema esculentum. The sequence goes on along the minus strand of NC_142817.1, from coordinate 4,054,898 downwards.
CACCATTAATTGGAGTAAAAGTCAATGTTAAAAATATCCCACTTGAAAAAACTGATAGAGTAGCAAATGCTTTCTAACAAGCTAGAACCTTTTTAAATTTCAGAAAAGTGTACTGGCCTGTTTATGGTAAGGTGAAATTATACCAATCTCATCTGGAGTGACACCAAGCTTTCGCTCTTCGAGTAGAGATTGTGCATACTTCACTACTACAGCTGCCTCCTGGGGATTGAAGAATGACGGACTATTGCCTTCTCGTTGATCTTCGCCAGTAACTCCATGAAATATGATGGGGAAATCCTTGGCAGGAAGCTCTGCCCATTTACAGAGAGTTGTCGTCTTGAAAGTGTCTGCCTCCGGAATCAGTTCGTTGTCATAAAAGTACTCATTTGGTTTCTAAGAAAATTGAAATCTCTTAGGCTTTTAAGATATGGATCATAATTACCTTGGAGGTACAGGTATACCACCTTAATCATGATTCCCATGAAATACGAAAGGGGGCTCAATTTTCAGGAAGTCGGTACCTACGGAACCCAGTATTTAGAAAATAGTGTTGCTCTTTCTTTTACAACATGGGTAGTATGCTCTTATCCATGGCGGGCTCGCGCCCCTTAAAAATATATCAAACCCCTTTGCTTCCCAACGGACAATTCCTCTTTTTTCTACTACTTTCAAACAATGGTCCCCTCTAATAATCCTTTCAACGGTGCTATTTTACATTTGCTGTATTAAGATCTACGAGGAAATTTTGAACAGTTTCCAAACATTTTTCGACAATGTTTATTCGCCGAAAATTTATACGACGCAATTTGTGGGCTATTTACTTAGGAATACAAATAAATTTGAGACTTAATGCAATTTCAACAGAGTGGTGGGTCCTGTCAGGGGACTCAGGAATGGTCCATTCAACAAATTGCAAAACAGAACTACTATCATTATTGGCTCTCTACACTTCACGGAAGTTTTTGTCTGTGACGCAGGCTAGATGATAACATATTTCTGAGAAGATATTAATCGGGATGAAAAACAAGTAATTAATACTGTAATTAGAGAGGCATCGCATTTGGGGTCCCTCATGACTCTGCTCCTGTAACTATTTTGTTCATATTAAAGGATGTTTTCATAGTTATAGCTACTAAAATATTCGAAAGTATGTTGGCAAAAGCCAGTGCTTACCTTGAGAATAGCAGGGTGTGAACGATAGTTCTTGATTAGTTTGGTGATGAATTTGGAATCATAACTTCCTTCTGCAGATTTTTGGTAAATAGGTCCCGAGGCCATCAATCTCTCGAGCATTGAAAGCGACAAACCATGCTAACAAGAAAACCACAACTCGTATGCAAGGAGGCAATTCAAGCAGTTTGAGGACGATGACATTAAAAACAGTGGAAAACCTTAAGCATAACACAATAATGAAAATGATCATAAAAGCTCAAATTCCCAACTGCCCGTGGCAAGTTGCTTCCATACATGATATTGTGGAAGCTACCTCTGCCTAAGAATTTTGTAGAATTCTTGTTGATTACAAGGGTTTCTTAATTCAAAATCAGCCCATGATAGGTGTGGAGGGCTGTCAATAAAAGTCACTTCGTGCAGCCTGGTTTACCTGGATAAGGAAAGAGTTCCATTGAAAAGACATGTGTCATAAGCGGCTACCTTAGACAAAGACCGAGATACAACTCTTTGTTTGGGGGGGGGGGCAGTTGGGAATCTCGGTCCTTGATCTTAGACATAAATTATGGAATGCTCTCACTTTACATTCACACCTATAATAAGAAACTATGTATCCTCTGCAAACAACACCACAACACCATAATCTACAAGTTTTACTTTTCACTGTTAAAAGTAGAATATCATACCTCAATGGCAATTGGTGACCGCAGAACAGGGCCAAGCTGCCGAGGGTCTCCCGCCAGCACAATTTGTCCTCCCTTCTCATTCTCTGGAGATAGCAGCCCAGCTAGTGGTATCAATGCTTCGGGTTCAACTGACTGGCCACATTCATCAAGGAAAATGTGGGTAAAGAACATTTTTCCGACACCCATACTGACAATTCTTTAGCAAAAAGGATAGAATAATTATAAAATTAGCACAGATTGCAGAATGAAAAAGATAACAAGAAATAATTGGCTCTAGAGGGAGCTGACAGTAATACTCCCTTCTAGATAAACATTGAAGTACCTTTTACAATGTCAAAAATTGCAAGAAGAAATGACTTAACCCTTAGAGATCCAGAGGGAAAGTACTGTCAAATTAATTTGTGATGATATAAAGGGTCCACCCCAGTAGTCTTTCCATCGACCTGCAAAATACGTCGGCTGGTCTGCTGGCAATCCTTTTAATGACAAGAAATGCATGTGCTAAAATAAACATTGAACAAAAACTGAAGCTGCAACGGGCAAGAGAATGACTTGGGGCATCGCACTAGGGTATTCCAAATTACAAGTTGAATAAACTAACATGTAAAGGAAGTAAAAATAGCGATTCACCTTCCTGCCGTTGTCATCGTACAAACAACAGCTCGATAATTGTCGATTTCTTCAAGTGAAGGCATTGCAAACAAGTTATTTTCGATTTTGCAGTAGCTCTGTGTATAATATCAGAAGAGAATGAATAATTGATCATCACCATAAAAATGAATGAAAATGACGATTGATGACCAATAAGTGTCGAGGGAGGTCGAAACAAGAAGATCAAATATCATGGCTTAATAGTAACGTTACAAAATCTACATATTTTTGAAGTTTTGAATTTCGACAACACAACCTCAAGAAACCATGACTTTACCTTAATAACCTTTAGAAAACGTTTTGATGAAATTTCAATTCTTGGGAACTTCTCGAAGAACGATTTATTGGAAAGTTGTCCTTCTTTACAAGAAAGATCTAAATCGCTTACAGAAAAGAATATCAAATATGATACCTGAAACCATTACCCTCTTATTCAAAATTAAATTAAAAATGGCAAGAGTTTACATGTATGCTTTTTAACTGCAAGAAAGCATTTGATTCTGCCTCTCACTTGATGGCAGCAAATGAAAGTGAATTTTAAAAATTCAAAGCAATGGTCTTTAAGACAATGCAAAGAGGATAACATGGCTTTTGAGAGATAAAGTAATAGAAGTGGGTGAATCCTTTGAATATCTTGGAGCAACAATCAGGTCAAATGCTCCTTCACAGAGGATGTTAATATTCAACAAAAATTGAACGAAGCTTACTACTCCAATAAGTAAGTGCAATGAATTTAACGGTTAACAACCAGGACTATTTCTATATTTTCTCAATCTATATTTGATCAAACGATTATTCCAATTCTTTATTATAAGTTCGAGATCTTTTTGGCCTAGAGAACTTAATTTATAAAAAAAAGGAAATACACGATTTGATCATATATCAAAATTGATTGCATGCTTTAGTGCAGAGGTGTCCAAATTATTTTTTGGGTTGGCCATGGACAAAAACTTACTGCACATGCGGGCCAAATGAATGATTACGTAAATCATCGGCAAATTTTGTATAGAACAGTAAATATATTATATATATAGTTACATGAAATATTACATGAAAAGTAACATAAACAGTTGCATTAAAAAGTTATCAATATGAAGTGTAACATTTATTGTTTGCAGAAAATTTATTCACATCAAACATTAAATGTGTAGTTGACGTGCAAAGAAAGTCATGAAAATGTTTCTCTGCATGCTTTGATTGTAGCTTTTACTTGCTCTGTTCAGCTTCGTAATAGAAACTTTTGCTTATAATTATAAGAATGTAATATTTCTTCATTGACTAAGCACGGGCCACAGTATAAAGTGGCCACATCTGGCCGGCGGACCGTACGTTGGACACACTGCTTTAGTGTGTAGAACACGACCGTTCTGACAACTCTAGATGCAGTGGATTCGTGTAGCACCGTCATTCAAACAGTTTCGGTCTAGCTTTTAAGCTTGTAGCATATGCAAGCTTATCATGTGAGTGAACGTTACAACAAGATAAATGTCATTTGGAAACTTCTTCTCAAAGGAACCTTCAAGCTTTATGGCAGACGGAAGTCTAGCAAGATACAATAATAAATACATTGATGATGACTAAAGCTCACCTTTAGGTCATACTCGTCAGGCAATGAGTCCACAGATCGTGAAATGGCGTTCAGGCGAAACATTTTCTTCTTCAAAATAGGACATGGGTTGAGAAGCCTGTGGAAAATCAAATCAGCGGCACTGTTGGATGGTGCACATGCCAGAATACGGCTATTTGGAATGAATCGTAAGACCTGTAAAAGCAAAACTGAATCTTGAACGGACAATACAGTGACAAAAAGGGACAGCTAAACTGGATATAGGTCAGTGGCATAGATAGAGTGGGTCAGAGGGTGCGAAAAAACCCCCTGTAAAGCTTATGAGTAATAGCTACTGCGGAAAAATAAAATGTTTGTCTATATTTTAATTGTGTTACATTTTGAGAGGAAAGATTTTAAAGCTGAATAAAACGATTTCCTACGTTGTCTTAAATCAGATGGGTAATCTCATTTGGTACTTAAAAATTCCCTATTCATTTGAAAAGAACGAATATCCACAAAGGTCCTTTTCTTTGCATGTAAGAAGTATTCAACAAGAGGCAAAAAGACAATAAGTTACCTGTCGCATTGCTTCGACCGATGTAACGGTTTTTCCAGTTCCGGGTGGTCCAAATATGATATATGGATAAGGCATCGAGACACCCCATAAGATATTTTTGACCGCAGTAAGCTGCTGTGGGTTTGATTCAATCTTTCTATCAAAAACTCTGAAAAAATAAAAATTCTCGTCTTCTTAGGAAAAATTAACCTAAAATCAAACTTAGGATAAAAGAGTGAATTCCCATATTCCTTTGCAAAAGTGGAAGGACTCGTGGCGACAGTGTAGGGCTATCCCATACTTTATGAGAATCGAATCGTTTTACTTCGAAATCTTTAAGAAGAGATGACACGCATGTTCACATGAGCAAAACTTCGATTGGCGCGAAAGATTTCGCCTAGTGGAAATCCAGCTACAGAACATCATGTCTGTTCTAGGCCAATCGATGTAAAGCAGACCCACGCACCGAGAGAGGGGGCAGGGGGTAGTTGCGCCCGGCCCCAGTAAGCAAAGAGGGACCCGCTGGTAATTAAAAATATGAACCTTGATAATATGGTGATTTCAAGTAAACAATGTTAAAAACATAATCCTTGAACAAAATGGTGATTTGGAGATAAAAAACCATATCTGTACTGGGAATATCTTTTAAATATGAATAGAAGTAAACAAGAATTCTATGCGTTATCCTTGCAAAAGTTATGTTAGGTTTATTGCTATTTTAGGTTTATGCTTTGGCTAAGACGGGGTCAGATGTTACCCTAGGTACCAGATGTGGATAATCTATAGAAAACCATACTAGAATTAAAGGAACACTAGAGTTACGCCACGGAGCCTAGATTTTCAGGGTTCATATGTCTCTGAGTTGCTAGAATTGCTAGAAACATTCACTGATTTCCAACGTTAGCTGTCACTATTGGCATGTAATGCCGGTACTTTGAAGTAATTCTCAAATAGAAGTCGAAAGAAAGAATATACATTTGATGAAGAGAAATTTTCAAAATATTTATTTGTCTCAACTTCAGTAATCAGCAGGCATCTTTAGCTATTGTTTATTGGTCCAATCAGAGTCGCCCAATCTATGAAAAATATGCTTAATCTTTGCTTCCTTTTCATATTTCATTTCCACTTCTTCAATATTTAAAACAAACAAAGCTTTGTTCTAAGACAGCGATAAAAATGGCCTAGCAATAGCACTAATGGAAATTACTGTCTACAGGTAAAAGTGTCCGATGTTGCATAGGCAGAGCTGTCCACGCTTTTGGTGTATAGAACATCACCGTCTAAGTTGATGCGGTCATCAGGCAACTCTTTTCCAAACGGTGGGGTGGTTTCCTATTTTGTCAGCACCCCCGTACTACATTCCTTAACCAATGACTAGCTATAATGTATTTCTTTTGTTGTCTTTAGCCAATCACTTTTCGTCTCGCAAATCAGGGTTGGGCGAAACATAAATATTTAACGGGGGAGCGCTGGAAACACTTTTTACTAGAAAGACCATAATGGTACACTCCGCGAATAAAAAATACATTTATCGTTGAATAAAAAGCTTTGCAAATCACAATGGATAAAAAGTCAACGAACGAAGAACAACACAAAATTATTAAAGTTTTAAACTGCAGAAAAGAAAGCCAAATAATATGTTGAAGAGACAAATGTCTCTGACATTCTAATAGCTCCTAAAGATTAATAAAAAAACTCCGCCCACGCAGTCAATGAGCACGCACATTCCAGTCAACCAGCATGTTCTTAGAATGTATTGGCGGGGGGTTTTCCCCTAAAAGAATTGGTCTTCAAAAGAATCGGTACCTTATATTAGAGACTGCTACCTCAGGAAGAAGAGGTTCAGATTGCATTTCCCATTTGCCTTCAATAAAAGGAAATTCATTTTCCTCCATCATATCGCTCGCTATGTCAACAGCACGGTGCTGAAGACGAATTGGTCCACGGTTGAACGAAAACCGGACATCGTGTAATCGGCCAGGGATGAAACTATCAAAAAAGAAGATATAACATGCAACGAAAACAAGACTATCTCGACATAATAAGTTTGGAATAAATTTTAATGTTCGTTGTTTATGGCATGGATAAAATTGCGTAAACTTAAAATCTTCAAGGTGATATGGCATATTCTCAGGCAATGGTAAAAACTTTCTACAGTCAAGAAGCCAAAATTCTGTAACTGGATTTCGGACAACATACTAGCAACAAACCATGAAGAAAAATTTGTGGTCGTAATCCCACTTCATTCTAATGCCAGCATCATCTGTACTGACATTAGAAAACGCAGTACTAATACCAATCTTAATAACCGGGCAGCAATATTTTTCAAACCAACATTTTCAAAGATCAAGACTCTTTTTCAAATCGATTTCCCAGCCAGAACTATGAAGCATAACTTATCCTCGGTGACCAAACCACATCAAGCACCCCCGACTTGCCTTCCTAATTTTGAGATTAACCGTTTATCTTCTGCATGTTTAAGACTACAGAGCCTATAATGCCAGGAGGTTCCTGAAGGTCACCATTCTGGTACAGAAGGAATTACCTGGCATGAAACTTCAACAGCACTCTGTCTCTTTCTACAACATGTACATAGCCTTCATACTCCTTTTTATTTGCACTTTCTTGTGACCCAGAGGATTTGTGGCGTGCATAGACTTTGTCCCCGATGATAAGAGAAGGCTTTCCTTCTGCAAGTCCAGGGACCTATGAAAGAAAACTATCATATGAGTCATACGAAAGACAATAGCCAGTATTAAACATGTCAAAATTATTACGTATCAGTTTATTGTTACCTCGAAGAAGTCAGGCGTGTGCCTTAATCGAATATGGCCCATATAGAGGACATATTAACTCAATACAGTAGAATCCCGTTATATCGTACTCGGTTATTACGTACTTTCGGATATAACGTACTGGTGTGCTTGCTCCCGGCAAAATATGTGCTTGGTTTTTACTTACCCTCGTTACAACGTACTTCGGATATAACGTACTCAATACACTGGTCCCTTAAAGTACGTTATAACCGGATTAAACTGTACATTAGAATAAGTTTGAAGCTATGAAATCGTCCACATAGCAGTTACTTTGAATTTCAGACATTCATTCTAGCTTAATTCCCCTTTGTTGATATAAGCACGGGTAGTCTACATAAGACATTGACATGTAGAGGCGTTTATTTCTCTCAAAACCCAGAAGCAGGAGAAATAGCGAATTTGAGGGTGTGCATTGCAGCTGTACAAAGCTCTCGTCTAATAAAAATTTATGTTTGGCTTAGAGTTATGTTTGGCTTTCTATCACATTGCATTAGTTTGTATGCTATCTTTAGGTCATTTATATGTTTTAAGAAGTCATTCATTCTAGCTTAATTCCCCAAAAATTCAACACAGACTGAGATTCACATGAAGGAGCGGAAGCGGTGAATTTTTGGGACACTTCTCAACATTTTTTTTCTTACTAGAGAGTTCTGAGATCATTTAACCTCTGGGCTCCGCTAAAGCGCGGCCCGTCAAGTGCATACCTCTAGTGCCACATTGGTCGAGCATTTTTTCATTCCAACATCATGCATGTCGTATCTTCGAATATCAACCTCCATTTGAAGCTCTTCAAGAAAAAGAAGATTATGGAAGCGTTTTCTGTAGCTGTCGGGACTGTCAGATTCTTTCAACAAAGCTTTGAGACCTGAAAATTCTTTGGACTTTTGGTTGTTGATAGCGTGATGAATGTATCGTGGAATTTTAAACTGATCCAGGCTGACTGTTGATCTCGAGCTTGAACCACTGAAAAATATCAATTAATCACCAATTAATCACCAAATTGTGATTCCATAGAAAAGTCCCTAAATTTAAGCGACAAATAATCTACTATTCAGAATAGGATACTAAACAAATTTGCAAAGAGGCCGTAAGCTTAAGGTTAGAGCATCGTTGAAAAATTTTCTTTGCCCAATCCCATGTTTAACAGTAGGAAATTTGAAATTGGATAGGACTGCAAGCAGAGGAAGGTCCTAGGAATCTTCCATTGTCCATTTTAGATTGAGTTTTAGAAACAATTCAATATTTACTGGGAAATTAGTTTGGCAATTTAAGTAGTAGGCATCAGTGTCTTGCATGGGTTGTGATAGGAACTGGTTATAATAAGCCTCACTACCAACTTTGATTGATAGGTCACATGGCTACAATAGGCTTCCGCTTTATACATGAATTAATTCTGTTTTGTTTTGTGAAAACTAAGTGAAAATTGAAAACATTCATTCCTGAGGATTTTAACATACCGTAAATCCTCGAATTAGCCCCCTGGGGGCTTGTTTATTCTTGGTATTTTTGGATGGGGGGTTTTTCAAGAGGGGGGAAGCTTATAAAATTATAGTGGACATCAAGAAGACATCATCAAAACACCAAATCGAGGGGGGGCAATTCGAAGATTTACGGTAGCAGTGGGGGCTTATTCGAAAGGGGGCTCATTGAAAATTTGTATTTCTATGGTGGGGGCTTATTCGAGGGGGGCCTTTTTCAAGGGTGGGGAGCGAATGCGAGGATTTACAGTATTGCCCCTGTGATTCCATAAGCCTTATGAAACCCCTGTGGGCAATTCACTAATGATTCGGCCACCGTGGGAAGCAATTTACATGGCGAAAAAAAGGCCAAAAAGTCCACCCCAAAAATCTTGACACACTGTCTAGTCTAAATAACTAAGTTTAAGCACAAAAAAGTGATTTATCAACATGATGGCTGATTGATTAAGCAAAAAACTTCTTCAGCATCTACCTGAACTATGAGCAAACAAAGCAAAACCAATTGCTTTCAGTCAGTGAGATTGAAACCCTGGCTTAATTCGAGAATACAAATCTGTATAAAGCTGTTACCTCTTACCTATCAGGAGGGATGCCAGGGATGATTTCCACAGCAGGATCATATATGGTCTGCCTTGAGCCTAAGGGCTGGTACTTGTCATTTGACCTCATTTCATCAATATCTGGATTTGTTGTCTCAGCATGCAAAAATATGCAATGTTTAAACTTTCCAGGTATATTATCGTTTTCAAAGTTTAAAACCAATGGGCATTTGCTCTTTCCAATTCGTTTGTTGTTATACCAGATGCTTAGCTGGTAACTTTCTCCAGGTGAGAGACATAAACTCTGAAGAAAACAGAAAAAAATTTTAGGGAGAAAAATATTGCATTTTGCAACTTTTAAAGAGATAACTGTACTGAAGCTTTAATTTTATTTCTGTAGTTAAGACAAGTCAAAAAGAAGACTTTGAAAGGCAAAACACCACTTGGACTTGCATAGTGGAACCCCCCACATTCCATTGAAATCCTCATTGATTAAATTTGTGGAAAATTTATTGAAAACCGGAATATTTGGGAAAATTTTTTTGATACCCCCCCCCCCAATACTTGAGGTGTTAGTACACTCCTGGTCTAGCCCCCATGCCCCCATGGTAAATTCCTAAACAGTTATATTCAGGGATAAAACAAAAGGTTGCTTGATTATTTGCTGAGATTATAAGTTGCTATACTTGAAGCTTTTCTGTACACTTCTGCAATTACCCCCTGGTCCCTCATTCATGAGGGTTACTGAAACACATATCCGTTAGAGGGAACACTTTTGCATGAGAGACCGTTAGAGGGGACACCTTTGCATGGGGGACTGATGAACATACTACACCTGCATATCATATCAGACTTTTTGGGTTTACGTTCTCCTAAACAAATACTATGTTAATTTCCATATGAAAAATTCGAAAAAATAAAAAAATTTCCTCTTTTTTGCTGTCGGTCTTTGTTAACGCAAAATTCTTTTTCAGAAGACAGTAAGAAACTTCAAAAACTAACTGCGTCTTATAAGATACTGACTATTTTGTCCATCATCAGAACGAGGATGTAAAGCTTATTTTATGTCAAAAAATTCTTTGATTTGCATTTTATTATTTTCCTTTTAACACTCTCAATGATTCTGCAACAATGGAGTATTGCCACAAAGCAGACAATCAAGGTTTTACCATCAGCCCATTTATAATTGCCATAATTTTAGTAAAACCAAACATTTTGATTAATGATAACGCCATTTAATACCCACTTGCATGGAGAATTTTGTCAACATTATGCTTAGGCATAGAGTCTTTGATTCCAAAATTCCCAGAAGTAGGGGTGGAACAGACCCATGCTAATATTTCATTTTGCATCCCCCCACTCCTCACAAATAATCAATAATAGTAGTGAAAAAATTCTACTATTTTGCCCTCAGCACCAACACTGCCCCTTTGCCCTAGTCTTTTGCAGACGTCCATGACAAATGCCAGATTAATAACTTACTTAAGGTAGGATTTCCACTAAATAAATAAAATCGTAGCTGCAGTTGACGTCTTTCCTACCAGTTTCTGCATATTTCATATGTTTCATACTTGCCTGTTCTTGTTTCCTACTTGCCTCTTCTTGTTTCCTACCGGATTCTACTCATTTACTGTTGAAAAAACTATGAATTGTGAAAGGAAAGTTAGTGACCTATTGGAGTAGCCTAGTTTGCAGGGAAAATATTATGTTTTTTATCCTATAATTTCAAAATATATAGATATATTACCGTCAGTTTCTCTGCTATGTTCATTTTATCTTTGACTGTAAATTCACCATCAAAGTTGTCCAGTAGCTTGTAACCAGTGAAGTAAATAATGTCAGACAGATTTTTCGAAGTAGCATTTTTCATAGTAACTACTACTTTTTGTCCCTCTGCCCCTTTGGAAAAAGTGATAACTCCTCCATTAGATATGACACCTTCATCATGGTCTGATGTTATCTGTATGCCATCATCTCTTTGAAGCTGGCTGAAATTGTGATAAAATTAATAAAAAATCAGCTTAAAAGCTTAGGGAGGTCTTTGAAACCATAATAAAAACTGCAAATAATAACTTTTGAGAGAAAAACTAAGTTAAAAAATAAACAACAAGTTGGGAGAAATCTAGAAAAACTCATAACAAATGTTAAGCATTTAAGAATTATACTATTACTAAAAATGATCTTGAAAAAAAGCCATTGGCCTGTGCGACAGTCTCTTGACTAGGTTCAGGTCTGCTCTTGTTATCCTAAGAGTAGGCAATTTAGTTCAGAATAGAAAACTGGTTGTACGATCCACTTTGAAGTGATACATTTTACTAGCATTTATCAATACAAAACCATATTATATGTAAATTTTCAGAGCTATATGGATCTTCAAGGTAACTGTAATTTACAGTAATTTAAGTAAATTAACCAGGTTAAATCAATAAAATTGTATCCCTTCAAAGATTTTGAATTTTTATATGCAAAGATGGTATTAAGTTACCTTCTGCTGCCAAAAATGCCGTTCATTTTCCTAATATCAAGACTGGAGATTGCAGGGGTTGGTGTTGACTGACTTCGTCCAGCTTTGGCAAAGTGCTGGTTTGTCGCTATCTTCTTGGCCTTCAAGTAAATTATTCTTGCATGCCCACTTGTGAACTTCAAAAACTTCTTATTTTTCATTTTTTGAACCACCCGGGTAAAGTCTTCGCTGTTATGGGGAAACATTCTATTGAATTCATCGAGCAGCTCTGCCCGGTCCTCTGGTTTACTGTCGCCCAAATCTTTCAGGTGCGCTGTAAACTTACCATATAACAAGTTAGGATTAAATCCAGGCATCTTTTTTTCTTCTTTCTTGTATCTCATTTCTAAGACACCGTGTTTGATTAACTTCACAATTACATCTTTCAGGGCAACTCCTTGATAGGTGTATTCATCCTTTCGTTTTAATGCTGCAAACATTTCTTCTAGCGTCTTAATAGAATGCCAGGATCTTGTTCGTGCAAAACGACAGAAAAACTCATTGCAGACTTTGTTGAAAACTCTTGTTTCTACCAATTCGAAATCTAAGTCGACCTTTGCTCTAAAAACTACCTTGCCTTCAAGTATCTCCTGGAACATACACACTAGATCCCTTGAAACACAGAAAAGCTCTTGATAATAAGACAGACTGTCATTTACGCAAAATCTTGTGGAGATTCTTTGAAAAAAATTCTCAATAAAGAGTTGGAACGAAGCTGGGTCGCAATATTTTTCCTCGTCCCATGCTGAACGCAATGTTCTAACAGCTTCATCGCGTGGCAAAAATGCTCTCATCGCCATTACTTCTGTTGCCAGAATAGCGTATTTTTGAGTATTTTCTCAACTGCTAATGAATATTTCGATCACCCAATTTAAACGTCTTCAGCAGGAAAGCATAATTAAATCTGATCTGGTAAGCTTCTTGAATAAGATTGATTCAAAGAGACAATTTACCAGTCTGAACAGGACTGGAGTGACTTCTACTCTTGCAAAATTTTATGCCATGCTCTGTAATAGGGTACTTATCAGGAACAGGACGGGGGGCTGTAGGAACTTCCTGTTGTCAAATACTCAAGGGACAGGACAGAGAAATAAAGTTCCAAATGTGTATGCTTGCGTACGTAGGTAGGTGAACGCAAATAAGTACGGTTAGACAGGTTTTGTGTAAACAGAATGCCTGAGTGAACTCAAATGGATACGGATCTTTTTGGAACCGGTTTGGGCTCGAACCAGTGGCGGCTCCAGCCTGGGATAAGTGGGGGGGGGGGGGGACAAAAGGTCTCCCAAGAAATGTCATTTACATGTGACGATCTAGATAACGTACATACCCCCCTCTGAAGTTTTCTCATCAGGTTTGCAAGAATCTCAAGGACCAACTCTCTGAAAAAGTGGGGGGGGGGACTAATCCCCCCCATTCCACTGGCTCGAATTTTGAAGTAGACAAATAACATAGAGATGACAAATACTCACAATGCTTTTTTGATAGCATTATTCGGGGGACGGACTTCACAAGTAATGAGAGAAGCCAGGGCCGCCGCTAGGTGGAACGGGCCCCGGGGCATAAGAGCCACGAGCCCCCACCTTCTTGGGTTTATAACTTGCCTAGGCTAGAATGGGCTTTATACCTCACTTTGTTGTTTCATTCATTCAGACCAACAGCTACGTGATCCGTAGGCCTCTAACCATTATATCCACCAAGCCGTATCCTTATCCCTTAGACTATCTTTTCAGCATACCATAACCCCAGACGTTCGCCCACTCTTTTACATCATCTATCCATAGCATTCTTAGTCTTTCACGAGATCTTCTACCTGGAATAAACCCCTCCATCATGTTACAAATTACTGTGCCACTTGATCCTCTCGCAACATGCCCACAAAGCGTAGCTTTCCTTTTTTTAATGGTGTCGTTCAGCTTAGGGAATGTATGCATTTTCTGCAATAATTCCTCATTTCTAATTCTATCTGTCCATTTGATTTTCAACGTTCTCCTGTAACACCATAGCTCAAATGCATGTATATATTCTTTTATCACTTTTCCTATAGTACATGCCTTGCATCTATGAGTAAAAACTGACCATATATTCGTTGTTAGGGTGTTCATTTTTGTGTTTATGTTTATATTACTGACTAACAATTCTTTATGGCGTTGGAATGCCAGTTTTGCTGTCGCGTTTCTTTTCCTTATTTCATCTAATCATTGCCCATCCTCGGCAATCAATGTTCCAAGATAACAGTAGCTTTTTACTTGTTCCAAGACTACTTTCTCAGGTATTATTTGAATCTTTGTTCAGGGCCCAAGCCACCAGGGGGCCGGAGGGGCCATGCCCCCCACTTTCCTCGAGAAGCAAGTAGTTTTAAAGTTGCAGTAAAAGGAGGAAAAGCCTTGGCCCCCCACTTTTTTTGCGAAGTAAGTAGTTATAAAGTTGCAGTAAAAGGGGTAAAAGCCTTGGCCCCCCTACTTTTGAAATCGTGGTGTAGGTTGTTTTCTTCGCGTTTAATTCCATTCCATAGATTTTGCATTCTTCATTAATAAGCCTTACTATCATAGATTGGAGCTCTTCTTCTGTTTCCGTAGTAATGATGGTGTTGTCTGCGTATCTGATGCTTGTCATTTTGATGTCATTTACTTTGATTCCTGCTGTGTCCTCTAGAGCTTCTTGTATAAGTTCTTTGCTGTACATATTGAACAGAATTGGTGATAGAATACAGCCCTGCTGGACCCCTTTCTTGATCTTAAAACATCTTGATTCACCATTTTTTGTTTTAACTATAGCTATTTGATTCCAATAAAGGTTATTGATTAGTCTTATTTCTTCCCGTAGTATTTCGTATTTCTCAAAGATTTCAATTAACTTGTTGTGTTTACCTCTGTCCAAGTCTTTCGTGTAGTCAACAAAGTATATAAACAATTTCTTCTCTTTTCAATCATCTTTTCGCTGAGTATTTGAAGCAGGCAGATACCGTCTCGAGTTCCTTTCCCTTTTCTGAAACCGAGTTGATTTTCATCCAGTTTTCACTCTGCTAAGGGTGAAGTTCGTCTCTTCATAATCTGTAATAATATTTTGGAGGCATGGGATATAAGACTGTGTTAACTACTTTTAGCTTGGTGATAAAGGTGAACTTTAAGAAATCTTCGAGCCAAGTACTTGTATTGTATGTAGCAATCATTTATGATGGTTTTAATGATTTTTAATCCGTCTTCTCTCATGTGTTGCAGTAGTTCTGCAGGGGTTTGGTCGACTCCAGTTGCTTTGTTTTTTGGTAGACGTTTGATAGTTTCAACCATTTCGCCATTCTCTATTTTGACTTTGATAATTATTGCCCTTTTCTATATAATCTGGTCGTTCATCTTTTTAGATATTTCTCCCTATCAGCCGGTCTGGGGTTATTTTATGCAAAATACCCTAGGCTCGGGGGGTAAACAAAGCGTAATTTTTGACGAGGACGTGCCATTTTGGTTGAAAAATTTGGACCCATAATTCCGCAAATGTCTGAAAAATGTGACCCATAATTCCGCAAACAAGATGAAAACTATGCCCATAATTCCGCAAAGCAAATAAAATCTTTAAAGCACATAAAAATTATTAAACAAATTTTGCATGTCCTTTTCCCCAAAATCTCAACATTACATTTAATCACAATAAATGTAAGTAAACTTCTGCGCCCCTCTCTATCCGATATGGTTTTTCAAAACTTTTTTAGTATCACTTTACGGGCTTTTTCAGGCAAAAGCGTTGATGAAATCACGAAAGTAAATCTTTTTAGCATTATTAGTTTCAATTAGCATTATTATTAGTCCGAAAATTGTACCATCTGCAAATTTTACAGTCCGAGACTTTTGACCTTCCAAAAATTTTACTGGAATAAAAAACGTAATACAATTTAATAAATCATCCAAACATCCATTGACCTACGGTATTTCCCATTATATACTTTCCACAATGTTTCCTCCACGTTCCATGAAAGAGCAGACAAGGCGCGAAAATTATTAAGGAACATGACCGATTAAATCTGGTGTACGCTTGTCTTTTTTTAGCATTACCGTAAATCCTCGAATTGGGCCCCCCTTCGAAAAAGCCCCACTCGAATAAGCCCCCCACCCCAGAACTACAAATTATCAATAAGCCCCCCCCCTCGAATAAGCTCCCACTGCTACCGTAAATTCTCGAATTGGAACCCCTCAATTTGATGATTCAATAAGGCCCCCTCCCTCGTATAAGCCCCTCTCTTGAATAAGCCCCCCTCTTGAATAAGCCCCCCTCTTGAATAAGCCCCCATCCAAAAATACCGAAAATAAATAAGCCCCTCTGGGGGCTAGTCCGAGGATTAATGGTAAGGCAATTCAATATGGATCAACAACCAGGGCCTCCAGATTCATTTTCTTCAATGCAAATAGGCAGTCCCCCTTTTTTGGATTTTACCACGCGCTTTTACCAAAATTATCTCAACCATAGTCATCAAGTGAAAAGGACAAAGATAGAGAGCGATTTTTTCCTAGAATCTTGACAGATATCGCTTCTTCATCATATCCTGCAAATATGTCCGAAATTTTGGCACGAATCACTGAACATGCCAGGAGAGCTATTGGAGAGATTTTGGAGAGATAGAAAGGATCCCTCTATTCCTATAATACTACTAATAACTAGAAATAGCTCTTGCTAGTACTGCCCGCAAACAATTAGTTCCTTGATAGTGATTGTTTTGAAAATGTAGGTCAGGATATTCGAAGAAGACACCATCTTGGGTTTTCACAATTCTATAAAAACAGCTGCTCTAGTTGAAGCTAAACTATTCTTTTTATCAAGAATTTTTGGTTTTCAGTTTGCCTTTGATTTGAGTCCAACGCCCTTTTGAAAATCATGAAGTTTTTCGAGGGTTTGACATTTATTTTTCGATAATCACGACAATCATAACTTTTGCTCGTACGGTCTCGAGTTTTTGGGAGAAAAGTGTGGCATTCGACTGGTTTTGATTCCCAAAACTTCGAATCAAAACTTCCATCCATTGCGGAGAACCGAGCTGTGATGCAGCACCGTTTTCGTGCCAAAAAAACCGAAGGCCTTTAACAGAGTCCTGGCAGAGCAACGCTCCGAAGATAATTCCCTTCCGCACAAAGAGGTGGCGGTTAACGACCTCCTCGACAAAGCCGATTGATTGACAATGAAATTGATTGACAGTTGTCATGGCAGCAGAAAAGTGACAAAATCTGCTGAAAAAGTGCTGACAACATGAACTGAAGCTTCCATATGCTACTTATACGCGGGGCAGACTATAAGCCCTTCACTCGCGCGCTATCGCGCGCGAGTTGCGGGCAATAATATTTGAAAGCACCCGCATACTGAGAAAAACGCTGTCCATCAAATGAATACTTTCCCAGAAAATATTTTGCGCAACCCCCTGAAAATTTCTTTTTCAATTTATAACACGTCACCAGACACTCCTCATTCTGGAGCATGTCATGATGTTTTTCCTAGAAAACAAATCTAAATTAGGCTGAGTGACATCATGTGATCACGTTGCATAGAGCAAAGATACTGGAATAGTGACTGGATAGGAAACTGCGCAGACAACAATAGGCGATTACGTTTATCTTCCAATCGCGTGTTTTGGAAAAGTTGTAGGGTATAGTCATTTCCGGTTTTAGTCTCACGACCAGGACATTCACCGAAAAAAGCAACATCCAAGAATGGATTTCACCTATTTTAATGGCCAAATCGACGAAGAATTACTTGAACTTGTTGTCGAGGTAATGTAGTCCGTTTCTTTGTGTACTTTAAAGGCGCTGCAGCCATTATCTCTGTCTCCGCGAATAAGAATTTAAGTCATGGCGATGTAGTCCCTTCTATCAAACTTCAATATTTCATTTTCTAACGAGTAATTGCAAGAATGCCGATTGAACATAATGTATGTTCGATGAACCAGGGATAATGCTAGTGAAAATGTTGATTTACATTATAATTAGGCCTAGGAAGATACTTGTTTTAAATTAATGATGTTGGCTTTGGCTTGATTTTTCATCGACACGGCAGCAGCACCAGTCAACATATAAACAAATCACGAAACAATAAAATGGAAAGTTTCTCGTCTAATCATGTTTCCCGTTTTTGTTATACTTTTGAGGGTACAGAGCTGTGCACCCCTGTAGCAGGTGTACGTCTGGTTAAATTATTATTGATGTTTTCCTTTTAGGAAACCACTATTAAATTTTGTGATGACAGTCAAATTTTGTTATTCACCAACAAACGAGGAGCAATGCAAAGAAAAGGAAAGTTAAAGAGCCATATCGTAAGAAAAAGGGGGTGACTTTAAAGGAGAAAGAACATGATGCCCCTCAGATTTGTATGAATTCAATCATTAAGGGTGCTTTAGAATCGATGGCCAACAAGACGGTTTTGATGGAAATGTATGGAAAGTTCTTCAGAGGCTACTGGAACTTGCAGGACCTGCTGATACAATAGGCTTCCCAAGAGGTCTTTTTAAGAACAAATTGGAAAGCAAAACCAATTATCTGGATTCCATGTGGGAAAATTTCCAGAAAGTATGGAGGATGAAAATGTTAGAACAAATGTGCAAGCCCACTTGAAATGCTCAGCTATCAGGCAAAAGTTAATATTTCTTAAAATACTTCAACAATTGAATATGGATGAAATATGAACTAAACAGCTTGAAATATAGCTAATATTACAAAAATAATTCTAATAGAGAAATATTCATTTTCTGGTCTTTTTAACAATATACAAAACTCGTTATGCCAAAATTGCTGGTATTCTAGTTTTTATTACTAGCCCCCTCTATTACTGAAGCATTGAAACACTTTCCTCGCTTTCCAAATAAGAGGAAAGCTACATCTCTTTCTTTTCTTCAGAGGATTTCTCAGAGAGAACAAAATTTGTATCATTCGAAAAGGGGTCCACAGAAACTTTGTTCCGAATATTACCAGTTTTGTCAGCAAGACCTAAGGGTACAGTCTCATCAGAGCTATGTAAAATGACCCAGGGCTGTTTTATTTTGCCAATGCTCTTTTTGAAATCTGTGAAACCTCTTCATTTGTAAAGCACTGGTAAGGGCACCTCTTGAAAAAGTCTTTCAAGCTCATGCCTTTGTTTCCCTTGGTTATTTTCATGACTTCTTTTATGTAAGAACTGTGTAGGCAAACTTCCAACAAGGAGGTCTTTTCTTCCAGTCTTTCCTACAAACAACATTATGAAATAATTTATTGTCAATATGAATACAAGATAAAGAAAATTTGAGTTGCCCCCCAACTTTGCTTCTAATTTTGTTAGATATTTTTGTCTCAATGACAGTTGATGATTTTGACACTTTTCTCAGGGGGACTTTCGTCCCATCAGACTATTGCCTGCTTTGTTTATTCAACGGTGACACTGTTGATATTCTCAGTCGACCTATCACCAGCAACTGATTGATAGGAGTTGTGGGGGTCGTGACAGCTCCCCCCAATAATAAGTCAAAAATCGATTGAATTCCTAAGTAATATTTATATAACCTATTTCGTAGCCCCCCTACCCCCGAAAGGATTTTTTAATGAGATCTGCATCCAATCTTAATAATAAAACTCTTATAAAATAATAGGCAAAAATAATAATCAATGAAAGAAGTAATGAAAGTTACAGTGACTTACCGATCCTAAAGCAATGTTGATCAAAATGCCTTGCGCAGATGTAGGCCCTCTCTGCGTTGAAACTCCTATCGCATCTTTTTACTTTACACAAAAGCTGCGTTCTCCACTCCTTTTTTCTTTCATTTTTCGTTGAAAACGTAACAAGGGACAAATTAGCTTATCTTGGTAAGTCTACAATAGTTAACTACCGTGCCGAATAGCTGCGAAGCTCGTCATTATCAGTCAAAACCAAACAAACCGGAAATGATCATTCCCTACAAGTTTGAATAAGCAGTGATGCGTAACATGTTCTATTGTCCGCTTCGCAGTTTCCTATCCAGTCACTATTCGAGTATCTTTGCATAGAGGACGTGGCGCTCAAGAAAGATCTTCCACCTGCACGCTCACGCCATAACGTTGCAAAATATCTACCCAAGTAATTTTTCAAAAAATTTGATTAACGGTATTTAAAATCTCAAGAGGCGTTGCAAAATGGCCTGAAGAAAGACTCAACCATACAAACCTAACGGGCGTGTTCTAAGGATACTAGCCCCTCAACTCCCTAGTTAGATTTTCCCTGGACCTGCTTCGGAAACATGGTTTACTGTCTAATTGACTTTCAAGCGCCGAAATCAGGGAATGCAAGTTTGGTTTGAGACATCGCATGCTTGACCGCTATGTTTGAAAGTAGCAGGTCATTAAATTAATAAAAAAACTCAAGGGATTATATGTGATTCAATCTTGACGCAAGGCGTGCGCCAAACAGAGCATGCAGGAGGGCATTTGGTCGACGCACTTTTCACCAGGGCCCCGTTACTTTGTGGTGCAGTGCAAGGTGAAGCAGCCCAGAGGCAGATTAAGAGTGTGGAAGTCCTAGGCACTCCCTGATCTTGATGGTCCCTTTCACGTTTTAACAATGAAACATTCTAATTATGTTGTTGACTTGCTTGTCAGATATACAATTTAGGTTGCAGCAATACAAACGATTTTTATATGAATACAAAATAAGTGGATTGCGGAATGTACTGCGGAACTGCAGTACCCTTTTCTGAGTAAACACCAGCCACTAAGCTCTGGGGGGGACAAACCAAAAAAATTTAGGCCACGCCCTTTTAACCACCAGAAAACGCCCTTTTATCAACAGGGAACGCCAATTTTATCCGAAGGGAACGCCTAAGACTAACTTTTGTTTGAAAATTGGCTGTTTAAAAATCATAGGATTACATCACAAAAAGTACGGTGTCAAAATATTACCCCTACCCCAACATTTTCTCATTGAATTTGGACGAAATACAAAATCGGTTCTGCTGAGAACTGGGGGGGGACGTGTCCCCCCAGTCCCCCCCACCCCCGTGGCGCCGCTACTGATGACAGCCCCTCTATCTTAATTGCAAATTCCTTCCGTCGCCCATGCAATATACTGTACAAACTAAGCCAAGCTTAGGCAACCAGGGGCATCCTGGCTGAGGGGCATCCTGGCTGGCGATAGGTATTACTAGATACAAGTGCGCCTTTTTGAAGCGCAAGTGTGTAAAAACAGGCTGCGATCAACAATGGACCAAGAGAGACAAAAGTGATGCTGCAAAAGATACATTTTAGTTGCCAGGCCATTCTGCCTTTAAAAACTGCGCATGCGCTTGACGTCATAATTTTAATGTAAAAACGTTGCCGGAAAATTTGCAAGCCGTAAGAGTCACTATCCACAACGCCTCTCTGGACAACATTAACAAATACAAAAAGGCATCTGACCTAATATTTGAAAGCTTGATGTATCAAAGTCAGTTAAATGTTTCCAATATTAATGATCTGAAAGGCATTTTTCTATATTTCATTCTCCCTGGGTCACTGATAACCGTGAGTATAGCCTTTCTTGAAGCATAACTGAGATCTTTTTGGGTTTTTGACATGTCTCAGTTGTGAAAAAGACTTCTCTGCTTACGCAGATGTTTACCATCAATTTTAAAAAAATTCAACAATTTCAACAACTGGAAAAGTACTCTCTTGTTTTCTTCTGTTATTGCAAAATTAATTTTAATGTGAGTAGCAGATGCTTATGAGAGACACGTGAATGAAATGGTTGGTTTTCAGATTTTGGCAGATGTAATCGAAAGCATGAAGTTCCATTCGATAAATGTCCAGTTTGATCAAGATCTTTGCTGGATGCTGATGTTCTCAATCGGTTGCATAATATTAATCAAATTTATGTAACAGGTATATAGATGCAAGTTGGGAAATGGGAGGGGGATGGCAAGGACAAATCTAATAATAATAACAAATAATTTTGCAAAAAGGCTCGATCTTTTTATTAGAAATAGCACTTAAAAATGTATTGTAAGTAATGATGTAACCCCCGTCTAGCCTCGTTCTAGGGTAGTTAGCAAAACACGTGGCGGTCAAGCTCTTACTCGTTAGCTTATGCAAACAATTTTTACTTTAATTTTTAATACTTTTTGCAAAAAAATTGGGGCCATGCCCTGAAACCTATTCACATTCTCATCAGAGGCCATGTGCTGTGAATAGCCAAAGCCTTTCTTCTATGATAGAGTTTTCGTCAGATAAGGCTACCGAAGGCTGTAACAAAAGCAAGTCCATCAAGAAGATCAAAGGTTGATCAAAACACCGAGGTGCTGGGAAATGTGACAACAGAGCAAATCGATAGGGGTCCTGGATCTCTTCATCTCTACAGCAGAATCCCAATCAATATAATAGGACCTTGGTAGGACCTCTATCACAGAGTATCTCAACTCAGACTCGAAATACGTTTACCCTAAAAAATTAACGTAGACTCAACCCAAGTATGCGAGTTTGTTGCTGGCCCAAAGAAATTAACCCTAGATCCATCAAGACATCAAATACCTTGGGCCTGACAAGGTCAACACAAATACCTTGGGCCTGACAAGGTCAACACAAACCAATATAAGGAGAATTAATAATGAGAGAGGGTGCACAAGCTTTTCCAAAATTTAAAAAAAAAAGTGCTATTCCATATCCTTATGTGTTATACCAGTTACTGACGATTAATTTTCAAAATATCTAGAATTTTTACATTTGAAAAATATTTTGGGGTATGACTTTGACAAATTTATCATATTTCTTGACTGATAATTTGGAATTTAGATTCAGACATATGAGCCCCCGTTTTATCATTATGAAGTACCCTGCCTCCTGGGGGTTGTAAATCCCAGAAATGTTGTGAAAAATTAAAAATATTTTGTGACAAGAATTATCTCCAACAGTTCCCAAGTCATAGACTTACATGCAAGTTAAAATATGCAGATAGAATATAAGCAAAAGAACTAAAACTGAGTGTATTTCTTTCTGCCAAAAAGCAATCCCCAAAGTTAGTAGCAGACATATAATTTTCACCACCTCATTATTCTGTGTCTTGATGCAATTAACATGGAGAAATACTGAAATTGGACTGGCAAAATTTTATAATGATCCCTTCAGAACCTCCCTTCTGTTTGGAAAATCAGAAATTATTTTGATGAAATTTTTTTACAAACTTGTCTGACAGCCAACTAAAAATAAAGTAGACTAATGTAATCTCAATCAAGCCTTTCCCATAGTGTTGGAAATCTTCAATAACCAATGATTATTGCAGAAAATATTATTCTAAGAAACAAAAGACACCTTTGAAATGACTGCATGAAATCTAAGAACATCAAACTACTAGTTCATGTCATACTTTCTTCGTATTATCTTATATTTTATACCGGGGCAGTCTTGAACTCTTCCCCCTTCAAACAAAACCACACCATGTTCTTGTAATGTACCTTTTTCGCCTGGTATATAAGCAGTTATCAATTTTCCATTACTAAGCCTGAGGATGGCACATTTTCTTTGTGCTGAGTTCGGTTTCTTTGGAGTGCGAACAACAAGTTTAACACAAACTCCCTTACGTTGGGGTCCTAACAAAATTTGCTTGTCCTTTGGAAGTTGAGCCTTTGGCCTCTTCTTTTTTGTTCTGGGCTTCTGTCTGCGAACTTGATTCAATGTAGGTAGATGTCTCACTTGAAAATTTGTCACACTTTTCATTAGCTTCAATTGCAAGACGGTTGCTTCATGTATTTTTGAAACAACAGAAATATTTCTTGTAGGCTGCAGAAGTGCTAATGTCTTTTCTAAGCTGGTTAAACAGCTATATGATGTCTTTGGAAAGAGTCCTACAATAAAAATACAAAAAACTTAAATTGATGCCTATCGACAGCAATGAAAGAAAAACAGAAATTACTATTTGAAAAGAGTCTTTATCGCTTGCTTTTAACCTGAACTTGCTAACTTAAAAAAGGAAAACCTAAAACCTTATCTATCAAAGAAATGTCAGAGAAAATTTATAATTTGCTAATGGAAATGGCAAAATGATAAGGGTAATTTCTCAATTTAGGGGATCTCAGTGCTTTCAAGTTATTAAAGCATTCATAAAATCAAAAATTGTTTGCTATAAAGTGGAACAAATCAAGGAATTATAGTACAAAAATTTTAAGTATGATTAGTTATGATAATATTGTGTAAAGCAACACCTTGGGTTCCTCTTGCATTTGAAAATCTAAATGGTGTAAGACAATGCCCATTAATTAATACAAGACATCTGCATCTGTTTTCACCTTTGCAATGAAAAAGTATTAAAGGATACAGATCATTCCTTGTTTTTATATGGAATCAGTGGCAGACACTTGGGGGGGGCAAGGGGGGGCGACCGCCCCCCAAATGCTTTAGAGGACAATGGTTTTTTGTTTTAAAACAATGGGAAATGTGACATCATCTTATTAAAACAATAGGCTTGCTCCCCCCAATATTTGATCAAGTGTCTGCCCCTGTATGGAATGTGGCAGGAACAAGCACAAAGGTGTTTGTTACAATTCAAAAGGAATTTGCTTTTTACAGAATTGAAATGGATAGAAACTTTTGTATAAGATTAAAAATGACAGTAACACGAAGAAGGGGTATTGTGGTTACAAATTACCTTCTTTAGGGATGCTTGGAAAATATGTTGTAGAATATTTCTGCAAAGAAAAACAAAATTTTCAAATACGGAACTTGTGAACCAGAGTGCAAAGTATTTTTTGTGCGCGGGGAATTATTTTCTGTCGCTTATGTGTGGCTATGTGCGGAATTCACGCGAAAGTCCATGCTCCAACTGCTCGGAACGCCTTCCCCGCACATACCCAAACTTTGCAGTCTGGCTTGTGAATGTTTAAATTGTGTTCCTCCCTTATTTTATTCCTACTTGTTCCGTTACTGAATAACATTTATCCAATGTAAGTAGCCTTTTAGCCTAAAATTTGCTCCTTTATATATTTATGCCTTCTGTACACCATCAAAAAGTGTTGCTGTGATTCCTAGCTTCAAAGCATTTTGACATTAAACATCTAACAAATTTCTTCATTAACTCGTTACTTTATCTAGCATTTTGAATACCCCCTAATATAAGACAAGCCGATAAATCCGCCCCACGATATGGTTCGCAAATTCGGCTATAGTCATGCAATATCAACATTTATTGAATATCTATATTCATTAACATATTTATTTAGCTGTAAACCATATATACTCTTGCAAATCGACTCTGCCACGTAAATTGCAAACTTCCCATCTGGATAGGGGCTATTCAGAAAATATCTCAGGAGAATAAAAAATAAACAGCAAATAACAAATTTTTACCATTCGAATATTTCTTGAAGCTACTGTAAATCCTTGATTTGTCAAATGGTGCACCTTTCCGAAACATATTTCTGCAAAACCTCCCATCAATCTGATCGCCATTTTGCCTTTGCCTTGCGTCCTGTTCCATTGACCTCGAGTTCATCGAACCCTCCTTTTGGAACAATGCAAGGAAAACTACAAGCCAAGGCAAGCTGATGTCTAGTTGTTGTTTTTTGACGATAAAGAGATCCTGGATAATAAAAAGATAGTATGGTTTGGTACAAAAGGTAAGAAAACATTGGGTTTATTGATATGGATTAAGTAATATATGATAGCCCTATACTCTTATCTTTAATCTTTGCACATCTGGTCCGTCCCCAAAATTAAACTGTACACCAAGCAAAATGGACGTGGAGAAAGGCATGGCAGTTAGCCTTTTGGGAAAAATTTGTCTGAGCAGCCAAGCCAAGTTTGGCATTGCATGTTTGTACAAACAATTGTTTAGTGCTGTAAATCCTTGAATAAGCATCCCCTTTGAATGAGCACCCATCTAAAATGAATGGTCCCTAAACAGTCAGAAATTTAAAGAGCAACTTAACGCCTATAAACCAGGCACCTATAAAAGTGAGGGGTCTAAAAAATGTCGGGGGGCTGAAACCGTATAAAAAGAGGCTTTACTGGTAGTTTATTACTTAGTACCTGGCATTTTTAGCAAAAAGGGGGGCTAAAGCCCCCCACCCCCTGCTCCGCTGTGCCTGTAAACAGAATACCCTGTTTCTCAACACTAAGACTAAGCCTTTGATAGACAAAGCATCTAATCGGACTGCAGAGTACAGCAGTTTCCAACTAGATCTTGGGTGTGCAAGTGTAACATTTCAAGTGTTCAAGTTTGCACTTCAGTTGTCTATATAGTTGGCAAAACATGAACAAATATCAGAAGATTGACATAATTTATAGTTCTTTTGTATCTATCAAACCAATGCAAGATTATGTCAATCTTGAAAACATTATTCTTCATTTGACCTTAGCAATTGTACACATCCATGTCACATCCAGATTTCAAAATGCCACACCCTCTACAAGGTTTGCAGGGACATTTTAGAAAAAATATCTTGAGTGTGCACTTACCATTCTCTGCAGTCTAGGTGTCTAACCTCTCTTCTACCTTTAGGATAATGGTGCTTCAATATCACTCTTCGCTAATCTAATGGCCAAAATAATTGCTGAAAGCTTCACAGAAACTGCTGTTTTGAAGAATATGATAGACTCTCACTTGGTAAGTGTAAATCCTTCTCCTAAGAAGGGGTCTGCCAAAAATCAAAATGAAGCACCATGCTTAAGGTCTTTTGATCCTGAAACTCATTATAAAGTCAGAAAAATAACAACAAAAATCAATGATTCCTTGCAAATGCTTGCAAATGAACCATCATTGGGACTTTACAGAATCCAAGAGCATATACACAGAACAACCCCTGCCCTTATTGACAGAAAAAGAGAATTAGAGGGCAACAAGAAGAAAATTGAAGGGGTTTCTTATGACATTGATTATTCAATCTCAGCTGTGGATACAATGGGCAATATAAAACAATTTACAAATATATCAGAGGCACTTAAATGTGCTATTGAAATGAAGAAGCAGTTAGACGAAAAAGAAAAACAAGAAGAAGAAGTCAAATTGAAAGAGTCTTCTGCAGCTAAGCAAGCAAACAAGTCAATTTCAGAGAATGAGATTGCAGAAGGATACATTTGCCCAATTTGCTATTTTGCCCATGAAAATCAAGATGCTCTGCTGCTGCATTGGAAAACAGAACATAGTTTAGAAACGTATGAAAATGAAGTCTTTGGAAGCATTGAGCTTACATCATCTTCAGCAGAAAGTGGTCAAGAAAATGGAAGAAACACCAAACTACCAAGTGAAGGTGAGGAAGCATCAGAGCAGTAAAATCCCCAATGCTTTAGGGAAAAGCAACCATTGCAATACAAATACATTTACTACACTTTTGAAGTATAGATTCAATTTGGATAGCTTTTTGTTAAATGGCTTTTGTTTGAGTAATAATGTATATTCACGAATATAAAAAGTAGCTATGCATAATATATAAAGTCTTTGTAGGTTCTGAAGACTTCCTCGCTATCTGAATGATCATCACATTTTTCTGAGGAAAATCTGCAAGGCTATAATCAGGCCTGGGCATTTGAGGAGAGCCATAGCTCTTGTTCCACTCCAGGCTCTCCACAAACACTAGAGGGGAGCTACAGATTTCTCTCCTAAATTGTTCTAAAAAGCGACACTTCTCTTTTTGAAATCAATTTTTCCTTTGCTTCTATTTATATAGCTCACCTGAATACTACTAGGAGAGCTGTTTACTTCTCCCCTGGTGAATGTTTTATGGCCAGGCCTGTATAATCTCATAAAATTCCATGATTAGGTCAACTAAATCAAGGTTGTTATATTGTCAACCAGAATGCCTAAAACAAAAGTTTACTCCCATGCCTGATTTTACACCACAATGACTATTGACAAATTGGCAATTTTTTAATTAGGAGATAGAAGAGGAATAATGAGCACTCAAAGTTTTAATGGAATCAAAATAAGTTAAGTTCATCCTAGGACGCAATGTACATTTAACAAACTTGCTGATAATTATTTACAAAAGAAGTTTGGTAACCAGCCCAAAAACGGAAAGATACAGCTTGCATTACAGACAGTTAAAGAAATGTAAAAAAGTATGGTGTCTGGGTAACCAGACTTTGGCTCTTTCATATCTTGAATTTAGAAAGTATAGCTAAACAATTGTTTCAAAGAATTAATAATTTTTTAGAAAGCATTATTTGGTAAATGAAATCATCTAGCAGCCATGTCACAATGCTGGTTCAGGTTGATCCATACACTCCAAGGTCTGATAAAGCTGGATGATAGTTCTTTAAGTGTGGTATTGTTAATGAAGCTGGTGGATAGTTCATGAGAGTGGAGCTCCTGCAAACTAGTCAAGTGAGCAAACAAGGGGGACCTCTGTAATTGCTTGTTTTTTAAATTTTCTGGAAATATATTGACAAATAAGTTTTTACAATAGGTCTTATTTGATCACCAATAAACTTTGCACTGATATCATTAGGCAGGGGCAAGGAGGGGGGGGGTGGTTAGAAAAGGGCAAAAGTTTTGGGGCCCGTGCTCTGATGGGCCCGTAATAAAGTAATAAGATGTATTTACAATGCAAAAAAGCTACTATTTCAGCTATTTATATGGAATCAATGTCCTGAAGTTTATTGCAGTGAAAAGCCCACATGTCCTTGATTGATGTAAGTTTTTGCACATTCTTGTAAAAATCCTTAAAAAACTTTTTCAACAATTGTACCTAATAAGGGTATTTCCCTTGTTCTCCAGGAGACTGAAGGGCATGGCCACATGAAATTTTCTTAAAGGGGTCCAGTTTTGTGAAATATGAATAGCCCCTGGGCCCGAGCTTCCTCTTGACAGCCCTGTCATTAGGTTATCTACCTTTATATACCAGCATCTAGATGCCTTTACCTTCAGGTTTCAATGTCACAAAGGTCTGTTTCTAACTGTCTGCTATACAGGCTGTATAAAAACTGTACACCTTATGTTTATGTTCATGATTATGTTGTCTCTTGCTCTTGTTCTCTGAGCTCTTGTGCATCAGTCTCTGCAATACCACCAGTTTTATTCTTTCTGAGTTTCTTTTTCTCTTTCTGTCGATCTTTCAGTTTTTGGATTTGCATCTTTTGGTCGAGCTTTCCTCCACCTTGCGGAGCTGATGCCTGATCTTCTTGCTCTTCAGTTTCATCAAATTCCATTTGCTTCTGAAAAATGATGTTTAAAGAAATGTTGCAGTTATTTGTGTGCTTTTAGTACTTTTGTTGCTGTTTTGTTTATTGGAAGACAGATCAGGGCACAGGTAATCAAGAAATATCGTGTTATATTTATCTGATAGTATGATAAAAATAACTTGCTAAAAATAGCCTTGTACTTGAAACATGTTGAACACTACATGTAAATAACTTTTAGAAATTGTGACAATGGTATATGGTTTGAAAGCCTAGTTCATAAATATATGGAAACCTCGCCTAACCTAGCAAAAACCCAATTTCTGGAATTTTAGAACAAAGCTAACAAAGTTTGTTGAATATAGACCCCTAGAATGGCTCCTAAGAGTTTTAAGATGTATATTTGATAAGAATAATGGGGCTTGTGCCTCTAGGGTGCTGCACCCCCCTCCCAATCTTCAAAAAAGCAGATTTTGTCAGGCAAATTTATGGCTGCCAGCATATCGGTCGGGCAAATAAGGAAATTTTGTTTAGGTCGCACATATATAAATTTCTGTCTTTTGTCTCGAGCTCGACGTGCACATGTTTATCTTCGCCTCGAGATGCAGAAGTAGAGTCTGAAGTATTGGTCGACAGCGAAAGTATAGATGGAAAGTAAAGTGTGTTTGATGCAAGAAGGAAATTAACACAGGGCATGCCCCCCCCCCACTTTTTGCAAAACAAGAGAGCTTTTTTCAAAATCTTTTGTTGTGATTGCTAAATTTTCCCTTGACCCGCCCCCCTTTCCATCCTGCCTCGGAGCCCATGGAACACTGACAATTTTAGAAGCATCATAAATCAAAGCATGAAGGATATGCCATCTCGGATTAAGTTTGAGAAAAATCAAGGAATACTTTCTTTTCCAAATGTATGAAAATTTCATTATTGGTTCATCATAACGGTCCGAAAGTATTGCACCCTTCGCCAAAAATGGCCGTACAGCTACCAAAGTTAATTAATTAAAAAAATTCAAATGGCTGTGACAAATAACAGAAAGTTTTAAGCCTAGAGTTCAAGCGGAAAATAATATAAAATTTATCAAGGAATTGTAATTAAGATATGAATTGCAAAAAAACTTTCGAGTTGCTTCTATTTCTGAACAATATCCATGATTATGAAAACACGAAAATTGAGCTTTGATGATAGGTGTACCTGTCAAATATTTCCAATAAAAAACTTTTCTTTGCTTGAAGGTTTTTGTTATGGTGAATTCAGAGATACTGACTTTGTGATTTGGTGTCTAAAATATTTTAAATTCCTTACGGAGCAACTGAAAGTTGAAAATCAAAATCAAAAAATGCAACCGAAGCTCTTTTTGGTTAAAACATTGTAGTCTGCGCAGCTGTTTCTAAATTTCGAAATTTCCAAGCTGTGTTTTGTTGTTCCACTTTGATAAAATTGAGACCCTACTTCAATCTCTTTTTGAAATTGCTTTCTTAATAGATAGGTGATTTAGAAAGTGAAAACTATTTTTCTTTTATAGAAAAGATAGGCCTTACAAATGCTTGCTTTTCGGAAACAAATGTTTATAGCCAATACCAGAAAAACTAGAAGCATATTTTTTGACTTTAAACAAATAGCCTGAGTCTAAAGGCCTTACATATTTAGTGACCCTCTCGAGGTCCCCGATGATTTCAGCCCTTGAGGCGATGTGCCCTAAAATGAAGTTAATACATGACACGCCCTTTCATCAAGCATGGCACGCCCTTTCGTCGGGCATCTAAGCTTCATACCCCCCAAAAGAAATAGTGAAGTTTCGCCTCTGATTGTTATTTACAGAAATGGTCTCGTTTTTGTATATTGTTCCATAGCTTCTAAACCTTTTCTGTCTTTGCTTGCTGCCTTCATCTTTGCACATGTTCTTGTGGGAAACAGACAAAAGTAAATAAATGCGGGAAGGGCCGAATAATGATATCATCGTTGGACTCTTCTGTAAAAGAATAAGTGTCCTGGGACGATTGTTAGATATTTCTGAAAAGCTTACAGATTCGGCTGGCTGGTTTCCTTCTTCTTTAAATTTCATTTCCATCTTCTTTGCGATCCGAGCCATCTTCTCATCCTCTGTCAGCCCTTCAATCTCTTCCTCATCTAACAGACTCTCAAATCCGGCTGCTGTCTGGTCCTCGGGCTCCTTCACAGTCATTGTTCTTTCATACTTAATTCGTTTAACCCTGTCTTTTATTGACTGGATCTGTCGTTCTCTTTCATTCTGTTGGGAATCAAAACTTAACAAATGAAAATTTTGCAAGAGCGACTTTCCTTTGAATAAGCAAACTTAAATTCATGAAGAAAAGCCCTTGAAGAGCACATCAATCCCATAACAAAGGCTAATAGAAAACAATTTACATCGAGTTAAAAAGTAAAACTGATCTTAACTCTGGAAGAGTTTTCACGTCTACAGTGATAATGGATGCTAGATAGCTATCAAAAGATGTTTTGGAAGGAAAACTAGCTTTGCAAGGGAGGTCATCGCCCTGCATACAATACATCTTTTGCAACTGAATGCTTTTTGAAAGATAATAAACAGAGACAAACTTTGGGCCCTGAGACCTGCCAAGTCAATCTACATCTGGAGGATGCTATGTATGGTACAAATTTCGAGCTATAAAGCATACACAGATGGGTATACCTTTGCCTGTGCAGCAACTATGGTTTTCTGTCTTTCACCAATACCTAAGATCTTTGCCGCTTCTTGTTCCCTTTGTTCTTGCTTTTGGCGTCGCTTTGAGCGGAGAGCTTTCACCTGGAATTTTCAAAATTAAGAAATTTAAAAACTAAGGCCTTCAAAGGACAATCAAGATTCTTAAGTCATAAAGTTTCACTAAAAAGTCAAGTTACAAGTAACACTTTTTAAGCCGAAAAGAAAGAATGGTAACAACGACGAAGTGCTTATAACTGCGAATTGTGTCCAAAAATAGTGAGATAGATAAAAGCATTCGAATGACAAAGTCATTATGACCAGGAAAAATTTTTGTCTTTATAAGTTTGCTATAAAGCATGAAAAACAAAGAAAATTTGCTCATGAAATAATGAAAGTTAGAAAATAACGAACCATTTCTTCTTGTCGTGTCTGTTCACGATTAAGCCTCATCGCCAAACTTGTTTGCTCCCTCATTAGCACACCAACAATTTCATTCTTTTCCGAATCATCCATCTCTGCAGCTTGTTCCACTACCGTTTTCTCTCGCCGCAAGCCACCGCCAGGCTGCAGGATACAAAACATTTCTCTTAAACTGTGATGAGTATATGGAATAACTATGGTCAAATTTGTAAATTAACAAAACAGTTTTTAGAAGTTCACACTGTGCTTTACACCTCAAGGTATCTGTTTAACAATTGCGTCATTTATAGACCATTGGCATGCCTTAATTGTTACTGCAATAGGGGGCTGAAACAGGGGGCTGCAACAGGGGTTAAAACAGGGGGCTTGTTCCAGCGAAATGTTTTAATATATAGTTCATAAACACCAAATAATATCTATCCATGGGTAACTCGATTTCACGAAAGAGGTCGATGACTAAAGAAAACAAAAATAATTTTTGGATGAAAAAGGAGAAGAATATGTCTGATAAATAAAACAAGATGACAAAGATACTGATAATGAAAGTGAGGAAAATATTACCCTGAATTTGGGAAGGATTTATTAAAGTTTTCAAATGAAGGGTTCATGCCTTGGAACATTTATTTTGTTTTCTCTTTACCAGCTGAGCCAACTAATCCCAGCTTTTCTTATTCATAATTTGTCTTCTTGTCTTCGATGAAGGGAATTATTCATAATTTGTCTTCGATGAAGGGAAGGTAGGTCAGCTCCAGACTTCTTCGTGTTCAAGAGAAGTATTGAAAAATTTTGCAAAACTTTTAGCGTTTTTCCAGTTACATGTGCCAGCAAACTAGTGGATGTCCCATCTAGAGAAGCGACAGAGCAAGCGTTGCAAAGGAGATTAGCGAAACTAATTACTTTCTGCATAACAGAATCTGCCCAATAAAGGACGTTTGCAGATGTTGCGAAGGGCGTGTCCAAAATATCCTGATTAGGCTGTCGGACCTGTTGGATTCCTAACACGTCACGGAATCAAGTATTGGACTTACCAGTGGCGGCATGATCTTCTTCTTCTCCTTCTCTTTCTCTTCTTCCAATTTTCTTTCCTCCGCCTCTTCTTCCTCTCTTTGCTCCCTCGCCTCCTCCTCAGCTTTCTTCTTCCTTTGTTCTCGTCGCTGCCGCAAACGATCTTCCAGCTAGGGGAAAATAGCGAGGCATTGTCACAAAACAGTGATGAAAATGTGAGCTCACTAATCTATGGGACTGTTCAATGTTTCATAACGCGTGAGAGACCCTTGCAACTTCCTCTTGGTAAAACCTGCATGCAGCCGGGTTCTGGGGTCTGCATTCTATCCATGATTAAGACTCAGGCGCTAAAAGTTGCATTGGTTGGCGGGGCTTCCATTCTATAAATTTAGTGTGTTCCAAAAACACAAACAATGAAAAATTGATTTGCTGCATTATTGAAAAACTGTTCTGTAATTGGAATCATTTCCTTTATAAATGCTTGCATCTCATTTTCCTCGGCTTTATATATGATTAAGTCATTTTCATACAATGCAATACCATGGTCAGGATGCCTGGGTAACCAGCAAATATCACTTTCAAGCTATGATTTTTTTTATCCCAGTAAACGGTATTATTATTAATCGCAGGCTCACTTTCAGTAGATTTATATTCAATATACAAATGCAATAGCCTGGCTGGGGCATAGAGGAAACGCACACGCAATTTATGAACAATTCTTTTTAGATTGTTTAGGGGCTTAAGTTTGTTTTCTTTGAGGAATAGCATGAAAATTTGTGTTACTTTGAAATAAGATGACAACACATCTATTGCAAAGCGAGATAAAGAAGCCGAAATTTATAAAAACATTCAGGTTATGAAATGTCTATACTTAATTCAAAGACAACTCACCGTATCTTGTTGCTTGCTTTTCTGGAGAGTTGATTTTTCTCTCATCATTTTGAAGTTCTGGTTCGCATCAGAAAGAATTGTAAGTGCAAGATCTTCTTCATATTGCTTCTCGTCTCGTTTTCGCCTTTTCTCTTCTATTCTTCTCTTTGCAGCCTCTCTTTGCCTTTCAATGGACATCTGAACAGCCTGTGTATAACAAGAGAAAACAATTCACATTACACTATGCAATCTCCCTGCATCGATTTTCTTGGAAGGTTGCTACCTGTCGGACAGCATCACGACAGCAATATGCAGTCCCGGATGTTCACTCAAATTGCAGGTACTCGGAAACAAATCTAATAATACATTTCACCAAGGAATGCTCGCTGTTGTCACCTAAGTAATACCATCTATAAATTTATCTTCAACTATAATACAATTTTCACTATGTTGTTATTCAGTACTTGGCGGAGCTAGAATACCCCACAGATAAGTTCCAATATGGGTCGATACCAACCCAGTCTTGTCGTTCATCAATTCCCAAAGGAATTTTTAAACTTGTATGCGAAACGCTAGCCCCTTGGGCTAAAATCCAAGATGTCGCATGCAAGAACACTGAACAATACACCAGTTAATAAACACACGTTCGCTGTACCTTTCTCTTTGCCTCTTGTTGCTGTTGCAGCTCAGCCATGACCCTCGTAATTTCATCCTCTGATAAGCCTTGCTTCTTCTTGTTTTCTTTTTCTTTTTCCAGTTCTTCTTCCAAAGCCGCCATCTCTTTATTTTCTTGTTCCTCAAGGCGTTCCTCTAGCTCCTCTGTTTCTTCTGAAATCTCAATCATGTCTGGTCGCTGCAGAGTGACAAAGAACCTTACCAATCGACATGTATCGAAATCGGCTTTCTCTACACAGTTTATATGTACGAAAACAGGCAAAGGAATGAAGACGCACAACCATATCAAGACATTCTAGGGTACCAATCTGGTGATTTATGTAAGATCCTTACCTTGCGATTGCATACATAATCTAATACTAACTAGTTTCATCCGATGAAATCAGAAGACCCGGAAGATACTGAAAACAACTATTCTGCTCTTGAATGCTAGTTTATGGTTGCAAATATGAATCACCAAAGACTCAAAGGTGTTCAAAATTGAAGAAAGTGTGTGATAGGATGTATCAAGCCAGGGAATAAAACATTTGTAAGAACGAAATGCTTAAGATAAACTTGCGACATATTGTTTTATTACAAGTGATTGCTGAGATGATAATGTTCAATAGTGATGGAATATCCTTATTTGCTCCTTTTAACGATACAAGTTGATTTTTTCACCATCTTCAGGGATGAAATAGTACATATTTGGCTATCCTTTCATGCTATTTGTCACAGGAGGAGAGGGGGAGAGACTATAAGTTCGGGCTAAAATCGAACCTTTATCAAACCTTTAAAGGTAATGTGTCCAGCTAAAGCAAGCGACTATGCGGGGGTTTTAGAAACACGTGATTTTTCATATCATCACCCCAATCATTACGGTCGTTCTGTTTATCTATCTTGCTGCGAAGTCAGCTTTTCATGTGAGCAGTTTTGCATCGCAAGAATACTAACCAATCGCAAACCGTTATTTTGATGGGTGGCTTGACAAGTTGGGTATACGCATTCCCTTAATATGGACACATTACCTTTAAAATAATAATTACAAGCTCTCTTATATTCTCCCTCAACGGTGATGCCCTACTTTCTAAAATTTTTCTTTTACATTATCTTATGCCTCAAGTGATTGGGTAAGCTTGTTGAGGAAAGCGTTCAGCCCTATGGAAGCGAATAATACCTTAGATGTGCTCCGTTTGCGTGACTGCGCAGCAGCAGCAGACCCAAGGATGGTGTTTGCTAAGTTCTCCATCCATGCCTCGCGGCGTGCCTTTCTTTGCTCTTGTTTGACCTTCATCAAGAAATCGTGTTTCTAAAAAAAGACATGATCGATTAGTGCTCAATCCTACATCACTTTGTGAAGAAATCAATTATCAATACAGTTGTAGATTTTTAGGAGGAAAGAATAAGTAGAGGAGGTTTGAAAAAAGGACAATGGTGGCTGTTTGCCAATGAAAGTATCCCATCTGGCTTTAGGCTAAAAAGAAAAGACATATAAGGGATAATGTAATAATAGTAAGAAGTTCATCGCAATAACCGTGTCAGTAATGTTACGGATAGATTTCTACGAAAACCGTTTTTAAATAGTAAAGTAACTTATAAGCAGCATTATAAGATTTTTACATTTCCCAGTTCAAGGTTCCGATCTGCAAATTAGGGTAGGTGTATTGAGGAGTGGAGTAGGGTGCGGTGGTGTAGGTTGACTTTGAATAGGGTGAGGTGGGTTGGGATGAAATATGGTGAAAATGGATAAATAGGAAAGGTGGTGGAGTAGAATGGAGTGGGGTGAGTAGGGGTGTGGTAGATGAGGTAGGCTGGGGTTGGTTAAGGTATGATGCGACTGTTTGCTCTAGGTGAGATTGGCATAGCTGAGTTGGGAAGGATGGAAGGAGGTACGGTGTGGTGAAGTGTGTTGAGGTGATGTGAATTGCGGTAAGATGGGTGGAGATGGGATTGGTCGAGGTGAGGCAGGTTTAGGTCAGTAAGGAAAGATTGGATAAAGTGTGGTAGAAGGTTCAGTTCCAAAGAGGCTGATATCTACCTTGTCACTGATAACAGTACACATCGCATTGGTTTCCGATGTTTGTTTCTCTTGTAAGTCAGCAAGCAAAATGATTGACATTTCTTCGGCAAGCTTCTCTGCTGGGTATCCTCTGCCTAACAAATCTTGCTTGATATTTTCAGATCGAATAACAAGTCCATCCATGAGAATTTTGCGGTAGGCCTCCCAGTTTTTGGAGATGCGATTTGCATTTTCTTTCTTCTCTTCCTAGAGGTTAAAGAAATGTTAAAAACAAAAAAGTTAAAGATGAAATCAACAAAGAAAGTTAGTTGAATGAATGGACAGGCAAAAGAAATTAGAGCATGAGTTTTAAACTTTAAATGAATGTTAAATTTAGCTTCTAATTTTTTCTGTTACTAAAAGACTAGAAATCTTAAAGTAATGAAGTAAATTCTTCTTCTTCTTCTTCTTCTTACTGGGTCTTCCGTCTTAATTCAAGACATTAGCCTTGCCACTGTTTTCTTCCATTCCTTTCGCTCATAATGAAGTAAATTGAAATTCATAAAAGAGGTGTAAATGATTTTGTAAGTGTGTATTAATGTCTGCCTTAACTATAAAAGCAAAATCCTTATCTGTATCAATGCCAAAGCGTCATGCTAGATTCCTTAATATGTTTCTTCGACCAATGGTTAACATGAGCTAAAAGCATTGTGCCAATGAAAACGGTTAAGTTCACCTCAGTAAGTTCAGATTCTGGTGGCGCTGCGTTGGCTGCACGTGCGGCCTCGTTCTTCCAATTATCTCGCTGCTTCCGTATTTCAGCCAATTTTTCGTTCCTTTGCACCTCAGAAAGATAGGCTGCAGCAGCAACAGCATCGGCGTCGGATTCCACAGTTGAAAGAAGTTCAACGAGAGACTGAAAAAAATGTCAACACATAAAACCATGGTTCTAAATGTTTCAGTGAAAATAATTTTTAAAATTGAGAACATTCTGTGTTTCAGTTACTGTAGGGCTCTACAATCTTGTTAAATAGCTATCAAACTTCGCGTTAATAAAATATTTGCATCAACGGTTACGTCATACCTCTTGCTCCGACCGATGTTTTTTCTCCATCTCGTCCAAAACAGAATTCTGCACCGCCATGCTCCCTTCACGTTCCATTTGATCTGAACTTCTGACGTCATCTTCAAGGTCTTTCTGTTGCTCTTCGAGGACTTTTTCTGCATGACTTTTAGATTTTGCTTGTCTTTTCTGACGTATCGCTGCTAGTCGATCACGGGCAAGCTGTTCTTGCCTAGCTCGTTCTGCTCCATAACTAAACAAAAAGCAAATGTTTATGTGAATGGACAGATAAGCTTTAAGAACAATCATCTAGGATGCCAGAGACACATAAACCCACAAAGGTTTCTGTGAATTAACAAACAAACGTCACGGTGAACATCTAGGTTGCAGGAGACACGCTAACCCACAAACGTACAAGCCTAGTTTAGAAAAAGGTTTTGGCCACAAATTTTGCAACAACAAAAATTTCATATTTACTATTGTCAATTCAAGTGTGGATAACAAATCATCAATGAATACCTATAAACATTAAAAATCATGTCAAATGAATGTTTGATTTGACCTGACAAAAGATCACAGCCCAGCTATTTCTTCAGTAATTTTACAGCGTGCAGAATGAGGAGATTCGAAGTCATGAAATTCTTGTTTGGAGGAAAATGACCAATTACTTGATACACTGTGAGATTCATCGACCCACGTAATTATGTGAATCGATAAAATCTCAAACAGATTCATTCCACAGAAAATTCATCAAATGAGGTTGAAAAAGCAGTAATGATTTTGGCGAAGATAGCAAAGTGCGCTACCGTCGTTTGCATTCTTCTTCTCGTTTACAAATCACCAAACGTGAAAAACTTTCAAATCTTTTACCCTGTTTTTACGAAAATTGATGTAAGAAAGGCAACACATACGGAACAACAGTAACAAGACCATGGTCGTCTAACTGACTTAATTCAAAGGAGTAGTAAAATTCTCTTGACTGGTGGTGTAGCCGTGAACGTTCAAGTGCAAAATGCTTTCTGTCTTGCATGAGCCAAGGCAATCTAACGGTTGTTCGTACTTTTGTTATAAACTGTAATACCAATACATCGAGGATTTGCTACTTAATACGTAATAAGTTGCACTAACACCAGTAACTGATCGATCAGTATATTGGCTGCATGATAAGCATCATAATTCATACCTTTCTTCCTGTTGCTTTTTGTTTTCTTTGGCCATGTTGAATATAATAGCAGCGCTATCAAACTTATCTTCCCTCTTGATCTTTTGTTTTTCTCTCCTTAGTTTTATGAGAGCTAGTTGTCTCTCTCGCTCGCTTGCCAGCTTAGCATTGGCTCCTTTGAGATTGGCTAGCAGTGCATCCTTCTCTGCCTCGTACTGGCTCTGTTGACAGAAAACAAATTCAGAACACTGAAACCAAACTCCGAAACCAATTTATTTACGGTGCAGCCATTTACAACCAGCATAAAAGTATATTATTCAGATATGACTGTAAAATGAAAACTGCATGTGGCTTGATACACATTGAATCTGATCAAATTTCTTAGATCTAATCTAATACTTGCATCACTTTATAAAAGCGAATGCATGATCACAAGTGTATAAACCGTACAAATAAACGCAATAAATGAGTGAAAATCTGAGGCAGGACACTCCCAGTGACCAGTGATCTCACAAGATGCCAGCATTCGTTACCTACAGCAGCGACACATTTACAAGCATTCTAGTGCCTAAATGAAATTGTTTGTTAATTTAGGCTCTTCACCTACCTGCAAGTCTTTCAACATGTCGGAAGTCGACACTGATTTCTCCTCTTCATCATCAGCTTCTTCCCCTTCTTGTTTTGCGAGTTCTTCCTCAGTAATCCCCAACTCTCTTGCCCTCTTCCTCCTCTCCATGCGCTTCTTCAGCTTCTGTTCTTTCTTTTGGCGCGAATTTTCCAAATAAGAGTCCATTTTCTTCATCGTTATCTCATTAAAAACACTATAGATGAAAAAAAAAATGTTAAAACGATAATAATTTCTTCTTCGAAAATTCATCATGATTTTAGCTTAGACTTCTAGCAAATTAAGCTATTGCACTAAAAATCATCGATGCACAAGCACGTCAAGTCTCCAAGATGTTTGTCTAGTTTTGGACCCTATATCATAAAAGAGGAACGGCTACAAAAGAAACACTCCTACTTTCTTAATATGTTATTCATCATTCCTTTATTGCTCCCAAAACATTCAACATTAAATGTTTTGCAAAAAATGGCTTTGGGCTCGGTTCAGGGTTAAGGTTGGCTGTAGGGTTAAGGTTGTAGTTAGGGTTAGGATAAGCGCCGAGAGTTTTATTACAGTTGAAGTGCTTATATGATAATTTGAGCCTAATAAAACTAGCTCATAATTAAAAACCAAATTCCAATTTTGTTTATTTTAACAATGTTCTGTTATCTTAACTTACTTGCTGCCAGGTTCTTCACCAGCTCTTATTTTGGCATCCTCTGCACGAAGGTTCTCCAGATGCTCTTGCTGTTCTTTGCGCGACATATTATTCAACTCTTCTTCCCCAAATTTCCTAAATTAAGCAAAATCGTCAACAGTGAGAAGACAAAGTAATAAGCTCCATAGTAAAGAGCAACGTAAATTGTTGAATATTTTTTTGGAAAAACATTTCTGACTTTCATTTTGATCTATTTATGCAAAGAGGTTCTACGTGCAGTGCAACGTTCGGTAGAAAAGTTAAAAACTCTTTCGTTTTACAAAAGGAATTATACGATTGCTTACATATAAAAAACGAATTAAGCTTTGTAATGGCTAAATACGACGACCAACGACGACCAACGACGACCAACGGCGACC
This sequence comes from Rhopilema esculentum, assembly GCF_057945365.1. Taxonomy (NCBI): domain Eukaryota; kingdom Metazoa; phylum Cnidaria; class Scyphozoa; order Rhizostomeae; family Rhizostomatidae; genus Rhopilema; species Rhopilema esculentum. The sequence continues at coordinate 4,014,365 of NC_142817.1, read as the reverse complement.
AATGGCGACCAATGGCGACCAATGGCGACGAACGACGACCAACGGCGACGATTATGATAGAAAAACTAAATAATTTCTTGACTTAGTTTGACAAGACAACGACAATTCCATTGAAGCACCAGATATAAGCTTGAACATGAATGCAAGAAAAGCAACGAGTTCTAAAAACATTTCAAAAAAACTTACTTCTTCAATACTTCGATAAAGAGCTTCTCCTTCAGTTCGTTGTATTTTGAATCTAAAGCATCTACAAGATCGTCTCCCGATGTGTCACTTTGGCCGGCATGTTGTCTCTTGATGCCGAGAAGGCTGGCTGCCACGTTATCGTACCATTTCTCGTTTCTAGCCATGCTCTGCACCTTGCAAAGTTGCTTTAGTGTAGCAACGGCCTAAAGCAAGCAAAAAACGAGACGATATCTTATTTTGTTTCAATACCAGTTTAAAAGGTTTTCCCCAAATAGAATCCAGCTAAAACACTGGTTTACAACTGTCCTTGCAAAGAGAAATTTATTTCCACAATTTGCAAAAGATGGAGTGAAACTAAAAGTAAAATTAGTGCAAAGTGAACTTAAAATTTAAAGCTTTTAAGGATAATGACCGCATTATAAAGATATTGGGAAAAGAATAGCTATGAAAAAGAATAAAATTATTTAAATTTAATGTAAGATAATATCCGTTTTGATCAAACAAGCCCTTTCTATACCACAATGGGTCAATATCGAACCGAAAAGCAGTAGTATTTTGCTTTACAACACTGTAGCAGTTTTCGTCCGACACTCCTTCAATTATGCGCCCATATATCAGAACTCATTTGCCCTAATGATTGTGATTTAACGAGAGACTCATTTTAGCTAGAGTTTTAAGTAGTGGCTGAGTTGACGATGCAAACCTTATTAGACAGATCTTTCATAAGATACGAGGCCTCTGTGTCTTGGTTTTCTTGCAAATCGGCAAGAATCTTTACTGATGCGTTCTCGAACTTGTCGTTTCCCTCAGCCTCTCCAAACTCATCAATGAGCAGCTGCAATTTAAGACTGGCTGCTTCCTTGAAAATGTCGATTTGTTCATCGATGGTTTCCGCCATCTCGGCAGGGCCAGCTTCTCGCCAATGTGTTCTCAGTACCTAAGAACAATGCAAATCAACTTTATTACAGATAATCAGACCAATGGATTTTGTAAATTTAAAAGCGATTTCAAATTCGTTAATATATAAGACCTTCAGATCCCGACTGTGCACTTGAAATTTTACAGCAGTCAAGGTTAAAACTTTCACTGAGAACATCGTTTGAGCTTGTTACGAAATTTTACACAGGTTTTTTACAATCCACAAATAGAAAAATCCACACAATCACGTACAGTATTGAAGGAGATACAGAACAGTGTCTTTCGTGTTAGTTTCTAGGTAATCATAAGATGAAAAAATGTTGAATGCTGAAATATTTTCACACAATAATATCAATCACGTCTCACTTCAAATAATTTAACATCTCTCGTTTTATTCCATCCTCAATGGAATAATAGCAATAAGACATTGTGACTAAATATTGTAAGTCAAGTTGGGGCTTTTCAAATAAACACGCATTGAAATTGGGGGTCTATATATCAGAATTTGTGCCTCTATCACATACAAAAAGGCCTCGATACTGATAGTTTTGATTTAAATTCGTGTTAAAAAGTCTTGGACAAACACAAATAGGTTGGACATTGTTCCTGGTTCCCCCACAGTTTTGTAAACAGAATCACCTTTAACTCATCAAGCCTCCTTTGCTTGGAAATGACATCCATGTTTTTGGCTTTTTCCTCCCACTCACTTTTTGAATTTCCATGCAATATTTCAACGAGTAGATCTCTTTCAGCAGTGTGCTTCTTTTCCATCTCACTGAGGACAACCTCCTAAAAACATAACAAAATAGGTAGAAAAAATCTCAAGACAACGAGCTTAAAGGAAAGACAGTCATTATCTTTTTTTATGAAAACATTTGGCATGAAAGGTCTCTTCAGTTACGTTTGAAACAGGTCTATGGCAAAAGGGGTCGGAATTTCAAGGCTCCAGCAGGTGTTAGGCGCTAAATAAACTCATGCTAAAAAGAAAGTTGGGGGCCATACAGGGCCAATTTTAGAAGGTGACTCTATGTTTGGCTGGAAGCCAAATGTGTTAAAAGAGGTTAGAAGAGAAGTGAGGCTAATGCTCGAAGAGGGTTGAAGCAAGATATCTGGTGTGCATTCGGTCAAATCTTGTATGCATATGTCTTTATAAATTGATTATGATTAAATACAAACAAAAGATTTTGTTATCCAGAAGTTCCTAATTACAGTTTAAAACGCAGGATACCTGCAATTTGCTAGCATCATTTATCTCTTCCAGATTTTCTTCAGACTCCTCTGCATTCTTGGCCTGGTTGCGCTTGTTTCTCCTTGCTAATAAACGAGCTTTTGCAAGCTTCTCTTGCCGTTCACGGTCACTCTTGAGCCTTAGAAAGAGTGACAATAGTGAAACAGTTGCACATATAGCTACGTATGCTATTAATCACCAATGGCAATGAAGTATTCACAAACTTTTATAAAGCATTAGTAGACCCCTAAATATTATAAGAACACTTACTGGACAGAATCAGGGTTAACTTCTCAGGGAAGGGGCAACTGAGCAGGTATACTGAGAAAGGGGGAAAGAGAATGGTGTGTCCTGGAGCATTGTCATCTGTTAGTTTGAACTGAGATAGAAATTTTTAAATAGGAAAAAGAAATAATTATTTTACTAATCTGAGTTTCTTTTATTTTCAGTTCATTTCATTATTAGTTATCTATACAGTTAAGGATGTTTTTAGTTGAAACTGTTAGAAATATTTGGCCTAATAAATATCTAATAAAAGCGGGACCGTCATGCCTGAGCTTCCAAAGGGCCCATCGGGGCTCAATGGAACAAAGCAAACAAACCCGTTCTCTCAGGCTGCTATTAAGCTCACAGCTTATTCAGGCTGCTATTAAGCCCCATTCTCGCAGACTGCCTTGCAATACTTACTTGCTTTCTAATTCTGCTTGCTGTGTTTTTGCAACCGATAAAACCAGGGCTGCCGACTCAAATTTGTCTTCTTTGCGTGCTCTGCGTTGCTCGCGTTTTAACCGCGCGAGCTCGGCTTGCCGCTCTCGCTCGCTAAGAAACTTTGCATTAGCTCCTCTAAGGGTCGCAAGAAGAGCTTCTTTCTCAGCTTCAAAGTTGTGCTAAAATTGAAAACAAAACGTGAGTGAACAGTGCTTTAGATTTATGATTCGCTGCAGTCCTCTTCGGAGGAGGTGTGGGTTGGCATATACTTGATAAACAATCCAGGAGAATGTGTACAAATATGAAGTTGGTGTTGATAAGAGACCTAAAATCTCGCAAATTCCCTTTCAATGCGTCATTTTTTATTAGTTCTAAAGGATCAATACACAATTGGGATGAACTTTTGTCGCCAAAGTGTTTTGAGAACAGCTGTGCTTTCTTGTTTCTCTTGATACCAACTGATTTGCCAATAGTTATAGAAACATTTATAGTCATTTACGTTAGTCATCAGTTAAAGTAAACACAATATTCTTGAGCTGCACAAAAGTAGGAATGTTTACAAAATATAACGTTAGCATGCCAACACAAATTAAAAACTCTCTTATCATTCCAGTTTAAAGAATCTTTATTAAACGCACGAAAAACTTGATAGGATTTAGGTAGAACAATTTTTTTTAAATATGAAATATTTAGCTACCACTTTTTAAGTAAGGCCTATCTCGTATGTCTAAATTGTATAAACCCTTACGTCTAAATCCAACAATAGATTCTTTGTTGACTTCTTTTTCAGTTCTTCTTCAAACTCCCTGTCTTCCTCCTTCTCAAGGGCTTCAATCTCCTCCTCTCTCATCCCAGCGGCTCTTCTCTCCTCTCTCAGCCTTTCACGGTCCTTCATTCGCTTTTCTTGCTCCTCCACACTAGCACCCAACAGCACTTGAATATCCATACCATCCGGAAACAACTCAGCCATCAATTTTTGCAATTCCTCTGTTTTTCCTACAAACAAAACAAGTTATCATGCTACAAAAATAGAGAGAGATAATGTATGAAAATTTACTGGTTTTGAAAAACATCAATGACAGCAACTGAACTGCGAGCAAACATTACCTTCTTCTTGTAACTTCTGTATTCTTAGTTTTATTTCCATCATTTTCTCGTATTTTTCTTCATCAGTCAATTTGTTCCATTCTTCAGAACCAATATTTCTTTCCAACGCCTCATATATCAACTTCTCTTTTAAAGTATCATATTTGCTCCTAAGTGCGTCCACCAGCTCGTCGTCATCCGCATGCGCAGTGTCCTCGGGTGCTGATACAGTTATTGTTATGTTAGGCCATTTCTCTGTTTCCCGTACTTCCATTTCATGTTTCTGTTCATTAATCAACTGCTCCTTGCCCTGGAATTAAATTATCGTAATGCGTGTTTATTATATGCATCTGTTATCGTTTCTAGTGAAATTACTGTTTACGGGTAAGTGCTCGATGCCGTATAGTCAGAGTTGTCTGATGATCGCACCAAGCGTGAAACTCGAAGTAGCAATTTAGAACAGTCCTGTACTATACACCGAAAGCATGTGATGATTTCTAGGTATTGTTGGGTGACGACAGTATTCATGACGTCACAAAAACAAAATTATTAGCAATATGAAGTGTATCTAGATTCTAAATCATTCACAGTGTTGAATGCAGCAATATTTGACAGTTTCTTGCTTTTCATGTGCACCCAACATTAGTTTTATAAATCCAACCAACAATATCTTAAAAATCTGTCGATGAGTGCACAAGCATTGAACTAAGAGCAACAGTAAAAATGTTTGACCTTCAGTCTGCTGTACTTGAAAAGTCTCTAGGCAATGCCACCTTGAATGAGCAAGAGGTGTGAAAATCTGGCTGATTTTACACCATCATATAGGCTGAAAAATCTAAATAATCTTACTTTATTCAAAATAGTTTGATTATAAAACTCAATAGAAAGATTTAACAACTATTTGAGATGCATTTTGTCTCGCCATATCACAAAAATATGAATAACTCGCATTGAATTATTTCAAATGGATTTGTCTTTCCATAAATGAAAGCATCTCGACGTATGAGCAATGCACACAAAGGCAATTATTGAGGTCATGAACCGTATATGACCCGCTGTGCGAACGGGCGTCCTTGTAGTAGTGGGATAGCGAGAAAAAATTCACAATTTACCATTTCATTCATTTGTTTCATCCTCAGATCACTTTCTTTGTCTTGATATTGCTGCAAATCAGCAATTATGGAAATTATTACATCATTCTTCGATGCTTCTTTGCTATCGTTTGATTTGAGTTTAGATGAGCGATTGACAATTTTAAGCATTGTCATTTCTTGAAGAATTTTCGTCCATTGTTCGCGATCAACTGTTTCTTCGATATTCGTAATCTTTTCAGCAAGTTCCTTTAAACGCTCTTCACGATTTCCCATCGTCATGCACTGGGCTCTTTCAAAAACTGATGCATCTTCATATTGTAAAAGTTCCAACAAAGCCTGCAACCAAAGTTTAGGTGTTGAAAATATACAAGAAGACAAGAAAATAACAAGCAAAACAAGAAGATCATAATTTTTTCTAGGTTTCTTTATTCTCTGGATTGGAACAAAGCGTGCAAAAAATTGTAAACAATAAACAAAATGATGAGCTCGATGGGAAAAGTAGCCATCTAAATATAAAAATTGCTTTTTTTTATTTCGCACTTATGCATAGATAAAAGATATACATATGACCGTATTACAAACAAATTTCTTTGAGTGACTCAGTGCAGAATAGAAAAATCGATAGAAGGCGGTCACACCAAGAAAATCAGGGAAATTTTTTGGCCACGTCATAGGAAAGACACCTACTTACAGTCCAATAGAAACCAGAGAAGGGTTGTCGATAATTTGCACTACGATCCAATTTCCAACATCCAATTTCAAATTACTTACAGATTTACTCAAAAGCGTGCATAACATACCTCTCGCTCAAGAGAATGCCGGTGCTCGATGTGTTGTAACAACGCATCTCGTAATTTGACTTCATTGCCATCCGTTACAAGCTCAACCTTCTGGACTTTTGCCTTGCGTTTTTCTTTCATCCTCTCAAGTCGCTCCCGCGCAAGCTGCTCCTGCCGGGCACGGTCTGTTTTTAAACGGTTCTCAACCGCGGCCTGGTTCCGCTCAGCTAGCCCTAGAACCAAAGCAGCAGCCCCGAATTTCTCCTCTTGCTGTGCTTTCCGCTGCTCCCTTTTCAATCTGGTCAGTTCGGCCTGTCTCTCTTTTTCGCTCAGAAAGCGTGCATCTGCACCCTTAAGTTTGGCCATCAAGGCTTCTTTCTCATCTTCGTACCTATAAAAACACGGTTAAAGGTACTGTCCGAACTATCGTAGTGCAGCTGATACTCACAAAAAGGACCAAAGTGTCTTCTTGGTTAAGCACCTTGTATCTAAGGGCCTATTTAGGCGAAGAAATACATAATTTTCTCTATATAACAAAAGATTCAGGAAATTTAGCATGCTGACAATAGTCAGTTTGTAATATTATTCTGTGTGTTGACAGACAAACCTCTAAAAAGCTAAATCGTTTATTTCTAGCTATTTGTGTCTCGGAGAAAAAATTAAATCAAAATTCCGTATATTAGTTGTTTTGTCTTATCTCCCTTGGAATAAGAACCTTAGACCTTTTTCTAGCAATATTAATAACGCGAATATCATGCCTTTTCTGTAAATCCTCAAGTAGGCTTTTGGCGTCAACCGTTCCTTCTTCTCCGCCTTCTTCAAACTCTGCCAGAAGCTCATCATCTTCTTCCTCGTCGTCAGCCTGCAGGCCCATTTTAATTCTTTCCCGTCTCCTTGCCAATTTTTCTTTCATCATTTCTTCATATCGAGCGCGATTCTGGCCCATCAGCTTCTTTAAATTCGCATCCGCTGCGAAGCCTTCCCCGAGAACTCTAGCGGCTTCTTCTAGCTTCCCTTCGCGTAAAAGCCGCTTCTGCTCCAGCCTTCTGCGAAGGAGCTCTGCTTGTCGCTCCTTCTCAGACAAAGCCGCCCATTCTGCAGCCCCTACAAACAGACGACGAAAAAATCACACTTGTGATGAAATCATTAACGTGAGGGTATCTTTACGCCCAAAACCACGAACAATAATATTGATTACGATACAAAGTGTAAATGAAATATTATTTAACTTTTTGATAAACTTAAATGAGCTATATATTATACGAGGAATGACATTTTAGTACGACTGAAAACAGCATTAGACTAGTAGAAACACATTTGGTCTGAGCCAGCAACATTTAACAAGACAAATATTAACTGACTTTGCAATGAACCATGATAAAGACTGCAAATTAACTCGAAATACCAAGGATTTATAAGCAAGTGAATATCAAACAAATACGCAGAAAATGAGTGCTTTTTCCGTTTGGAACAACGTCATTTTAATGGAGGGCCAAAACACTCCGTAATCTAGCTCATACTAGGCCATTAGCCGTCAATTATCAAACGCATGAAAGCCTGAATACTCACCAAGTTGTTTTTTAAGTGAATCCAAAATAAGCTTATCAAGAAGCGTGTCATACTTCTTGTCAAGAGCTTTTGTGATTTCTTGATCTGTGCCAGCCCCTTCGTACGAGAAGACAACTTCAGCAACATTCGATAGCTCCTCGTATCGCCTCTGGTTAATCTGCCGGATGCGTAACTCTGCAAGTTCTTCTTGAGGCTGTTAAAGATTTGAAATGCATCAGTTACAAAAAAAATACCAGTTAATGAAAACAGTAGAGAGTATTTTTTCTTGAGATGTAAACTGTTTCATGGACTCACAAATTACATCAAACAGTCCCTGAATATTACTATTTACAAGTGTGGACGGGCGATGAGTGCAACTACTGATTATGGAAAACTTATGAAGCAGACAATGCCTACCAAAAATCATGGGACACTGACGTCAGTTTCCAAGGTCAAAATCAATCATCCCCCTCTCCCCCACGGAACAATGTTGGTTTACTATGAAACGGATTAGGATTTTAGGAAGCACTTCCTTTTGCGCTTCTTTTATGATATTTCTCTAAATTATCAATATTGTCTTAGGGGGAAGGGGGCATAAGAAGTAATTTTTTTTCGGATAAGGAATGAAAGATATAAAATGCAATGCAAATTGCTGGGTGTTCCAAGTACTTTTGACAGGCATCGGAGAGTGGACGTAGGCTGATCTTGCCTACTAGTGTTAAAAACTCATATGTAAAACTAAATCACAGTAAATCATAGTCTTCATCCATCGTAAATCTTATTAGAAATCTCTGTTATCAATAATAACTTGTTCATAAGTTTCGTTTTAGTAGGCATCATTTAAAGTAACTCAGTCATCTTTTTAACGCCTTCTATGAGCTATAACCTTAATAGCAAAAAGAATTAAGCGATTTTGTTATCAATCATGGTCTGTGAAATCCCAATTGCTGACTGAAAAATGCGAAGGAAGAGTTGCTTTTGGCTGTTGCAATGTCCTGTCCAATTCAGTTGCCATTTTTTCCCAGGGCACCAGAGCCTAAAAAAGTCGAGCGAGTCCAACAGTCCGAAGAGGAGGGTCAACCAATGAAAGTCACCCCCCCCCCTTACAGCATTCTACTGATCTACCCCATTTCTTAACAGAGGCTCTGGTACCCAGGATACAGCAAAACCAGAGCTACTGTTTTGTTCTTGAAAGGTATCTATTGTCTAGAGGCTACTACTACATGTTTTCACAGCGGAAATCAAATTGTGGAAATGATTTATTGGCGAATGTTTGGGTGTGTCAGCTATTGGAAGGTGTCCATTAATAGAGTTTTCACTGAACTCAAGGTACCTTTTCTTGGACTTTCTCTAGCATTGCCTCACTCTCTTTGTCTTGCACCTGCTGTAAGTCAGCCATCAGTGACACTATGACGTCATCAACATCAATGTTTTCAACTTCCGCTTCTTTTCCTTGTTTTTTAGCTAATGCCAGTTGTCTAATAGCCATCTTTACTGAAGCAGCCATTTCTAAAATAGCTCCGTGCTCTTCTTGATCAGCTGTCAACAAAAAAGCATAATCATCAACATTCTCTGACGTAATCTTCAAACTTTCTTCTATTAAACATAGATAATGAAAATATAATAAAGAAAGCCATTAGAGTGGAACTTCCTTTGAGTTGCTGATAGATCTCAACTCCAGGTCACAACCCACACCCCCCCCCCTCCCCTGAACGATTCAATCTAGGAAAAACGTAGAAATAAGAACTAGTATCTTGACAGATCCAGTTAACACTAAATTCCCAAAAACTTTAAACAGATTGATGAACATTCAACTTCATAAATTGACAATTATGCTTCGAGTAAAAAAGTCTATAAATTTAGACTACCAATACACTTGAAGATAGATTTACTAAACGTCGTCAGAAACTTACAACTGTCCTCAAAATCCAGTTCCTCTCTTTTATCCTTTAGTTGAGCTATTCTCTTGTGTCTATCGTCTTCAGACATCGACTTCGCTTCATCTCTCAAGTCCTCCATGTCTGGATCTTTTAAAAGGTCAACGAAGAAATCTCTTTCCTGGGCATGCCTCTTTTCGAGTTCTCTCATTACACTGTCTTGCCACCCAAGGATATCATCTAGCATTGGTAAATAAATCATTAGGATTGACACTCGAAAAAGATTCCATCTTTTTAGTGCTATGTTGTAATGTTGCATCATATAATTATAATTCACCAGTTAATTTGATTAATATGAATCACAAAATCGACAGAGAAGGGAAAAGGGACTAGTTTGTCTTAAATAAAAAAGTAAAAAGCGTCTTGATAAAACAATAAGGTATTTTTGTTAGAAAATAATACAGTAAAAACCCGCTTATAAGAACCTGGATTTCAAGAACCTGTTAAGCTAAAATTTCAAATTTAGGCCTCCTCCACATATGAATCTTTTCAGGCTAAAATTTAAAGTTAGGTTCTTAACAGTGGAGCTGCTGTAAAGGTTTCTAGATAGAAACTGTTGAAATGACTTGGCAAAACAAGTCAAAAGAAGCCGAATTACTGTGTCTTTGTTTTCAGCATTCAAATAAATCCTCTTGATATTCAGCATTTTCAAAGTACAAAATTTCAATTTTCATTTATTCAAAGTTTTCCACATATACACCTTGTCTTTAAATGACACTGCAGAGATTTTGTTCGAGTATATATTTCTGGACCGTCTTTAGGTATAATATTAGTGCATGATGTAAAAATTATGATTTTGCTACATAAATATAAGAACATATTTTAAGAACCTTAATAACCTAAATTCACTTTAAAAGCACCATTAATATAAGAACCTGTTCAGGCTAACTGAAACAACCAGGTTCTTATACGCGGGTTTTAACTGTATATTAGAAGACGTTTTATATAATTCTGGTCTCGAACAGAGATTTTTTTCTCAAATTATGAAATATTTTCCCGCTTTTAGAGCATCAAAAGGTTTTCCATAAAGGCGTTTTAAAAAGCAACAGGGTCATAGTGATGATTATATTCAGAAGCATTAAGCAAGGAGCCGAAAAAAATACAACACTGAAACGGATCTCTAAAAGACAGAACAAGAAACAAGAACAAGAAAATATAAAGAACAAGAAACACACACGTCACAAAAACAAAGGAAGCTTTCATAACAAAATTTCTGATGCTTGCAAACGTCTTAATTTGACAAAGTTATTTTCTAAATTGTAGTAAAAATGAAAAGGAAAACACGACGAAAAACCAATGATTACCTTTATCGGGTTCTGGTTCCTCCTCTATCTTCCCTTTCTTCTTTCTAGCATTCCTACGCGCTTCCAGCCTCTCCCGAGCAAGCTGTTCTTGCCTCTCTCTGTCTTTTTTAAGCCTATAAGAATCAGTTGATATCAGAAATTATGCTATAAGTAAATGATGCACATAAGTGTAAGACTGGCTTTAAATTAGAATTATTCACTTAGGACAAAACATTACCAATTTAAAAAAATGTTTTCAGAACTATTTTTTACCAAGCGTCAAAATGCAACAAAGATACAATAATGTGTATTACTAGTGACCAAGATATATTCTTGACAACGATATAAGGTTACAAACTTTGCAGAGACAAAGACTTAACCTTAATTGATCTGCTATACAAAATATCCTTACAATTTGGCAAAGTCATCACTAAACCGATAATAAAAGCATATCAAACATGAAAATGTGAATAATTTTTGGCGGTACAGAACTTGAAAATTGTCTTGAAAAAAGCAAATATTTTACAACATATTGGCTAAAAGCTTTTTCGTCTGACACTGCTCAGAGCATAAAACATCAGAATGAGGATCAGAAAGAACACGATGGAAAATATATACCCAGTGGTGGATCGAAATAGGCCAATCAGAAAGACGCAAGCACAAGACTGGTATAGTAGACCAATCAGTGCCGCGTGCCTAAAGAAAAATGACCACTGGAGTCCAAGAGAGAAAACGAACTCCTTCTGTCTACACAATGGTGGCTTCTTCGTTTGTATGTAGATCGATTCCAAAACTGCTAGATGGAAAGACGACCGGGCTCGGCCAATTATCCGAAACATGTCTTCATTATAGAGTTTTGCACAATCTGGGTTGCCTAAAAGATGCTGACCAATGGCAGAATCACTTGTTTTAACAGTATTTCTAGACCTACAAGATCGAAGAGGCTGTTCTCTTTGAGGGGCAGTTTTGTTTCTTATGTTAGAAGGAACATGCTGTTTTATCCTATCCCCCAATCTTTCGGTTGTGAGTCCTACGTAGCCAGAATCACACTGGCACGTAAATTCAAAAATAAGGGAACTTTTTTGGTTGGTAGGAGCGTAATCCTTTTGAATGGATGGAAGGGCTCTCCTAGTGCTGTAAACAATACGAGGATTGACAGGAAAGAAACATTTAGTTATGGCTTGCCTAATTTGTCTCTCGAATCGCAAGAAAGTGGTACCAATCCATGGTAGTTTCAAATAAACTGGGCACTTTTGTGGACCAAAGTTCTGAACAGCCGAAAAACTTGCGATCTTCTCTTTAGTATAAGATAAAATGACGTCTTCTGGATAGCTGTTGTCCAGAAAGATGGATTGGTAAAACCTTTTAGCCAATATGTTGTAAAATGTTTGCTTTTTTCAAAGCCATTTCCAAGCATGAAAATCTACTGTGCGCTAAACAGGTCAACGGTTACTTTGTGTGTGGGGCTTTAGAAAAATTCACGATTGGTGGTCACCTGAATTTGCTTTGCGGTAAGTTTCATGTAGCTTGAAATGCTTAAGGTCAAAGGAAGCTGATGATCAAAGCAACTGAAAGCAATAACATACTGTTCTTCCTTCGTAGCTTGATTTCTTTCGGCTAGGCCAAGAACAAGAGCAGCGCTTTCAAAGTTGCCTTCTCGCTCCGCTCTCCTTTTTTCAAGTTTTAACCTCATAAGCTCTGCCTGTCTCTCTCTTTCACTTTGAAATCTTCCTTCGCCTTCCTACAGTAACGCAAAGAATTGTCAATATAATACGATTTGTGGAGTGTTTCAGAACAATGTTAAAAAAAATTAAAAAAAAAACAGGTTTTTTAGCATATTTTCAATTTCTCATTCTCATTCACTCCACCTAAAACACTGTTTATTGTTAGGGCGAATTCCATGCTAATCACACGAAATAATATACTTCCAGACATTCTACGTTGTTCTGTAGTGAATCAAAATTGTTTCTAGGTGGATAAAGGGATGGCTAAATCAAATCCTGAAAATTGAAGTTATTGTTCCACGACTTTGGCAGTTATTGTCGTTACTGAAATATCCTTTACGCTCAAATTTAAATAAACCCTTAATATTTTGATTGTTTATCATTCAACCTTATGTTGATGGATCTCATTCGATTCCTGGCTTTTTAAATGGTGACGCGACGCTAGCTCTCGCTAGATGACGCACTGCGCCGTGACTGGTACTGCATCAGACCAGCTTTAGGGTAGTTTTAAACAAATATTCAATAATGCTAAGAGGCCGCTATCAATAATAAGGATGAAGAGTCATAAACAGCAAACAGTAAAGACGTTTATATAAATTGTAATTTAGTAGAACAAGAAGGAAAACATTTCAAACATTCGAGCGGACAGATAGTTGCAATTTCTGTTTTTTATTGTAAAGAGAATTTGTTTAACAAAACCAGACAAGAAAACTTGTAAAAAAAAGAAGGAATTGTCTTTAAATAATCTAAGAAAAAAAAGACTGAAAGCAAAAAAAAATTAGATAATGAAAATTTGAAAGGAAAACAAACTACCTGGAGTTTCCGTAGCAGAGCTTCTTTTTCTTGCTCGTATCGCAACTGTAGATCTTTCAGTATATTGCCAGTTGTTTTTGCTTCATCGTCATCCATTAAAATTTCTTCATCTTCATCAACCTCTTCGCCATCTTGAATTCGCTTCTTTCTAGCCTTTAGCCTCTCTTGCAATTTGTCAAGATATCGTTGACGGTTCTCTCCCATGAGTGACTAAAAGTAATTTTATAAAGATAGTGTCATGTGCAATAGCAAGTAGGCCGTGTTGATGTAGGAATAAAGAGCATATTAAAGAATAAAAGAATAATGAAACATATAGAAAGATACTAACAAAACAAAACACAAGCGATATTAGCAAGTTTGGTAGGTAAAAACTTAAGCAACGGTTAATATAAAACAAAAGTGCGACAATATATCTATAAAATAAAAGATTTCGACTGGCCACTGCTTGGGTTTTTGAGCCCTGGATCTCATGAAGTGCCAAGAGATGTTTACTTTCAACAGCTCGATTCTCGGAGAAATGTTGTCAATTAATGCTTAAAATAGCTACGTATGCAAGTTTTATCTGCATTTCCATATTATGTAAAATGAAAGGCTTCTAACAGATGGCTCATTGGCAAACATGCATGAATTTTAACAAGTTCGCAACTCTTCTCAACATAGCAAAATAACCTTTGATTAGAAGAAGCGCAGTAATTTCCAATGTTCATTCTGCTATTCAAATAAGTCTTTACATTCTTCTCCTTTCTCATCCCCGAGTTGCGACATTTCGTGGTCATTTTAAACAATAAAGGTTGAAGCATGGGTAGAAATCAATTCTCCTCTGCTTCAATGATGATTGTTTTAATTATATCCTCTATTAATAGCGTAACAAGTGGATCACTTAACAATATAACGATTAAGAAAAGTACATGGTTTATTTCAAAAATGTTGTTTGAAAACGGTTCAACCGCAGCTAAAACGATGACTTTACTTCTAATGTATTTACCTGGAGCAAATCAGAGTCTTTCATCATATCACCAAGAAGTGCAGCGGCCTCATCATATTTTCCTTCTTTCCTAAGCCTCCTTTCCATCAACTTCAGCTTGGTCAGCCTCGCTTGCCTTTCTTGCTCCGACAGTTTAGCCCATTCAGCGTCACTAAGCTGCTTCTTCAATGCCTCCAAAAGCAACTGATCGCGTAGTGCATCATATTTATCATTCAGCGCTTTTATAACTTCTTCCTCTTCATTTGACACTTCCCTTATTCCGAAAATCACAGCTGCAATGTTGTCAAACCACTCTTCTTCTTGTGCTCTTACTTCTCTACCAGACATTCGTATTATATCTGATTTGTCCTAAAACCAAGAAACATTCACTTCAGTGAAAAATTTCGTCTAGAAGCAACGATACTAACGTGAATATGAGGATAAAAGACTATCAAAATATCTTAAGCATTTAGAAGACCTTGTTTACTTGCTGCCCTATTGTATGGAACAATGTCTTTTTAAGGGCAGAGGCCTGGGAAAATCTATAACAGAAATCAAAGGAAGATTTGGTTGGAAATCAATTAATAAGCATTAAGAAGACCTTTTAGGTTTGACGGACAAGAAATAAGAAGCAAGATGGTGTTTATTACCAATAAGTTGGGTTTTCACTGCAAATGTAGCAAGTTTACGTGGATAAGAAAAATTTGCCTTTCTGGGCAGTAATGAGGATTTACAAACGATAGGTATTAAAATGTCTTATGTTTTAAGGGCAAGATAAAGGTCTACTGACTTATTCAAGTTCACGGGTAAACTGCTTAAGACCAGTGAAATATTTGACAGTAATTGACAAAGCTACCATCATTAGGTCTAAGCCAGTTAACTTTTCAGATATAGTCTTAATTCAATACATACATATCTTTCGGTTTTTTAAAGTGTTTGAGCGTGCGCTGAAAATTCTACCCCTGGTCGGAATTTTACGTACGCTGATAAATTCTAGATTATGAAACCAAGCTTTGAGCGGTAAGAATAGTAATGTCTTATTTGATAAAGTTCCTGGCTATCTGGGAACTTTTAGGCTCTTTAATCGTGTAAGTAATGGCTTTTGATAAAATTATGTCACAAAACCAAGAACAGTAACTCTTAAAAATCATTCCTTTTGTAGCAAAAATCTGATACTAGAAAAATTATAACTTACAAAGCAAAATGATACCTTGCCTCGTAAGTATTCGTGGAAATCTTGAAAACATGAGTTCAAATAGTTCTAAACGTAATGACTTAGAGACAGACTGAACATAGACAATGGCAATCATGAATAGCGATATACGGTCATTGAGAAATGCATTGCACTTCGAAATGAAAAAGCCAAAGCCTACCTTATCTAAGAAGTTAACAAGGTTTCTGCATTCACTATCTTGATACTTTTGCAATTCTGCCAACAGACTTGTCGCGATGCTCAAATCATCAAAGTTCATTGACATCAGCCTTGCCTCTTCCTTTTTGCTTTCAAAAACAATAGCAGTTGCCTCATGCAAAAGAGCACGGTGCTGTTCCAATGAGCCTAATTTGTCCTCGCTGTTTCGTTCTCGCCAGCCTTGCCATTGTGTCTTCAGAACAAGAGACTGGTTGGCTCTGCCATCTTCAAAACAAAGGCAGGGCGCTTTAAATAACTGTTTCTAACGCATTAGACTAGATATTTTGAGCATACATTTATGACCTATTGCATCCGTAACATGGTACTTTGGAATTGCCATATGAGCCAAGAGTACCTCTAGCCCATCCAACTTATAGGTGAAAAGCTATCCCACTGAACAGAGAATAGTAATCAACCGTAATAATTTTGAAGGCCTCCAAATTCATGATTAACAAAAACCTGAAAACAGTAGCCTAAAGTTCCCAGTTCTACTAAGTCAACTAAAGCTTCCTGTTCCATTGCATCAAATATTACGTCACCTAGGGGCTGGATGCAGCAAGCTTTCTCCAGGAATAGATAAAACGAACTACCAAGTTCAGAATAATTTACCTGTGCCAAGTTTCTTTGCATTTACACGGTGCTTTGTATCTCGACTCTGCAAAATGCCGATGAGCACCTCCCGCTCGATCATTAAACGCTTCTCCATGTTTTGAATGAACTCAAGCTCAACATCAACTTTTCCGGTGATCTTCTTAACACGTGACACAACCGGAACAAACAACTTGCTCTCTGCTCTTACCCTGTGACCCTTACGGAGCATTAGGCGATTTTTAGCCAGGCGCTCGTTCCGCTTCTTGTCTTTTTCAATGCTGAAACAAAATAATATAAAGTCATTGATGTCTAAAGGTTGTAAGTTTAAAAATAGCTGAATACGTAGATTTCAATGAAAAGGGTACATGAGCACATCCAGAATAAAGGGTACACAACCAGAATAAAAATGTTTTTAAGCAAGTTTCAATTATTCTAAAGCTTGAACATGAGCGAAATTTCACCTACAACACCACCAGTCTACAACGTAAGTGATTTAGTCTTCACTTCTTATCAAAAATGGATATAAATAACAAATTTAATTTCTCAACATTTGCTATATCTTTTAATGCAGTTCTGTTGTTAAAAACATCCAAACTTCACAGCAAGTATCAAGGCTATGTTGCTGCAGTGGTTGAAATTTGTAAATTTCTGAGCATTGGTGATTTTTATCTTGTCGAAGAACAGCATCCTGGAAGTTTCTGAACTAGGGCTTATTTCGATCTATTAAAAATTGTTTTCAGTTTCAAGAATAAGCATGACAAACCTCCCGACAACTACACTCCGGTGTAGCAAGCCTGGTAACCTTTTCTAAGGAGGATAGCAGGTAAACCGTAAAGGGGATGATAGGGGACTGCAAAAATTGTTTGAAACTTAGGGAATGGATCAAATTTGCAATGTTTGGCGCGCTCGGCGAAAATAGGTAAATCGGGGACAATCATTAGAAACTTTTTCGCAGGGGACGGTTTTCACGGGGCTTGTTACACAGTGATGTATATCTGGTTCAGATAAACTGCGCGCCTACAACTTGATTGAGTATAATCGCCAAGTCATAACAGTTCATCTATTGTCCAGAAATGACATCTGCTTATGAATTCCCAAGCCTTAATTCCTTTCAGGGATTCAAGTAGAAAGATCAGGTCTTAAAACAATAGAACCATTTTGATCAAGTGCTTTTTGAACACAGACTGATACATACATTTCGTGTGTATGATGATGCAGTCGCTCTGCTAGCCCTACACTCAATGCAGCGCTCTCAAAACTCATTTCATTTAATCCACGTATGTGCATCATTAACAGCAACGCAAGAAGGTTCTCTCTCTCTGCAGGAGTCATCGTCTTTAGGCCTCCGATCCCTTGTAATCTATTTGCAAGGTGTTCTCGTTCTGAAATCAATCGCTCATTCAACGTAATCAAATGCTGATCAGTTGTCAACTTGGTTTTTTCGGTGAACTCAAGTTTTTTCAAAAACTCCTGCTCAATTTCTTCATAGCTCAGTCCTAGAAAAGAAAATAAGTAAATGTAAACTTGTACGTTCAGGAAGCAAAAGATGCCACCACATTGCATGCCTTTTTCCATCTCTCAAGAAACGAAGGTACACAGGACGGAACTGTAAGGTTACTTAGTTTCGAAATTTCTTTAGCTAGCTCTGATGCAACGAAAGAAACAGCTGCACAGGCTGTACAAAACTGAGGGTTACCTTCCAGAATTCTGCACTTTTCATAACGATTGACTGCGTTACATAGGTAAAAGGATTGGAAATTTTTAGCCAACTTCATTAGGTTGTGCATCACTTTTTAATATCAATTAACTTCAATTATAATGATTCAGACTTATGAAGATCTTTGCTAGTTCAGGATTTTCAAAACTGAACTTAGTTGTTTCTTATAAATCAATAAAAATGGCTTTGGAAGGAAAGATTCGAGTTAACTGAAGCTTCTCGTCTGACACTCTTCAATGTTTAAAACTTGATTGAGATAGGCAAGCAGCACAGATTGGACAACCTCAACAGTCATGTGATCGCGTTTCTGATTGGCCTATTTCGATATATTCGACCACAACTGGGTATATATGCTTCCTAGGGTAGAGTTTTTTACCTATGTTCTGACGTCTTTAACTCTGAAAAGTGTCAGGCGAAAAGCTTTAATGTACTCAACTGTTTGCTTTTTTATAAATAAATGAATCAAAATCGACAAATAAATTCTGCACTAGGAGAAATTTACTTCTCAAAAAAACCTACCACTCTCTTTAATCTTCTCTGACATTTTCTGCTCCCTCAGTTCCATCTCTGCATGACTTTCATCCATGATATACAAAAGACTAAAACCAGTTTCATGTTTTGCACCTGGAAATCTTTTAGTTAGTTCCAGTTTCCCTTCCTTTCTCAGTCTTTCTTCTTCGACCTTCAGATGTGATAGTCTTTCATTCTGCTCTTTGCTGGACAATGCTGCCCACATGCCCTCTCCAACCTGAATTTTCAGCATTTTCAAAAGCAAATGCTCTCTTATTGAATCGTATCTAGGGCAGAATTGATATAATTGTTTTACACAAGTCTCCATAATAGAACTAAGTTTCATTATATGGACTTAGGGGAGCAATTCCCATGCAAAACAAGACAAAGAATATAGATATGGGGTTTCTCTGGACTCAAACACTAGGTATCTCATAAAATAAAAAAAATGATACTAACACTGACTATAAAACTAGCTTAAACAAGGAGTTTATGCCAAGGAGACCCTTTGCTGAAGAAACACTAGCTAAAGGCCAAAAACAAGTTTTGCAGCTATTTGTCTAAACACTGCAAATATAGGTAGCTCAAAGCTAAAACTTGAACTCTTGTTCTTCAAATCCAGTTATAGCAGCTACTTACATTACCATCTCCTGCAGAGAGGCGTGTAGCAAGGTTCCTTAAGAATTGAAATCAGATCCTTTTTATGATGCATAATACCTGAATTTCCCAAAGTTCTTTTAAGGAGGGTCATATTTTGGAAAATATGTCCCTCCTCATTCTATGTCATAAGGAGGGTCATATTTTGGAGATCAAAAGTTGCAAAAAATTCCAGTTTCAAAAAACCTGCTCAGAAAATAGGCTAAACTATGTACAGTCTTACCCTAAATGTTGCTGAAGATGTGTAGTTAGAGCCATAAATTCTAAGTTACTTCAGTTTTCAAAAAATCAACTAATAGCACAAATTTTAGGTTGACCCTTTCATCTATGTGTGAATCTGAACTAAACGCTGGACGATGCACAAAAAATAGAGGAAGGGCATCAATTTCAGGTAACCTGGCTATAGTTGAAATTGAAATATCCTACTTCACTACAATCCTTACTGGTAATTCAAAACTTCTTAAGAATTGAAAAGTTATTTGCATTGAATAATAGCTTTATGTTGTTAAACAAAGAGCAATGTGAAAGTAACATGAAAGTAAAAAATACTCTCAGTTGAGGCAAAAAACAGTTGAAGATAGCCTTTTCAGTAAAGATAATACTGCTATCACTAAGGGTCCTGTTAAAATAAAAGTTTATAAAGTAAAAGGTTCAAAATTATATCTTATCCTTTTATACTTACTTGTTTTTCATTGCATCTAGCAGGTCAGTGGCATTTACTCTTTCTATTGGCCGTTCCCAAGCATTACCTTGGAAGTCATCGTCTTCCTCAAGAAGTGCCTGAAAACTAATTTCGTCAAGCCTATCAATCAAGTGATCTGCTTTATTCTTCAATTTTTCCACTCGTGCTTTCTTATCCTTTTCCTTTTGCACAACAGCAGCTTCATCCTCCTACAAACAATCAAGTCTAAAAAATTTAGAAATTAACACATGGGGTTAAACTACTATTAGAGTTGTCAAATAACATATTACAGAGAGGTCTTTGGCTATTCAAGCTATGTTCTTAATAATATTTTAGCAACATCTTTATTAGAATTTTATATTTAGTTTTATTTTAAGGAAATTAAAATGATAAGCAGAAACTGTTTGTGCTGAGTTGTCTTTACCATCCTGCTCTCATGTGCGTAATTGATCATATGCAATCAGCTAAAGCAACTGACTTTTTTTTACTAATTTATTTAAACTGAAGGTCATTCTTTTTTAAAAGCAGCAATAAAATTTTTCTGCACAGACCTGCCAGGCAACTAAGCTTTGGTGAAGGTTATAATCCCTTTCTTTCTGATTTTCTCGAACTTGAATGCTATAATGAGTATACTCTCTCTCCTCAGATGGCTCAAATTCTGGAATGTTACAAAGAAACATTCTGATCTCATCAAATGCTACGTCATCTTCTGGCCTGTACCGTGAGCTTAGAAAGCTGTTCCAGAGTTTGAGTGAGAACCTTTTGTCGTGAACTGTTTTGCACAAAAATAGTGCAGATTGTAGTGAAATTCTGCCATCTTTGTCTAAGTCCAGGGCTTTGAAATCCCATAAAACCTTTGCTTCGAGCGAACGACGACGCTCCAATTCTTGCAGCAATGCTGCAAATTCACCCCTTGTGCACTTCCCATTTTCATTTCCACAAACTGTTTTGAAAGCTGCTGATATTTGCACTAAATCGAGTGCCTCAAAGAAAGTGCTTTCATCAAATAATTGGACTTCTTCGACAGTAAGGTGGCCCTTAAAGTCTGTATCAATTATATCAAATAATAAATCAAAATCCTGAACAACCATCCTGTCGATCCAAAGCTGGGCCTAGCCGAATCGGTTTGACCTTTTTATCGTAATATACATATTTTACATTTGCAAGTTAGAATTACTATTCTATATAATAGAATCCGTTTTCACAAGCACCAAATTTCTTGAAATCGAGAACAACGCTGGGTATTTTTTCTTTACGTGGGTTGCTCCTCCATGACTTTTTCGATGCCGCAAATATCGTTGTCAAAACAAATGAAATCCTTTGTCGACGATCATTTTCTATCAGCCTCGCTTCGGTGAAATTGCGATTCAATCAAAACTCAATCAAGGCTCACTCTGCTACAATTTTATAACCCCGGGGTGGGGGTGGGGGGATGGGTACTCCAATTAAGGCCTGACAGGGGGTCCAGTAAGTTTGAGGGTCTTACCAAATTTTCGATAGTAACTTAACTGCTCAGTTTAGCTTGCGATTTGTTATAGATAATGAACAAGATTTATCTTTCCCCAAACAACAAATTTGTCAAAAAAGGACCAGGAGAGTACAAAGAAATGGATGCTAGCAAGGAAATATTTTCGGTTTTTGTCAAAAAGTACTACCATTTGAGGGTAATTTTCTAAAATTTTAGCGTTGGCCCTCTTTGACCCTGACCGGACCCCCCTGTCAGGCAATAATGGGAGTACTCCCCCGGGTTTATAGCATATCCAAAACAATTGCTAAGCTCAGACTCTACCAGAGATTTTGCCTAAGATTTCCCGAATTTTCAGCAAAGGAAAGACTTAGCTTAGCGATAATACAACCTTTGCCTGAAGCTTCTGACATCTGACTTGTTTCCTCTTAAAAACAAGTTTTCCGTTTTGAAAGAGAACTGACCTCGGTTTCACCCCACGTTTAATAATTGGTTAAGAAGGAACATAGATTCAAAGTAAAAACTTTTAAGATGATCGAGGATCAACAGAAGCTTAAGTATTCTTATACAGTAAAGTTGTAATGAATAAGCAGGGAAGCTCAAATGTGGAGTTCAAATGCCAGAAGCTATTATTTGGAAGACATAAAAGCAGTTTTCAAAATTGCCACTGCTTAGACTGAAAGGGCATTTGCAAGTTTTGCAACGATGCTCACTCAAACAGCGAGCTAGGAAATATTGAAAGTCATTTGACTAGGAAACAATAATTGTGTTTTCCCACAATTGCATACCTCTTATCCTATGTTAAAGTTATGCTTCGGTCGAATGGAAGTGATGCGGATCTGGACTAAGATCTTACAGCCTCCTTGTTAAACTTTTATGGCTACATCCCAGGTAAAGCAGGAGGGCTAAAGCCTCTCTAAAGCCTCTTCTGAAGCCAAAATTGGTTGAACAACTTCGATAGCTTTGCTACTCTGTCGGAATTTTGGGGCAAAGTATTGTATCTAGCCCCTTTCCAGAAATCAAACTCCCACTGCGCGCCTGTAATCTAAACATAGTAAATCTAAACATAGAGGTAGAAATATTTCTATCTCTATGAATCTAAATTACTTTTGGTGCAGCAAAAAACGGTTTTTAAAAATTTGTCATTTTAAAACATGCTTAAGCTTATCGTCTGTCTCTTTTCATCAGAGTGTAAAACATCAGAATAATGATGGAAAACAACAAGCTACGAAATACAAATACCAATTTTTTGATACAAATAGGTCAATCAGCACTGCGAGTTTGTTATGGCTATTAAGGTTGACCAGATCACTGCCACTTGCCGAAAGAAAAAACACTAGAAATGGAGTCAAATGAACTTCTTTTGCATCCACAATACTAGAAAACACTAGAAATGGCGGTTTTTTCATTGTATGTACATGGGTTCTAAAACAGTTAGATGAAATGACGACCTGACTCTGCCTATGAATCAAAATAGCGTGAATTCCAAATTCCAATTAAATATACCCTTATTACATTTACAATGTCATAAATACACAAAGTAGCGCTTCAAAGTTATGCATAGAATGTATATGTTTTATGAAATCCTTGGGTAAATTTTATTCTGGAATGTTTAAAGCTTACACAAGAAATTTCTAAACGGTTCCAAATGGTACTTTTTTCTTAGGGATCCCGTTTTTTTACGGCTAGTAGTTCCATTTGGAACGGTTCCGACGGGTCCCGTGTAAACGGAAGGCCTAACCGTGCTCATTTTAGTACGGTTTCAAGTGGAACCGGTCTCGTGTTAACGCTGCCTAAAAGTGAGGAAGCTAAGTAAAGCTCTTTAGAAATGCATCTAAGCACGTAGATTCTTCGACTCTAACTGCATAATATTAACATGCCCAAAAGTGTGTGTTTTTCAACACAGGCCGTTCATTTTGATTTTTCATTCTTCATATCTCAAACCCTGTTTGTGACGTCAGAGGGCACATCTAGCTTGGCTTTTAGACCTTGAACGTGATTTTGATAAACTACCATCAGCATAAATGTCACAAAGGAAATATGATTCTCAACTGTGTTCATGATAGAAATGGACTGCTTTATCTTTGCCACCTGAACAAATTTTGACCCTCTTGAATTTTGAAAACCCTCGTTTGAATTAATAAAGCAAATAACAAGACCAGAACATTTGGAAGAAATTTTTATAATTGCATTGGTTATGCCAAATATATTTTTATTCAGGACTAAGCATAATCTTGTTTGAGGGAAAGCCTCTCCCTAAAATATTTTTTTAATAACGCCCTATTTTTAAAGAAACGCTTTAAAGATATTTGGATTATCTTTGGGATCTTTAGGAAAGTAATTAAGAGACGGATACCTCTGTGATCACTTTTGAAAAATTAACTTATTCTTTGTGCCATTGATAATGTTATGCTTTATTAATGCAAACTCAAAAAAGATCATTATGTGAAAAATGAGAAAAAATTGACGTCGAGGTGTTTTTTAGTAAGAAAGTTAGACTGCAACGCGACGAGAATGAACAACAACAAACACACATAAATCAGTAATGGCTGATATTTCGCCCCGGTAAACAGGGCCTCATCAGAGCAAAATTCGAGGTGTTTTTCTACTGACGAATGGTCAAATGTTCATCTCATCCATTCTCTATGTGAAAATTTATTGTAACATTGAATGGGTTTCTAGGATATATGGATATAAAATCCTTGTTAGTGAACAGATCCCCATTTGGTATTCTTTGGCCTCCAAATATTGAATGAAAAGACACTGGGTAACACTTGTCTTGTTGTCGAAGTGACACAGTAAACAAAGAATTTTTAAATTGAATTGGATGAAACTCTCTATTTTCGCTTGCATTTGCTTCAGAATTCTATCCAGTAGAAACTGAGAGAAACATCACGTGATTTGCTTTTATACTTTGCGCATTCGCAATCATCGTGAAGCAGTAAAGTAAGATGGCGTAGCCTTCACAAGTCAAACCGCTGTACGTAGGCCTGGCGTTTTCTCAAGAATATGTACTCGGAGGGAGAAAGAGTCACATTCATTCAACCACCGGAGGCTCCAGTATTCGAGCCAAATGAAGAAGAATTTAAAGATCCTTTGGCATTTATCGCAAAGATTCGTCCTTTTGCCGAAAAAATCGGAATATGCAAAATTAGACCACCACCGGTCAGCTGAGTGTTTCAATCTATTCATCCGGTCGTTTTTCGAGAAGTACTTTGCAGATTTTGTTAGATATGAATAAAGTACAAAGTTTGTTCCTTGCATTTTAGGAATGGCAGCCACCATTCTGTGTTGATGTAGAGAAATTCAAGTTCACCCCACGAATTCAGCGATTAAATGAGTTAGAGGTAACCAAAAATTCCCTTTGCCTTCATGGCTGTATGAACAATGCCCTGGCTTCGATGTCACAGCTTCTGGTCATGTGGCTGGTTTTTGTCTGCCTTTTATACCCATATTTCATGGATAAATAATAATTTCAAGACGAATAACAATAAGAATGGCTTGGCCCTAGTTTTTTACGGCAGTAAAGACTACATACGTTGCGAAAACTGAAAGCAAAGTAAGGTAGCTTTTTTGAAGGAAAGATCACTTCCATTGTGACGATCAGCGGATAAGATATAGGGTGGAGAGAAGCCGTTGGCATTGTTTTTACTATAGCTGTAAGATTTTCGATTTGTTTTCTTAAAAGCTTTCATTTTTTAAAGATGGGATAAACGACAAAGGTTCAGAATACAAGTTTTCGATCCTGGTATAATCAAGACATTACGTAAGAGAAAAACGTGCTATATATCGACGCCAGGGCTTTGTTGTTTGGGCAACTTTCGTGTCTCGTCGCGTTTCACACACGGAAGAATCGTGTTCTTCTTTCGATCGTTGTAGAATAAACTGTTAAAATAGAATGATATTTGCAATAAAAGGGTTAACAAATTTAAGAAATATTTCAAGGCAAATGATTGTGTTGCGATAAGAAACTCATTCCACCTATTTTGAAGTCATCTGCAATGACATGTCTGGAAATTTGCCAGAGAAATAAAATCAACTCACAACATTTGGTTGAAAATATCAGTTGTTACTAATAGGTCGATTCAGTTCTTTGGAAATGTGTTGATGTTTGAAGGATTCTGTGTTGAAATAGCCTATTTATTGATTAAAATGCAGTCACAGCACAACTGAAGTATAAAAAATGCTATGTGCATGTTTACAGCCAGTAGTAGTGCAAAAGTTGGCACATTAGCAAATAAATTTCATGAAAATATGATTTATGTTAAGGTCTAGTAGCAGGCCTAAGTTTTTCAAGTTTGAAAATAACAGGCTGTTATCAGCATGCAAAAGCTAATTTAAAGTAGTTTGACTCACTATTTCCCCTCTAAATTGACTTTATTAATGAACAAAAATCTAATTTATGAGTTGTTTACACTAAAGGAGATGTTTTCCTTCACTTTCTTTACTTAACTCTAAATTTCTAACACTGCAGTATATGTTGTTAGGGAACTGTAAGCCCTTCTTCTAGATAAGAAAGCTATACCAGAAATGGCTTGAGTAAATTTAGAAACTAAACCCTTTCCAATTTATCAAAAGTAAAGTTGAGATTTGAGCGACCCATGAGTATAAATGATAAAAAGGTGTCTGTTTCGGACTTTTACTTAATGACATTTTCTGATAAGGGTTCACAACTGTTGAATTGTTGTAGAGTAAAATATTTCTTTAGCCAGTCCTGTGAGGGAAAAAATAGGCAATCTCTGTTTCCGAGACTCCTTAAGAATTGTTAATATTGAAATTTTAGACCAGCGTTTAAGGCTCTTGTGCAACAGGTTTGCATTGTGACTATAATTCCAAATTCGACCTAATATTGTACTGCATAAAAATACAAAACACAGGCAACCATTTTATGCATGTGGGTTGTACAAGGACCTTTAATAAAATTTACTATGAAATGTTCTGGTTATAAGAATACTATGATCAAATTATCACATGTTGCTATTTTCAGAATCAATTTAGCCACATTTTAGAAAACAGTGTGGATAGTTTAGTGACTTCCAGTTATTGTTTATCCTATTGTATTTTTAGGTAAAGACCCGGGTAAAACTAAATTTTTTAGATTCAATTGCAAAGTTCTGGGAACTTCAGGTAAGTCTTTTTTAATTCACTTTTCAAGTCTGTACAAATGTAAAAATCATGGGCTTAGTTGATATCTTATGAATAAATTTCTGGGTTGTTTTTATTTTGTAAATAAGTTAAAAGCTACTAATAAGTAATCCTGTATTATGATGGGAACAAATAACATTTTTCACCTTTTTTTATTATTGCTTTTAAAGTAGTAAATCTTCATTTTTTAATATCTTTAATATCTTTTTTTAAATTAGGTAAGTATTGGTGATTTTTTTAATAAAGCTTGTAGAAGCTTGTGTACCATTGAAGCTTATGACAATTTAAATGCAAGACGTTCTTGTAGCAGACAATTTAAATGCAAGACCATGAATTTTTGTTATCACAATATCTGTTTGTGTTAGAATATATTATTAAGTTGGCTTTTTGCTATGTTTTATATCATAAAATCAATAGACTTCACAATAAGCTTCAGAAGCTGGACATTCCCAGTCAACCACTCAATTTGAGTGATTTCCTGGGTTAATTTATACACAACCATCCCTGATCTGTTTTTCCTCAATTGGTGTTGTTTTCCTATACAGTGAGCCTTTCTATTGTGTATGAATAAGATATAAGAATTTCTTTTGACTTGAATGATATTGTAATCTGTTTAGAAATGAGTCTGTCCAGTCTCTTTTGAATCCAAATGACAGTTTTCATCTATTATCATTTAAATATCATGGTCAGGAAAGAACATAAAGCTTATAATGTTAAGTTTGTACAGCTGATGTTTCCTCGGGGCCTACACAGCAAATAGCTGTTATTCTTTCATCAGGTGTATCCTAAATCAACTAACTACTAGGTGGCTAATTTATTAATCACTTTCTCAGGCAAATATAAAATTGCATTATTAAACAAATTCATCAGAAATACATTTAAGTAGATGCAATTTGTCTCATTCTGCCTTCGAAGCTGCCATGATTATTTTAGTGGTTGACATATGGTATATATGTAATCAATCTGCAAATTGAAGCTGGAGATAAAAGTTGTTTTTCTTTGTTTTCTCGTCAGTAGGTTTGTGTTTTACACTCGAGATACACAAATTATTCTTATTGTGTTTCTGTTTGTATTTGACACGCCTCACAATATCATTAAAGGTTAAAAAAACATTTGAATCTCAGCTACATTAACTGTTTCTATGAATCACTAAAAATTTGGTATTATTTTGATTATAACTTATTAGCAAATAAGAAAGTAATCAATTAATGTTTTTTCATATATATATAGAAAGAATAATCAGTCTGGTAATATTACCATGCCTAATTGTCCCGAGGCATACTTTTATATCACATACACAGTTCCATGTTTTGACTTGCTGTTCTTTTTCTCTTCTGTTTTTTTACTATTTCTTGTTTATTTTCTCGAAAGTAATTTTTTGTTTCTTAAAAGTAATTATCTTGATGGCATTTCCAGGGACATTTTAACTCGGTTTCCATATGCCTCCCTTTTATCATTCAGTTTTTATTTTTTCTTGAACTGTTCCCATTACTCCCCACAACTCCATTTCAGTCAAAACAATAAATGTGGGTGTCTCCATTACACCATTTTTATCTGTTCAGCATATTAATGTAACTCAACATCTAAAAGATTCATTCGAATTTGTCCTCATTTGAAGACAAAGTAATTGCAACAGGGCCTAAAAACCTGTATGCTGTTTGTTAAATTATTATGATTTCAAGAAACTTCTTCTGATTTCGGTAAAAATTATTTGGTACTACATACACCCCTTCAAACTCATATATGGCATTTAAAAGGCTATCAGTTCTTCACAAAATCATAAGGTCTCCAGTTTACAGATTGCAGGTCTAAACTTTTCAAGGCGTGCGATTACCAGCATGCCAACAAATTTCATATATCCAATATTGAGTAATAAAGATTAGGTAATGTTCTCCTCTATTTTCATTTTACAGCTCAAATCATCATGCCCTCCTCTATTTTCTTTAGGAGTAAGCTCATTGAATCTATTAGGTGCAATATATTATATAAACTTTTTATTAAATAATGTTAAATACTTTCAGTTTTGTACCGTCATTTCAAACAAATTTCTACTTTTTTTTATAAATCCTTGTTAGCCAAGGAGCTTGAGTGCTACGGAGTACTGATATAATATCATAACTTTGGCTAGATGTAACTGCACATGAAACAGTCACACAAAGTAAAAAGACACGAATTCACCAAAACATTTTTCCATCCTCTATTATGTTGTATCAACATATATTGCATCAACACAGTATTGATCAACTACCTATGCTAGCACTTGTCATGTAGCAAAATTATTTTCAATTCAGCTGCTTGTTTTTTGCCATAGTCTGATTTTAAGGTCATCTTTCATGTCATAATTACAGCGGGTTGTTCCCAAATAACATTCAAGTCAAAGATCTGTAACATGTACTGCAAACATGTTAAATGAAGTTGATTTTTTGGCCAATAAAAAACTGGATATGGTTCTATTGAAGATTTTTCATGCGAACTTGACATATCTATTAAAAGGAAAAAAAATTTTATTTAGCTAGTTTGTTGACAAAGTTACATTTTTTCAAAGTAAGGTAATCCTCAAACTTTTAAGTTATAGGCTGTAATTGCTAATGTTCTAAAGATTCTTCCACTTATATTTTTGCATTAGAAATCATAATTATTTTATGTTGGAATAGTGTAAGGTAACAGGTTTTTATGTTTTCAATTGTAAGATGAGTTTTTATCATGCTGTTATTTTTCAATTTACATTTTCATTGTAGGGCTCAGCTTTAAAGATCCCAAATGTAGATAAGAAACCTCTTGATTTGTATCTCCTCCACAAGGTTAGTATCTGCTTTTAAATGTTTTCAAATTCTTTGCCTTCATAGTTTTGCCTTCACTAGTTTGACTGCACTATAAATATTGCATCTACCTTGTGTCTTTGCCCTTTTATTCCCTGAAATTAGGAGCCTGTTCTATGTTTGTAGTGTACCTTTCCCAATAGCATTTTAGGCAGGCTATTGTTATCAGCAATTCCTCTTACTTTTTTTACACAGTGGAATCCTGCTTTGAGTGGGATTTGGTAATATCAAGGCTCATTATGCAGAAAGTGTTCCAAGGGATGAGATTTTTGTCCCTATTGCAAGACGTTTGTAGTAAATGGAGCTCTTCATAGCAGGGTTTCACTGTATTTTGTGGTATGAAGTAAGAACAAAACATTATAGGGAATATGAATGTTATCCATTAGGCAAGTCTTGAAATGCATTTTTGAAGCAGGCTGCTTGTAAAGTCAACAAAAGCTATCAGTTTGCCACTACTATATTGTTGACCTATGCTTATTTTCATTATGTAATACAATCAACATGTCTTCTGAAACTTCATACCTAATAAGATACACAGAATTTGATGAAATAACATTTTGATGAGCGATCAAATAATATATTTTTTTGGTTTTAGTTGTTCACTATAATGCCAGTCTAACTTTGTGATCTTTTAAATAGTTAATAAGTATTTGTATCAGAGCTGTATCAGAACACTTACATAGTTATATAGGCAAAAGAAATCACATAAAAATTTTGTAATAAAGGTTATTGTTGTCATTAATGCTGTTTCCATCAGTTTCGTTCCTAGTTTTATCATTTCCTTTGTTATAAATGAGTGTTTGATAATGTAAGGAACTTTCAGCTAACAAAGTGGGTATTTTTTAGGTGGTTCAGGAAGAGGGTGGATTTGAAGATGTCACAAGACAGCGTAAATGGAGCAAAGTTGCTCAGAAGGTAGACCTTATGTAATTATTAAGCCAAGTAAATTTAAAGGATTTAGTCATCCAATTTGTCTATACTAAGTTGCTCCATTGTTTGCATTGCCCTTTACAGATGTTTGCAAGCATAGATCTCTGGAGATTCCTGTTCTTTGCTATGTCAAAAATTTTACTTCCATTATTTGTATTGGTTGTTTTGTTTATTTGATTTGCTATCTGTTTTAAGAGATGCCGGTCTATGTCTTCCTTTATTTATTTACACATTTAGTAACTCTCTTTTTTTCAAAATATGTTTCTGAACATTTGGCTCATAACAGGCTTTTAGATGCATGAAGAAAGTTTCATTGATGATGATCAGGATCACTTTCTTGTTGAGCTCTTTTTGAGGTTGAAATTGTTATCACAGAACATTGTTGGTATAGACAGCAGGTGCTATAGAGAACTGCTGGTGCCATTAAATATCACAGAGAAAGCATGTTAATTGTTTGCTTCTTTGTTTGATCAAATATTGTTAACATTATAAAAGGCAACACATGGTTACACCACACATGATAGATAGCAAAACTCAAATAAAAGAACGAACCAACAAACAGCAACAGAAATTGCAAGTTCAGTGAAACAAAATTAATGATGCCACATGAATCCAAAACCAACAAATAGCAACAGAAATTGCAAGTTCAGTGAAACAAGATTGATGATGCCACATGAATCCAAAGTTTGGCATAATAATTATATCATACTCAGCAAACCAAATCCTGATGACTGCCATTATCTAAGTTACTCAGTGATTAGCAGGCAGTTGCAAACTTGGTCATCAAGCTGTTGCCTAGAATTAAAGCACGAAAGTTTTAACTGATATCATTTTAGGCTTTTACAAGATTTGGAAATGAAAATGGGTTCTTTAAGTTGCTTATATATATTTCTAATGTTGGTTTTTGAGTGATTTTAAAATGTTTGAGGCCTTGTAAATGCAATGGAGTGAAAAGTATTCTTTAGAAAGGTATTCATCACAGGCATCTTGATAATAGTCATCCAGGTGCGGATCTAGACCGGGTTGACAGGTTTCAATAGCCGGACAGATTTCTAGAAATTATTTATTTTATATATGTTTTAGTAAATATAGAGAGAAGAATGTTTATCAATATGATTATTATTATCACCTCTTTGGAGTAAGCCCCCACCCTAGAACTACAAATTTGCCCCCTTCGAATAAGCCACCCTCGAATAAGCCCCCACTGCTGCTACCGCAAATTCTCAATTTGGACCCCTCAATTTGAAGATTTTACCATCTGAGGTTGCTTATGACGTTTCATTGAATCCTCACAACAAATTCATACTTTTGGTAATGATTAATTAAATGCTCATATAGAAATTTCTACTAAAATAAACGAGGTCTTTTAATAATGTCTTCTTATTGTCTACAATAATTTTATAAGCCCTCCCCCCTCTAATAAGCCCCCATCCAAAAATATCAAAAATAAAGGGAGGCTAATTCGAGGATTTACGGTATTTGCCATTTACCAACAAACTAGCATCTTGATTGCATAAACAATGTGACTTTTTGTGAAGCAATCAAGTTATTGACAGTGCTCTTTGTGTCCCAGCGCTCGCTGTCAATGAAGCCAATCAAGCGTCGCCAATATTATCTTTTGAAATTCGAAGAGTTATCAAGGTTGCGTAGTAAATCCTTGAAAGAAGAAAATCCTAACCCGGTAACCCATTCATTCAAAACTATTTTTAGCCTTCAAACCGGTCAAAAACCGCTCAAGATTGCAAAATACGAAGATACGAAACTCCAACAGGTTCTAAAAGTTTCACCGGGTTCTGACCGGCTTGCGCGTTGTAGATCTGAATTGTGCAATGGAATCGAATGGTCTCCCTTTGAATTTTAGCGAAACCGATAGAGTATGAGAAAAAGAAAGATGAATTTTTTTAAAAATTAAAAAAATAGTAAATGAAGCAACAGATGCTAAAATCGAAGTAAGGTTGTTAAAGACTAAAAGAGACCCACAAGGGCAAAGAGCCAGAGAAACAGAAATGTATGAACAGAAAACAATTTTTTTTGTTGCCCTAAGTTTTGCGGCTCTGGTACCCAGGGTAAGTTCAGAGAGGCTTCTTATTCTGGATGGGGCTAATTTTTTCATCATTAATCACTATATTAAATAAATTTTCGAAAAGTTACCATTAACCATCTACCTAAATCATGCGTAATATTTTCCGACAAAATTTCGTATTTTGTGAATAGATGCAGCTTACTCTGAACTCTGGATTTCAACAAGGGGGACTGAGCTCCCAGAGCCCCTTCATAATCATAACACCCCTGAAATCCCTTTGTTGGCAATGCAAAATCTGCTATACAAAATTTGCTGATTGATATATGATGGTCGCAACTGACATTCTTTTTATAGCGAAGAGACGATGGTAGGTATTTTCGGGGAGTGAGAGACCTAAGGATGTACTGGATTATCCCATGGGCAAAATATGGTTCCTAATAACCCGGTCACAAATTTATCTGGATCCGCGCCTGGTCATCTGTCAACAATGTCCAATCTTCAGTTACCAGTTTTACAATAAATCTGCGTCAGTCATCATCAGTCCACATCAGTAATAGATCATTTTAACTTTTCTTTAAATCATTTGACATATAGGTGTGTTATGTTTTTACCACATGTTTCTACAGTGTAAAATTGTCAATGAGCTGTTGGACTGTTTCTAAGATATAGGCTTTCCAGACTGTTACAAACTGTAAGGAAATAAAGTAGAAAAAGCTTGTAAGAACTATGTTGATCCTCTCTGAGTTGAGTTCAATCCCCCAACCTTTAATTAATTTCTGAAACAATGTTCTGTATCCTTTGAGAAGAGATTTCTTTCTTTCCAACCCTTTAGCTTTCTACGTTTGTAGAAAAGGGTGACAGAGTCAACAAAGTTACCAGTGAAAGCCTTAGTCAGAATAAAAGAACTTTGAGTAGCATGATGGCAAATATTAATTGATTTATTTTCATAAACTTATCTGTAGATGGGATTCAAACAGACAGATGGAAGGGGATACCCAATGCTTCGAAGCCACTACGAGAAAATCTTGTTCCCATTTGATGTGTTTCGGTCTGGAGCGATGACTGGCGACTCTTTGGTAAGTTCATGAAAATAAAGTGAGTTGAATAGTAAAAAGAATTCAAATTTTGACCTAGCTTATGCAATGTATAACTAGAAAATGTAATTTTCCACAGAAGAGTGACAGCTAAGAGAAATAAAGATTTTCCAAAAGTATTCTGTCCCTTGATTTGTCATCAAGGATAGAATTTATGGGCTAAGAGAGTTGATTGTGTATCGAAAGAAAGAGCCTTGTTTCACTATGCCCATTTTCCAATCATTAAAAAGGGTGTGAAGAAGTTTTTTTATATTCATATTCCATGAGACAGTTATGGTAAGAAAGTAATTAAGTAATATCTTTGATTTTGTTTATTTTGATTTAGTTTCACATTATTGCGGTATTATTAACCATACTTTTTTGATAATTTCGATATTTTTTTTGTTTTGGCTTAAATTTCTCTATCTAACGTTTCAAGGACCCACCGATAAATATTGTTTCAGAATCTGCCGTTCAGTTGTCTTTTTAATCCTTTAGCGTTAAATCTTTAACAAACGTTAACTAGTTTTTTAGTTTATAAACACATCAATTAAACTGAAAATAGCATTTGGGATTAAGGTCATCAAAGGATTGTTTGATATGTATTTTTCTAACGTTTAAAGACTTAAAGAAGAGGATAGTGGACGCGAAGCAAGGGAGTGCTTTTCACGGGGGCAATTGTAGGGTAGGGTCAGGGATGCGATAAGACAGGGCAAGGAACAGATAGCAAGGGGAGTGAAAAGCAAAGGAGATGGCAAATGCATGATTTAGAAGGATAAGAAAGCGACCAGGGTAGGAGTAGGTAAGGCAAGGTTTGCCAAAGGAAGAACATGGAAAAATCAAGGAAGGATCAAGGAGGAAGGAGAAAGAGGGTGGAGTTGGCAGAAAGGCCATGGGAAGCAGAGGGCAATAGAAGATTTAATTTTTAAAGATTTTATTCAAAATGTTCGTCTTTTTTATAGTTTCCATTTTCAGATGCTTTCTATTCCAAAGTAGCTAAAAAATTCACTGAAAAATCAAAACACAAATACCCTAAGGCATCCCCCTTCAGTTATTAACGTAGAGTTGAATCGACTAATCATGAGCAAATCTGTCTTGTGTCGCAACCAGGAAGCCCAAGCTAGAAAAGCCAAGTCCGTCAAATACGAGGATGGAGAATACATCCCAAAGACCAAATCGAGAATGTCACGGAAGACCGAGCAAGATTTCTTCAATATAAACGTAAGCCCGGTAAATCACACAGCTTTACTGAATTTTTCAAATAAATAAATCAATGCTGACACTTCAGCTTTTTTCTTTTGAAAGCACTAGCGAAAAATTTTAGAACCTCTGTTAACAGAAAGGGGCTGTCTAACCGCAGTAACCAGCAATATTGTACTTTTTTGACACTGCTATGAGCTTGTATCAGTCTTGCAAAAAGTAGACAAGCCTTATGAAATGTACCCACACGCCATCTTATATCATCTAAAGATATATTTGTATGATCACGTAAAGAAAATAATTGCAGTCAACCGACGAAAGATAGTAAAAAAGATGCAATGTAAGGAAACTAAAGCAAGAAATAACATCTGCAAAAGAGAAAGATTTATAATTGGATTTTGTGATGCATGATAATATAGATAAAATTGCTGATAAACTAGTAATAACAATAATTGAATGATAGTGATAAAAGTATCGATACTGATATGAAATCTAATTTTAGCTTAATATAGCAATGATGATAGTAATAGATATAAAAAATAATGGTTATGATAGAAATAAATTTTACTAATTGTAGATATTAATAAAGCTAATATGAATAATTTATAGAATGATAAATCGACATGCACTTTTTTCAACTCCTTCATCGCCCATGTTTTAGCTCATGCAAACACTTCATTTTCTCTATTGAAGCATCTATAATTTTTCTTCCTTCTGCATCGTATTTTATTGCCACGTTTCTATCTCAAGTTTTTCTTGTAATTGAGACTTGAGATTAAGTATGGTAAAGCCTGGATATCGATATCGATTAAGTAAGTACAGACAGAAATCGCGATCAGGCTTTGATATTGTTGGTGCATATTGGCAACTGCCAATTCGACTTGCCATCGAAAATAGGAAATTAGAGAGAAAAGGCAGCCTAAGCAGCAAGGAACAAAAAAAGTTCAGTTGCACCCACTGTAACTGATTCAAAAACATTCTTCAAGTTTAGGCTCGTTAGGTTCGTTAGACGACTTTCCAGTGAATGCTTGGCGCGGGATGAAAATAGCGGGGCATAACGGACATGTACTTCTATTTTCAGTCCAAAATATCTTGCAAATGAACCACCTTAATGCAGCAGCATATTATAAAAAGAGGCTTTTCAAAATGAATGAGAGGCTTTTTCTTTGTCACAAAGCCGCCTCTGTACAGGGCACTTTGCAAGTTTCCTGAGGACTATGTACCGTTTGTCCCCCTTTCCTGGCTCCTAAATCCCTTGTCCAATGTTAATTTCTTCAGCTAAATCTGCTACTATGTCACATAACATTCAAACAAATTTTTAAGGATTGGATGATGTTTTAGGAACGTAATTTTAATGCAAGAAATGGTTAATGCCATATAATTTATATGGATCTGATATCGGCGATTGCTTGTCATTGATGCAGGATCTGGACTTAGAGAACAACAAAGAGTTTCAGAAATTAAGATTTGCTGCACCAGGTCCAAAGATGATTGATTCAAAGCAAATCAAACAAGAGCCAGGTACACCGTGTTTAATGATTCCAGGACTTTTAGTTTACGATATAACGGGATAGGCCTTTCCTTTAATAACAATGGTAGGAAATCCGCATCTTATTCACAACTAATTTTTCTCCGACACTCCCCAGAGTAGGAAGTGACAGATAATGACAAAATTATAGGAAAATCATTTAGATGTTCCTACAGAAAACACATTGTAACCAATACTTCAATTTGTTTCAAAATTAATATCTAATGGCATCATTGCTAAGAGTTTTATATATGAATTAAGCGAGTGCATATGTATATTTTCTGTGCTTTTTAACAAAAAAAATATTATTTACCAATAATGACAACATTTTCCTTAATGATGTTATTTACCAACAGATTTCGACAGTCGCCAGTCGTTGAAAATCAAGGGACATTATGATCCAAAGTCGGATCTTAAGGAGGTGCGGGAATTGACAAGACGGCGACCAGGAAGAACTACTCGAGAGAAGAAACAGGCCCAATCTTTTACTGTACGTGACAAGAATTCAATTGTTACCTACCCATCCATGCTATATAAACATATGTTCCATGTTGCTTTCCTTAAGCGAATGGAATTACAATTAGACCAAGCTTTCTAGCTATGTTGATGATTATGTGGGGGAGGGTGTTGATTAGGGATACGGCAGGGTGTAAATGTTCAGTATTTTTTCACAACATCAAGTTAGTAGCCCAGCATTTTACATAGTGCTAGGATACAGTTCGCTTTACCATTCAAATACCTCTCATACCCCCCCCCCCCCCCTACTTTTGGTCAATAATTGGAGAGCTTCAGAACACAAATTTTAAGCCTCGATCAAAGGACGAACTCATAGTAACCAATGTTGATTGTTTTTAATATCACGGCTCCTTTCATAGCTTTTACACCCTCGGATGTTTATCCACTCTTACATTTCCTGTTCGCGTGGCTTTATATATTTTTCTACTTACGAATTCGATTTAAACCAGTCACAATTGCGATTAAGATTGATTTCCGTAGTTTTGAAAATCTTAAAAAGGGGTTCAGCGTAGGAGTAATGTTTTTCAACCATCTGTCTTGAGGGTGTGGTGGACAAGGTCTATGTAAAAACTTCCCATTTATTTGGGGGCGTTTTCATTATTGAATGTGCTTTAAGAATCTGGGAGAAAAAATTCAAAGATATTTCTAAGTATGATATACATAATTCCTTGTTTCACTCTATTATTTAATATATCAGTAGTATCATTACTTTCTTTGTTGATCTTATTTCATCAAAGAGTCATTTTTAGTTGGTAAACACTTTCCATATATGACTCTCTAGGTTGATGACTACATGTGCCAAGTCTGTGACCGAGGAGACTCAGAAGAGAGCATGCTTCTTTGCGATGGGTGTGATGCGTCTTACCATACGTTCTGTCTGATACCACCCCTCTCATCTGTTCCACCTGGCGACTGGAGATGTCCCCGGTGTGTGGCACAGGTACGTGGATTTTTTCATGAGCATAACCTTTGTTTGAAAACCTGAAAACCTCAGGCTCAATATTGGCGAGCGTTCTGTCTACTGGCTCTAGAATAAAGAAAAAAACCTCCCTCGATGACGTCTTATAAACCACTGGTTCTTGGATCTTTTTTCATTCATGATTTGCCATTTTGAGTCAGTGGTATCCTTCAACAAATTAAATGGAGGGCAGATTAATCTGCGTTTGGAGCTATTATCATATGAACTTATGCCTGGAATTATTTTTTGTAAACAAGAGAACTGATAAAGGCAACACTTATAAGTTTGCAGATGAGCTCACCCCTTTCCTTCTCTTCAGGAGTGCAGCAAACCTCAAGAGGCCTATGGATTTGAACAGGCAAAGACAGTTTATTCATTGAGAGAATTCGGTGTTATGGCTGACAAATTCAAGGAAGAATACTTCGGAGTTCCTGCCCATGTATGTTTTAATGAGTCACTTGACAAACGATTTTCTAAGCTAGTACTTATATATATTAAATGTATTTTACATATGATATCGATCATTGGAGCCTAAAGCTACTTTTTCAATGGCTTATGGAGAGACTTTAGGGGTTGATTTTTTGAAAAGCCATGGGTTTGCCTTCTTTGGTAACTAAACCTTTTGCTTTTTTAATGCAATGCTCAAAACTGCACAGTTTCAAGAAGTCTATTTGTATTAAGATCTGTCATATAGTTCTCGATGTCGTATATGCAGGTCTGTTCTTGCTTTGATTAAAAAAACAGGACGGCTCTGAGTAAGTTTCACAGTTAATGTGACCATAAGGCAACAGTTGCAATTTGAATATACATCTAGAGGAATTCATGGAATGATTTTGAAATGTTTTCAAGCGTATTCTGCGATGCATTTTTATATATGCACACAAAGAAGTAGCGTAGGCAGGGCCAATCAATTCGATGTAGCTTTTCAACGTTTCGGTTCAATGACGTGCTATACATACTAAGGGCTGTCCACAGCCTAATGATAACTAGCTCAGTTTTGATTCAAGAACAATTACTCACTAACGGCTCCATTGTATAAGAACTTGTATATTTGTATAAGACTGAGATAATTTGGTAGGTGCTGTTTTGATTGCAGAAAATTCTATCGATTCTATGCGAAGCTTTATTTTTTTACCGAAATTGAATTTGATTACTTTGTACAATATTGATGAAAATCAAATTATCTCTCTAGGAGGTACCTACAGAAATTGTCGAAGACGAATTTTGGAGGCTTGTCAGTTCGCTAGATGACGAGGTTAGAGACGTTCTTGTTTATCGGTTTTTTTGCAATGTTTAATGTATGTTGAGTCCACGTATATTGCAGCAATTTGCTTCTTTTAGTGTTCTTCTTCTTAACTCTACCCCAGAAGAATTGAACCAAAAGCAAGAAAAATCCATTACTATTTAGATATATTCCTCAATCAATCACTTTCAATATGATTAAAACTGCTTCAGGTGCCTTCAAACGATTTCGAAATGGCGATCACGACAAGACAATTCGTGGTAGACAATGCCAAGCATCCCAACCAAATGCAGTGTTGATTGCCCAGTCACCATTAGTACACGGATAATCAAAAGTATTCAATGTAAAGCCCTTACCATGACAAACGTTAAAAACCTTCAATATAAACTGCTCTTTGATTAAGTTCCTAACTTTCTGCTCCTGTAGGTTGTCGTCGAGTATGGTGCTGATTTGCATACTTTCGATCACGGATCAGGATTTCCGACCCGGAGTAACACTGATGATCCGGATGATGAGGTATCAAGCTATATGAAGTGTTATTCACTATTCAGTTTTAATAGCAATGCTTTTAAATACAGTGAAGGCGCCACAGCTTTACAAGATACGCAGGAGGGTACTAGTACGGGGCTTTGCCTGTAGTTAATGAATACTGGGACAAAATTGTTTGTCCATTATTCGAAACTGTCCGTTATTATTAGCATCCATTAACTGAGGGTTTCTCTGCAGCATATGATGCAATCAGGAAAAATAAGCTGGCTTCTAATAAGTTTTAATCGGCCATCATTTATCGGAATTCAAATTAATGATAAATGTGTACATAAGCCATTGGGAATGTTTAAAAATTGATAATTATCAGTGTAACGCCCCATCTACCATGTTGCATTCGTTTAAGATAGCGTGAAGCCTAGTTGTTCAGAGCTTCATGTTTAATTTATGTTTATGGTTTTAGAAATACATCAAATCATGGTGGAATCTCAATAACCTTCCTGTACACGAAAAATCTGTTCTTGGCTTTATCAGTGCTGACATCTCTGGAATGAAGGTACGTTTGTGGTTGCTTTCATTACTTAATGCATATTGTTAGTGCCAGTATGTAATGTACTGCTACGTAATTAGCTCCCTTTCTTAAATGAATGCATATCTCATTGTTTGTTTTTTAGATTCCCTGGATTTATGTTGGCATGTGTTTCTCGAGCTTTTGCTGGCATATTGAAGACCACTGGAGCTATTCAATAAATTACATGCACTGGTACGTACCAGCGTTTACGTCACCTTAAAAACTCATTTCATTCAAAATTGTTTGCACTTATTGTTATTATTATTATTATTAGCACAAACTATCAAACTTCACCGTAATCTCATTCGTTGTCATCTTATTTGTCGTTTTTTATGTAGTCTTTATCGTTGTTGTTTGAAACATAAATATTGGAAAGCCAGTTTGCTTGACGTAAAGTGAATATCCAGATTGACACAGAAACTAAAATTGAATTTCCTTGAATGAAAATTATGCCTATGATTTCTATCTTTGGTTGTACATAGAGGAAGAAGCTAAATTTTTTTCTGCTTATCTCAATTCAAAACTATTTATGATAATAATGCGCTTTTGAAAAGTCCTGTGATTTTTATAGGGGAGAGCCAAAGACTTGGTATGGCGTTCCGAGCCATGCAGCTGAGAAATTCGAAGATTGCATGAAAAAAGCTGCACCTGAACTGTTCGAGGCGCAACCAGACCTGCTGCATCATCTGGTGACAATTATCAACCCAAATACACTGATGAATGCTGGTGTGCCAATTGTGAGGACAAATCAGTATGCTGGGGAGTTTGTCGTCACGTTCCCAAGGGCCTATCATGCTGGTTTCAATCAGGGATACAATTTTGCCGAAGCAGTTAATTTCTGTCCAGCTGATTGGGTAAGAATATCAAATTACCTTGCTACTTCGGTATTCTCTATATCCTTGAGAAAAATTTCTTGTTTTGTTATTCAAGTTTTGTTTTCTGGGAGATCTGTCGCTCAATGACTTTGGTCTCTCTGTGTTCAGCCGAAACAAACGATTTAAGACTGAAAAAATATATCTCTTTTGATATAGAATATTTGTTAAAAGTTAATAGGTCGTAAGGGCACGACTTTTTGGGCCATGGATTACCTCCCCTGAATTTTCCTGTAGCCAGCTCTATCGTTAAGTTAATACTGAAGTCATTTTAATAATGTTGACATTCTTTCAGTTTTCTTTCCAGAACATAAATTTGAAATTTTTAACTAAATTCTAAAAATTCAACTATCAAGAGAATTTCAAGGGTTTTAGAGCACCTTCTTGGTGTTTTCCCAGCTTTTATTGTCTAGAAGGCAGTGGCAGATATCTGGGGGGCGAGGGGGCGAGGGGGCGAGGGGGCGAGGGGCGAGGGGCGAGGGGGCGAGGGGGCGAGGGGCGAGGGGCGAGGGGGCGAGGGGGCGAGGGGGTGGGCAGTCACCCCCAGTCACCCCCAATATTCGACCAAGTGTCCGCCCCAGCTTGAAGGCGATCATAGATTGTCGGCCACATAGCGAAAACTTCCAAATTTCCAATAGTGAGAAATTGGCACAAATTTTGAAATGAAGACAATATACTAGTATATTGTTATGTTTTCCTTAGCTACCAATGGGGAGGAGATGCATTGATCATTACAGAAGCATGAACAGATGTCCTGTTTTCTCTCATGAAGAGCTTATATGCAAAATAGCCTCCAATCCAGATGACCTTGATTTAGATCTAGCCAAAGCAGTATATGACGATATGGAGGCTATGGTAAAGGAGGAGGTATATCTACGAGTTGAACTCAAGAGAAAGGGTGTCTCTGAGGCCGAACGTGAAGCGTTTGAGCTCCTACCTGATGATGAGCGACAGTGCTCCATTTGTAAAACGGCATTGTTTTTCTCGGCAATTGTCTGCTCTTGTCGCAAGGACCAGATGTCTTGCTTATATCATGCTGACGAACTTTGTCCTTGCGGTATTATGAAGAAATCGATCAAGTATCGGTATAACATCGATGAGCTGCCATCCATGTTAAGTCAATTGAAGAAGCGTGCAGATTCTTTTGATAATTGGTGTCAGGATGTAAAAACCATCTTAGAGTGTGCACAAGAAGAAAAGCATGGTAACTCACTTACTACTATGATACATTTTACATTGCATGGCCTTATCTAGCTAAGCTTCAACCCCAATAACGCCAAGGCACATTTTTTTACTGGAAATGTCCACCCCTGTCGCCAGAGTTCCGTTTTGGGTGACCACAGGCCATAATTTCCTGGTCTGCACAGCAATGCACAAACATTTGTCTACACCACGTCTACAAAGCATTGTGCAACACACTGGCTAGCAGTAATCTTAATAAGCATTCGAATTCTGTTTTTCGATTCAATTTCAGTTTTCAGCAAAGTTTAGTCAACTTGTTCTTGCTCAGTAGTTCTTCGTAAGCCTTTCTTACTACCTTGCGTCTTATCCATTTCAGAGGTGTCAGAACTGAAAGAGTTACTAGCAGAAGCAGAGCAGAACCAGTTTTCGTCCTGTGAATTGCTGGATCAGTTGAAATCCGCCGTAGCAGAGGCAGAGCAGTGTGCTCAAGTCGCCACGCAGCTGTTCGTCAAAAAACATAAAACCAGGTAAGTGTTTTGTAAAAAAATAAGGTTGCAGGAACAACCCAAATCGACGAAAAAGCAATCCAATGTGTTGATAATGATCTTTCAAGAATATTCATGAATTAGCTAATATGAATTGCTTGATGCTATTTACAATACTATCTTTGTTTTGAAAGTACTCCCACAGTTTAGGTAAGAGCCCAATTGCCCTTCCTCATTTTCCTTAAAATCCACCATAGATATTTTACTTTACTATTCAGTATCCCGGAATTTTTTCCACTTCCTGGAAGGTTTTGAATCTAGTATTATCTGTAGAAACTTTTTGACCCCGCTGACGTCACACTATCCTGTCCTTAGGCACAGTAGTGGTTTGAGTCCGGGACCGAAGCTTACGCTGAGCGAACTTAGAGAATTTGTGCAGCAAGTGGATAATCTGTCCTGCGTTATTAAAGAAGCAAGATTGGTCACTGTAAGTATATATAATATTATAACCTAGCCTTTTTTGTCAAGTCCTTTTAATGTAACGTCAATCGTCAGCGTTGAAAAGTGGCAGTGCGGATGTTAACATATTTTTTTGATGTTAGACTCTTAGACTATTTTCTAGCAAGAGGCATCAATATACAATGAGTCAGACATATTGCAAGTTTTTTATAAATTTGCTTTTAAAAACCTTTTTTGCTATGCATTATAACGCCTGTCTGACTTCACCTTTACATTTTCTAACGACCGCAGTGTAGTAAAGCATGTCTTCTCACAACTTCGTTTAACGTGATTTTATATGTTTGACATCATTTTCCCGTTATACTTTTACACCTATCTGTTTTATTGTTAACCAGTCTCGCTATCTTTGTTCCATTGTTAAGGGTCTGCTTAATCAAGTTGAAAATTTCCAGTATGAGGCAACCTGCATTCTTGAAGATTCCACTTGTGATATACAAAAGCTAACTGACCTCGTTGAACACGGACAGACTCTTGATATCGATCTACCAGAGCTGACTAGCTTAAAGCAAGTAAGTTGCTATTTTTTTCTCAAAATATACCTTTGTCGTCATTTTCTGATACCTTCAAGACTGTCATAGAATTTCAACTTCCTTTAATTTTATTGTGCATTTAAGCCAAAGGTTCTAAGATTGCGTCTTGAAATTTTAGGAGCTTCGTGGAGCTAGGTGGCTAGAAAAAGCAAAGGCAATTCAAAAGAGCAATAATGATATCACTCTTGATGACTTGCGTTCCCTCATCGACCAAGGAATGAAACTCCAGAAAAAACCAGGTGCGTTTTTGTTGTTGCTATTTCAAATCACTCTCGGAATCAAGATGCTGTCTGGCCATTTTTAGCATGGGAGCAGTAAACAGCTCTGCTAGTAATTTTCAGGTGAACTGTTTGTAGATAAATGTAATTAGAAACAAAGGAAAAATTGATTTCAAGGAGA
This sequence comes from Rhopilema esculentum, assembly GCF_057945365.1. Lineage (NCBI taxonomy): Eukaryota > Metazoa > Cnidaria > Scyphozoa > Rhizostomeae > Rhizostomatidae > Rhopilema > Rhopilema esculentum. Next base: position 3,970,585 of record NC_142817.1, on the reverse strand, counting down.
GCAATTTGCTTTTTAGAGCAATTTAGGAGAGCTATCTGTAGCTCCCTTCCAGCATTTGAGGAGAGCTTGGAAGGGGAGCAAGAGCTAGGGTCTCCTCGAATGGCCAGGCCTGAAGATGGTTGCCCAACCTGCAATTAAACCAAAATATTTGTGTTTTAACAAATATAATTAAAGATGCATTCAACTTTCTCTTTTTACAATGTATTTCTCTCAAATTGTTCTCTGACAGCTGAAGCATGTTCTTACAAACTTCTTACAACCGATTTTTCAGTTATCGAGAAGCCCCTCAGAGAGCTTAAAGAGCTACTTTTCAAGAGCGATCGTTGGGAAGAAAAAGCAAAGCTATGTCTGCAAGCAAAGTAAGGCTTATTTTTTACTATTCATGTTGTTTATCGAATATCATTTCTAATATAAGCATATGTTTTTGAAATCACTTAGCTTAATTTGTGATTTATTTTCGAACACTTCTGCTTCTTTATATGCTGCTGCATTAACAGCTTGGGACTGTGCGGAGACTTTGTTTACAATATTTTAGTCTTAGCGGTTGAAATGCCTGGTAAAGTTACTACAATCCTTGCCAAAAGTCCTGGTAGACACTAAGCTAAAATTTTGCATAACTTCAGTAGCATCTCCCTCTCCCTCTCCCTCTTGAAACAATGTTAAATAGCAACAGTTTCAAAGCTTGAAATTCCTCCAATGTCACTAGGGTAAGTAATAGGTATTTCGACCAACATTGTTTTGGGGGAGAGGGGGGTATTTCTGTATCTTACAGCCGGAAACTTTATTTCATCAAAATCTTTCATTGGCCGCAGGGTGTTCTAAGGACTCTTGTCAAGGACTGTAGTTCATAGAAGATCTAGCCCCGGGCCTTACATAAGAAACTTATAGTTAAACTTCTTTGAACTCCTTGCAAAGATAAACTCCTTTACAGAATATTGGTAGAGTATGAAATGTGGCCTGCTTTTGTCAGTGTCAACATCAACTTAATTTTTCGTATTCTTTCAATAGACCGAAGCTTGCAGTAAGCACAATTGTTGCAATAGTGAGGGAAGCTACCAAATTTAAGGTTATTTTGCCGAATATAAACACATTAAAAGAGGCTCTGGAGAACGTGCGCGATTGGGCCCAAAAAGTTGAGCGAATACAGGTTTGTTTTCTTTGTAACTTAAGGCGCTTTTGCTCTGAAATGTGTCTCGTACGAAAGAGTTGTAAAAAGGATATGAGGAGCTAAACTGTAGCCTTCTGGAATCTATGACAGGGTCTTGGACAGCTCAGGCACGATAGGCCGCTTTTATTGGATGCTGTCGAAGAATCACAGAGAATCAATCAAGTTCGGTAAAAATGGAGAGACGTTTATAATAATAAAATAATAATAATAATAATAAAATAATAATAATAATAATAATAATATATAATAATCAATTTATTTACAGTAGGCTGGTATGATATAGGTATCTATGTACGATTTATGTACAAACTACAATGAAAAAGAAACTTCAACTACAAGTTTAGAATGAAAAAATTAAGAGTGAATAATAAATAATTACATGTATATAACAATTAGTCAATTAACAAAAGAAATGATATTGAAGATTAAAAACTTTTTTGAAATTTTACAACGAGTTTATAGTTAACAGATGTTTTAATATTTTCACACCAAGACGACAATTTTCTTTATTTTCTAGTCAAGGAATCCAACCTGAGCTACGTAGCATCTACATAATTTACAACAGCATTCTTCTCCTTTCCATTTTTTATCCGATTGTGGGGCAAAAACAGACTGGGGGGGAATTTGTGGGGAAAAACAGACTGGTATATGAATGTTCCCTTCGGCCTACACAAAATGTTTAGCTCATAGTCCTCCTGCTGACCACTTTTCTCAAATTTGGTTTTACAGAATGATGTGAACTACCCTTATCTGGACGTACTAGAGGAACTTGTCGCGCGTGGCAGGCCCCTTCCAGTGCGCCTAGATCTGTTGCCGCAGATGGAATCACAGGTTGCTGCTGCGCGGGCATGGAAAGACCGCACGTCAAAAATATTCGTGAAAAAAGGATCGGCACTGCCGCTTTTTGAGGTATTGCTATATCCATTTCAGTTTGTCATTGTACACTATTTGTGAAGCTCTTTTGTGTTAGATGTTTTTGTTCTTGTCTTTTATTAGCTCGAAAAGTCGTATTTACAAGAATCGTATTTCATGGACAGTTTGACTCACAATGAGACGCCATCACAACAAAACGTTATCTTATCAAAACAATAGGCTTACCCCCCCCCCCTAACTATTTGACAAAGTGTCCGCCCCCTGGTTTAACTTTTATTTCTCTGACTACTTTGAGTACCGAGGCAAGCGTGACTTGCTCGGAAAAAGTCTCAGGTACGCTTCACAATCTTATATTGCGCTAGTATAAGTCAATTCCAATTTTTTTATTCTAAAGAAACACCGTGGTAGAGATGTGAACTTTGGTTCTCAATTCTCACCAATTGCAAACGTTGTGTCGCTAAAGAGAGATTTACGAATAGTTTTGGCTCAGAGTCACAAATTTCTTGTTGTATAATTCTGATAGGAACTATTGCCAAGAAAGTTCTTCTACTGATAAATGCAAGCGTTTTTGTCATCTTGACCACTTTTATCCATGATTCAGCCTGTATGTTTTGAAGCAGGATCGATAATAGAGGATTGCAGTTGGTTTCGATTGGTCTCTCAACTCTAACGTTAAGACCTGTGCGCTGCCTTTTTTTTATAACTCTCCCTCCCCCTCCCCCTGTAAAATGGTGCGCAATAACTGTGCTTTTCCGTTCGTTGCTTTTGTTGCTTTCCCTCCCTCCTTTTGATTTTTGCCTTTTCGCTCACTTCCATTTTTGTTTCTGTCTTTTTCTTCTACACAGGCTTAGTCTAAAGCCATTTTCCAACGTTATTTGTGCTACACTCTGTGGCTCAAACTGTACGGTCCTGAATCTTAAAGACATGATTCGGCAGAACTTTAATCCCTAAAAAGTCCAATTGGTCCCTGACGTTTTTATGTTTTTATCCCGAAGATCATCGCCCCTCGCAAAGAAATCGTTAAATCAAGTTTAGCTGTTAAAAACAAAAAGAAGAAAGAGCGCGAGGATAAAGAGAAACAAGGAGAGACAGAAATGGAAAACGAACCAGAATTTATAAATCTTGATGATTATGTTGCGCCTGACCCAAGTACCAGACTGAAGGAATTGAAAGAAGAAGAAAGAATCGAAAAAGATTTGATTTCTAATTTAAGAAAAGTGAATCTACAACGAATTGAGAATGAATGCGTTGATGGACCTTTTTGTTTATGTGGTAAAGGCATAGATGGTCTGATGGTGCGTTGCTGTCTGTGTTATGACTGGTTCCATAGCTCTTGCATTTCGTTGCCTAAAGTAGTAAACGGCAAGCCTATTTTAAAGGGTCAGACGGCCTTTGATATTATGAAGGACTTAAAGTATATGTGTCCGTTATGTACCAGGTCTAGACGACCTAGGTTAGAGACAATTCTTGGTTTACTAGTGTCGCTGCAGAAACTGCCCGTCAGACTGCCGGAGGGAGACGCTTTGCAGTTTCTGATAGAGAGGATCATGAAATGGCAAGAAAAGGTCAAACCTGTTCTTGAAGACAAGGCAGTTGAACCATTGTTGCTAACTTTACTTCTGAAAAAAAAGCTCAGCACAGCTTCCATGTCAAATGGAAACAGTAAGCTAAGCACAACAAAAATCACCTTCAAACGTATTGTAAACGAAAATCTTGAATTCGGTCCGGGGATCTTCGAAAAGGGCATAGTCGGAGGTATTAAGAACGCGGAGGAAAAGAAACAAAGTGAGGATGAAGAGATGGAATCGTTGCCAGTTATAAGGCCAAGAGAGGTGAATTCATCAATTGCGATTGAAGGTAAGCAAGCCAAATTAGATGTCAGAAAAAGCGAGGTTAAAGAAGTGGACGATCCTTTGACTTTGGAATGTGAGGAGGAAATGACAGAAAGTCCGAAATCATCTGGATCTAGGGAAGATGGTGTAACAGAAACCGAGGGCAGTGATCATTCTGCATTGTCACAGAAGCCTTCGGGTGCCCAGAGCCCCGTAGATGTATGCTCTGTGTCTGCGGAAACGACTTCGAACAGTGTTGAAAAAAAACCTGTTGAAATTGGAGATCTACGTATAATTGAAGAGTTACTTATGGAAGGAGACTTGTTGGAAGTCACTATGGATGAGACCCAGCATTTGTGGATGATTCTAAATAGCCAGCGGCCCTTGCTTCTCGAGGACTGTAAAGTCATGGTAGGTCATTTACATTTTGTCATTTACAAGTGTAGCATAATTATGCATGCAATGAATATTATATGTAACATAATCATGCATGCAATGAATATTATATGTAGCATAATCATGCATTGAATGAATATTATGTGTAACATAATCATGCATTGAATGAATATTATGTGTAACATAATCATGCATTGAATGAATATTATGTGTAACATAATCATGCATGCAATGAATATTATATGTAGCATAATCATGCATGCAATGAATATTATATGTAGCATAATCATGCATTGAATGAATATTATGTGTAACATAATCATGTATGCAATGAATATTATATGTAGCATAATCATGCATACATCGGAATGTGTCCCTCGTAACAATATCAACGTTTTCATCTCTCATGAGCAGAACTTTGTTAATGTTATTCCATTCTCATATCTCATTGTGTAATTATAGCATAACGGTACTTAGGAACTTGTTGTGGTTGCCCCAGAACAGGAAACACAAATCCATTTGTAAAAGGGATCTAATTTTTGAGGCACACATTTTACTTCCGTTATAATATTTTCCAAGTATTAGCAACTTATAATCGAAGATACGAAGCTATGTATTTTGGGATATTTCTTTGTTGACAATCAATCTTTGTTGTGGAAAGGCCACTGCATGTAAGTCTTTACATATTAATAGGATACCACGGTGCTCATTATATATATTTTATGCCTATTCTTTGAAGGCGAAGATAGCGTTTATATTTTTATAATGCTTTAATCTGCTGCATTAAATAGCACATTTAAAACATGTTCTATTGCTTCATTTTCCTGTCAGGATCACGAATATCGCAGGATGCTGACGAAGAGCAACAAAAAGAAGAAAAGAAAAATTGAGGAAAGTACACAACGGCCCATTATTTCATCTGGGCTCAAAAAGGACACCAAAGAAGTCCCAAAGAAAAAGGTGAAGAAGCTAGCGGCAACAACAACGAAAGGTGACACGGAAGCAAAAGATGTTGATGTTGTTGAGACGGAAGACGTAGAAGATTCAGATGAGGACTGTGCTGCGAAGCCGTGTAGACAACCGACAGGTAAACGCCTGCGAAGCCTTTCAGTATCATTTCACACTTAGAAATTCAGATTAGACATTTAAGCATTTAGAAACAGTCGAATCCTGTATTTGTATGCAGTTGAAGTCCTACCACACTGGGAATGTTAAGATAGCTTTGGGAACTGTAAAGGTTATATAGACATCAGTATTTTGCAAGACCGGATTCGCGCAACATTTTGTGAGATGACCAAGGAAATAGACAGCGTAATAGCAGCTTCTCATTTGGCTATTGCGGAAGTACTGTGAAATATCTATTTAGGACACACTGGTGGAACTAGAGTGGCTGTTTTTCTAGGGAGATTTTTGTTATCTGGAGCTTACTTGCACAAGGGTTTATCTAAAGAAAACTGATTTTATCACAATGTTTTGGTGTCACTTTTTTGGAGGTCCGTTGTTAGTGTACAAAAAGTGCTAGAAAACATTCAGGCTCAGCCCTTCGAATACTTTTGAGCTCTTAAATATGAAATACCCTGTCAAACTTTTTCATTTTTCTTTCTCATAGGTGATGAAGTTGGTTGGGTACAGTGCGACCCATGCAGCAGTTGGTATCACGTGGCTTGCATTGGTATTACGGCAGAGGCTGCCGATGCTATGGAAACCTATGTCTGCCCGCCGTGTGAAGCGTCAGGCAAGGGATTCAGCGTTTCTTCAGCAGTTAGCCAAAATTGACACAACAGATGAGTGATAACACCAATCTCATCCTTGTGACTCTGTTTTTATCACGTGACCGAGCCATTTCATTATGGACAGTCTCCTCTCGGAAGCGCGGCTGAACAAGAGCTGCAGGCCCCATGTTGATTCCCAATAACAACAGCTGATATGGCCAATTCGAGATGGATGTTTTAGTAACAGACCTGATAGTCCTGGATAATTGAAACCTCCGCTACTTTATCCCTGGCACTCTGAAATGACGTTAGCTACTACCAGAAGTAGTTGAAGTGACTGAACCGAAAAAAATTATTTAAATACTTGTCAAGATAATTCCCCTAAGCATTATATAAGACCGATTTTTAAGATTTTTTCTCGTGAAGATTTAATGGCTCTAGTGATCGCGTAGAAGGCGATATAAGGAGTTCTTACAAGAAGTAGAAACAACACGTTGATATGGCGACTCGTGTGTTTATCAGTTTCCAATAAATTTTTGGTCCCAAACCTACCGAGATGCTAACAGTCGATTACATAACTGAGAAGCACCTAGTTTAATGGTAGTAATTATGTAATAGGTCAGATATTGTTGGTATACTTTTGAGTAATTTCAGCTAAAAATTTTGCTTTGTAAATAATGCATCACTCGACCCTTTGTTCGCATTGCCTTGCATCAATTATGCTTGAGCCCTGCCCTGAAGACCGAATATTTGTCCATTCCTAACAAAATTGCCCCTATTAAACCTGTGTAGTTGTTGGATGTGAGATTATATTAGGTGAGACGATGAGATGGGAATTAGCCTGTGTCCCAGACCTCTACTTTCAGGTTAGGGGTCTGGAGCACAGGCTAAAATAATGAGATGAGATGAGATGAGATGAGATGAGATGAGATGAGATGAGATGAGATGAGATGAGATGAGATGAGATGAGATGAGATGAGATCCGAGATGGGATAAAAAGAGGCGGGGTGAATGGAGACGAGGGCAGAGCCCCAAGTCTCCCCAGAAAAAGGAAGCAATACCTCCAATTTTTTATGTTTTGGTATGGAAGTTCTTAAAAACATATATTTATAAACGTAACCTGATTTCCTAACCCGCCCTGTAGGTTTCTGCACCTCTGATTCTTGCACCCGTCCAGGTCTCAAAATGGAAAGTTCGTACTCATTGACTTCCAAACTTGAACTGAAAGCCCTGGAGATCTTAGGGTATTAAAGGTTGCTTAGAATAAAGAATAGATGAAATGGATCGTCAATGTTGCGTTATCACACTCTGTAATGTTGTTTAGTGTTTTGTTAATGAGAATCCTCTTTGTGGGGTAACCAATATCATGTGCCTGGATCCATTAGTGTACCTCGTTATTTTCTTAAAATCAATTGAATTACCAAGGGCCTTTTATTTTGTTGTTGAATCAGTCCTGTTTCGGCTGTGATTGGATTAATTTGATATCACCCTCTTGCTTCGAAAAGTTGCCAAGAACATTGAAGGAATTTTGGCCAAAAAATTGTGGAGATAATAGATAGTTGTAAGGGTTCTTAAAATGTCATCCTTGCAGGGGCGGGCAACTATTTCCACATTTGAACCAAATTTATGACTGTACCTGGATCGGGCAGATAATGGTTAAGGAAAACGCTCTTATCAACTGAAAACTGCAACTCTCTAGGTTTACCAGGTAACCTCACTGAGAGAGATGTTTGTTCTAATCTTTCTAAAACAAATTTCTCCAGGTATACTGCAATTACAACTTCACCAGTGAATGGGATATCTTCCTTACTGTATTTGAGAATGAAACCTCCTTCGGTTGTTGTGTGATGAATTCCTAAAAAATTATATTTAAAAAAGGTTCAGTGTTATTTTTTCGTTTAGTAATGGATGTTATTGCCAAGACCAGCCACGAGAAAACGTGCAGCAAGGATGTTTGTGTGAACCCTATTTTTGATGAACTTCAGCTGCAAGAAATACTGCTTCTTGCGAGGGTTTTGTATTTTTATCTTATAAATGAAGTTCAATGTTCCAATAGCTAGACATACGAATACATCATCTAGATTGAAAATATATTTCAGCCAGTTATTTGATAAGAAATTCCTTGAATTATCAGTTCTGAAAGAGCTAGGACAACTAGGTATTTGCTGAAGTGCCGGATTTGGCCTGCTCGTTTTTGGTTCAAATGGTGATTTTGCAAGAACAAAAGAGCATTGGAAAACGAATGAAATCCCTAACACCAATGGAAATAACCTGACTGATCGTCAATATGCTTATCTCTGAGGTGATGGTGATCAGCGTGCTTATGACTGCTTGACGATTTTATAGACCAATGCAGTTCAGTTCAGATTTTAATTTGATTGACAAAATATAAGGATTATTTTACTAATCGCCCTCGCTTTCCCTTGAAGGATAATCATCTTAAAACAGCTCGTGGTTTTGTTCCACTTTATTTTCCAATGTTGAGAATTTAATGGAAATTTCAGGAAACATCGTTGGAGCCACCATTATTAGGCCCTGATATCAACGGTAAACGTGAAATATTTTTTGGATATTGAAATAAGGGATTAACCTAACGGCAGTGTCATATTTCCTAAGCTAAGAAATAGATTTATTGAAAATGTGGAGACAGGAATTACGGATTTTCAAATGGTAGCTTATACTAGTTTGGCAAAAGAAAAAAAGGAAAGCCAGCGTGGTGGATTGATTTCCAAATTCCTTTCGATGTTTCAGTGAATAATTTATATCTAAATCTTTATCTTGAATATGTACGAAAAGTTTTATTTGTATTTTTGAAAGCATTGAAATTAATCCTTTCAATAGCTGCTTTTGCGAAATTTTGATTTATTTCCTAGTATTTTTTTGTCATTAGATTTTATATTTATATTCTATGGCCTAAATTCTGACTGACCGGTAAGCCAGCTTGATCAGTTAGGAGTTATTCTCCGGTTGGCTTGGTTAAAGACTGGCCATATCAATGCGAGAATATTCATACAAGATTACCCAAAATATTGTCAAAACTATTATTGCTGTGGTAGCTATTAAATACCCATTGTGAGCCGATCTTTCCCGGCAATCGAGTCTTTAAACGACAATAGATGATAACACGTTTTGAGCACAAAATGGAGAAAAGTACTTCATATTTGTGAAAGTTATGGTAAATTATTACTATACTTCCTGGACAGCCTAGTTGAAACTTTGAGAAAAAAGTAAATAAATATGGCACGCATGCGCATTCTTTATCGTTTAGATATTCCCAAAAGATCACGGAAATGCATTGGTTTATTATAAACAGAATGACAAACAGAAAAAGACCAAGAGAGTATTCCTGTACCACATCAGAAATGTTTGGTATGCAGATAGATAACACATAAATCTAAATTTGTACTTATTAAGAATATTGAAATCAACAAAACTAACAACTGGAGTGATGAAATTTTGTCTTCCGTAAACATCTGAATGCTGTAAACATCGTGGAACAAAAAACACACGAGTAAATGGAAGCAAGAAAATCTAACCGACTATATAAACAAGACTACAGAAAAAATCAAGGATCTGTTCTTATTTGAAAACAATTCTCTATCGTTCATCAATTTAAAGATCTGAATGAACTTTGTTTTGCTCACTAAATATTTATCGTTTGCTCTCCACACATGGTTTTCTTTTCAGTAAATTAATCTGATTACATGCTTCCTTTAAACTGATCTTCCCGCCTGTGATTTTTTCCATTACATGAATAAAGTTTTTGACTGCCCATTCACATCTGGCATCACGTTATCCCAATATCTTTAGAAAATCAAGTAGGCTTAATTTTTCTATCAACTAGGGAGAAAATTTCTCGAAAAATTTATTAGGTTTAGGCAGGAATGTATGTTCTGCGTACTCTAAATGCTGTGAAGGGAAAGCTTGTCCGGTCCATTGTCTTTAATGGCAGCTCATAATGTACGATGTTGTTATTTCATAGGATGTAAATACAAAACCTAAGTTTGTGCTAGATAAATATCCCTTGTTAAACTAAACCCAGTTGTTACTCGTTAGACACACCGTAGCCATTTTAATCGCCAATCGTCATCGATGATTAAAAATTGAATCTCGATAAAGAAATTCTTCTCGTAACAGATGAGAGTGTAACCACAACGGCAAGAAAGGATGAACGTATCGTAAAACTTTTTTTGCTTCACCCTCTCATTAACGTAACGTTATTAAAAAGTGGTGCTTGATCACTTTCACACTTTGCATAACATTTCGTCAATGAAAATTACTTCTGCTTAATAACAGATGACAATTTAATAAACGTTGGCTCGAAAGAAGATAACTCATCGATTTTCAGAAGGCATTTTCACTTCGTGATTAATCGCTCTTGCTGGGATTAAGTTGTTTTGTCGTTCTAGGCAACGTAAACTGTATTCAGTCCTTCATAACATCTTTCCTTGGGCGAGAGTAGATTTTTTCTCTATACAATTATTTAGCATTCGTTCGAGATTTTAATCCAAGAACACAATCCAGGCAGGCTCTACCAAAAGAAGTTGCTGAGATCTAAAGCATTTCCCATGATTTGTTCTGCTTGCTTACGCGACAAAACACGCAAGAAGTGCGTGAAAAGAAAAACGCACATATCCTGGTTACACTGCGTGTGCTTAACTCTAATCCGAATCCATTTCTAATGTTTATGCGCAGTCTGGAGAATCTCTTTTAATATTACAGACACTCTTATATCAGTACAATGTACATAATATTTTGCTACATTATTGAGTTCTAAAGTGGCGACGGCGCAAAAATCTATTTTTAGAATTTTTTTATTTGGATCCCATCTGAAAGAGTATCACAAAATACCTCTAAATAGGAAAAATCAGGGTGTTTTGAATTGGCAGAGATATGGCCACATGTGTATTGGATCTTTCCCCATCAAACCTCTGTATTTTGGTCTCTGTTCATAACTTTATGAACAGAGCGAATATAACAGTGGTTCGTTAGCAAACTACAAACCTTTCATTGGGCATTGCTCAACCGATTTTAGACGTATTTGGCCAATTTTGGATGATTAAAAGTATTTTATGGTGATCTTTCATGTTAAGTGCTTAAAATTCATAAATCCAAAAAATAGGGTTTTGATGACGTCACACTTTAAAACTCTATTGCCTTTGTTAATAGCTGCTATACTCGCGCCGGTGTATAGTTGTTTAAGAGCTTTGATTGTTCCAAGGTTAGAAATTTAGTCTTCAAATAAGGCAAGTATGATTTCAAGGACAATTCAGTTTATACTCAACCTGTAAAAGGCAAGTATGTTTTCCGTTTCTTGGAGCTGTCTTGATCTACCAGCTGAAAGCAATATTCGCAAAAAACATTGCAGAATCAACTCAGCCCGACTTATGCAATATCCAATGAACATTATATAAATTGTCTGAGTCCAGTTTACAAATAGCAAGGTATTTAGAGAATGGCAGTCGGTTTATTAAGGTTTGGAATTTATTATTTTCCTACATTCCAAAGCGTTGGGAAGATGCTGTCGGCGGCTACAGTTGTAAATAAAACTATATACGCTAGTCAATACAGTGTCAGTCTAAAAATGCTTAATATTTATTTGGGATTACAAGGTTACTTCCAATATCTTCAAGATATTTTTGGAACTAAAATGGGAAATTGTCTGCCACGCTCACGGGTTTTTAGCCTGTGGGGTTGATGGGTCTAGTAAGCCTAAAGATATGCTTGAAATCTTCTCAAGTGTTAAGAGACCCCGATCCCAATTAGCTTTTATCTTTGTGATTCGAAAGACAGTACTCTCTTGTATACAGTTTATTGCTGTTCATTGTTCGTATTTTAGGCCACTTGACATCGCCTCTTTATCCGTTTTAGCAAAGTTTTAGCTGCATTCTTTCAAAACTTTCATTATATGACAAATTCCGTCTCATTCATATGCGTCCGTAGGTTTGGAAAAGTGCAAGCAAAAGTCTAAAAATCTCATAACTGGTGATTTTTTTTCCCACTAAACACAGTATTTTCCGTTGATAACAGTTCCCACTCGCCTTTGCCTGCGTCATACCCGACTCTTAATCATTCGCTAGCCAAACGAAACACCAACTACGTTCCATGCTTCAACAGAGCTGCCCATGGCGTGAACATTATTCCATTGCTTGTATTTCGTTAGCAGCTGCGAACAAGCTTGCTATGATAACAATAAATCGAGTTGTACGAAATCATGGGATATCTTTAATTATTAGCGATTTCGTTTTAATCAGCCTCACGATTACATTAACAGGTGGTTTTCCTTTAAGTCCTACAATCAAAAGCAGTTAATTTTCCAGCAAGCAGTGCATATTATACCTCGGGTGACATCTGGAGATGTAACGGAGGTACAAGGACAGATGAAGGCTACGGCCCTAGTCCACACGTGACAAGAAACCGGCTATCAATGAATCACGTGTAAGAATCAGCTAATCGACTGAAATCACACATGCTCCAAAAAATTGAAATGACACATTTTATTGTGACAGCCAGCTTCAATAAAACAATTTTAATCAAATTTTATCAAGATTTAAAGAATTATTTACAGCGCAGTAACGCTTAATTGATCACATGGTGATACTTTTAGAAATGACTGTCCTGTGCCATTCCGCCACTGGAGACAATCCAAGTATAAGAAGCTAAGACAAAAGGTCTCAAAAGACTTTTGATCATTTGCTCAAAATTTTAGGAAAGGGAATTCAAATCAGATCACACCGAATGTACCTACGCAGCCTATACCTTTATGCCATTTTTCGAAAAAGGGCGCTCGAAATAAAGCATGGTGATCCCACCCTTGCCAGAAAGTAATTCAAATTGTAGTTCAAAGAAGGGTCAGGCCCCTCTTTGAAGCATCTTTCATCTTTCCACAGCTCTCTTCAGGCAGTAACTCCAGGACGTCACCTGAATGATCCTCGGTTTGCGGTTGCGGTTGCGGTTGGCAGCCGTAAAGCCATGGCCAGTGTTTTGATAAAAGCCGGGGATGCTAGGAATCAGTATCATTCTGATGGAGAAAAAGCCTGGGAAATTTTGGTGTACAAATAAGATAACAATCCTTGCATTCGACCTAACGTTGGAAAAACACTAGTCGGCTATACTCATCAGAGATTGACAAGACTTTCATTAACAACCCCTCACAAGTTGGATTAGATCGGAAAAGAAGCTGAAACAATGAAGATTGATATCTTGGCGATTTTTATCATTCTCCAATCGTATTTGGGTTATGGTCACACATATATCAACGAAAAAGTACGAAGAACGAATCGTTAGTATTCTTGCCTATTTGTTTAAGCGTTTTATGAATTTGCTGGTGGTTTATTAGAATAACGAAAAATTCATTCGACAATGGTTAATTATTTTAATAAAAGATAACACCGTTTCTAACATCTGAGGTTTACACATATGAAATGTTTTCTGCAATTAATATATCAGCTTTGCTATGATTTGTAATTGATGTTGGATTTCTTGATTAAAAGGAATGTCGGAAAGGAAAGGAAACGTCAAGAAAAATCCAACATAAATAAATCACATCTTCCAAATTGGTTAGGGCAAATGACATATGTAATACTGACTGTTATTTATGAAACGTTGATATTGACAATGACAAAGACTGATAAACAACCAGTATTTTGATCTAATTTTTTCCCATATCGATGTTTCAGCACTGTGTCATTCATATTCGTCTAAAACATGTTTTTTATAAGGAAGCACGATATTAGAAACCTACATATAGAAGGCTGAACTTTTATGGAGCTCGTACTACAAAAGACAAAATCCTTAAGAAATTTCTCAATTTAAAATAGATTTATCACTGCAAACAATCGATAATTAGGGAGGCTTTTCCATTCATTGGCAATAATCTCGTATTCAATGTCGGTTATGCATGTGTTGAACTAAAGTTATATTTTCTAGCAGTTTTCCGAATTGCAATGTTTTTATTGTGTCTGTGCAGGCCCGTCGCTAGATATTGTGCTCAAGGGGGGGTTTCCATGTTCCATTTGCCGACAAAGTGGGTGAGCCATCATGTATTTGCCGACAGGTTTGGAAATTTGCCGACAAATTACCCAAAGATGGCAAAAAACTCCTCGTTTTTGCAACGGAATTATTTTTCAAGGGGGGTTTCACGCCCCACGCGCCCCCCTATAGTGACGGGCCTGCGTCTGTGTTACTTTCAGGGCAATAAATGTGCAGATAACAACAAATAAGGAACGTAAAGAGCCAGGCTATAGAAATGAACCAGCGCTTAGATTTGGTCCAATAATTGTTCGAAGTGGGGTAGGGAATGTATTGATATACATACAGAACACAGAGAAGTAGACGAGACGAGAGTTGAAGAGTGAGAGAAGCAATAACAAGCAGATTATTCTGGCTGTACGTTTTTATTTCTATTTTGATGCTTTCGCGAACATCGCTGTTCTTTTAGAGAACGAGGGAGACTAGCAGGATGGTTTACCAGTTGAGACAGAAGCCTTCAGAGGTTGAGCTACACAAATTGAACTTGCCCCTGGACACTGTTGTATCTCTCTAAGTGCTGCTCCCTCGTTCTTTAGGACTTTGACTTGAATCTCTGCATATCTATCTGCAATACGTATTTGTTAAGTCATATTGATACAGGTTGAATTACCCTTTATGTTCTTGCTAAATTTAGCTGTTTAAGCCAATCGAACGCATCAGCCTGCTGAATTACAAATTAAAGCAAGTAAAAGTTTGAATCCCGGCCATTCATATCCACCTGTCGTTGTCATCTCCTACCTACCTTCTTTGATATAATTGATCTCCATTCAATGGGACGTTCGCAAGGCGATGATATTTCCTTTGTATGAATAAAAGAATTCATATCATCCAGACATTCATATAAATGTCCGTCATCGATCCAATACCAAGGACATTGCAAAAGAATCATCAAATTTCTAGGCGACATAAGAGATGTCATGTACAATGACCACAATGGTGATTCTACATATAATATTCTGTTGATTCTATCCGTTCTTTTCAAGCTTCATAATCGCTACCAGAAGTCCTTTGAACGCCAAACTGTCAATGATTTATCTTTAAAAGTTAGGAGTTTCCAGGAGAAACGACCGTTGCCTCACGCCATATTCTCTTAACTAATATTGGGAAGAGGGGCGAGGGGCAAATCATACCAAGAAAACCTCCTACACCTTTCGTGAAAATCCAGTTGTTTTTACTGAAAATCCCCAAAAATCCTTGTGTTTTAGGGAAAATATCGTACGCTTTTTGCAAGAGTGAATTGCCCCTGGGGGGGGGGGGGGTAAGGGAAGTAGATACCTATTATTGTTTTGTAAAAGGGCATATAATAAGCCCTTAAATATTAATGGCCTAGATACCTTAGCCTACGTCTCTCAACGTTAGTAAAACCGTACACCGTAGGGTATTCTTGATAGCAGCTGTTGTACTTTATAGCTCTTGTACTTCCCAAATTCTAATATCTTAAAGACATGATGAGATTATCTACACCTCCTTAAACAACGTATAAGATATTTTGTGACATTTAGATCAAGATGTTCCATTCTCTTTAAATTCTCATATTTCATGTTACAATTTTTCAAATAAATTTTGATTTGCTTGGGCTGCTCTTGTTTTACCCCCACCGTTTTTGTATGCTCATTATTGTGTCCTTTTTAGAGGCATGCATTGATAGGCGTCCTGACTGCATGAGGCTGAAAACCATTGGATGGTGCGGTAGGCAATCGCAAATAATGACTAAAGTCTGCAAGAAGACTTGCCAAGCTTGTGATGGTGAGTCTGTTTCTTTTCTTGAATACCAAACCTGATTTAATGGCTATTTTTATTAAACTGCAAATCTGTAGCCTTTTGATATCATAATCTAGAATTGACTTAAATATCATAAAAAAATGACTTCGAGAGGGTGTTTCATTTGAAACTTTGCCACACGATATGACTCGAAGTGAAAATGGACAATACGACACAACGTCATACGACATGACAAAACTACATAGCGTGACTGGACACCGATTCAACAAATGGTTATCCCACTGATGAAGATCTAATCACTCAGTGAGTCAGGGAATCAGGAAAGGGCAAACGATATGTGATCTGTGACATCCGAAAATCCAATGTGAAACGGGTTCTAGTAGTTATCAGTAATTAATAGTATTTGTAGGTGTCCATAATTGTTGTTAAGCTGTTACCTGTTATATGTTTTTTTATGTTAATGGCCACAGGGTAGTCATTGTCTTTTGCTCCCTGTGAACCCGTCCCTGTAGTATTGTACACTTTGTAAAGTAATTAGGGAGTACAGTATAATGTAGACGTAAGCATGTATCGTAAAAAGTTTTTATACGATATAAAAAATATGTGATATATGCTCGAAAAAATAGGTTGAGGTATAGATGACAAATGTATGACAAATACATGAAAGATAGAATTGTTTCTTTATTGGGCCTTAATCCTTGTTTATCTCTCTAGGTTGCTTATTCTTTGTGTCTTCTCTCGCCTCCTGATTGCTCCTACAGCGTACTTCTCTATCACATGATTTACGATCTCCTTTGTTTAGCTCTTTCGTATTCAAGTTGTTCTTTTCTTGCCTGTAATTATACTGAAGATTAGTCTAGCCAGAGTCGAAACGTTTAATTTAAATTAATTTAGTGGACTTGTCGTTGTAATGGATTTGTCTAAATTGGAATTGTCTTAATGGATCTGTCTAAATTGGAATGGTCTACGATTGTAGCAAGAAGTTGACGAAAACATTTTGTCTTTTTTTGTCATTGTGCTGGCTATTAATTACATAAAGAATAGATGGCAAAACTTATCAATGTATGATAAAATGATATGAATTGACAAATGGTTATACCAAAAAGGACAAATTTGAAGTAAATGGCATCAACCACGGAATGCTTGCATAACTTACGCATTAAAATGTCTTATTTTAAATCGAAACATTTTCAAGCTCTCTATTATTTTAGGCCCCTTCTATATTCATCGTCGATGTTCATAAATACTGCAAATTATAGTCCTGTATCAGATGTGAAATACTCTCTTTCATATATAACTCATAGATTTTTCATAAATTTAAGATTTTAAAAAAATTCGATATAAAGAGAATTCATACATTAGCATGCTTTGAATACCTTTCATTAATACCTTTTCAAAATTTCCCAGCAGTCTATTATCCCTGTTATACCAGGCAGCCAATTTTAAACACGATTTTGTGCATATTGTATTCTTGAAAAGCTAGTTAATGCCTTCTCTAACATACTATATTTTGATTTCCATAAGTCATCTGCTTATGTAGTTTTCTTTGAGTATGTATGGCTATTAACAATTGTCACTTTCCTCGCTTTACAGAAAAATGCACCGACAAACGAAAAGACTGTCCCTACCTTCGCAAACGTGGGTACTGCAAATCACATCCAGGTGCTATGGAAAAGAGCTGTCCAAAAAGCTGTGGACTTTGCGGTAATTTTTGAAATTTCATATATGTTACAAATTAATAATTCGTAATCTGCTTACACTGAACTAGTAGAAGAAAACATACATTGTAATGTCAGCTCAGTTTCTTCATGTACAATTATCAGATGCTGTTTGATTCTCCTTTTTTAAAATTTATGTCAACTGTATCATCAGTTACCTATCATGTTTAAAATTTTTACTTGAGGGAGCATATATGTTGTTTATAAAGGTTTGAAAAGAAACTTTGATATTCTAGAACGTTGATAAACCATTTACTTCTGACTTTTTCATCTTAGACAAAATCAAAGCAGCTAAGCCAACTGAACCTCCACCAACAGAAGCATCGTCATACCGTCTAGCTGGTACGTGCACAGTCATTCCGATTTATTGCATGTTATTAAGTTCTGATACTTTTCTGATTCATGAGAAAATATTGGTACACTGGAAAGTAAGTAAGAGCTGCTTACTTACGTAGAACATCACAGTATCAGATGTTTAGATGGCTTAGGTTTCCTATAATCTTTTTGCTAACTGCTTTCTTTAGTTCCTCGATAGAACATGGCTGTTCTCCAGAGTCAGAAACTCTGAAACAAGATCGTTTTGCTTTTGATGACATGTTACAAACCCATACTTCTATTTAAACCTTTCCCTACAGTCCTGAATCATCTCTCTACCTTCCCATATGTGGTTCAAGTATCAAAGTGAAAATGCCCTTTCAAAAAGCTTATCGTTAGCTTTTAGATGTTGATCCATCTCAACTTAGAAAATATAACAATAAGTTCGCACCAAGATTTATCAGTGCTCTAAACCCCGTACTTTAAGGAACGGTCAGGATGGTGGTCTGGAGAACATGCTGCTTTGATTTGCCTTTTTCTTAATCAGAGGCATCATACTACTTTTTAATGTGCATTGAAAATATTTTCTTTATCCAAAAGCTGTCAAAGGGAGCTGATCACCCTTTTAAATATCTCTAGGAAAGCTCGGGCTCCTAAGTTCCCCCATAATTGGCACCAACGTACCTCACTTCTCGAGACGCTCTGCCCACATGAATTGCAAAATGTTTTTGTAACCACTTGCCTCCTTTGGATTTCAAATCAAGCCTCATATTTCAGGATCATGCAAAGATAGGATTGGAAAAACTCGATGCCAATATTACAAGTACATCGGCAGGTGTGATCGTTCTAACATGAAGTACTACTGCAAGAAAAGTTGCTTTTGTGGTTGGTTGAATTCCCTTTCAATGTATTACTACAGTAAAAGATAATTGTTTATAAATGCATTACTGAATAATTGACCGACTCCCTTATAACTTGTATCTTATTTTTAGTATTTATAATTATCTTATTTTGAGCATAGTTGTCTTCAAGATCTTGTGGTCCTTCATAGTCATTCTAGTTAAAGTCATCATTTGTAATTTGGATGGATTTCCCTGTTTCGAGTTTTCTCTTCTAATTGTTCTTATAATCTTGGCTGACTGTTTCACTATGAAACTGTTCCATTTGTCTCTAATATCATTGGCTGTTTGCAATATCGTCATCCGTTATTGATGATGATCCTCGTCAAAGCAAGAACATAGGACACCTAAGGGCAGCATCTACTTTTTGATGAATGTCTTTATTTGAACGCGTTAGGGCAAAGTAGCTAGTGGTTTTCATTTTTGATGTGTTACTTTACCCAACGTTTATACACCTGTTTACAGACCTGCACAACATTCTAGTAGTAGCTTGAGTAAGTACTTGATGTGTACTCTGATCTTTACATTGCTAGAGACAAGATTAAAATGCGCGATATATTCCTCTGTAGACCGCAAGCCAAGCACATCTGATTGTGAGAAATCAAGATACGGATGCTGTTGGGACAATAAGACCACTAAAATATCATCATCTGGTCGAGAATGTCCAGGTAAGAACAAATATTTTGATGTACTTAATTAGCTTCCACACAGATTCTTATAATAGCACTGGAGGAGAGCTCCAAGCCAGGGAAGGTATAAACCTTATGAAGATGCTAAAACTTTAATTAAGAGGACCGGATATGCTGAAGGACCTGGTTTCTCATTTAACTCTCTTTTATATTGGACAATATCAAAATCAGCGCAAAGAAAATGATATCTTTTTTGTTCTTCATTGTTAACGCGAAAAGTATGTACCACATTTCTATACGTAATACGTGACACAATAATATAATGTATTACGATGGCAATTTTAGTGCTGGTAAAGATTCAACCTTCAATAAGAGAATGCATTCAATTTTCAATAGCTGTGATTTTGCCCATCAGTGATTCTTCCTGGCTAAGCGGTAGAAACAACTTCTTAGTGGGGTTGGATTCGAGGCCTTCAATTTTCTATTTTTATCATTTAGCTTGTGAAGATGATGAAAGATTTGCCACTCTCTGCGGTCGTTTTAAAACTGGTTGTAATGGAAATGCAGGATTGGGACAAAGCCTCCGCAAATATTGCGCGAAAACCTGCAAATTATGCTGTAAGTTTGGATTTTTCATGCTTATTCAATGTAAATGTAGTTTTGTTTGAGTGATAAAATTTACTGACGAGGACATATTTGAAGATAAATTTTGGTGCTGTTTCACCTACCGATAGACGATTTTACCGACAAACCAGGGAATTGGGGATCTCGTCATTATACAAATTTATGTTTCAGAAAACATCCAGCTGTGAAATGAAACAGCATCAAACAATGTCAGGCAACAAAATAGGCCGTCTGCCCGCCATTATGAAACCCAAAAATGAGTATCTGAAGTGTATGATAATATGTTAACAAAGAGTGTTCTCGACAGGCTTGGTACTTGCAGTGATAGGGAGACAGGCTTTGAAAAATATTATTACACTGTCTTAGGCTGAAATCTGAATGGGCAATATAAGAGGAAGAAAATTCATCCAGGTTGTTTGTTTATCAAATAAACAGCAACGATTTTCTCACGGATGTCATTAAAAATTCAAAGTTTGGATGCTAAATATTGGCAATAAGTGTTCTATATATAGGAAGGATAACATCAATTTTTCAAGTATGGAGCCTCAATGTCAATGAACATGAAGGATTGCTAATGATGTGCAGTGATTTTGGAGGATAGGGCTTTCTTGTGTTATGGGCAAATCCAGTAAAATGCAGACCAAACAAAGAAGCCCTCACAAAACCAGAAGAGCTTCATCTTATCAATTATACTGATAGTAACTTTTTATATGAGAAATTTCTATAGAGAAGCAGCACCGTACTCAATTGCTTTACTGTCCCCAAATTACCTTTTTTAAAAGAAAAATTTTATAAGAACACGAGCCTCAAAATTGGTCAAAAGTTGAAAACAAACTAAGAACAAGCTGAGGCTGAGCTACTGTAAAATGCTATTTTGAACAACGTTTTATCCCAAAAAAGATGATTTTTAGCCATGTGTGGGTGCTTTTTCGGTGAATATTCAAACTTCGAACTTGTCAACAAATGAAGGTTGTCTCACTCACTTTGTTGGCAAATAAGAACTGAGCACTTCCCTAGAGCGAAAAAGCTAACAATCGCACTGCTTACATACACCCTGTTAGTTTAAGAACAAATGAAGAACAATCCAGCGTCAGATTTTCGAAAAAATTATGAACAGTCAGCTTGAACTTAAATTTACTGGTTTTTTAAAAAAGAGTGTATTCCATATTCCACAAAACCATTTATCTGGCATGTTCTTAATACATCATTGAGTGATCACATTCTATATATCACTTACATGTCTTCATAAGATATGGAAATGACAGCCTGGATACAAGCTTGACGTTTGTAATAGGTTTTTATTTCCTATATCACTCTACAACCTGACTCGATAGAAATCAAAGTTTTGCACTTTATCTACAATATCCTGAAAATCTACTCTGATAAAACCCCGTATACAGGCCTAAAATATCGATTACCTTTGTTCTTATACTTCCACTTGGAAAATCACTTGCCATTTTGTTTGCATCGCCCCATCGTCCTATTGCTATTGATATTCGCTGATTCAGGTGGATGGCCCATTTCTTCCTTCCTTGTTATCGATGATTTTTTACTGGAACCATTTTCAATATTGATCATTATATCAATGTTGGTATTATCTTTAAATGCAAGGATTAGGGAAACTACTTTTCAATATTTCAAATTTTTCAATTCTCCTACTTTTCATCTTTTTCAGAATCCGTTTTAATCGCTGCCCAAAGCTTTGACGTTTGGTGTTCCTGTCTGGCTCCTAACGATTGTAAATATCAAGATAATACTCACAGTGAAGAAAAATCGCAGAACATAACATTAACTGTTTTGTTTAGAATTTACTCGATATAAAATATATAGCGAAACTTATTTATTGCATTAGAATCATATTATACTTGTTTGTTTATTATTCCCAATAAGTTCTCCAACACAAAATTATCATGCCTAGTTAATCGAGACTTTACCAAGCAGATTCTATTTGACTGGCTTTGTGACAGATGGATACAAAATCTCTTCACATTCTGTACTACAACGCAGTAAACACTTCAATCTACTTAATCGAAAATTATTGAGCTATTCAGCATAAATTCAAAAGGCCACTCGCAATTAAAAACCCTTATGAATTAGAAATTCAGCAAGCACAAGATAGCTATGTGACAGACTAGTGACAAAAAGAGAGAGAGAGAAAAGACAAATGTGAAAGTTCCCAAGCACCTCAAATTAAGACATAAGATATTGAAAAAATTGAAATACCAATAAGGCTCATTAATAAAATGAAATGTGATCTAAAACTATTTGAATCAATCTAAAAAGTATTTTCAACCAAACTGAAGCGGTGACTACAGAACTTTTTCCTTGTGTTGCCTTGAAATGCCTGTGTTGCAATTCTCTCTGGAATTAGAATAATATTGAGAGATCCAGATCTTTAAAAGTAGGTGTCTGCATTATATAATGCAATCTAGAATTGTTTTTTCCTAGAACTCGGTTTCTGCCGATAATTCTGTACATCCTAAGGTGGCAGTTATGTAGAATACAATCGCCTGTACCTTTAACATCTCTTGTGCAATCCCAGACTATACGAAAAACACTTTAAGGACAAAAAATTTAAGGAGGCATAAACCTATGTCACCAAGTTTCAATTCTGCCCTACCAACTCTCTCAGATAAGACAATATGACCAACTTTCAACTTTCTGTGCCAATTTTTTACAGAGGGTCTTTGTCATCTTTTTCCCTTGCTTTCTTGCAATCCCTTAATGCAAGTGCTGTGTCACTCTTTTCAAACAGCACACGAGATTTTTCAAGCAATTGGATTGAGATCTTCTCGAGGTAATGAAGACCATGATGAAGACTCTGTTGCTAATGGTTTTGAATTAAGAAAACTCAATGCCCTTTTTTCTGCAATTTTCTTTCCTCTTTAGACAGTTAACGGGTATAAATTCTGATCCTCTCAAAAAACGTGAGTCATAAAGAGGAACAAATTGCATCAAAAGTCTAAGAAAGAGCAGGTTTCCTTCTTCCTTGAGATTAGTTGTGGCCATAAATATACACGATATTGTCGTCTGCCTTGAAAGTCACCAAGTAATATGAAAAAAATATTTTAAAGCGTTGAGAGTAAAAAAGGGTTTGAGATTGGGATGAAATGATGTTAAAAAATAAATTTTTGCTTTAAGAAATAGAGCCTTTACGTGATTTGACTTACCAGGGGGTAAAGCGAAATTCTTGGTACGAGTAATCATAAAGTATCTACAATTTTGGTTAGCTGTTTAGACAGAGCCTTAAACATTTGTCCCTTAGTAGCATGTCATGCACTACCCCTTCCCAATGTGAAGCTGGTGTGTTTGTATTTTAGTAGCAGAGATATCCAAATTGAAATAGGGGGGGGGGGGTAGTAATATCTTAAAACCATCTGACCAGATTTGTGGGTCTAGATTTTAGCAAGATCAGATATTTTTGTATTGCCCAGCGCCAGAAGCCTCCACCTCTTCATGGTAATCCCTTTTCAATCAATAAATATTCCATAAAGCGACTATTGTCAAAACTTTGATATCTGCACTATTCAAAATAGGGATGAATTATTATTCTAAAAGGTAGCCGTTGAAATCTAAACTGAATGATACAGCATTATGAAAATCCATCATCCTCAAAACCTTCTTTCTTCGATTGAATGTGTTTTTATTTCCTTTCCTCAGTCATGCTATAAAGGAGCAATTTTGTAAATTTACAATTGTGACGATAAGAAGAAACTCCTTCTCAGTTACCAACTTGGAAAAAATTGAGCTGCAGTAGAAGTGGTGACAGAATAGTTCTATCGTTTCAATATCAAGATATTTTGTACCGTGTATTATTAAAAATGCACGCCGTTCATCTAAATCAATCAATTTGAAGAAATCATTGCTATAAGTAAGTGTCAATTGTCATCGCTAGAGGTATAAGGAATTGTTTTCTTCTTAAAATTTTCCTTAAAAAATATCAATGCCCTGGTAAAGCTCCATCTCTTTTAATATGTGTTGTTGTCCTTTGGCAGTAGCACAGTCAAAGGAAACTTCAAACATAGAATACAGTTTGCACCGTCAATATTATAATGTCATCACAAAATGCGAGCATGCAACAGGAAACAAGCATTTTTCCCTTTACCAGCTCCTGTATAAAAAATCTTTCGTTTTAGGTAGATCAAAATTCACGGATGAAGAGCTAAATGGGGTCAGGGGGGCTGAGCCCCCCTTGTTGATGCCAAAAATTGGCAAATTTCTTCTTTTGCTATTGTTTTTGCAACATTTTGTGCAAAAGCCTTCCTTTTCATTTTGATAGCTCTACACCACTGCCAAAAACTTATTTATAATAGAAAAGTCTCTCTGCTCTAAAAACAAGAAACCCGGCAATTCACCACTGGTTATGCCTGTGATATTGATAATAATAATAATAATAAACATCTTGCAACGACCTCATTTTCGTACAAGCACCTTTGACATGTAAACAAGATCAGGTTAAACAGCTGCTTTGTTGTGCGTCGAAAATTGTAGCAGATTCTAGCCCAAGAAAAATCTTAGATGGAGAAATTTGCAGATTTATCTTCTCTCCTGTGGATATAGGTCAGCAGTAGTATTCTCGACATTGCTTTTGTTCTCATACGTTGAATTTTTACTGCAGCACTCAATCATTTTGAAGTTCATTTAGGCCCATTTTTTGGGGTCACTATATTTCTCGAAGATTCTTTTGCTTGGAAACTTGCCATGGTTGACTTAGTATTTTTTCTCCTTTTAGGTTGCTAGAAATCGAGAAAAAATCCGTGTAAAAGAAACCTTGTGGCTCAAAATTCAATCCTGCAGAAATTCAGCGCCAATTCAGTTCCATCTGAAAAAATGTCGAAGGAGAAGAATAACGTGAGCACTGTCAGGTGACTCATTTCGCCTGTTTCAAATTCCTGCTTGTCAAGTAGGCCTGTATCGAAAAATGGACTCAATCGCCTTAAATTGTACTCTTGTTTACAATGATAAAGATTATCGTGTTCTTTTGACAAACACGCACATCATCTGGTACCCAGACTGTAATGGAGAATTGCGTACGACACATGAAGGAACAGGTACGTAATATGTGCATGCAGTGGATGTTTACAGAGCATCATTAAGTGTAATTTATAAAGAAATAAACTCGTCACTCATCACAATCATGTTTGAAAATTATCCAGATAGTCATCCAGATAGTGTCTGTCATTGGAAATAATGCCCAGAACTTGTCTTTTTACTTCTTGTCTATCGTGTATCATTACATACACAATAAATGCCGTTTGCAATTTGCAATAGACCAAACTATAGGTCTGTGAAACCCAAGTTCTTGTATTTTTTCACTGAAATTTTCTTCCATTTTGTTAACCAGGAGCTTTGAGAGGGGGTGATGGCTAGTAGGGGGAAAAGGTCTTGCTCTTTACAGCCCTATGGTTAACCCTTGAGGCACTACCAGGGGGGGGGGATGAAATAATTTCATATTTCATGACGATATCTTGTGATTATTTCATATTTCAAAATTACCAAAGGGAAGCATTTCGAAATTGTAAAATGTTCCACTCCTGCTCCCAAAATAGAAATTTTTAAGGAGGTGTCAAGTCAAGTTGGAGCAACTCACACACAAAATGGACTGAGTCTTCAAAACCAATCTTTGCAGATAAAAATAATGAAAATGTATGAAGAATATGTTCAGGAATAGCCAACGTCCCCTGTACTTTGATAAAAATAGGGAATTCATTCTCTTTGGAACTGTGGTGATCATTTGGTACTTTTCAGGGGAATCTAAGGATACTGGATGAAATATTTATCTTTGTTTTGCTCAACTTATTTTTTGGGAACAGCTAAACAAATTCAAAACATACATGTACCAAAACTAATAGTCTTAAGTCTTGTGCGTGGAAGGTACAACCGGAAGGGGCCAACAGACATGTCTGGGAGACTTTAATGGATTCTCCATACTATATTCATACTGTTATTTCTGTTAGAATATATTATTATTATTATTATCTAAGGCTCTCTGTAGTCATGTGTTATGTTTTGTTAAAGCTTATTGGACAATGGACACTTATGTAACCTGCTAGCCATGCTCTTTTGATTTGAGTTTTGTTTTAACCATTGTACTAGGCCTGTTCTGTTCCATAAACGTTCTTAATTCATATTTATTCGTATTCATGTTTGATCACAGCTTAGGATAAATTTAGCAATTTCAAGTCACTTACAGTCTTAGGTGCATTAGATAGCAAGAAACATTGCTAGAATACACCAATTCGACTTACAGCTACATGTTGAAAAATTCTTCAAATTCTTTTGTACAAAATTGTGGACCTCAGATTTGGATTGAGAGCAATGATTTTAATCTACTTCAAAGTTTTCATAATGGTATTGCTCACAAAATTTATTTTATAACGACATAAAGATGAAAATTTTATAAGGGATTTGACCGTGATTGGCAACTAGGGGGGTAAAGTTTCTCCTCGCTAGGGGGTTTATCCCTGAAACTAGGGGGTTCTCAAACTTAATTTCTCCGTAAAATCTAAAATATAGGCTCAAACAATATGAAAAAATTGTATTCGGCCTAAAATTATGGTGATGAAACCATATCTGAGCTTGAAAAGTCGTATAATTAAGTTTGGAGAAATTTCTAAAGCAAGGTCGTAAGTCGAATTGGTGTATAAAGTCCATGCAAAGCTAAAACTAAGTGAAGTCAACTCTTTTAATGTTCTCAAGAAGAAATAATTAAAAATACTACAGATTGACTGCATAAACAACCAAAAATTTTGTCAGATAAATTTTCTTAGATAAACTTTGTCAATTTATAATAAAAAGTATATTTAAGTATAAATATGTATGTTTATGTATAAATAACCTTATGAATAGAGTATAATTAAAAGTATATTTATATATAAATATAAGTATAAGATTCAGAAATCATAAGGCCACCTCCAATAGGAAAAGTTGATCTGGAAATTTTGCTTTCTGTAGAGTTCAAAATTTGGGTTGAAAAGTGCAAAAATACTTTGAACGAATGATTTGATTTGGTTTTTGACCTCAATTATTAGTTGTTCTATGCATCTCTCAAAAATTTTAGATGCAAAAAATTTTATCATGACCAAATGTAGGTATTCATCCTTTTTTAAATTTAGTGGAAGAAAATTTTGCAGGCAATGTACATGTTTCTTAAGAGTAGAAATATTTTAGTCAGTCAGAATCAACATTTTCTGAACTTCTGAGAGGTTAGCTACATTCTTTTCTCAAGTAAAATGTCACAGACGCATCAAAAACTGTCTTCTAATTTGGTCAGTATCAGAATGTCTAGCCACAGATAAAAAAGTTGAAGAATAAGCAATGTCTATCTGGAGATTTCCTCTCATGTTCTAGTAAATAATGGCCTTGCATTAAGTATCATGGCATTTGATGCTGAGCTTATATAAAACTGGATAAATCTTTTCAATGCAGCCTCCCTCCACTGAAATCTCAGCTCACATCACTAGTTTTGATAGGTTGTTGTCCTAATCAAAGTTGAAAGCATGTTTACTTTGACTCTTTGAATTTCATAATCATTTCCTATTCATTTCACATTGCAGATAAATCATTTCACAAAGTTCTCTTGGAGGAGTTGGTTGCTATAACATACGAAGATACCCATGATAGAAATAAAAAAGACTCTCAAAGCAATGAGATTGAATTGTTCCCAAGAAGCAATTTTGCTATTCACTATGTTTCAAAATGCAAAAATCATAAGTGGAAGTGCAAAAAGACTGTGTTTCATTGCAATGATTCCACTGACTGTCAGAAATGGGTTGAAATTTTGAGGAAAATCATTGGAAGTGAGTGGACTTGAATTTTTTGACTCATGTGATGTTTGACACAGGTCTGGGGATAACTGAGTGTGTCACATTTTGTACATGTCTGTAGTCATACACCAATGAAAGAAACCAGTAGAGCCTTTTCATTTGAAAGATGATGTTAGAGAATCAACCAGTGTTTTTTTATGAAATTAAGGAACATAGCAACAGGCAAAGAATAAACAACACAAGCAAAATTAGATTATAGATATTTAATATTTTGCCCCTGGAAAAAGGGCTTCATCAGAGCAGAAAAAGTATTTGTTTGATAGATCTGCCTGATGTACAATTGAACTTGCTTGCTATCCACTAAAATGTGCTCAAATTCAGTCAATGTCAAAAAGGAAAGTAGCCATTTTTTGTCATTTCAATAATTAGTACCACACTTGCTTAATAAATGGACATTGAAATAAAGTCATTTAGTTTCTGTATCTTTCATGGATGAATATTTTCTTCTTTAGGTTTTGAGAGGCCAAGAAAACTGTTGATTTTTATCAACCCTGTTGGAGGCAAAAAACAGGCAAATAAAATCTTCAATGAAAGAGTTAGGCCATTGTTCACATTAGCAAACATCAAGCAAGATGTCATTGGTAAGTACTCTAGATTTTTATTTTTATTTTAGAACTCAGGATAGAATTAAAATTCAAAATGATGCATTAGAACTGAAAGCTTTTTTGTTAACAACTTATATGTATGTTTTTTGTTATTTGTTTGTTCCTACATAAGTTCTTTATTTGTCAGTGTTGTGGTAGATTATGACCTTCTTTAATGTGCAGAAATAAAAAGAGCCTGCAAGCGATGATGCTATGTTAGGGTTGCATTTGAATAATTTACTGACTGGATATGTTACAGGGAGAATACACATAAAACGAGAGAGTACTACGAAATATTTTTGGTTAAATTACTGGGGATAAGAATACAGTGCTAGGTGTTAATCACAGTGATACAATGGAAGACATGGTTACAGCTTAATGTTGGCCACTAAAAATTCTCCTTGACAATGTTAATTAAAACCATTCAGCTGAAAAGTTGCTCACAGAGCATTGTTTATCTGATTTTGATGAAAATATGTTACAGGGAGTATGCACATAAAACGAGGGAGCGCTACAAAAGTAATTTTGGTTACATTACCAGTGATAAAAATACGGTGCTAGGTGTTAATCACAGTGATACAATGGAAGACATGGTTACAGCTTAATGTTGGTCCCTAAAAATTCTCCTTGACAATGTTAATTAAAACCATTCAGCTGAAAAGTTGCTCACAGAGCATTGTTTATCTGATTTTGATGAAAATATGTTACAGGGAGTATGCACATAAAACGAGGGAGCGCTACAAAAGTAATTTTGGTTACATTACCGGTGATAAAAATACGGTGCTAGGTGTTAATCACAGTGATACAATGGAAGACATGTTAACAGTTTAATGTTGTTCACTAGAAATTCTCCTTGACAATGTTAATTAAAACCATTCAGCTGAAAATTTGCTCACAGAGCATTTGTTTATCTGATTTTAATGAGAATCAGCATTTCTAGTTGAGAACCTTTGCTTATTACTACTTCTTATGTTTTAGTTACCGAAAGGGCAAATCATGCACAAAGCTACATAATTTCAACAAATTTAAGTGACTATGATGGGTAAGTAATGACTTTGTTAATGACAGGAAGTTATGCTTCTTTTCATGCATTATCATAGTTGTATTCAAAATATCTTTTTTCTGATTTGTAATCTCCTTTCATCATGTGATTCATTAATTGAATAAAAAAAATTTAAATTAAAAAATATTTCTTATTCAAACCGTGTTAAAAAAATGTTTAGAATAGTTTCAGATTCATTTAAAATAAGTTTGTTAGAGTTGAAAGAATAGTATTGCATACATATTATAGAGGTGTTTAAAGTTCTTTGCATGAGAGAATTTCAATGACCATTTTTTAAAATATGACACTATAAAACTACTTGAAGAAATTGTTGACCATAACGAAGTTTGTCAATTAGAGATTAGTTGTTTAGCTATTCATAAAAGAAAAAGCTTTGGGCTGATGGATTTTAGGGCTACTATTTTGGTAGTGAACTCTCAAAAGCGTGATTTTAGTTGAATTTTTTCTACTACTGTTGAATTGTTTTTGCTAGCATCACTTCGAAAAGAGCAGATAATTCTAAATGACGACAAAAAATTTCAATAGGTGAAAAAGCGAAAACATAGCATGTAAAATTACAATCGAAGTTAGATATAAAATTACAATCAAGAAATGCGAATCATAAGTAATACGAGAGGGAAAAATGCCCATTAAACTTGTTCCTTTGTCTTTGGCAAACTCGAGTCTACTATCTTCTTCCATAAGTGAAGAGTCTAAGAGAGAAATCGAACTATTTCTGTTTTGGTGAATTGTTATTTCTGTACACATGGCAATTTGCTCAATTATATGATGTTTTATTGTAGAATAATTGCTGTTGGTGGCGATGGAATGTTTAGTGAAATTCTTAATGGAGTTCTTGCTGCCAGAAATCAAATATTTGAAAGTAGTGTTACTAACCAAGTTATAAAGCTTGGTATTATACCAGCTGGTTAGTTATTGATTTGTTTTATTTGTATAAATTAGTATTTAGGCCTGAAGATCTTTCTCTTATGTGGCAACCAGTTATCCTTATCGTGATTGACAGGTTGCAAGTACAACAGAACGATGTTTCTTTACCATCATTCCTGAGTTGCGTAAACAATGCGCATTTTACTTAAGATATCTGTAATTATCTATTCTTTTTTTTATTTCGTTCTTTTTGCTCCTTTGCAATAGCTGAGTGTATTTGATAGGCAAAAACTTAGAAGGTAGGAATTATTTCTTTTAACATGTTATGAAAGTCAACAATAAAAATTTTTCCAAAGTCAGATAGACACGAAAGTTTAAGGTAAAAATTTTGGAAACGGAGCTCAGCATGGTGTAGTGAACTAGCAGTTTTTAAAAAGTTTGTCTCAAAATATATTCTTTAAATATTTTGAATTTCTAAATCAATTTTATTTTCGCTATTAAGAAAATCGTGGGTTGTAATTTTTCTAACGAAACCTTTATTGTTTAAATTTAGTATTTTTTTAACAAAAGTGAATCTACACTAATTAAGACAAACAAAAACCAATTTCAAGGGTTACAGAATCCAGATTACTTACTGCAGAAAGAACATCCGCACTTGTTTTTAAGGAACCAAGTTTTAATCGAACTTTTGAATTGTGTAGTATTTTGGGCTGTCATTTTATTATTCGTCTATTATTAGAATTTATTTCGCAAAAATGCTCACATCTTTACTGTCTTTTGAAGTCTGTTGAGACTTCAAGGTGAGGAAAGAAGCATTTCCCTCCAAATTTCAAGGTCTGGTATCTTTGATTGTGTGGCTCCATGCATTCTACTTGTATTTTTGTTCCGAAATGTCTTCCCCCAGTCAAATCCTAAAGAAGTAATATATACTAAAACACTTTCCCACAATCGTAAGAATTCTGACCCCTCATTTTCCCGTCCTCAGAAGGTCTAAATATAAATTTTCTTTAGCATTGCCCGATGTTTGAACACCGTGTTAAGCGTGAAACTCAGAGTCGCAACTTTAAACCGTCCTGTTTTTTTCACTAAAGCCTTTTTTAGCTCTCCTTTCATGGCATTTAATTACAAACTGTTAAAACAGTAATTTTTATTATTTTCAAAAATATTTTTATATGTTGGAAAAAAGCCGCCAACAGATGTATGGAAAACAATGTTTCTTGTTGGTTGAACGAAATACTTCATACTAAGCATATGAGATTTCAATCCAAGCTTATCTTGTTTAATAATGCCCTTGTCCATAAAATTTTTTGGATTATCATAACATATGTTGGCGGCTTACGAGGAGGAGAGGGGGGAAGGGGAGGATACTCAAAATATTTTAGGACAGGGGTGCCCAGACTGTAGTACAAATCCTTAACCCAAAAAATTATTTCTAACAAAAAATTTGAGTATAAATTATTTGTAGCATTCTTCTTTGCTTGGTTTTTTGACAAAGCGGTTTGAATATTACAAGATTTTCATCCATGCTAATAATTATTTCAATGTTTATAGGCTCGACAGATACTATTGTCTTTTGCACTTCTGGTATCAACGACCCGACAACGTCAGCACTGCAAATAATTATAGGTTAGTACACACTTCTGCACTAGTGACTGAGTCTTCAATCGTCATTAGACTTTTTGCCATCTTTTAATGTAGCTCAAAACTACAAGTGTCACCTTTACACCTCTTGAGTTTTATAGTTCCTCAATGGGAACTTATTTTTGCTGTTCCTTACGAAAATAAATTATTGGTATGTGAAATTAGAAACTTTCAATGGTATCCCCTCTCTTCTTTCAAATAATTTTGCTTTAAGTTGACATTAAAGCTTCAATGTGGGAGAAGGGCTGCAATATCCTTATTTAAGCTAGAGACTGGCCAAAATCGCCCTATAGGGTGGTATATCTACAGACTATTCCATGGCTTCTTGTAGCTTATACTATCAACATACAAATCTCAATCGATCTTTAAATGAAGTTCTTATCCATGCGCTTGTGAATGATTCAATTCAAACATGCTATGTAAAATTGAGCGAGAAACCTTGAGTAACGGTTTGGGACAGTCTTGTTCTGCAAATTAAGTTGTAACAGCTCTATATATGTGTGGCACAGAATATTGTAAACCTGGCGTAGAAACGCTACTCACCTGTCCCATATTGTCTAAATGGTAACTGTATGATTAAGGACGAATCAAGTGTATGCTGTATAAAAGTTGGCGTATCAATGGAAAATATTCAAGCAAGGTGTAATGAAAGATAAGTTTTGCCCAAAGCTGGTGCAGAAAAAATAGAAAAAACTGGAAAAAGCCAATTTTGGCTCAAAATCATTTGTCATATGTCAGTTTTTATATGTGGAGGCATTGACTCAAAACGTATGACAACAAGATATCGCTAGTTTTGGGGTGATTACTTTATTTAAGAACCTTTTCGCAAAGACCTTTGGAAAAATGGTTTTTTATTGCTATCGAAAATTGATAGACTAATAATTGTTTGCCTCTAGGTGACCAGTTATCTCTCGACGTGTGCTCTGTATGGCATGAAAACAAATTCTTGAAATACTCAATATCGCTAATGGGTTATGGTTTCTTTGGTGACGTCATTAGAAATAGCGAGCAATTGCGGTGGATGGGGCCACGAAGATATGATCTTGCTGGCTTTCGGAGTTTCATGGCAAACAAGTAATGCAATAAGCATGTCATATTTATACTTAATGTTTTAAATTCAGGATCAAATATTGTTCTTCATCGAATGTTTCAATAAATTCAACTATCTCAGATTTTTTGAGGATAAGGGGCTTGGGTTCCAGTTTTGATTTTGTAACTCAAGTAGCGTAGGGGACATTGGTTCTAGTACTAATTTTGTAACTCAATGGGGTATTACAATTCTGATAATACCTTGATATCTGTATGGTAACTTGCAAATTAGCTTTGCAGTAGAGAAATGATTTTGTAGCAAAGGGGGTTAATTTAAGCCAAATTACCACATGAAAAGTTCCTTAAAATTTTCAAACAAACAGGCAAATCTTTCACAAATTGGACAGATATGTTGTCATTCTACAAATATATCTGCTAAACATATCAGATTCGGCTTTCTTGCCAGCATTATGAGAAACATTTTAATGATTTTCTCTGGATGTAATCAGTTTAGTTACCTGAAAATTGCCTGGCTTTGATCTGTCAACTTTTTACATTAATTGTCTAATCAATATTTTTTCTAAGATGAATGAAAATTAAAAATACTTTTCCGCGGCTCGAAGAAAAAATTAACATATTATTCATAGATCCATTGGTTAGTAGTGAAAGTCTATAAGATTTTTAAATTTTTATAGGTCATATGGAGGTGAAATTACTTATCTGCCAGCAGAAGATGCAGATCCATTAAAGAGGCAACGATGTTTAGCCGGGTATGGTTTTCATTAGTATCTATAATAATAATAATAATAATGATAATAATAATCGAATGTTTTAACAGGATAACCTATCAGTATAATATATACTGTTATCATTAGGTTCTGATACTTAATAAATTCATGGTAAAGGATCTAAAAACTGATTACAAGAGTTCAATACAGTCCAATCTAAAGATAAAATAATTTTACATCAAATAAAATGAGTTTCTAAAAATCGTCTAAAAATAGTTCTAGATTCAATCTTTCTGGCACTTTAATGACTTTCTGGCAAAGTCATTAAATTCCTTTCCTGCCTGATAGTAAAAACCTTTGCGTCCAAATTCTGTTTTCACTTGAGGCAACTTGACTAGATGTTTGTCCTTTCTAGTATTTTTCCCATGAGCATTAATTGTATTTTTATCATTGCAATATACAATTACTGTCTTTTTTGATAAAAAAACGTTGTGTTTGGAATATTCATTTTTGCTTTTGTCAATCACTACCACGTAATACTATCGCTAGGTATCATTTCAAAATATTTTCAAAACAGTTAAGTCATGATTAAACTGAGCTTATTTCATTCGACCAAATTATTGGTTAACCTTTTTTGGTGATTCTTATGCAAAGCATAGGTAGTTATATTTGAAAAGATCCTGAAGCCAGAAGTTTCGGGTTTTTGAAAATGGAGACATAAAGTGTTCATGCAACTGAAATATAAAGTAATTGCCTCTGTGCTCTGCTCTGTTATTAAGAGAGTGGAGGAGGACGTGAGGAGGAGAACGGTTTGGCAAAAGGTGGATTTGGAGAATGATGTAGAGAAAGGATGGATGAAGAGATGGCAGGGTTGTGGGGTCACTGAGAAGTGTCTGTAGAAGAGGGCATAGAAAAGGAAGGAAGGGGGGAAGAGAAGGGTGGGAAAGACAAGGTACTGAGAAGGGAGATATTGGTGCAACGGAAGAATGACTGAAGTTAATGGGGTGGAACGGAAGGAGGACAGAGGTTAATGGTAAATTGCTTGATAAGGCTGAAATTTAAGCGACGTGTATTGGGTACCCAGGGTATGCTTGGATTAGCAACGTTTGATGTTATTGATCGTCGATATGCCTATCTACCACTTTTTGAATTTCCATGATAAAAAAAATGGGTATTTTTTCTTTTTTAGGTGCACCAGGTGTGCCGAAAAAGATGTGAATAAAACAGATTCAAGTCCGAATTCATGGAAGACTGTTAAAGGACAGTTTATCAGCGTAATAGGAGCAAACATAACCTGCAGATGTGCAAAAAGTCTTGATGGAATATCTCCCTACGCTCACTTAGGAGATGGTTTATTCGATCTCATTCTTATTAGAAAGACTTCAAGAATGCAGTATTTAAGACATATGCTAAGGATTGCAAACAGAGGTGATCTGGTGGGTTAGCTACGTTCCCGTTAGCAAAAATTAACCGTATATATATATATATATATATATATATATATATATATATATATATATATATATATATATATATATATATAATATATGTATATATCTTTTTCTCTCTCTCTCTCTTTCTCTCTCTTTCTCTCTCTTTCTCTCTCTTTCTCTCTCTTTCTCTCTCTTTCTCTCTCTTTCTCTCTCTTTCCCTCTCTTTCCCTCTCTTTCTCTCTCCCTCTCTCTCCCTCTCTCTCCCTTAGGCACCGACGGTTTACAAAGTCCAACTATTTTTCTCCCTCAAATGAAGATTTTTATTTTGCTTTAGTAAAGTGATTGCTATTTTATGGCTTAATTTGGGACTTATTTTTAATGAAATTCCAAATTATATTTTGTGATTTATCATTCAGTCTTGATCATAAAAATTGTACGTCTAGCCACTCAACAAATTTCTTTTTCTGACTATTGATCAACTTTTGCCATGTATTGTCTCATGCTCTTATTTTTACGTCCTTCAAGGCATATTTTTAATTAGAATTATGTATTCTTTTTTCCAGTTTGGATTTGATTTTATAGACGTTTTTAGAGTTAAAGAATTCAAGTTTAGGCCAGTTAATTCTGTATCGGACGATTTGGCGAACTTCAGTCAAGATTTGTCTGACAACCAAAATGGCGAACTGGTGCAAAGCACGTCTGGTTCTGCTGAGAGCAGAAATAGCAGAAACAGAGAGAGTGTATGGAACATCGATGGGGAACTTGTTGAACAAGCAAATCTCCATGTAAAGTAAGAGCTTCCTTAAGGAGAGAATTTATTGTCATTTTGTGCGTTGAAATTGTATTTTATATTTCACTTTTTGCCTTACACAGTCTTGGACTTTGCTAAGATTTTGAATACTTGTAGAATTTTACAGCTGCAGATTTTGTGTTCTAGGCGGCGGCCACGGTTCTTGAAAAGAGTCGCAATGTATATTCATACCTGCGAAAATACTGTTATAATTCTGTTTTTAATTTTATTAGAAATATGGTCAAACAAACGACGGAAATTCCATTTTTCCTCATTCTATATAACAATTTATTATAGCTTGGCTTCCAACGCATGATATATTATGATTGGTTTTATTTGATGAAACCAAAAACCATCAATTTTGACGTCTTTAAATAGATTTTGTCCTGGTTATTTAGAATCCTTCACTATGTGTTTTTGCTAAATGTGGAATTTTACGATTTTTCCTTCAAACCTTTGTTTGAAGCTTTTAGAAAGTATTTTATGCATATGCTCAGACTTAGAGCGCCAAGTTCAATCCAAACATGACTATTAAATTAGCCTATGTTGACCCAGATAATTAACTTAAAAGCTCAACTCAGTTCTATCTTATTCTTTTTACCTTTTTTAGGAGTCATCGTAAACTTGTTACAATATTTGCAAGAGGAATAGAAGAGATTGAAGAAACTGTCACCTGTAGGTCGTGCAGAACAACGAGCCTTGTTGAATCTTGATAAACGAGTCAAGTTTTAGACTTAATAGGACAAATGTTTCCCAACGACAAGCGACAAAACACCTCAGGTGAATTGATTATTCAAAATTAATTTAAATATCGTCGTTTTAATGTACATCTCAGCTTACGAATATTTCCTCTAGTGTTATTCACAATATATATATTTCATTAAATGGAAGCTTAACCAAGAATAAAATCAAAATGCCTCAGGTGAATTCACTATTCGAAATTAATTTAAATATCGTCGTTTTAATGTACATCTCAGCTTACGAATATTTCCTCTAGTGTTATTCACAATATATATATTTCATTAAATGGAAGCTTAACCAAGAATAAAATCAAAATGCCTCAGGTGAATTCACTATTCGAAATTAATTTAAATATCGTCGTTTTAATGTACATCTCAGCTTACGAATATTTCCTCTAGTGTTATTCACAATATATATATTTCATTAAATGGAAGCTTAACCAAGAATAAAATCAAAATGCCTCAGGTGAATTCACTATTCGAAATTAATTTCAATATCGTCGTTTTAATGTACATCTCAGCTTACGAATATTTCCTCTAGTGTTATTCACAATACACATTTTATTAAATGCAAGCTTAACCAAGAATAAAATCAAAATGCCTAAGGTGAATTCACTATTCGAAATTAATTTAAATATCGTCGTTTTAATGTACATCTCAGCTTACGAATATTTCCTCTAGTGTTATTCACAATACATATTTCATTAAATGTAAACTTAACCAAGGATGAAGTCAAAAAACCTCAGGTGAATTCACTATTCAAAATTAATTTAAATATCATCGTTTTAATGTACATCTCAGCTTACGAATATTTCCTCTAGTGTTATTCACAATACATATTTCATTAAATGTAAACTTAACCAAGGATGAAGTCAAAAAACCTCAGGTGAATTCACTATTCAAAATCAATTTAAATATCGTCGTTTTAATGTACATCTCAGCTTACGAATATTTCCTCTAGTGTTATTCACAATATATATATTTCATTAAATGGAAGCTTAACCAAGAATAAAATCAAAATGCCTCAGGTGAATTCACTATTCGAAATTAATTTAAATATCGTCGTTTTAATGTACATCTCAGCTTACGAATATTTCCTCTAGTGTTATTCACAATATATATATTTCATTAAATGGAAGCTTAACCAAGAATAAAATCAAAATGCCTCAGGTGAATTCACTATTCGAAATTAATTTCACTATCGTCGTTTTAATGTACATCTCAGCTTACGAATATTTCCTCTAGTGTTATTCACAATACACATTTTATTAAATGCAAGCTTAACCAAGAATAAAATCAAAATGCCTCAGGTGAATTCACTATTCGAAATTAATTTCACTATCGTCGTTTCAATGTACATCTCAGCTTACGAATATTTCCTCTAGTGTTATTCACAATACACATTTTATTAAATGCAAGCTTAACCAAGAATAAAATCAAAATGCCTAAGGTGAATTCACTATTCGAAATTAATTTCAATACCGTCGTTTTAATGTACATCTCAGCTTACGAATATTTCCTCTAGTGTTATTCACAAATATTTTTAGTTTGAATGTATAGCAAGATTGGAGTTTAGTGAACCATAATCATCATCGCCGGATACGATGTTGAACCGAGTGTGTATGTTGTTTTCATATTACAGAGTATAGTGTGAGTAAAATATCATTAACAATTGTTTGTTTTGCATTGCTGTGACTGTTGCCTTAGAAATCCGTAATCTACAGAGCACTAGTTTCTAAGAAATCGCGAGTTTTCAAGGATTCTCTGGTTCAAGAACCTGTACGAAGAGTTTCAAACAGGCAATCAATAAATCTATAGTGAGAGGTGGGTGCTAAGGGAGTGGGGTGTCCTCAAATTGAACATTCAAAGCTTTTAAGTCCTTGAATAGCTGGGATCCTCCAAACTGTAAGACTGGCTTAGCATCAATATCAACTGTATGTACATGGATGTAGTTTAAGATATCAATGGTTGCTTGAAATATTATTATATCCGACCAGTTGATGAGCGCTAGCCTTGGGGCTTGTCAAGGATTCATCTGAGACACTGTGAGGCAGGAATTTTAAAATATAGGGATGCTCTTACAGTCATTTTTTATTGGTGGAAACGAGTCGGCTATAGACTGCCAATGTTAACAGATGTTATCACATGCAAGGGACTTTTAAAGATAAAGCATATTTTTATTGTCTGAGCTCTCTGATGATTACAAAGTCAGCACCGTTGCCTTGCCAGAGTCAGGGAGATGGTCCGTACGACCCCCAAGTTTTACTATTAACTACTATTAACTACTAAATATTACTACAATTACAAGTTTATTAATTCACTACTAAACTTGTTCAGCAAAATGACCTTAAGTTCATTTCATATGAAACGAATTTCATAAATGCATCAAAGTTTTAATCAACGCAATCATTGGCGCTAAAATGCGTCTTGTAATTATGTTCAGTCTATTCAGGCCCCCAACTTAGAGGGTGCAGGGGTTTCGGAGGTGCAGCACCTTTTAAGACTAAGGGCCTGTGTAATTTTAATCTTGTCTTTATATGAGAAACGCTCTCTTCAGGGCAAATGATATCATGCTGTCAGCTTGCCAGATTTCACCTCTTAGGAAGGCTAGAACGCAAAACTGCAAGGAAGGTGAGATAAAATTCTTACTTATGCGAGTGTGTTCGCATTCCATGAGAAAAATAAAGCAATTTGCAGTCAAAAAGCATAGCTGCAAGGTGGGATAACAAAGAAAACGGAAGCTGGGAGGTTGGGGTAGAAACATGCGATGATTTCATCCTACCTGCCAGCGTATAAGCTGAAAGGTAGGATCTATTTGCTAATATAAATAGGCCTTCAAAGTCGCGGCAATTTCAACAAAATCAGGCTTATTCGACAAAGCTAAAAAAGTAACTATAATCAAATGACGGACACAGAGATAGAGAGGTTTTTAGGATCTATCGAGAAACGTATTTAGAATAATTTGTTTCTTTGGAAATAGTTTGAAAGTACAGATGAAGAGAAATAAACCTGTTTTTAGGGAAAAAATTTCGGAAAAAAATTGAATAGATTTCTATGCCTACAGCCTTACTTTTTAAGAAAGTCGAGAAGTCTAGAATATTGTGATGCTATCAAAAATTGCTCTTTTTTTCACGGAGTCAATTCATTTCTTGCCTGCTCCAATCATACGAAGGCAAAGCCATCTGTTTTTAAAGAAATAAATTCTGGAAATAATTGACTAGATTTCTCTTCCTACAGCCTTACTTTTTAAGAAAGTCGAGAAGTCTAGAATATTGTGATGCTATCAAAAATTGCTCTTTTTTCACGGAGTCAATTCATTTCTTCCCTGCTCCAATAATACGAAGGCAAAGCCATCTCTTTTTACAAGAACATTTTTTTTCTTGGTAATGAATCTCAAGGTAACAGGGGTTTAGAAGAGAAAATTTCCAAAAAAATTGATCAATTTTATAAGGCTATAACCTTACGTTTTTCAATGAAAAAACACCAGTCTCGAAAGTTGTGATAATTCAAATAATTAACATTCTTAAAGGGGTTTTAAACTCTTGCTTTTTTCGTTCTTGAATCTCAAAATATACATGTGTTTAGAACAGAAAATTTCCGGAAATATTGATCAATCTTTTAACGCTATAACCTTACTTCTTTTAAAGAAAAAATGCCAGTCTTGAAAGTTGTGATTTTCAAAATAATTTACTTTCTTAAAAGGGGTAATTTAATTCCTTCCTTTTTCGGTTAGGAATCTCAAGGTAAAAAGGTTTTTAGAAGAGAAAATTTTCGGCAAAATTGATCAAGTTTATAAGGCCTTACTTTACCTTACTTTATAAGACCTTACCTTTTTAAAAAAAAATACCAGTCTTGAAAGTTGTGATTTTTCAAAAAATTAACTTTCTTAAAGTGGGTAATTTAATTCCTTCTTTTTTCGATTAGGAATCTCAAGGTAAAAATGTTTTTAGAAAAGGAAATCTCCGGCAAAATTGATCAATTTTATCAGGCTATAACCTTACTTTTTTCAGGAAAGAATACTAGTTTTGAAAGTTGTGATTTTCTAAGTAATTAGCCTTCTTAAAGGGGGTAATTTAATTCCTTCTTTTTTCGATTAGGAATCTCAAAGTAAAAATGTTTTTAGAAAAGAAAATTTCCGGCAAAATTGATCAATTTTACAACGCTATAACCTTATATTTTTGAAGAAAAAATACCAGTCTTGAAAGTTGTGATTTTCCAATTAATTGACTTTCTTAAAGGGGGTATTTTAATTCTTGTATTTTTGGTCATGAATTTTACAGTGAAAATGTTTTTAGAGAAAAAAATTTCCTGCAAAATTGATCAATTTTATAAGGCTACAACCTTACTTTTTTTGAAGAAAAAATACCAGTTTTGAAAGTTGTGATTTTCCAAAAAATTAACTTTCTTAAAGGGGGTATTTTAATTCTTGTATTTTTGGTCATGAATTTTACAGTGAAAATGTTTTTAGAGAAAAAATTTCCTGCAAAATTGATCAATTTTATGAGGCTATAACCTTCTATTTTTCAAAGAAAAAATACCAGTCTTGAAAGTTGTGATTTTCTAAGTAATTAGCCTTCTTAAAGGGGGTAATTTCATTCTTTCTTTTTTCGATTAGGAATCTCAAAGTAAAAATTATTTTAGAAAAGGAAATTTCCAGCAAAATTGATCAATTTTATAAGGCTATAACCTTACTTTTTTTGAAGAAAAAATACCAGTTTTGAAAGTTGTGATTTTTCAAATAATTAACTTTCTTAAAGGGGGTAATTTAATTCCTTCTCTTTTCGATG
The DNA here is from genome assembly GCF_057945365.1 of Rhopilema esculentum. Lineage (NCBI taxonomy): Eukaryota > Metazoa > Cnidaria > Scyphozoa > Rhizostomeae > Rhizostomatidae > Rhopilema > Rhopilema esculentum. The sequence continues at coordinate 3,929,178 of NC_142817.1, read as the reverse complement.
AGGAATCACAAGGTAAAAATGTTTTTAGAAAAGGAAATTTCCTGCCAAATTGATCAATTTTATAAGGCTATAACCTTACTTTTTTTGAAGAAAAAATACCAGTTTTGAAAGTTGTGATTTTTCAAATAATTAATTTTCTTAAAGGGGGTAATTTAATTCCTTCTTTTTTCGATTAGCAATCTCAAGGTAAAAATGTTTTTAGAAATGGAAATCTCCGGCAAAATTGATCAATTTTATCAGGCTATAACCTTACTTTTTTCAGGAAAGAACACCAGTCTTGAAAGTTGTGATTTTCTAAGTAATTAGCCTTCTTAAAGGGGGTAATTTAATTCCTTCTTTTTTCGATTAGGAATCTCAAGGTAAAAATGTTTTTAGAAACGGAAATCTCCGGCAAAATTGATCAATTTTATAAGGCTATAACCTTACTTCTTTCAGGAAAGAATACCAGTCTTAAAAGTTGTGATTTTCTAAGTAATTAGCCTTCTTAAAGGGGGTAATTTAATTCCTTCTTTTTTCGATTAGGAATCTCAAGGTAAAAATGTTTTTAGAAACGGAAATCTCCGGCAAAATTGATCAATTTTATAAGGCTATAACCTTACTTCTTTCAGGAAAGAATACCAGTCTTAAAAGTTGTGATTTTCTAAGTAATTAGCCTTCTTAAAGGGGGTAATTTAATTCCTTCTTTTTTCGATTAGGAATCTCAAGGTAAAAATGTTTTTAGAAACGGAAATCTCCGGCAAAATTGATCAATTTTATAAGGCTATAACCTTACTTTTTTTGAGGAAAAAATACCAGTTTTGAAAGTTGTGATTTTTCAAATAATTAGCCTTCTTAAAGGGGGTAATTTAATTCCTTCTTTTTTCGATGAGGAATCACAAGGTAAAAATGTTTTTAGAAAAGGAAATTTCCTGCAAAATTGATCAATTTTATAAGGCTATAACCTTACTTTTTTTGAGGAAAAAATACCAGTTTTGAAAGTTGTGATTTTTCAAATAATTAACTTTCTTAAAGGGGGTAATTTAATTCCTTCTTTTTTCGATGAGGAATCACAAGGTAAAAATGTTTTTAGAAAAGGAAATTTCCTGCAAAATTGATCAATTTTATAAGGCTATAACCTTACTTTTTTTAGAGAAAAAAAACCAGTCTTAAAAGTTGTGATTTTCTAAGTAATTAGCCTTCTTAAAGGGGGTAATTTAATTCCTTCTTTTTTCGATTAGGAATCTCAAGGTAAAAATGTTTTTAGAAACGGAAATCTCCGGCAAAATTGATCAATTTTATAAGGCTATAACCTTACTTCTTTCAGGAAAGAATACCAGTCTTAAAAGTTGTGATTTTCTAAGTAATTAGCCTTCTTAAAGGGGGTAATTTAATTCCTTCTTTTTTCGATTAGGAATCTCAAGGTAAAAATGTTTTTAGAAACGGAAATCTCCGGCAAAATTGATCAATTTTATAAGGCTATAACCTTACTTTTTTTAGAGAAAAAATACCAGTCTTGAAAGTTGTGATTTTCTAAGTAATTAGCCTTCTTAAAGGGGGTAATTTAATTCCTTCTTTTTTCGATTAGGAAACTCAAGGTAAAAATGTTTTTAGAAACGGAAATCTCCGGCAAAATTGATCAATTTTATAAGGCTATAACCTTACTTTTTTCAGGAAAGAATACCAGTCTTGAAAGTTGTGATTTTCTAAGTAATTAGCCTTCTTAAAGGGGGTAATTTAATTCTTTCTTTTTTCGATTAGGAATCTCAAGGTAAAAATGTTTTTAGAAACGGAAATCTCCGGCAAAATTGATCAATTTTATAAGGCTATAACCTTACTTCTTTCAGGAAAGAACACCAGTCTTAAAAGTTGTGATTTTCTAAGTAATTAGCCTTCTTAAAGGGGGTAATTTAATTCCTTCTTTTTTCGATTAGGAATCTCAAGGTAAAAATGTTTTTAGAAACGGAAATCTCCGGCAAAATTGATCAATTTTATAAGGCTATAACCTTACTTCTTTCAGGAAAGAATACCAGTCTTAAAAGTTGTGATTTTCTAAGTAATTAGCCTTCTTAAAGGGGGTAATTTAATTCCTTCTTTTTTCGATTAGGAATCTCAAGGTAAAAATGTTTTTAGAAACGGAAATCTCCGGCAAAATTGATCAATTTTATAAGGCTATAACCTTACTTCTTTCAGGAAAGAATACCAGTCTTAAAAGTTGTGATTTTCTAAGTAATTAGCCTTCTTAAAGGGGGTAATTTAATTCCTTCTTTTTTCGATTAGGAATCTCAAGGTAAAAATGTTTTTAGAAACGGAAATCTCCGGCAAAATTGATCAATTTTATAAGGCTATAACCTTACTTTTTTTGAGGAAAAAATACCAGTTTTGAAAGTTGTGATTTTTCAAATAATTAGCCTTCTTAAAGGGGGTAATTTAATTCCTTCTTTTTTCGATGAGGAATCACAAGGTAAAAATGTTTTTAGAAAAGGAAATTTCCTGCAAAATTGATCAATTTTATAAGGCTATAACCTTACTTTTTTTAGAGAAAAAAAACCAGTCTTAAAAGTTGTGATTTTCTAAGTAATTAGCCTTCTTAAAGGGGGTAATTTAATTCCTTCTTTTTTCGATTAGGAATCTCAAGGTAAAAATGTTTTTAGAAACGGAAATCTCCGGCAAAATTGATCAATTTTATAAGGCTATAACCTTACTTCTTTCAGGAAAGAATACCAGTCTTAAAAGTTGTGATTTTCTAAGTAATTAGCCTTCTTAAAGGGGGTAATTTAATTCCTTCTTTTTTCGATTAGGAATCTCAAGGTAAAAATGTTTTTAGAAACGGAAATCTCCGGCAAAATTGATCAATTTTATAAGGCTATAACCTTACTTTTTTTAGAGAAAAAATACCAGTCTTGAAAGTTGTGATTTTCTAAGTAATTAGCCTTCTTAAAGGGGGTAATTTAATTCCTTCTTTTTTCGATTAGGAATCTCAAGGTAAAAATGTTTTTAGAAACGGAAATCTCCGGCAAAATTGATCAATTTTATAAGGCTATAACCTTACTTTTTTCAGGAAAGAATACCAGTCTTGAAAGTTGTGATTTTCTAAGTAATTAGCCTTCTTAAAGGGGGTAATTTAATTCTTTCTTTTTTCGATTAGGAATCTCAAGGTAAAAATGTTTTTAGAAACGGAAATCTCCGGCAAAATTGATCAATTTTATAAGGCTATAACCTTACTTCTTTCAGGAAAGAATACCAGTCTTAAAAGTTGTGATTTTCTAAGTAATTAGCCTTCTTAAAGAGGGTAATTTAATTCCTTCTTTTTCTGATTAGGAATCTCAAGGTCAAAATGTTTTTAGAAACGGAAATCTCCGGCAAAATTGATTAATTTTATAAGGCTATAACCTTACTTTTTTTGAGGAAAAAATACCAGTTTTGAAAGTTGTGATTTTTCAAATAATTAACTTTCTTACAGGGGGTAATTTAATTCCTTCTCTTTTCGATGAGGAATCACAAGGTAAAAATGTTTTTAGAAAAGGAAATTTCCTGTAAAATTGATCAATTTTATAAGGCTATAACCTTACTTTTTTTAGAGAAAAAATACCAGTCTTAAAAGTTGTGATTTTCTAAGTAATTAGCCTTCTTAAAGGGGGTAATTTAATTCCTTCTTTTTTCGATTAGGAATCTCAAGGTAAAAATGTTTTTAGAAACGGAAATCTCCGGCAAAATTGATCAATTTTATAAGGCTATAACCTTACTTTTTTTGAAGAAAAAATACCAGTCTTGAAAGTTGTGATTTTCTAAGTAATTAGCCTTCTTAAAGTGGGTAATTTAATTCCTTCTTTTTTCGATTAGGAATCTCAAGGTAAAAATGTTTTTAGAAACGGAAATCTCCGGCAAAATTGATCAATTTCATAAGGCTATAACCTTACTTTTTTCAGGAAAGAATACCAATCTTGAAAGTTGTGATTTTCTAAGTAATTAGCCTTCTTAAAGGGGGTAATTTAATTCCTTCTTTTTTCGATTAGGAATCTCAAGGTAAAAATGATTTTAGAAACGGAAATCTCCGGCAAAATTGATCAATTTTATAAGGCTATAACCTTACTTCTTTCAGGAAAGAATACCAGTCTTAAAAGTTGTGATTTTCTAAGTAATTAGCCTTCTTAAAGGGGGTAATTTAATTCCTTCTTTTTTCGATTAGGAATCTCAAGTTCAAAATGTTTTTAGAAACGGAAATCTCCGGCAAAATTGATCAATTTTATAAGGCTATAGCCTTACTTCTTTCAGGAAAGAATACCAGTCTTAAAAGTTGTGATTTTCTAAGTAATTAGCCTTCTTAAAGAGGGTAATTTAATTCCTTCTTTTTTTGATTAGGAATCTCAAGGTAAAAATGTTTTTAGAAACGGAAATCTCCGGCAAAATTGATCAATTTTATAAGGCTATAACCTTACTTCTTTCAGGAAAGAATACCAGTCTTAAAAGTTGTGATTTTCTAAGTAATTAGCCTTCTTAAAGAGGGTAATTTAATTCCTTCTTTTTTCGATTAGGAATCTCAAGGTAAAAATGTTTTTAGAAACGGAAATCTCCGGCAAAATTGATCAATTTTATAAGGCTATAACCTTACTTTTTTCAGGAAAGAATACCAGTCTTGAAAGTTGTGATTTTTCAAATAAATAACTTTCTTAAAGGGGGTAATTTAATTCCTTCATTTTTCGATTAGGAATCTCAAAGTTTAAAAGGTTTTTAGAAAAGAAAATTTCCGACAAAATTGATCAATTTTACAAGGCTATAACCTTATATTTTTGAAGAAAAAAAACCACTCTTGAAAGTTGTGATTTTCCAATTAATTGACTTTCTTAAAGGGGGTATTTTGATTCTTGTATTTTTGGTCATGAATTTTACAGTGAAAATGTTTTTAGAAAAGAAAATTTCCGGCAAAATTGATCAATTTTACAAGGCTATAACCTCACTTTTTTTGAAAAAAAAATACCAGTTTTGAAAGTTGTGATTTTCCAATTAATTGACTTTCTTAAAGGGGGTATTTTAATTTTTGTATTTTTGGTCATGAATTTTACAGTGAAAATGTTTTTAGAAAAGAAAATTTCCGGCAAAATTGATCAATTTTACAAGGCTATAACCTCACTTTTTTTGAAAAAAAAATACCAGTTTTGAAAGTTGTGATTTTCCAATTAATTGACTTTCTTAAAGGGGGTATTTTAATTTTTGTATGTTTGGTCATGAATTTTAAAGTAAAAATGTTTTTAGAAAAGGAAATTTCCGGCAAAATTGATCAATTTCATAAGGCTATAACCTTACTTTTTTTGAAGAAAAAATACCAGTTTTGAAAGTTGTGATTTTTCAAATAATTAATTTTCTTAAAGGGGGTAATTTAATTCCTTCTTTTTTCGATTAGGAATCTCAAGGTAAAAATGTTTTTAGAAAAGGAAATCTCCGGCAAAATTGATCAATTTCATAAGGCTATAACCTTACTTTTTTTGAAGGAAAAATACCAGTTTTGAAAGTTGTGATTTTTCAAATAAATAACTTTCTTAAAGGGGGTAATTTAATTCCTTCATTTTTCGATTAGGAATCTCAAGGTAAAATGTTTTTGGAAAAGGAAATTTCCTGCAAAATTGATCAATTTTATAAGGCTATAACCTTACCTTTTTTGAAGAAAAAATACCAGTCTTGAAAGTTGTGTTTTTTCAAATAATCAATTTTTGTAAAGGGGTATTTAACTCTTGTATTTTTTGGTCATGAATCTCAAAATATACATGTTTTTAGAAGAGAAAAGTTCCTGGAAAATTGATCAATTGTATAAGGCTATAACTTTACTTTTTTGAAAAAATAATACCAGTCTTGAAAGTTGTGATTTTTCAAATAATTGATTTTTTTAAAGGGGTATTTAACTCTTGCTTTTTTGGTCATAAATCTCAAGGTAAGAGGGGTCTTGTCAAAAATAGCCAATAAAGTATGTGTTAGAAAGAAGAAAAATTCCGGAAAAAAATAATGAATTTTTTAAGCCTATAGCCTTACTTTTTTAGAGAATTTCGACAACTCAGAAAGTTATGATTCTTTCAAATATTCAACTTCATTTCAGAGGTTAATTCAATTTTTTGGCTTTTTTGCTGAAACTAAGAACCTTAAAAAATGTAAATTTTTTACCAAAATGTTCTTGTGCTCAGAACAACCTACAAATGTTCTCTTTTATTCACTACAAAATCTTGTTAGTTTTTGAACTCATTTTTTGAAAAAGATACAATTGCATGTGTCATTTTGGAGAGAATGCATGAAGTTAGACTTAGGAGACACATAAAAAAATTGTCAATTTTTTCAGAAAAGAAAATTGACTCAAAACAGCTAAAACGCCGAGATTCACGTTCACTACACAATCACAGTTTAAGCGAATATTTTAGCCTATAATATGAAAAAAGACTTTTTGAAAAAATTTTGAAAAAATATGTGAATCCTGGCCTGCAAAAATATTGTCAAACTTTCAAGAATATTTTTTGCTCGAAAAAATTTAAAATGTTAATTAAATACCTTTTTGTTATCCTTTAAGGACATTATGTTGAATTTCCAAGTCATATCTGAAAGAAAAGGAACGGACAAAGTACAAAAAGCTCAAACTTGAAGCGTGAGAAAAATTCAACAAATGATGTCAATTCAATGAAAATTTTTCTTGACCCGAAAGTATCTAACAAAATTTCGAATATATTTATAGCTCAAATTCATTTGGTTTCGGTGGATTTCTCGCTCATAATTTGAAAAATATGACTTAATCATTTTAACAAAACCTGCGACCCTGGAGTTGAAAGGAACTTGAAAAATAGTCAATACTTCTCTAAATTTTTTTGCTCAGAACAACCTGAAAGCATTGATTTGCATTCTAAAAACATTTTCAGGAAGTCTTGTTGATATTCTAGCTCTTTTCTTAAAACAAAGACTCGGTCAGTTTCGAAAAAATCATTTTTGGCTCAAAAAAATTGTCAAAAGCGTTAATTTACATTCAAAATACGATTTTATGTATTTTGGTGACACATTCATTTCAAACAAGATTTGCAATCCTAAAATTGCAGAAAACTTGGGAAATCGTAAATTTTTCCAAAAAGCTTTTTTTTGCCTCAGAGCAGCCTAAAATTTTTTACTTACGTTCACAACATAACTTTAGATAGTTGGGTGACTTTAAGGTCATATTTTGAAAAAGGGGGTCCTAGTAAGAATGAAAAATCAGTCACCATGAATCTTTAAAAGGCTTAACAAATTTCAAATTTCTAAAAATTTGATTTTGGTTCAAAAAACTAAAATGCCTTCTTTTGCATTCACAACACAATTACTGGTAGTTTCGTGAATGTTCTAGCTCATTGCTCAAAAAAAGAACTTAGTAAAGGTGGAAAATTTTTTTGACCCTGGTCCTGTAGGACTTTCAAAATTGTCAATTTGTTCAAAAAAATACTTTTCTCAAAACCACGTAAAATTGCCTCAATTTATATTCACAATATAATTTCAGGTAGATTTGGTGAGATTCCAGCTCACATTTTGGAAAAAAGGACAAAATCATTTTTGAGGAAATTTCTGACCCCGTACCTGCAAAAAACTTCTAAATATGTTAATTTTCTGAATTTTTTTCGCTAAAAATAGCCATAAAAAGCATTAATCAATGTTCGCATTAAATTCTCAGGTAGTTTTATATTTCGAGAATAGGTCATTTTTGTAAAACATCTGTGACCCTGTACTTGCAAAAAACTTAAAAATTATCTCAAAAAACCTAAAAAGCCTAAAGCCTTAATTTTCACTCAAAACACAACTTCAGGCAGCTTTGGTGAGCCTCTAGCTATTTTGCAATTTGAATTTGATAAACAAATGTTTATGTGCCAATTTCTTGGTTGCCTCCACAATCCGTAAGTCCTTCCGACGGTCCTGATACCAGATATTCTATAAACTATAAAAAGGTTCATCCTTATGTAAAGAGAGTTTCGTTTTCTGCAGAACCACTCCTTTTTCCTGGCGTGAACGCAGAGTCCAAAAGGGGGGCTAGGGGCTAGGTACTCTCCAAGATTGAGACATAGACCCCAACCAGATTCTGTTTCCCCTTCACATATTTTAGGTAGTCTTAACTGCCGTAGTCTGAGCATTCTTTGTTGCCTTCTAAGCCCTCCTTCCAAAATTAATGGAACCCATTTCAACTAACTATATGAAACAGCATTCTATTAAATGTTCGTATAGCATTGCATTGTTTCTGTGGCCAGCTGCTAATCTGCACAAAGACTCACTATGCCCTTTAAATGAAATGATCCTTTGACTTCTTAGAAATGGTAAAGGAATGCTGCAATTGTCGGAAAAAGCCTCATCTTATAAAGGTAGACATTATGAAATATAGTGTATCGCTTTGTTTGGTTCAGTTATACAGCACAACAGTTATCTGTTCAGTTTGTGATTAAAAAAGGTTATGACTGGGAACTGGTTTAATTGGTAAGTATTAGCAAGATAAAATAAGAGAACTAAGATAGCCTAACTAAAACCCCTCAATTTACCTCCCATTTCGCATCCCGATTCTCGCTGGAGCGGGCTCTGTTGCTCAAAAACAGACCATCTTTGACAAGAGCAAGCCTTGATGAGGCGAATGAGCCGTTGCTCTTACATTTCTATCATGTTTCAGTACGGTTTCTAGCTACTTTTCCTTCACCAACTTTCGTGTTTCTATTTTATTAGTTTCTTCGAAAAGAAGCAAGAATTCTTTTAGTGCATATATATCTTGCATTAACAAAGTCGTTTTCAAAAGCAATATTCTCATTCTATTCGAAAACTGCATTGATTGCACAACTATTGGATATCTTGATCTGTAGTCTATGAGTGCTATTAAGTAATTCTTTGTTGGACATGGTCCTTGAATGTCCAAAGCTGCTATGTGCCAATTTGTTGAGGGTATCTTTGTTGCCTCAAGTGGTTCAAAATTGACTTTATTGGATCCTGTTACTTGACAAGCATAGCAACCTTTATCAAATTTTTCACTTCTTGATCTATTCCTGGCCACCATGCTTTATCTCTCAATAATCCTTCAGTTTGCCAAAGTGACTTTGGTATGCTATGGCAAGTATTATTTGTCTTCAGTCTGTAGGAATTATTATTCTCGTCTTTATCCAGAGTTCATTCCGGTTGAAAAAATGGTTTGTATTTGTTAACTGTTCTCCTATAGCTTAATGTAATAGGATGTAAAATGTATTTGTTGATACTTGCTTATAGTGGGCAGTGAATTTGCATGGTTGCATAACCATGTCTGCAATGTTTGTGCAAGGCTTTCTCTTAGTGATAAACGTTTTTTCAAGCGGTTGTAGTCAGTTACTTTATATTGTGAATTTTCTGCCATACCAATAAAAATGAAACTTCTGTGTTGAACAAAATTCTGCTACACCTTCTCTTTCTGACTGAGAATATATTTGTTAGGTTGGACTTAATGCTTGTGATGCATAAGCAACTGGCTTGAATTGTCCATCTTGTTATTTATGAGTAAGGGCGGATCCAGAGCAAATTTGCAGGGGCAGGGGGCAGTTGGTAGTGGGGGCGCTGAAAAATTTTCAAAAATTGGTTACGAGAGTACGCTGTATACAACAATTTCAGATACCTTTAAGAATAAACAACACAACTTTGAGGTAATCCTTGAAGCAAATTAACCTATCGGTCCAAGAACCTTTTTCATCTGATTTTCATTCTCCACAAGGGGCGCACAATTTCCAAAAAGGGGCATCAGACTTGCTTCAACTCGTTGAGGGAGGGGCAACTGCCCCTAGTTGCCCCCCTTAAATCCACCACTGTGAGTAAGGATTGCCCCTAGTCCTAATGGTGAAGCATCCACAATGACTCGTATGTCTGTTTTGGGCTGGTAATAAAGTACACGCGTGCTTGCATTTGTCAGGCCTTCCCTTAGCTTTGTAAAACTTGCTTGCTGTTCATTGTTCCATGCAAAAGTGGTTTCTTTGCTGGTCAGTTCCCTCAGTTGCTCTGTAGGTGTCTTTTAGTGTGGTGGAATTACGATTTTACCCGGACAAAAATGATAAAAAGCTGTAATTTGGCACATAGGTTCCATGCGATACTGACTGCAGTGCTTTGAATAGCGTTTCAAGAAGCTCTGCCATTTCCTTTAAGCTTGATGCCCATAGCAAAATGTCACCTGATAGTGATCAAAGTGTAGTGATCTTGTGCATGGGCAACCTGCAATGCTTGCATACTCAAAGATTGAACTGACTCCATTCCCAAGACGTTTTGATTGAAAGCAACCTTTATTTGCAAGGATTTGCAAGGGGTTTCGACTTTTTTGAGTTTCGAAAAGATAGCGACTCTTAAACGCGGTCGATTTTTGATAAAAAATTAAGCCATATGTTAAGAAAATCATCGAACCTTTTTTGAATATTAAGTCTCTTAAAGACAGGCTAATTTGCTTGTGTGTGATGTGATATATAAGGACAACAATTGAGTTCACTCTCCGAATGTTCACTAAAAGTGATTTTTGTGTTCACTATAGAAAATGGCGACTTTTAAGAAGGGTTGACATTTGATAAAAGAATAAAGCCATGGGCTTTAAAAGTCGTGCAATTACTTTGAAAACCAATTCTCCTTAAAACAAATTAATTAGCTTCTATATGATTCAAAAGGACCGAATTCTGGATTGGTTTAAGAGGCCAAGCCATCTCTTTTCGGTGGGAAAAGCAACTTTTTAGAGTTGTCAATTTTTGATAAAAGCATTAAGGCTGTAGGCTTATAAAATCGTCGTTTTTGGAAAATAAATTCTTCTTTAACAAGTGAATTTTATTCTTCAGGATGAGAAAGAACTAGAACTAGATCTAGAGTTTAGTTGCTTTGTGAAAAAAATCGACTTTAGATCGAAAAATCAAAATCGAAGAATCGATTGTGCAATTATTTAAAATCAAATTTCCCTAAAAACGAGCTAACTTTTATCTTTATAACTACATAGAGATCCAATTTCGATGAAAGTAAGCTATTTTGACTTACAAAATCGTCAAAGGTTTTCAAAAAAAGTATTTCAAAAATAAGTTAATTTTCCTCTGCACGATTAAGAAGGATAAGGATTGAGTTAAGTATCTGAATCAAAGTCGTTTTTGCCAGAAAAATAGATTAAAAATATTCGAATTGTTTAGAAATCTAACTTTTCGAAAGCAAGTTCATGTTTAATGAAAAAAATAAGAATTCAATTTAGCTTCGGAAAAAGGGAATTTTTTCCAAATATTTAGCACCTTTTGATAGGGGTCAATTTTAGATAAAAACAAAGGGCAATAGGCTTGGAAAATTCGTCGATTTTTTGCGAAAACAAGTTGAGTTTCGTATGAATGATGTGAAAGAACTATATAGAACTGAGTTGAATCTGTTTAGTCTCCGGATTTAAGTCGTTTTGAAAACAAAATAGCCACAATTAGTAATTCGATTTTTGATAATCAATCAAAAAAACTTTTAAAACTGTGAATTTTTTAGAATATTTTTGCTTGTTCAGAACACTCTAAAAAGAGTTCGGCCTAATTTACATTCGCAAAACAATTTCCCAGTAGTTTTGCTGGATTTCTAGTTCATGTATTCAAAAAAATAACTCAATTATTTTTGACGAAGTTTGTGACCTTAGAGCTCTAAAATCTTCGTGATATGTATAGATTTTTTAAAAAAATTTCTTTTGCTCTAAACAATTTAATATGTTAATCAAATACCTTTCTGTCATCTTTTGAAGATAATATGTTGAATTTCCAAGTCATATCTGAAAGAAAAGTAACGACAAAAATACAAAAAAGCAAGACTATAAAACGTGAAAAAAATTCAACAAAAATGTAAATAATTTTGAGGAAATTTTTATAATCAAAAATACCTAAGAAGATTTGAATTACTTTTACAACCTAATTTTAGTTAGATTTGTTGACTTTTAAGCTCATGTTTATTTTCATGAATTGATTTTTTCACTTTTGACGTCTGCGAAAGTCTGTAAATTTGGAGCTTCAAGTTAGTCCTAGATATGTATAGGCCTAGATTTTTTAAGACATTTTTGCTCAAGATTTTTGCTCAAAACAACTTAAAAATCTAAATAAATTCCTTCCTATAATCCTTTAAAGACATTATGTTGAACTTTTAAGTCATATCTGAAAGAAAATTTACGGAGAAGCTACAAAAACGTTCGGCCATAGAGCATGAAAAAACGAAAAAACTTTTTTTAAAGAATGGTTTTTGCTCAAAACAACTTGAAAAGCTTAGAATCGCATTCAAAACACATTTTTATTGTAAAAGCAAAGGCTATAGACCTAGAAAATTCGTCAATTGTTTTCGGAGAAAAGATGAGTTACTTCTGTATGATTATGTTTATGTAAAAAAACTCGAACTGAGTTTAAACTAAACTGTTTGGTCTCCGAATATTGGTCGTTTTGAGAGGAAAATAACGACTATAAGAGAGTTAGAATTTTAATGATCTATGAAACTTTTTTAAAATAGCTACGTTCCTTGTTATAAGTGCCAGATTTCTAATAAGTATTTCCCATTTTACATCATATTTGAAATTTGGCGGGAATTCTAGCTGGGCCTACGACTATAACGTGGAGTTGAAGTAGCTGCAGCACCAACTTCCCTCGCATGCTGTTTACATTGACTGCGATGTTTAAATTATAAAAAGTCGAATACCATCACATATAATGTAAATAATGACGGGAAGACACTAAACTAGTTTGCTCACCGTATCCATAACGTGTGCATCTTTACCTTCGATGCTTTCTTGATGCTGCCATAGTAGGCCAATAACAGAACACCATCTCCACCGCCATTACCAAGACTAATACCATTTAGCACTCTGCTGAAACTGTAGCAACTCAACTCAGGAGTTCCAAAGTTAGGGCGTTACAACTAGATTTTGTTTTGGAGGAGCTACATCAATATTTTATAACTATATTTGGTTTATAAACAACATTTCGAATAACATTGCGAGGATCTCGTATCATGGCTTTATTCCGTAGACAGTCGAACAAAGGCGACTGTCTAGTTCCCAGGATAGGGTAAAAGCCTTATCAACAACAATACTACAATACTTTATCTTTAAATCTTCCAGTGTTTTTAACTCTCAGGGGATAGATAGTATTGTGCCTACATGTAATATGGAGATATTCTTGAGCATGATGCAACATCTAACCAATCCAATCTAGTCATGGCAGCCAGAAGTCTGTGAAACACTCGCTGACTGACTGTTTCCTTGCTTTAGGTTCACATAGAAAGAAGGCATAGAAAGGCAAACTTCGTTTCATTCTTTGTTGATATCATTACATTGATAATTGTACTTAAAAACTCTAGGCCATGCCCATATCTTAAACACACCCAGTAAAAAACTAAATAGATAAGAGAACAAAGCTTTGAGCTAGAAGGGTAAGGTAATGTAATCGAGAAGTTTTGGAAAAAGGGTGGCGCTAAACTCAGTCAACATAAGGTTAACAGGCAATCTGCTCTGCAGAGAAGTTACATAAAGTACATACGTATGTTCTTAACAATGACGTCATATAAATAAAAGAGGGCAGTCCATTAGGAAAGACGCTTGATACAGTTGACCTTATGAGCAAGAGTAGTAAACGATTTCAGTATGAACAGTTTTCTTGCTGAGACGTTGGACATTTCCAGTCCCCATACATATCTTCGATCTTTCTTCACTTTCTTCGCGTTGTTTCAAAAAGGCAGTGGCGGCGCCAAGGGGTGGCATGGGGGGTAATTACCCCTCACTATTCTGAAAACATGGTCTATATATTTCTTCTAAAAACAGATTGAAAAGCATTGGGCAGGGGTAGACCTAAGGAATGTTATCCTGATACAAAGTACTGAAACGAGGCAAAAGAAGCATGGTCTCATTGGCCACGCCCATTACCCTCCCACTTTGTAATAGCTGGCACCGCCACAGCAAAAGGGTGTGCATAATAACACTGGCGCCGCCACTGCAGAGGGGCGTTTCAAGGCTATGTTGTCTAAGGTTGTACGAAAAAAGTACTGAATGACAATACGTAATTACGTTACTTAGAACATACAATAACACCGAAATACCTAGGGCATTCCGAGAGATGACGAATCTTAAATCTACTTCATCCTTGGCCTCAGCATTAAAAGATAAAAACAGTTTTATATTATCATTAACACATGGGATTTTCCTATCTGATTCGAGGTTGGTAGGTTTTCTTATGGGAGGTCCTTATCGTTTGCAACCTTGGAGATTGCAGATGCTATCTTTTGGACAATAACATCCTTTGTGATTATGTTGAAAGAAATATAACACTGAAAAGATAAACCAGTACGTTAACGCTGTTGCAAAATTTTGCATTGTTTTAGGACATTCTAAGGGCAGAATTTATCTGTGAGAAAGGTCGTTATATTTTTCTTTTTTATTCATGCTGAGGGTTAAGGCTCTTCTAGAAATCAAACAAATGACTGAAGATTAATCTTAAATGCTACATCAAAAAAACACACGAATGGAAGAAAACCCTTATTTTAATAAGTTTTGTCTTCTCAATACATACACCTTAGTAACAAAGATTTTGGAACATTTTTATGGTGCTAAGCCATTCTTAGATTTAAAATATTTTGTTACACTCTACAACTACTGTTAGAACGCTGCATGAACGTAGATTAGGCCTCGTGGCGATGACGTCAGATCTTAGAGAAAACGTTTGGGATACATATTTTAATGATCACTTTAGAACAAATAATAAAACTTATACAAGTCAGTAGACTAGAATTAATATTTTCTGTGCCAGCTCCACAAAAATAATATAATCGAATTTTTAAGAGACAAGTGCTGTGGCAAATGCCGAATGTTTCCATGGTCCGTTGGCATTGAGATTCTCAACCCCCTTCTTAGAAACTCAAAGATATGCCGCAAGAAAATCTAATATAACCGTTGGTGGCTACGGATTTACTTTAACTTTGTCCAGTTTTCCACAATATTAACCTTGTAAATCATTTAAATCAATTTAGTCCTTAAACATTAATGAATTCAATAAAAATTTCAAAAGAAAACGCTAAACTCAGTCTTCAGTTGTCTGATTTCACAATAAATTTCACAAAAGGTGAAATGGGTAGCATTGCCACTGCAGCGGGGAACAGTGCGGAGGGTATCGTCGCTGAGAAGGCTTAAACTACGCCATGCAGCTGTCAATCACCCGAACATTTACAATGTTTTTAATCTAATCAACAGTGAATTACATACGGACTAGACCTTACAAATGGCAACATAGGCCGAATCGAAGCTTGACTCAATAATCAATAACGGTAGATTACAATTATGTGCAATTAAAGTCAAGTTGTTGCCATAAACAAACGATTTCAATCAATAATACTTTATAATTTGTTTCTAGTAAAATACTGACAATCAACATAATCATAATTATAAAGGAATACACAACTATCATACTATCAAAATATTCAGAACCTTGAAGGATAAGATACTCGGGATGCTTCACTTATCTTTGAAAGCGAATGCAATATTTTAAAAAGAAAGGTTTCTCAAAAATATCTAAAACAAAATGCTTTTGCGAACCGTCTGCGATTAATTAAAGTAGTCAAACTCCGAAGCTAGGAATTAGACTCATGGTTGCAATTTTGAACTGCATTTCATGGTGTTGACGCCTATTTAAAACGACTGGGTCCTTCTCCAAGAATTCTCGCGGACGAGGGCTGCAGAAGAAAGGCCTACATGTCTACGATAAACACCGTTGGTTCAAAGCGTGAAGTGGTTTTAGTAGAAAACAAAAGGAAATATTAAAAGGCGTATTAACCTTTATGTTCAGCATTTTGGGTTCAAATAGTTTTGATCAGAGAAATTAAAGGCTAAGCTATTATTATCTTCGATAATAAACAAAATCTGTAAAAGGTTGCTATACCATTTAATAGCGTGGAAAAGTATGACGTAAGCATATTTTCATCGACGGCAAAGACTGCAAGAAACTAAAGTCAAGAATCGCTTATATAGGTCCCATTACGGCCAACAATTTCAGTGACCCAACGAGCAGAACAAAATGCAATAAAATCATATACTTTTGTGCCATTTTAAATAGCTCTTATAACAACCAATTTTATAAGTACATTACGTGAAAAAGGGTTGTGACCGCGGGTCCTATAACAACCCTAAGAAAGGCTTGCTACAAACTACGAAGCTACAAACTGCTACTAAAATACTCATCGCTGATGCACGTATAAATTTCATCTTCTAATTCAAGATAGTTCTGTACAAAAATCCGGCCTAACCTTTTTTGCTACAAGTATTTGCTCTTTTCAAGATAACCTAGCAATGTTTTAAAACATAAACCGAAGCACCAACGCATTTCATGCGAGAAATAATTAAACACAACAGAAACAGTTCACCTTAACCCGCGAAGCTGTTCACCTTAACTGGTGATGCTGTTCACCTTAATTTGCATCCCTCTGCCTCAACTTTCAGATGAAATGACATTTGCCTCAGAGCTCTTCCTCAATGGACTGAAACAGAATTGTGAAGCTGATTAGCAACAAATGTGAAATAGAGAGTTATATGTCAAATATCAAGAAAATACCAATAAATGAGAATTAAATAGGTGTGGTATACGCAGTCAAGAAAAGTGAAGTTCCTTCCTCGGGTAAAGTTCCTCAAATATTTGAATCTATTCTCAGAAAACATATACAATGCGGCTGGGGTTGGGAGTGAAACATTGATTTCTTTTAACTTCAATGACCTTAGGAAGTCTCGGGGACTTCAATGTCTTGGGGGACATGTACCGTATGGCCACCATGTTTTTCAGGCTCTGGCGGTACACAGTGAATTTGGTGAAATAGGGAAGAACAAGTTCGATCCAACTTGTCAATACATGTAGCTCGCGTTTTGATTTACAATCACAAAATATGTCCAATTTAGAATCCTAATGGCTTAGATAAGACACCTGAACCAATCTTTTTTTAGCTGAACATTGTTAGGGAGACCGTTCTTTAGAGCTATTACTTTATCAATCTCTAAACCAGCAAGAAAAAGCCTCATATGCAAATGCGCATTAACGTAATGGGTTTGTGGACAAAATTTACACTCCATGGCATTTCAATGTTTTAGAAAAATATTTTATACTATAATTGCATAATACAAACTAGAGTTTTATTTTAACACTTCTCGTGACATCATTTGACTCGAGTTCAATGTGGCTCATTTCTCATAAGTGCCATGAATGTTTCTACCGTTCTAACATTAGATTGTGCTGTGTTACTTCCTTTTCTGCAAGCAGTTCGCTAATACAACGCCATCAATTATAATTGCGCGTGTGAATATGATGCAAAATTTGAAAGTCAACGGACCCTTAAAAAAATTTTGATTTGTCTTCCCAACAAAACACTTCTAGCATAGAGGTCTCAAATCTCGACACCACAAAATTTGAGATAACAGCCACTTCAATGGCCTAATGGTGTGAAATTTTCCTAGACAGTTCATCTTTCTATTGTTGAAAGATAAAACAGTGTTTCTCCATCTTATCCATGACTAAAAAGTAGGAAGCATCCAGTACCTGTGTATTCTGGGTGAATAATTCCTATCTTCTACCAGCGATTCACTAGTAAAACTAAACTGTCCGTTTGAACTTTCATGCTTATATGCTCTTTGTTCTGAATTGGGGTCTTCATCAGTTGGTTCCTCTTTAATAGGGACAATCTGAGATGGAAGTCCACTAAAATGATAATTGAATATCTCCTCAAAATGGTCATAAGATTTTAAAATTTATCAGAGGGAGAAAATCAAATATCATATGAGAAAAAGTTTAGGAGATGTAAAAACACTGGAAAAAATCAAATAATCTACCTTTAATCTAACAATTCTAAAGAATTCTGACTTTTTAAAAAAAGCATAGAGACATACTTGATATTTTCGCAGAATTTGACTAGTGGTGCTACAGTATCATCCCCAGTTTCATTTGGGGTATCGGCCGACTTTTTACATGAAGGACTGCCGTGTTCCCATGAATCATTGGAAATCTCATCCATGCCTCGTTTTCGCATCCCATTATCCATGACCATGCTGGGTGGTGGGTCTGCGTTCCATTCCTCTCCCTCGTATCCTTCAGCCATGTAATATTCCCGTTTTGGTCTAAAAAGATTGGGTTTAGAAAGTAGAAAACATGACAATTGCATTGGTGACCAGACCCCACGGCAATTGCTTGATAAAGCTACATATCTTGCCGCAACAACAATGGTTTTAATAAATTGTTTGCAGTGGTGGCGCCAGAGGGGGGGCAGGGGGGGCTACAGCCCCCCCGTCGGAGGAGGCTAGCCCCTCCGTCGGAAGATAAATTATGCTTGAATTTTTTTTGTCGGAGCGAATTTTTTAAGTTTTGGCGGAAATAGAAATTTCTAAAAGGACTGTTATCAGAATTCAGGAAGCTCATCCCAAAACAACTCATCGACACATCAATTTCATGGTAAATAATAATCTGTTATAAGAAGTTTGAATTGGTTGTTTAGATGTTCAGTACCAGGTGTTTTCCGCATGCTGTTAAATTTGATCTTATGTTATGGATAGTGCAGTTCGTCCAAATCTTGCTTGCTATAACCAACCTACAACATCGGAATATTTTTGTGCGATAGCGATATGGCAACAAATGTTACCCGTTTCAGTGTTAGATGTAGTATATGTAATGACGTATTTAACAATGATTACGCTGCCCGCCACACGAAGTCCAAGCACAAAGATTTGGCTGCAATGGGAAGGACTGCTCCTACGACGGCAATAGTTGAAACGGACTCGCAGCAGAGAAAAATAAAAACATTTTTTCAATCAAAAGGCGGTACTTTTCCAAAGAAACGAAAACGTAGTAAAAAACACGATTACACCATTTTGATAGCATTTTTAGCCAATCTAATGGGTGTAGCCACCAAAATTTTCCCGGGGGAGTACCCCCGGACCCCCCGAATTTTCGGCTCGCAACGCTCGCCTTCGGTCTCCAGTACCCTTACAATTCCTTGTCGCCCCCTAGCCCTATCGTTCTCTAAAAAAATTAGCCCCTCCGTCGGAAGTGCTAGCCCCTTTGTCGGAGGAAACCTAGCGCCACCACTGATTGTTTGTAATTACAGTGAAAGTAGAAAAAAACCAAGCGACGTTGATAAATCAATTGATCATTCCACTCCTTGATCAATCAATTAAGCCCAATAACAACACAACATAACCGATTAATTTGATTAATCACCAAAGTGATCTCATAATCCTTAGCAATAAACCAATGATGTAGGAGATATTTTTGCCAAACGTTTGAGATATTATGGGTATATTAATGTATTGAAATCAGCCCGAGTCATGCAATGCTTTCCAAGTGCGTTAAAAAACATCTGATGTATTTTACAGTTCTGCTTCGTTTGCATTCATTTCTTGCTTAAAATTTTTTGTACTGGTATAAGAATATTTGGGCCAGTTTACACAGGAAAAATACACTGCTATTATCAAAATCAGAGATAAAATAATACTTTCTTAGAATCAATACTTTAACACTGGAGTTAATTTCTCTAAGGGTAGAAGGAAAAGGTTGAGAAAAAGCAGCAATTCACGTTTGATTGGACAAATTTAGGCACGGATAAGTGTACAGAGAAACTTTGGGGACGCGCGAAGGCGAGTCCGAGATTCTCGATTTACTGAAGTGTGTTCTTAAATTATTCTATATTAGTGCATCCTGCACACTAGCTTTGGGCAAAGCCGGCTTCAAACATTGACTTATATTTGATGGTCATTAATTATAACTGTGTACGGAAAAAGGTTAGAATATTGAGGAAAATCGATGAGAAGACAGCAACAACAAAAACATTGTATAGAAACTTATTCTAAAATGACGAGCGTTCAACATTTTAGGTAGCCTTCACTATTCTGGTTAGAAGATTTTATTTCCAATCATTTTAAACAGAATTATTTACATAGAATTAAGAAACAGGTGTTCTTTCTAATCAAGTATATATGTACACAATGAAATAATCATATAAACTTCTTACAATCCTGGCTTTGTCATTCGTCTCCTAAAAAATTCTTCATCATCAACAGTCCATACTGCACCTTTGAAATTTTCTTTTCTGACAAAGCATTTATGCAGTGAAAGGTTATGTCGCACAGCATTCTGCAAAGATAAACACGAGAATTTATTCCAAAATAATTTTTTCAAACAATAAACAATAAACGCGATAAACTATGCAGAAACGCACCGAAACTATTTTCAGTTATTTTTCACTAATAATAGTACAGCAGGGCTGATTCTCTTTAATCTCGTTGTGTGTGTTAAAAATACGGACTCATTTGATTGATTGCAGTTTGTTTTGACTCGCGATTTGTTAAACTGTTTGCCGTCTCACCAAGAACGCCCACAATAGCAATACGTCTAAGCTTGCAGTTCCAATGAATTTAAGCAAAGTAAAAACAATAAACCTATCTGATTCTGACAGTTGTTGTACAAATCGGTGAACAACGTCAGTACAATATTTGCCTATTCTTTTCAAAACGAGCCAAGTTGTCTTCTCCTATAACCTTTTTGCCATCAAGTATTTACTCAAAATAGAATTCTAAAATGGCCAGGCAAACAGGGTTTGCTGTGTTTAATTCAAAATCATTTTAATCGCAAAAGCTGAAAAAAGTTTGAAATTACATGTCTAAAGAAAAAAAACTTAGAATGAAAGTTAAACAGTAGGGAAGATCCGTTTACGTTTGAAAATTGTATATATTTTGCATGTTAAGTTGCTTAAGCAATGGAGGTTAACTTAATAGCAAATATACCTTGCTCTTCAATGTGCAAAATTTTTAAAACCAAAAATCCGAAAATAGGGTGGATCACTAGTTCCAAACTGCGTACAAGATTTCTTCGAACACTAAAATTCTTAAGGATTTTTCCGGGATTTGTCTCGAAAACAAAGAAATTTTGCCAAAAGTGGGCTACATTTTCGTGGCGTGATATGCCCCACGTGAAAATCCAAACACGTATAAATTTCGGTTGATAGCATGTGCAATAATATTCTGGGCAATAGAGTTTTAGCCGAAAATTCATGGTAAAAAGCAGAAAAAATACAGGACTGAGAACATATTTGCCTAACAAGTAGTTTTCGGCTGGGATGAAGGAAAATTTGATCTGAAGTGTCTTTTTCCTGGCCACTTTTCTGTGGTACAGCTTAATCAACTTAATCATCATAGTCCAAAAATCAAGTTTGAATACAAAACGCAAAATATTGCATCTTTATGCACAAGTTGGTTTTGAACGCTAGGCATATTTTCATTACCTCAGCAAAATGGATCTCCGGACGAGTGGCAAGAAAAGCTGTTAAAATTCGTTATTTAGTTTAAGGTTAAGTTGCTTATAGTTTAGATAAACATTTGAATATATCCCTGCAGACAAAATCAGCTGCAACACCTTGCTTGAGTAAACAAATGTAACTTGATCTTAAACAGAAATGCATTGTGAAAATCACAGATCAGTTGAACATACAGCAACGGTCAAGCAAGCTTTTCAGAAAGGCCATGTGTTACTAACAAACAACCGAGTGATAGAATAAAACCACAAAGACACAATTTTCATACGAAAACGTTAAACTTTGTCAATTATGCGAACTCAGTGTTCGTACGATAAAGCAAAAACCTCCTAAATCACCAGCGAAGCTTAGCAGGAGTCCCTAATCTCCATTCGAAAATACACCAAGGCAGTGATTTTTATAAACTGAGGGCGTCACCCAGCTCTTAATCAATCCTATGACTCCTAAATGAGAAAAAGGTCTTCCTAAATCCTGTTTTCTGGCTTGTCAGACAATGATGATTATTGCCACAAAGCATGCTAGCAGACCGCGATTTTCTCTCCAAAAACTCACTTTTTCAAGCAAAAGTTTTCAAAGCTCCGTTTTAAAAAGGCAACATCTGTCCGACTAGAAAAAATATTTGAAAAAGCCGGTGTTTCGAAGCAGAGGAAATAAATAAATAAAACTATTTCACGTAAAGCTGACTAAAACACGGTACACTAGTATTGCAACCTTGAAAGTACAAGCGTGCAGAGCTCTGCCTAAAGGGCATAAAGCACTATATAACTCCTTAACTTAAACTTTGCAAGCATAAGGTTGAACATTTATCAAATATTCATGAACAAGTACTCATCTACAATCTAGCAACACGTGATTGCTTTAGTTTGGAGAAATGCTGTTCGATTTTTAGCAGGCCACTTGCTAAAAAGAGACATCAACACAGTACCCAAGTTCCGAAGATATCTAAATTTGTTTTCCACTAAGGGGAGTAAGTTCCTCGATTTCCAACAGAACGAAATCATAACCACAATTATATATTTTTAGTTTTCAAATCAATTGCCGAACAATATATTTGCATAATAATACACTGCAGGATAAAATATATCCAAAAAGTGTTACAAAGTTCAGTTGAGATCCATTGACACTAAAGTTGGTTTCAGAGCCAAATTATCAAAGAGAAGACTTTGCCTGTCTTGACCAACCAATAACAAATTAAAAAAGACTCTGATACTGATTTTGAAAACCGATCTAACGTTGTTATTATCAAGACTTTATTTATTGTGATAATTGACTAAAATAAGTGCTGTCAAAGTATAACAAAATATTCTTCTTCTGCGAATAGAAGCACAGAGAGAGAAGAATAATGAAATCTCAAAAAATATTTTAGATATGGAGCTACATAATTATGAAAATTATGAAGATTATGAAGATTATGACCATAATGGTGGCTTATGATGATAGTTTCAAATCCACCTGTGAGCTCTGAAGAGGTTCCATTTTCATACAGATGATTCAAATACGTCTTTTGACGAAGGAATCTTAATTGACGAGATGGAAACAATCACAGATGATCTTGTGCTGGATTCAAAATTATTATCATAGTTGAAATACTGCGAGAATAGCTTTGACATCTTTTATTCAAGACTATTCTCACAGTAATTCATGCTTTATAGTAGATTTGATACCTTGGTTATTCGAACCTCGTTTATCCGAACCTTGGTTATTCGAACCTCGTTTCACGTGTGATGTTTTCATTTGACAGAACACTGGTTTAACCTCATATCCAGTTAAATTCGAGCCCTAAAAGGAATCTTAGAAGTCACGAAGTCTATTAGCTTATCCGAGCGGCTCTTCTCACATTACATTCCAAGCTGTTCGGATAAACGAGGATGTACTGTATTCCAGTTTTTTGCTGGGACAAGGTGCATCTCCACCGGTAGGGGGGGGGGGGGGGGAGGGGGTTGGATAAAACTTTTGAACGTTAAAAATAAATTACTTCAACACCGGTCCCTGTCATACTAAATGGCTGCTCTCTAATTCTAAAAAGAAAACTTCTTTACATAATACCCCTTTTTATTCAAATGTAAAATTTAGTCCAAAAAAAGTTTTTGTAATTTTTGATTTAAAATGGCTTTCTCTACCACGAAAATGTTTTGATTTATCGAGCATGGAGCAAAACATGATAGCAGAAATGCAGGAAATTAAGTATCACATAACACTAACCTTCCACGTGCTGGTGTTCTTTCTGAAGTAGGCAAAATGCTTCATGAACCAATTGTAAATATCGTTTAGAGTCAGTTCACCATTAGCAGAGTCAAGAATTCCTTGTCGTATTAAGGATGCATACGTGTAAGGTGGTCTAACATCAGGGTCTTGAAAAATGTGTCCTTTAGTTTTCAGCTCTGAAATATGCAAAATAAGTACAGTGATCACAATTTTAGGGACATTTCCCAACTGCGAAGGCAATCGGAAACTCAAAGTGGTAGCAAAAACCTGTAGTCGAGTTGCTGTAAGGACGATTGGAGATGAAACGGTTATCGTATGAGAGGGGTGTGCCTTGGTCAAGCGACCTTAGCAAACTATTCTTCCTTGCCTGCTCTGCAACTCACGTGTCTTTCCAGTCCTACAAAAACTTCCGACGCACGACCTCTGCAATACAATTTTCGCTAAAAGTTTTGCTAGGAAAGCGACGCTGCTCCCTGAAATAGACAGGGTGACACCAAGAGGGTAATAGGGGGTGAGTAGGGAGATGTTAAAACAAAATGTAAGGAAATCATGAACATTACATAGTGTAACGTAGCAGTAGAAATAGACTGAAAATAACAAACGAATGCTTAAACCAGCATTCTCAAATAAATCCACTAGCTTCTGAATTTAGAATGCACCCCCATATCTATGTTAGTTTCATTAGTATTGCAACAAAAATAGTTTACAATATTTAGGCTACTAAGGTAAATAAAAATTCTAGCCGTGTATCTAAAAAATACTAGCCGATTCTACAATTACCTTCGCCTATGTCAACAACTGTTGTGCTTTCTCCCCTTCTTTTAGGCTTGGCTGCTTCACGCCCTTAAAAGAATTCAAGATTTTATTTACCTTTTTCAACGACTCAGTGATTCAAAATGCCGCGCTGAACATTATCAAAGGAAGGCTGAACAAAGAGCGTTTAGCTGAACCGCATACAAAAAGGCTGATGGTCTGCTTCAGCTTGCAGTTCTTAATTAAATGTTGTGACCAATTATTGGGACCAAAAATTGATGCACAATTGAACCTTGATCCTGTAGGGCAGTTGAATAAAGTTTTATAAGAGGTCTGAAAGGCCATTTGAATAATCAGAATATTGAAAAGCAAAAAGGAGGTTGACATCTAGAAATCCTTGGAAATCTCAAATCTGTCTATCTGTGATCACCGTGGCAAAAAATTGATCATCCTGTCACTAAAAAGTTTGCGACAAAAACCTTATCCAAAACCTTCTTGGGAACAGCTCACTTCTTCAGAAAATCTTTTTCTGAGACATAAAATCAACTTTAATTAAATTTTATTGACGTTGAACTTATGCATAAAAAAAGGCGTTTGCAAAAAACTAGAATTTATACTGTGATCAAGCCAAAATAAATCATACCAAAATTAAAAACAAGAATCACAGGTAGAGTTACTTTGTCCGCGACAATTTAGGCAGCATCTTTCCTGTAGTTAATTGATGCCTACTACTGTTTTCACAATTTAGGCTGCAAAGCTGTTTTATTTACTGTAAGTTTATTATGCAAAAAATTGGAAACTTGAAAGACCGCAGACATACTAGCAGTCTGTTCCTAATTTAGACCAAAAACCGAAAAGAGATCGAGACGTTTGTAACAAAATAGTATCAACATGGCTTTCCTTTTAAAATTTGATATGGAGCATCCATGACGGCGTATTGCGCACGCGTTTCTTCTGTTTAATTCTCAGGTTTTAAAACATCACTTCTAGTCCGTCCTTCGAAGAAGCCTGTGGACGCAGGGCTCCGAGGTAATAGAAAATCGACAACTCATGCAGAAAAACTCTTTACAATAACAAATTAAAGGTTGAAGTGGCTCCTAGCATTACAATTAATTACCTTCACCTATGTCAATCATAGCTGCCGCTTCACCCCGTCTTCTTACTGGATGATACGGCGATGATCGATTGACTGAAACATCATTCGGTGCTTGATTATGAATACCGGCATCAAGTGGCTGAAATTTGCGTTCTACATTCCGCTGGTCGTCTTTCATTGAAATAACTTTATCTTCACTCCCTGCAGCTCCATCAATACGCTCTTCTTTCATCGCAGACGTGTTTCCATGACCAGAAATATAGCTCCTCATTTGAAATGGAGGCCGAACGTGATAGTGAGGCGGCATATGATAATGAGGCTGTGGGTGGTGCACCGAGTGATGGTGTACATGAGGAGTATGCTGTTGTATTATGCCATGCGGAGACGCATGTAGGTGTGGGGGAGCACCTGTTGATGAGGATGGGGATACATGTTCGCTTCGGTGACCATGAGGTGATGTTAGAGCGGTTCTTGAGTGGTGGCTAGACGAATGGCGCTCAACATCCTCTCGTCTGTCTGAATGAAACGACCTCACGGATCCATGGTGAGACGGTTGATTATGAGGTAAGACCATCATCAGCGGATTTGAGCTTGAGGTCGGTGGTGAGATAATCCGTGGAACCGAGGCTGCCCTGATATCATCCTGGCAACAAACGTTTCCATCAATCAACATTCGATAAAAAGAAGTTTAAACCAAGACATTCTACATATACCAAGATCTCATTTCCATACACAATCAGGTTTAGCAATGCGTTTGTTGTATGACCCAGTATTCAATAAAAAAATTGATGATTGAATTAGCGCACATTCTGCATACACAGTTACAGCAAAAAAGCAACCAAGAACCCTTTTATTTAAAATGCTATCCCCACCAAAGGAAAAATTCCAAAACACCATAAAGTAGGTACTCGTTTTTATATCGAATACATCTGTAGAACTTATCCACTCTTACATAACGAAATAGCATGATTCCCTGCACAAAGCAAAACGATTTTTACCCTTACTAGTTTGAATCCGCAATATGATAAACTAAGAGGGGAAGGTTAATAACGAAAAATAAATTCAAAAAATGATTCAGTTATGTTCTGTGAGTTTCAGGGCTAATCAAATAAAATAGAAAAGTTAGGTTCTCTGTAAGCAAGGCAATAAGTAATGTCTTTCGTGCTTTTTTACATGGAGTTTTATAAGAAAATTACCTTGTCGTGAGCAAACTGTAAATGAGCCAAGATAGCAGATAATTTTCCCCGCTCGACAGCCAGCTAAGATAGAAAATTTCGCATTTTAGAAAAAGCAGCTTTAATATTAAAGAGAGTCTTTTACGACCAAAAATTCATTTGCGACTTGAAAAGGCATGACGTAAAAAGCAATTTTCTTGGTTCTAGGGATAAACGAGGCTTTGGGGACCTGAGAACCTGGGGTTCATGCAAACATATGTTTAGGGAAGTGGGTAAAATCATTACTTTCAATTTCAGATTATAGACCTAGGTATTGGTAAATGAGGAATTCTGAATTAGTATCCATGTCGATAAGATGAGATCCTCCTATCTCTGCAAGTGTACGCTCTTTTGAGAAATACTTGGATTTTTGAATTAAACTTTGCATAGCAAAGTAAAAGATGTTATAATGGGACAATCAGAAACATAAAAGATGTTAATAAGGAATAATCAGAAAACCAGAAAGGTACCAAGTGCAAATTTTCATCAAAAGTAAAACCAAAGCTCCATAAAAACAAAGTGCGTTTAACATGGAAACAAAGTACATACAACAGCATCAATCCTATATCCTCTTATGGCGAATATAAGTAAATGTGCAACAATAAATTTCTCCCGAGAATTTATGAGTAAAAAACGTGAAAAGGTATAGTCCAGTTACTCATACATTGAACAATAACTTTGGTACAACTCATGCTGGAAAAATAAAGGTTATTTTACACGATGGTCATCAAACAGTTTCATAAAAGTAATATTGCGCTGGAAAATAACTCAACGTTTCCATGTTAACTTAAACCTTGCATGATAGCATGGCTACAAAAGAAAAATAACATTTGTAAAGATAAAAATTGAATAAACCAGCAGCTGTGCTATGATTGTCTCTCAGCTTTGTTATTGGGAAAAAAATCTTTTGGCGAATGACAGTGTTTTGGTATTGCGCTACAAAAGAATCAGGCATTTTTGGCGTGTGGTTAGCAGACTACTGGTTGACATGTGGACTCAAAAAACCAAATAAACAAAAAACCTAATGCGTGTCAACGCATTTAAAAAATTGAAGAGGGTGAAATTGAGGTAGAGGCAAAGACAGCAGTTATCAGGATGCAGACAAAAACATAATACACACCCTCTCCTCCAGATCTTTTACAACGTAACCTTGAACTCGTGCTTGGGAAGCACCATTTTCGTCAAGCACATGGGTACCATTCAAATGCCTAGGAGATATGACATTTTTTCTTGAATGGTAATCTCATGTGTGATAACGTTTATTTCAATAATAATTTCATTATCATAAACCATGTCTTAGATAATCGATACAAAAACAAAAGGTTCAAATATAATTATGCTGGACAGAAATATAAGTAAAAAGATAAGGTCCGTGTTCACATGTTCCCTTAAAGTCGTCAAACAACGTCCCCTGTTGCCTCTCGCGATCTTGATAGAATGCTTTCTTTATACCCCTTAAAATTACGAAAAATTCCCATGTTTTTAAATCTTTTAGTTTATAATCTTTTCTTGAACACATGAAAAATAAGATAGAAAACATCAGAAAAAATACCAGATTCTTCCTTAAATCTTCTACAAAATGCATTGAATGTATGTCATAATACTGTATGTTTTGTACAGAGAAAATAAAGACGATTGAGGTTTCTATGGCTATATATGATCTTTAGAGCTATATGTCTTGAGCAACAGTGGAAAGGACTTGCCACATATAAGGGAACAAAGGGTGGGGGGGGGGGGGGGGTAAAACAACGGAAACTTACAGAATGAATTCTCTCTTGTCTTGGAATCTCTTGTCACAACTTGGCCATTGGCATTTCCCATCTTTAAACAGTCTGCTTATGACTAGAATTGACAAATAACTAGGATTATGTAAAGCAAACATCATAATAACAGTTTAGGAAATAAAAGCATTACTAGTCAGCAGCAAGGACTGACAGAGATCAAAACCAGGAAGGATAAAAAACCAGGAAGGATGCATTAGTCTTCAGTTCAACTGTTCATGTTTCCGATATTGCTGAGGTTCGCTGTAGAGTCTTGTAAGCGAAACCAGGTATGTTCGCATAAATTCTAAACTCAACATAGCTACACCTATTTAGTTTTGAAAGAATCCGTCCATGAGAAGCCAAGCCTTAAAATTGACCAAAAAAATCTAACTTTTATCAGATGACTAATCAAGTTCAACCATAGGAAACTCATTCTTTAAAGATGGGATGGGATTGTTTTTTCGACGATAAGGCCCCTATTTCTTGTAACCTTTACATATGTAGTAGAAAAAGAAACTCTGTGAAAATGTAATGGTACGTTTTGTGTTTCTAAAAAGTAGCTCTTTGGCACTTGGCATTTAATAACCTATCGGAAACTTTTAATCAACAATAAAAATAATCAAGAGTTTAGTCTCTCATAAAAATGCGCATACAGGGGCGTAGCGTGCGAAGGGCGTGGAATGGGCGTCATACCCCCAACTTTCAAAGAACTCGTCGGTAGAACTACATTTTTAGCAAGATAATTTTATGCAAAATGAAGAAAAAAAATTTCTGTCGGTAGCATCTATCACAACCCCCCCCCCCCTCCCCCAAGCGAGAAAGGTCACGCTACGTCACTGTGCGTATAATCAAATACAATTGGCTACTTTTGATCTACAGCCAACCAAAAGCAAGAGAAAAAAATATTGATTTCTTTGATGCGTTTTCCTGGCAGTATTAGAACGAGTTGCTGCTGAAAATCAAGGCAAAGGCAGCGATAAACCCTTTTCAAAATAAAGATAAACAAGACCTTGTTTGAGACTACAATTAGTTTGGAAGGAAAACCAACAGAATCCGCTCATGGCCGCTTTGATTTGTACGGGTCACTCACAAATAGATCCTTATTAGCAGCGATGTATGAAGGCTGCCGTAATGAGATTAATCAAGCTCATTTTCAAGAGAGATATGAATCAGTGTTAATCACTGGATTAACAGATGGCCAGAAAACCGCGTCCATGCACGAACATAGAGCTTACAAACAAGAACATCTGTCTCACACAATAGACTCGCCTCTCTTACAAAAAACATTTACAAGCAAAGCAAGATCTTTCTTTCAAAGAGTTCTGGAGACTTTATGTCTGGATAAACAAATTGTAATGAAAACTTCAATGAGTGAAAATTGCTTTTCATTGCAAACTGTCTGGCTATAACAAGAAGGAGTTAACTAAAAGTTAACGCGAACATCATCAGTTTTGGTTATTTTATAACCAAGAAATTTAATTTGGTTAACCGCAAGAAAACATTCTTAGAGGAGAACATGGGACAAAATAAAATATTTTTCCAGGCATTTTGGATCTTAATTTCAATAACTGGTCATTTGCGAGACAAGACATTATGAGACAATTGCAACATATCTGCGACTATTCGTGCTTATCCATATAGCACAAATTCGTCTCTATTCACTTATGTGCTAAATCAAGCTTTGGTGTGCTTTACTTTTTTAGAGCATGTACAATTTCTCATTGTTCGGCATATATAATCTTTTGAAGTGCATTTGTTTTTGGCAGAAAACGGAACGCGCGATGAAACTTAACGGAACTGATATTTTCTCTCTAGGTTATAACAAGCATAATTTACCCAGGTAATCCTTAGCTTTTTTGCCATCTTAAATCACGGCGCCGTTTAGCTACACTAAACATGCTAAGGTCTGGGATCGAGTTATGACTCATACGTCAACACGAAACAAGGAAAAAGGAACTGGAAACCCATAAAAGTAAAGAAAGTTGGTGGCACTGACTTTCGAACTATCTTCATGGCAGTAATGACATTATATAACTCTGAATCAATCAAATTTTGCCTCAAGCTAGGCACCCATCTGAAGTATCGCCACATACTTTGACAACTGACTCTTCTTCCATTCGTTTGATCAAAACCGAGCGCATGAAATGATGCACAACTCTTTTTGAAAACTTGGCACAAAGCTACAGTTCTTACATCGCCCCTTCACAATTCCATTTGCAGAGACCACTTTTATTTGAAATCGTTGAGCGCATGGAGAGTGCTAGAAAGCACTTTTCATTTTCCTCTATTTTGAACTTAGTAAGCAACTGTTTGGAAACCTTATTTACAAAAGTACAAAAAAACATCCGCAAATTTTGCATTATTAAGGAACTCTCGCCGTCTATTTTTTGTATCCGACATATTATTCCTGTAATAAATTCACATTGTTGTCCTATGAATTATAAATTGATAGGTTCTAGAGAACTTTGAACACAGATAACGTAGCTCTTTAAGATTCTAAAATGCATTAGAACTGCAACGAACTGTATCTTCATTCTGAAAATCCTTTTCGTCTTGAACTCATTTAAGTATGAAACATAAATAATCAAGAATAGAATTAATCAAGCAAGGCTTGAAAATGGGCAGGGCTCTTCCTTACAAATGAAAACAGATATTAAAGATGGCGCAAATATTGACTGGCCGAGACTTGTTAGTATCAAAATCTTGATGACGCTACCAAACACGAGAGAATAATCTGGAAAATTATTAACAAAACAAAAACAGGCAACACGTGGCTATTAAATTCAGTCTAAAGAAAGCGCGATGTGGCGAGGGAAGGATTAAAATTAAACTTGTGCAAACGAGTAGAACAAAAGACAAATATGTACTTTAACATCCGCAATACAAAATTTTTCTGATTAAACAAAGATGGTTCCCTTGGCGTCAAAACCAATTGCTCACAATCAAAGATTCTCGAGCTAGTTTGTATTATTTTGTTGCATTTAATTATAGATTCCTTGCTTTCAGAAATTACATGCGCATTCTTCTTTGGTGTTTTATTACAGTCAACGGTTGATGCAGTCCATACATTAAAAAACAGACGGTTTGGAATGAATAAATCTTTTATACTGTATAACAGTACACGCGCGATGAAAACACATTGACTTATTCCTTCCAAGTTTATTTAACGTCAGCCAGAGAAACAAAAACCTTATTGCATGGGAAATTAGGGCACAACAAAGCAAACAATTATCAGTTCTTTATTCCAATAAGTCTTGAACTTAAATAAATTAATGTCGCAGTTCCAAACGATTATTTAGGCTGCAGTTGCATCACAAACATTGTCAGAGGCGTCTGTAATCAAAGGCCTCTTTTCGAAACTTCTGTCAACAAAATATAAACTCGACTGCTAACAAGCCGCAGTATGCGCCCAATGAAACAATCCTTTGCGCAGTTAAGAGTGGTTGTTGTGACTAAATGCGAGCTTGCCTGTTTTTTCCTAAAACTAGCGGAGGTCAGAGCGCACTCAAAAACATGGGAAGTGATCGTGAGCCTATGGGATAGCCTTGGGTCAAGAAAAATAAGGGCGTATGTTTTTTAGCACACTGCTGTCATAAGTAACTTTAATTTGAAGCGCTGTAATTTATCCAAAACATTCCTGCAACACAAATATGCTTTCACAAATAACTTTAATTTGAAGCATTGTAATTTATCCAAAACATTCCTACAACCCAAGATAGCTTCATCGCGTTCCGGAAAGAAATTTTGGTTAACAGATGAATCCCATTAATGCGGACATTCAAGTGGCGTATATTAATGCTCTGAATTAGCCAATTCAACTTATTCGGGGTTAACTAATGAAAAGATATTGGAATTGAAAATCAGCCAGAACAAGTTAAAGTATGGATTATCCGGGGTACAACTTAACCGGCCGTAACTGTACTGCATAACTTACAAGCGCGGACGTGAACTTTCATAAATTTTTTAAACAAAAGATCAAGCTAGTTTTCAATATACCAGGTGGACACAAGAGTAGGTTTATCTCAAATTCTACCTAGAAAACTAGGCTAAAATACGCATGTTGCTTTGCAGGTTATTAATGCGTGGGTTCCTGGGGTCGGCTTGTTTGCAGCATCCATGAAGCGTTATCATTACTCGATTTCATATCAGCGCTCTCTACATATCGATCAATCAGATGTTGGCTATTTGAAGACGAAACGACTCGAAAGAGATAAAATTTTCCCAAAAGCGCAACGTGAATCGTGGTCATATCTGTAAGGTCAAACGCACCGAACATGCCTGATTAGAATAAGCATAAAAAGCAACAGTTGACCAAGAAACTTCAGTAATCAAATAAGTTATGGGTCTACGCCGCGTTAAGCGATTTCGATCACATGATGAAGTCGCACTACCGCTGACACGAGGGTCAGTGGGACAGATATCGTGGTATAACCTTTAAATCTTTCGATTGAAAAATGTTTCACTGTAAGAGAAACTTATGCAAACACGCATCATTTCATAAGAAACCCTAACCGTACAACAAGAAAAAAAAATTCCCGTATTGATTATCCACACGCGTAAGAGACAACTTGAAAACGATTAATTTAAAGTTGAGATGGAAACGATACTTTTAGAAGATCAGGAAACGACCTATCTCTGGCACAACTGAATGAGAGAATATCCTTGTGACTGATTAAGTATTCTGTTTGATGTTATGTCACCTTATGTTTTTGTTTGCTATATTTGTTAAGAAAGAACTATTGTTATTTTTTAAGAAACTTTCAGTACTAGAATCAACGAAAAAGTTAAGAAAGTGAATTTTTATCTTAAACCTATCTAGCTTCTTTTAAAAATATGCATTTATGAGAGTAAAAGTAGGATCCAAGTGGGACACTGCTGACTAGGAGCCCAATGATAGCATAACAAGTTGATAAATAGAAATTGCCATTTGGTTTTTTTTGTAAAGACTTGTTTATAAAGGAAGCATGAGATTTCGTTTAATAATGCGGAAAAGGTTGCCGTATCTTTCTGCCTAGTTTACCGACGGGAATATCTGTTTGTATTCAAAACATGAGTAAGGAAAACTCCAATTGTATCCACATACTTAACTCCGTTTGAATTAGATGCAATCCAATTTGCTTGTCTGGTATTTGTAACTGCATCAATTGTAGCACACAAGGGAACATTGTTGCATGCTTTCTCCATGTGCGCAAACAAGGTCTCAGTGGAATATTTAGACAAAGTAGAAAAGAAATTTTTTGTTTATGCTCCAGAAAACCAAAGTTTCCAGCGAATGATTCGTCAATAAAGTCGTGTCTTACGAGCATAAACAGAACGACACCCATGATACCAACAAAACGTTAACATACCTTGGGACTCTTCAGCTCCGTTTTTCATATCATGCCTAAAAAGGAACATAATCATTACCGCTATTTATCTTTCTTGTAGCTTAATGATATGCAAAAATTCGGTTTAGTTTTACAGTGTATTGGTGTACTTTATCATGGGTATGAATAACCAAAAAAGGTAGATATTATAGCAAGCCTTCGACATGGAAATGGTATATCATTTGAGTTACAGGATATAAAGACATGCTTACAATGCCTGTCAAAAGTACTTGGAACACCCAGCAATTTACGCTGCATTTGATATCTTTCATTCTTTTCATGAAAAAAATTGCTACTTCCGCCCCCTTCCCCCTAAAACAATTTCGATAATTTAGAGAAATATCATAAAAGAAGCGCAGAAGAAAGTGCTTCCTAAAATCCTAACCCGTTTGATAGTAAACCAACATTGTTCTGTAGGGGAGAGGAGGATGATTGATTTTGACCTTGGAAATTGATGTCAGTGTTCCAAGACTTTTGGCAGGCATTGTAAATGACAATTATTTCTTCAACACAGCTAAAGATGTCTGTAATCTAATTATACAACTTTGCATCGCCTTCTTACAAATAATTGTACTTCATGTCACATGCTGATAACACTATGCTATACCTTTTGCATTCTCAAATGTTATCCTTTATTTTAATCTTAGGCATTCCAAGGTTTCTAAATCTTTTTTAGAAAAAAATATGGCACATATTCAGTTATATGTTTACGAATTAAAAATTGGTGTCTTTATTATTCAAACTTCAAAGAAGCAGGGCGTGATGTAGTGATTTCAGTGTTTATCCATAACATTGTTGACGCATGATTCCATGATTTAAAGCAATTTTGTGATTCAGTAAATTCAATTCTAAAAGATGCGATGACTGCACAGGTAAAGTGACATTCTTCTTGCAACAAACTATCAAAACACAAAATTTTGCGCAGGAAGAATTTAACGAAACACTAAGCAGGTATGGTGAAATTAGCTAAATAAAACGCTGAAATTAAGACATTATTCCATTATCTCGCCCATCACGTGAAAATTGCTTAAATTCTATTGGCTGTATATCACTCTTACGTCATTAGCTATTGTCGTATTGTGAGGCTTAGATTATGTTTTGCTTCAATTTCAAAGTTTTTCTTACATACATACAACATATGCTGCGATTTGCGAGACTAAACTGCATAGAATACAGCCGTTTTCCAAACAATGGAAAATAATGTCTTGTCTTGAACAAATACTAACATAAGGGTAGGCTGAAAGAAAATCAAGATTATTAACTCCATTTTGGGATCACATGTTATAGATGCATTAATTGATGTTGGCTTTATGCTCTGTTATTGTCACTTTGATTGAAAAAGAAATGGTGTTGAGATGAGAAGTCAATTTTTTACGATCAAAAGAGTCTTGTGGAAATAAAAATTTGATGATGTGAAGTACCTTACCATAAATAAAACGTGAAAAAATTGTCATTATTTTGGCGAATTTGACTAAAAAGATTTTGGCGGCCTTTTGGCTCTTTCCGTATAATTTTTACTTCGTTGAAGTCTTTAATCATATGCAGGTGGAAACTAAATATAAGAGAGACTCTTTAACTTCTTCACCACAACCTCATTAAGCTAAACTGCATCACAAGAAGAATTTGTCGATTAAATGAGTAGCTCTACAAGACCATGAGCTTTGGAACACTAAACGTGCAATGATGAAAGGACACTGGCTCAACTGTTGGTGATTATTCTAACTTCTGTGAAAGCTGACAATGGTTCAAATGTAGAAGTTGTGAGAGCAACAGTAAAAATTAGTGAGACTTCGATTTAGCATGTTCTGTGAACCAGAGAGCCATTAGGCCACTATAACAATTCCGTGATCCGTCAAGGAAGGTATATCATGCTAATTCTGGAAGCCCAATTGCAATACGCTCATCGTGAATATATGGATAGCGCGTGTCACAGTCCTTGAAAAACTGGCAATTGCTCGTTTCTGCAATAATGGTCATTCACTTGTAGGAGCCTTCAATCAAAAAATCATTGCATGTCGTTTACCAAGAGGAGCCTTGAACTCCCACAAGTTGTGGTCCTCTCCATCGACACTGATTGCATGTCATTCACTAAAAGGAGCCTTGCAGGCGCAACAACCCCAAAAATGTCATGATTGCACAACGTATAACTAACATGATATCATCTTGTGTGTTGGGTCGCAGGGTTAGCTTTCTTCATTTCCACTTCGAATCAGGTTTCTAAGCCGAAGGTGTTTACCCGTGAAAAGAAAGGGCCTAAAAATCCACCGTTTGAAAGACTAAAGGTAAATAGACGAGATCTATGTTGACTTCAAGTCATAAACCAGCTTTGACTTATCAGATCAACATGCGAGAAGAAACACTTGCAAACCCCCAAAAAGATGGCAAAATCAAAGAAGATATCATCTAACATATATTCGAGCTCAGAAAACCTTGCGCAAGAACAAACGGCCTGCAGATGCAAAGAGTCAATAGATAAGATGAATAAACGTACACATAAGAATTCACCTCAGTGACTTCCTATCATAGAACCAAGGAGAGCAAAGAAAGTCATGTTGCCATCAATATCAGTGTGGTCTTATACAGTTAAGTGACCGGTTTAGCATTCGCAAGATCATTTCTAGCCACGTCAAGACATATTCTCGACATTCTCACAAATGGGTGTAAACATTTTATGACCCATACTTCACAGCTTTTTAGTAGTAAAAATTACTTTTAAATAACAAAGCACTTCTGACGAAGAATTAGTACTCCTGAATTTTAGGTCATCAAAGTTATTATGGATATCGCTCTTCCTTCGTCATTCTAAACTTCACCCAGATAAAACGTGAGGTTCACATAGATATGCAGGAGATTTTCACCGTGTAATGACGTCAGGAGAATTCAGCTACCACATGACGTCAGGAGAATACAGCTATCATACTCAAGTACAATCTTATCTGCGGCTTGTTGCTACTTTTTCAAGGTAACTTATAACTTCTAAAAACTTCGAGTATCGAAGTTTAGTTCTCAAAAGACTGTAGTTCTATCCTTTTATTCAGTTTAAAAGAGAATTACCAACGTTATATTTTGTTCCCTTGATCGATGAGTAATACAGAATTTTCTACTTTGTTTAAATACTTTTACTAGACCTATAATTTCGCGTTTGTAACAATCAGGTTGTGAAAAATGGAGCATCTGTGACCTACCTGAATATTTATAAATTTTGTCAGTTTTTATTCGAAATAGATGTGGTCATTCAACCCATGGTCTCCAATATTGACAGTGGGGAGAAGAAATACACAATCCATAACAACAAAGCAGCATTTGTAGAGCATTGTTAGTTTACTTAAAACATACGCCTACAGTCAAAGAAAAATAACACTTTTTCAAAAACAATTACAGTGGGCTTGGCTAACAAACAGCCGCGTTTGAATAAGTTAAATTCATTGTGAGTTGCTGCTCGTTTCTGTAAACATGTGGGTTATGGCTGACAAAGCTTTCGTTGCATTTCCATATGTGAAACCAGCAAAATCAGAAATAACTTTCCCAATGCTCGTATTTGACACTAGCAAAACATTAGCGAAAAATGACGCAATAACCAGACTAGGGTGCAAAAAGGGGCTAGCTGAAGAGCAAAGCGAAAGGAATGAACGAAATCGAGTTCTCAGTTGTCTCAGTTCAAATGAACATGTTCTCAGAATGAGCGAAAGGTTCACAGTGTAAACGCTGAAATTCCTAAATCTCCAGAGTAAACTCGACACAATCATCCCCAAACCAAACTTCATTCGTTATAGAATGAAAATGAAACTTTGAAAGTACAAATACTTCATTCTGTCGGAAGACGCAAATGTTGGATGATATTGGGGTGCTCGCAAAACCAGGTTGTCAAAGACTTTGGTTATCAATTTAGCATCAACAAACTTCTGTTTCAAATAAGCGAGCTCTCCCAACAATTAGAAAGTTATTAGATAGTCGACGAATCTTTTAAGAATCAAAACTAGCAAACTGTTGGAATAATTAAGGGCACATCAGAAGACTCGTTGAATCGGCCACACGAACAGAAATACCAAGAAATTTATAGCAACGATTTCAACTATTTACGAGCATTTTGATGACGTCTGGTAGACAACATTTATCGCAAAATTGTCTGTAACTCACATCAACCTGGCAGGATTTACAACGATTGCCCGTCATTTCACTAACCATCTCTATAAGGAACACCGGCAGATGTGTTTAAGTTACATAAGAATTATCAGGAATGGATTGTCTTAACGTGGAAGAAAAAATGTCTAGAAAATATAGAAAAATATAGAAAATAATTTTTTTCAAGGATTTCTAGCAACGTTGTTGATGACGTTTTGCTAATTGCTAAATTGAGGAACTTGTTCAACGTATTTTGAGAGTGATGAATCAAGATTCTGATCTTTACAGTTCACTGATGTTTGTAATAAGGACCTGGAATGATTATGATTCCGGTGTAACAAGAATCCGGAAAGCCGACCGGTCACTCAGCTTAACAACATTTTGCACTCCGAACCTACAATATCGATGACGTTTAGAAGAAGCACCCTCTACGATAATTTTCTAATCAAACTTACATTTATTGAATTAAAAAATGTGATTGTTTCTTCGGATCTAAATGAACAATTTTCCACTGAACATAAGTTCGAGCATCACAGCTTTTCAAAGCCGAAATTTCCCTAAAAACTTTCAACATACTGACATTTCTATCGAAAATTACAGCAAAAAGATGATTGAAAGTTGAATTATTTTTCGAGTCGAAAGCAATCCAGGAGAATTGAATGGCAAATTCTCCAGCATATAGGAAAAAGTTTGTAAAGTCTGGTATAATGTTTATGAAAGTTAATATTTCACTTAATAGCGGATTCATTAATCTAGTTAAAAATCTATGAGAAAATTCTATTGGTGCTCTTTTCAAGTCGGTTTATCTAAAAATGGATGCACATTTGGCAATCTACTGAAACTTTTATAGAACGAAAATGAAAACTTCAACAGGTTGAAGATCTGCATTACGGGATGTATAAATTTGGTAAGAAAACGGAAAACATTGCTAACATTTCATTTGGAGACAACAAATTTTTTTAGAATCAGCTTAATGGTTTTCTTAAAGAAAACCGGTTTACATCAGAACAAAAACTTGACATTCGCAATACCAAAAACGAATAGCTGCATCTGAAAGCACATATAATTTGCATTCTAAAGTTTCGCCTACATATTCGCTTTGCTTCAACTGCATATTTTATCTTAATTTGCATTTCATTGCATATGTAAGACGGATTTTCACAAAATCATCGCATATCTAGATCTCAATTTGCCTCAGATTGTCAACAAAAAATAGAAATTGATGTTAATCAAGGCTACAAAATCATAGTTCTGAAAATAAGAATCGAGTGACTGAGATATTTCGGATTTTCTGTTCTTGCAAGGGATATATTTTCTTCTGAAATTATCTGCGCCGAAGGAGTCAAACATAGAAGAAACAAAAGATAATCTTTTATACTTGGAAAAAAGGTGTTTCAATTATTTATCGTATATTTCCATCTTCCGTATGGAGAATGTTTGTTAATTTACTCGCACAATTTGCAAAGGAACCCGAAAACTATGATTGGCAAGAAAAATTGAATTTGCAACGCCAGCTGGCACAAAGCGAAATCTTCGACGATTCTACAAAACAGTATTTTCAAGAATTTTAGCAAAACTGCAAAAAGCCCAGATTTGATGATAATTAAGTGAAAATTTTGAACGGAGTTAAAAATATATGTCTTTGAAACATTATAAGGACGACAAGCAAACGCTTTAGGTGTCCTTTATGATTAGTAAAAATTAAAACCGTTTCATGTTTGCATGATCTTGAAAATTATTGATTTTATGGAAAAGTTGTGTTTATCGCTTTTAAGTAACGCCACACTTTTAAGTACACTTCTCTGACTGCATAGTTAAATTTCTATTTTGTAAACATTATTCACAAAATGGCGATTCTAGGATCTTATAATAAAACCTGAAAATGATTTTCATACATTTGGCATATATGAAGTTATGCATTTGAACCAATTTAATCTCAAATGGTACGAAAACAAAACCAATTCTGCTTTGCACTAATCATTAGCTTTTACTTTTCGACTAATTTCCCAAAAAATAAAATCTGCTAAAATTATTGAATTTTGAGCATGTATCCAACATTTGCGCTTTTGGTTGAAAAAATATGTTTGCTATCGGTGTAGCTATAATTGACATCGACAAAAATATTCAAATACGGTAAATTGAAAAAGAATGGAGACTCTAATATGTAGACAGGTATCTTGAGGTGAAAATAATGGCTTAGTCAGAGGTGAAAGCTTGACTATAATTATACTGGTGTTCTTTCCAGACGTAAAACGGCATTGTTAGCGTCTAAATATCTACACGACAATACAGAACATCGTCTGAGAAAATTCCAAGACAAAAGATGACAGCAGTGGGAATAGAGATTTTATAAAGAAGAATGTAGGACTCACCGTTTGGGCTTGCCGTCACTTGGACTTGTAACATGTTCTAAGTAGCCATTCGTGAGAGAGGAACTCCTTGTAGGGGACATCTGAAAACAAGCACAGTTCATCGCAATGTGAATAGGAATCGTGAAAAATCCAGTCAATCTATTGTCTTATGCTAGAAATCATTTAAGACAGTCCAGTATGCGAGCGCTAGCGATCTTCGCCCACCGTACGACGAAACATCAATCATTACCCAGCCAGATATACAACACACATTTGTAGGTCAACTGAATTAAAATTTAATGTTGCTGATTCGTAATTTACCGGTAAACCTTAGGTACAGCGCTAAGTAAACACAAGCTGTTATATCAAAGTAAGCACATGCTCTTTATCCTTGAATGACAATGAAACTATAAAAGCTCGAATGAGTTAAAGCAAAATACAACATGAAAATTCTCTACTTTGCAGACTCGAGAGACGTTATGGGCGATGTTTGAGCAGTTGTTTTTATGTACTTTAATTACTGTTTCCTTTGATAAAAGAACAATGCTACATCACCTGTCTGTTTATGATCTATCTGCTAGGTATGATTTCAAGATGAACTTGTATGAGTAAGCAAACTTACAAATGAAAACTGAAAGTTGTGCGGCCAAATCAAAACACTAACAAAAGTTCAAGAGCTATGATTCAGCATTATCGCTACATCGCCAGTTAATTACTGTTTCAGAGCAAACTTGAGAAAGCGATGGCTTTAGGCTTCCAGTTCCTTCACAACCCTCTATGGTGTCTTACTTCTTTACTCTTTCACGTCACTCTCTGTTTATTAACATGAATCTTTATTTACTCCGAAACGAATCTTTTTTAATCTTTGTTAATATCGCCCAGATTCCTTACAGGTTTCTATACCTAAGAGGAG
Source organism: Rhopilema esculentum (assembly GCF_057945365.1). Classification (NCBI taxonomy): domain Eukaryota; kingdom Metazoa; phylum Cnidaria; class Scyphozoa; order Rhizostomeae; family Rhizostomatidae; genus Rhopilema; species Rhopilema esculentum. The sequence goes on along the minus strand of NC_142817.1, from coordinate 3,888,137 downwards.
AAGAGTCCCGCATACCCACAAGAATGGGAGCCAAACACGCGCTTTTTGAATCAACAATCTTCACGTGAAAGCAAGTTTTACTCGCATCCTTCTAACTGTGATAGAAATTCGTTGTTGTGGTTGCTTTGAATGAGAGCTCCCCAGTTATTGTAAAAAAATGTGTTAACACCACGCTGCTTTATTAAAAAATTTAAAATTTAGCCTAAATTTTTAGCTACACGGTTGGGTGTGGAATTACACACAGATCAAAACTGATAACACTTCCTTGCAAGTGCGCAACAAACGTCAAAATGTGAGGCATTTGAATCTGTTGACAATGCTTAACCATATCGCGTGCAAGCTTCTACTCGTGATGCTAATATAAAACAAACAGAGAATATTCTCACCTTCATACAATATATAGCATCTTTAACCAAAATTATCTAATACCAACTTCCACATCACAGTGTTCGGTTGATCTTATGTTATCTTTCAAAATAACAGGTTGGTAGGCCTCTCAATAGTAAATCGAAAGGTTTATTTAATGGAAACGTTACAAAAAGCGAGCCAAATTTGCGATTTTCCGCTAAATTTCTTTGCTAATGTATTTTCAGTTTTCCTATGTGCCTGCCAAAATCGAACTTATTATGTAACTGCTGTTAAAGTATCGTTCAGACATCAGCAAAAATAACAAACAAAAATTCTTAAGCACAACAAAAATCTCATTGGATCCCAAAAAATTCACAACAGATTAAAATACTTTCGAGCTAAAATTCTTAAAGATGGCGGACACCAAACACCAAAGAACACCAAAACAAAATCAACGAAGCAGCTAGGCCAGAGTTGCCAATAACATCACAAGAAAACAATATGAGGAAGCCATCAGTAGTGACACTCACTCTAGGGATTCCAGACCTCCATGGAGAGTTTGATGTATAGAGATAATCCATTTCTCTTTATATTATTCTTCAAGCTTCCAAATAAAAATTCAAACAACAGTTTGATAGCCATGTTCCAGACACAGTTTCCATCTTTCGTACCAGCTTTGCAGAGCATAAACAGCAACAAATAAACACAGGTAGAGTATTCAGAACTTGCACAATTTGTCAACAAATAATGCATAAATTATTACTGGATTCACGCGAATGTCACTGTTCTTGCAAATTAAAAAATTTTTTTAAACTATAAGGAAACGTAGAAAGAATTTGGGAGAAGATGTTTAAGTTATACCTGTACTTAATCGTAGCGCGTGCGCTGTTTGTAACGTCTAGGCCATTTATTTCTGAGACTGAATACCAGAATATTAAACATAAAGGTACCAAAATAGAAAGTTTTTGCAATGAAATATTTTAGCATTTCAAAGAAAACCTATTATCAGCCTTTACTTAAAAACTTAAACCATTTTCATTATTTCGAAATTGATATAATTGTTGACTAATTTAAGCTCATATTTTTTTTATTCTCAAAAATCTTTCTTTTATCGACCTTTGATGTTAAAATACTTTAGTTTTATTTCCATATTTGCAAAGCAAAAACATTGGTCATGCAGTAAAGACAACCCAATCCTTAGAAAACAAAACTGCTGGAGTACATTTGTTGTATTTTCAATTCTTTGCAATCGATGGAGCCCAGACTTTGCACTGCTTTAAATGCACATAAAAAGATACCCGAAAATCTTGGAATTCAAAGGATTTTTCGAAAACAGAACTATTGATTTCAAAGTTTTTTGACTGGATGCCCGACTCAGCTCATAATGAATACGGAAGAAGAGGAAGAAAATGAAGAAAAGAAGAAAATTGTAACGAAACTTTCCAAGTATTTGAAAAAGGATTGCTAATCAAGGGTAACACATTATATCATAGGCAACGAAGACGATAGGCTCCTGGCAGGAAGCTGTAGGGAATGTCAGGTTCGTGACTGAGAGTTTAATTAATTCTACAAACTCTACTAGTTTCAAACTGCAACTTTGTACTACAATAAATGCTAAATATCTTCAAAACAAGATAAAAACCAAATATAGTAATATAAATATAAAAACGGGAATCTCACAATCTAGGATTCGAAACGTGTTAAATCTATTTAGCGCTTGATTATGTCTTCGCATAAAACTGGAATATGGGCCCAATGGACACAACAAACATTTTTTTAATCAGCAAATAACAGACTGGGAACAAATATATTTCATAATCATTGAGAAAAAAGAAACCAATAGATCCTGCAATTTTCATAGATCTCTTTCATCTTGTATTTTAGAACTTCTGGGAAAAATTATCTGGCACTGTGCACCAAAACGTGATGCATGCTTTATGGCAGAAATTCAGGAAAACAGCAATTTGATATGTCAATTCGGACCTGAATGTGACATACTAGCAGGATTAATAAAAATTATTGTGCAAGGAAGTATGATTTGATGAAGATTTTGATGATGAAATGATTTAAGAACGATGAATTGAAAGATACCCAATATACATAATAATAATAATAACAATAATAATAATAATAATAATAATAATAATAATATTAATAATAATAGTAAGAGGAATATTTATAAAGGGTAAAACCTTGTCAATACTACGAGTATTGTTATCAATAAGGGCCCTGTTTGAAAGAAAAAAATATGTAACTAATCAAAAACACATAACACAAAGTAAAAGCCTTAAAATGTCTTTTAATATTTCTTCATAAAAACAGGTTTACTCTATCTTGCTATTCACACGGTTGGATTTACGATCATATTAGACGTGCATCTCAGAGTTGCAACTTAGAACCGAAATGCTTTATACACCAAAGCTTTGCTGACCATACAAATCTTTTACAATGAATACCTCAAAACCTATTAGCGTTGGATACTTCTAAGCTACTATATACAAAGCAGTCTGAAAAGAACATTAATATAGCTATCATTATAAAAGACTGATAATTAAACAGATAATAATAAACAGGAATATAAGAGCAAAATGAAGATATAGATTGGTGATTATAGCGTTTAGGCCGGTTATCCTAAATTTTGCATAATGTTTTAAGAATGAAAACTATCATCAACAAGTAGAGAACGTTTTCGTTTACATCGTTTACACTTTAGGTCTTATATCAAAAGCTTACGCAAAACAATATGGCAGGCAAAAAATTTTATAAAGGAAAGTGTAGTAGAAAACTAGCAAAACCTGATTTGGAAAACCGCAGAAACCACAGTCTAATGAAGTTCTCGCGATTGCAACTGGCGTGGTAAAGACGCTAATTGATAGACAAATAGCTAATAATGCCAAGATCCTTAAGGTAGGTACTTGAACAGAATTTGTGGACGGGACAAGTTTCTACGGCAAATGTTGATTAAGCTACTGGGCGGAGAACACCAGTGGAAACAAACTGAACCACCTGGTTTGACCAACGAAGGAAAATAAAAGCTTTGCTTATTTGAACAGAAACAGTTTGTTGACATAGTAGAAGAAAGTTTGGCAATATTCTATTAAGCCAAAGCATGGAATGATTACAAATTATATGTCGCCGAACAATACTATGACTGACCTCAACGTACCCAATAAGATAAATTAAACTTGTACGCACGAATTCCATCTGTTTTGCTTGCAACCGCTAAACTGTATATCAACAAAAATTAGACCGGGTGGTGAAAATAAACTTGGGGTCTGGAACGAGACAATACAAAAGATGATGCTACTTGTGTCCTGAAACAACGTAGCAAAAAGTATTGAGACTAAACAAACCACGAAAGATACCGGTATGTTAATTAGCAAATGGTTGCGAAAAGGTATTTAAAATTCAACGTGGAGAAATGAACCTATAGAAGTTAACTATGACTAGGTTAAAAGGCCTTCAGTTCTGATACATCGAGTACTTGAGGCAAATTTGATGCACCTATTGAAAACATCAGTTGAATCAGTTGGTCGTTGCATTGAAACACACATTATAATGGTAAACTGAAGGTACACCTGATTTGCATGATCGGCCAAGATACGGCTGTCTGCGAGGGATCATATCGGAAATTGAAGTTTATAATAACCAAAAATTTAGCCTTGTCCATCTTTCTCGCAAAACAGAGGTGCCTTAAAAGTAAATGCAACGCATTTCAGCTCAAAAGATTTGGATTCAACAACACATCGTCGGAACTTGACTTAGCTAGCCACCAATATCTTAACGTAGGAAAAAATCTATAGAAATAAACGAAGCAACAATACAAGGAGTGATTTAGCTTCTATCAAGCATGTTTTTGCATTTGGTAACAACTAAGGTCGCCTGTAACAAGGGGAAAAGTGGGAAGGGGGTTAGCAACAACACTTGTATTGGAAATTTTTCACAACTGCTTTGTACAACATTTTTAGCCCAGATTAGGACTGACCACTATACTTTTGATTTGGATACGATGTTTGTATATATATTCCGCTCGTATTGTAGATTTCATGCCTCAAAAGAAATTCGACTGCAGAATCAAATTCAGACATCTATCATGGTCAAATGGGTCAAATCCCATGGAAAAATCAAAATTTAATTTCGTCATATGATCAATATCACGAGCACTAACGACATGAAAACTTGCATATAGAATACTCTGGTCCTCAATCCGAATTTGAATGTTGTGAAAGGAAATTTGATGCTTTTATTTGAAGCGAGCCTGGAAGTTTAGTTGGTGCATGGGATGGTGGAATAAGTAGAATGACGGGGACAATGTGTGACAAACTTGACACATTTTCCTAGCCGCACCATCTTCTGAACACCTTCGCTCTGTTCTTTGCACTTTATCCTCTAAACCTTATACGTGTCCTGTCCTCGTTCTCAACCCTAACCTTACTTTTTTCAAGAGACTAAATCAGGAGAAAACTGTTTTTAGAACCAATAAATAATTAAGTTGCTGAGCAGAGGTACAAGCAGGTGGGTAATCTGCTAAAATGGAAAACGTTTTTTCTAGCAAAGGCTCAAAAATAAAGGCATCTTGAAACAAGAACCTAGCTTAATCTTTCTATATGAAACAAGAAAACAAGCATAAAAACAAAAATAAGCCTATGTCAAGAAATGTTAACCTTACTTGTGCTGGACGGACGTGGTGAAATTTGCCAGGAAGGTGAGGACGTGTAGAGGAGTGTGGAGGATAAAGGATGGCACATCATCTTTGTCGGCAAATAGGACCTGAGCACCCTCTTGAGCACAACAGATAGTGATGGCCCTGTTTAAAGTACAGCATCTCCTCCCCTGTCTTATTCAAAATAGACCCATTTAACATAAAAGAAGAGCTATAAGCCTTGACTCTGGGGCAGGGTGCAAAACCTAACACCGTCCGTCTATGACTCTATTTCTGACGGAGGTACATACGTAGGTTCCTTTTCAGTCACAGGGGTGTTTTTTCACATCTATGACATTCGGTGCAGATTTAAGGGGACAAAGATCAACAGTTAGTAATTGAAATTTTAACTGTTGCAGCAATCAAAGCTGCCGTGAACATAGAAAGTCTTGATTCCCAAAACAGAATGAGCTGGAGGCTGCAAAAACTCGTGGTTTCTTCAGTATAATAATTATTAAAAAGGGACGAGTTGAAATTAAATTGAAGATCAATTATGGTACGTTCCTCAGCATTCCGCTGTGGCTCTTTATACTAAATATTGAAACAAAAAGGGAAAAAGTGTTCACTTGTAGCTATCACGAGAACGCTGGGTCTCTGCGACACAAAAATAAACAGGGAAATGGAGTCCCTAAACTCCTAAGAAAATTGAAGTAGAAAGCTTTGCGGATTGTAAATTTGCTTTTTAATCAAATCAACGTGTCCATGGTATTTCATTTGAGGAAATCGAGATGGTTTTGAAGGCATTTTTATTAATCTTTTTTATAAAAGTTTTGGGTTTTCTTTGGAGTTATTCCATTTGAATCTTCTTGTAATGTGCGGTTTTCACCACACATTAAGATTTGCACGTATGGAATACAGTCAAATTTACTAAGAAACATGTAATCTAGCAGTATAGGGGCCTATGATAGTGATCCAGTTTTCTCTTTTGTCACCGTTAATGGGAAAATTGCATTGCTTCCAATCGGTGTAAGATCAGATCGTGGTTTGGCCAAAGAGAAAATTAAGCAAAAAGGTTGCTAGAATGAATTAGAATACTGTCTGAAAAAAAGAATCATCGAAAACAAAAAGGGTGCATATCGCAAACAGTTGATAGAAAAGACAGATCAATTCATTTTTAGGTGGAATATCAATAAGATAAAACCTCTGGGAAAGTAGCACTGACTGGATCAACGAATAAACTTTCCTAAATCTTACGTTCGGATCATAAAGGGGTTTAGCAACTATACTGAAACAACTCTGAAATAAATTTGAAATGTCTTATCATCATAACAATTCGCAATTCTTTTGGTATCATCTTTGTAAGTGCCTTTGTTGCTGTTGTTATTGTTGTTTGCTGTTGTTGTTTGTTGTTGTTTTTTGTTGTTGTTAATATCATTATTATGATCACTTCGCTAAAACAATTGTCTTCTATCTTTTTGTTATTTATGCATTACAGATAAAAACATACGGAAGTCAATGCTCTAGAAATAATGACAAATTTTAGGAGCTCTTATTGTCTGTTTCTCCTCAACCATTTCAAAGTTATTGAAATTTCTGTGGATAGAACTTGGTTATTGAATCCTTTTCGTTCTTACAAATTTCCAAGCAACTATCAGTTTTAAACTGAAATCGGTACTGTAACCTTTAAAAAGCCATAAAAGTCAGTCAAATTGGATAACACAAGCTTAAGGTTGTATAATAAGTGTGGACATTAATAGAAGATTCAATATGCTTCTTTATTTACGAAGCTTTCCTGTTGATAACAAATCAATGGTAAATGAAAGGCAAAGTGTAGCGAAAAGTCCGGACAACAGAGAGAGGAAGGAAATCTTGCCGGATTTTTTTGTGTGAATAAACTGAATAACGATATGAATGTAGCGTGAATTTATCTAAGGAAGGGATCTAAACATCACAGGAGAAAGGAAATGAGGAAATTTCTAGTTAACATTTAGCCAGATTGCAACTCGGAAGCGATGTCCAACTTGGTTTTCTTTTATTAAAATAAATTATGGTAAGGCAAACAATGACAGATGTAAACTAAAAATTTAAAGCAATTACCTCTAACAGCATGTTTTGAAGAACATGAATTGTCACCAAGATATTATATAAATACACTTATTTTCCATAATAAACTTGGCTCCAAACTAGCAGATGATTCTATCATGTTTTTGTATGTTTTGTGAGGAACATTCTTTGGAAGTCATGAGGCGTGTGAAGGTAAACAAAGATTTTTAAAGTCACTGACAACTTTTCTCTTTTGAAATAACAGCTTTAATTCATACCGGCACAGGATAACTTTTAGAATTAGAAATTCACTATTTCCATTAAAAAATCCATTGTTTTAAAACCATGCATTTCTAAGGCATCTAAATTGCTCGGGCTCCAAACAGGAACTTTTTTATAAATCTATTGGCCATTGGAAAAATTTAGCTGAAAAGATATATCACAATGTATATACCAACGATGTGAAATACTAAAAAGTTATAAAAATGCTATATAACCCCCCTCTTCCTACAAGCTTAGCTTCCTTAAGCAAATATGCTTTGCAAGCAAATATTTTGAAAAGACTTTCTAACCTATCAGAAAAGGGTAAAGGAAATCAAAGATATTGAGGGTATTAAGGCTGTGAAGAAATTTAGGGGGATAGTCGCGAATTTCTTTAGTTTTTCGTATTTCAAATGATCTTCTGGTATTTGGAAAATTGATGCCTGGTGAAAGTCAGGAAATTGATTGGTCAAAAATACAAGTACAAATACTAGATGTTTTTGCAAAAGTGCTTGCAGGAGCAGCTTCAAACTTTAATTGCATATTGTGTTGATTTTATGGCTGATCTTCTCTAAGTATTTTGTCTAAGGCTGATCTTCTCTAAGTTATTCCCTTCTATAGATCGATGATTATATCGATGAGTATTTCCTTCTTTACTCAGGCAGCTATTCTACGAGTATTTTGTATAGATGGAGCTGTGTTTTGGCGGGACTGCAGTTAAAGTGTATCGAGCTAGAGATTAGAGTTGTAGATCAACGGGTCATTTGTGCACTTCATTTAATTAATTTGTGGACACTAATAATTTCGAAGTTAGAAGTTTCAAACTCCATAGTTAGTTAGAACTTAGAACGAACTGTCAAGCTGAACTCCCAGATAATTGCAAGTGGTGGCAAAACAGAGTTCTTGCAGCATACAGGGAATTGGGGTGTTTCTCGGTAATTTAATCAACCTTTAAATGGTGCCAATTAACACAGCTTTGGGTATGTTTTTAACTCTTTATAGTTCCTCGTTTTCGATACACAAATCGCAACTTTTTAACTCGAGACGTTGCTTTCTACTCGGGGGGTAAAATATGACTAATGTTGGACGGGGGCGTGCCATTTTGGTTAAAATTTTGGACCCATAATTCCGCAAATGTCTGAAAAAATGTGACTCATAATTCCGCAAACATGATGAAAAATATACCCATAATTCTGCAGAGCATATAAAATCTTTATAGCACTTAAAAAATCATCAACCAAATTATGCATGCCCTATACCTCACAATCTCAATATTACAAATATTTCATACTTTTATTTCTAACTGGATATTCATTTTGTTAATGCTAAATCTCCATCCTAATAATTTTACAACATCCCCCAAAATGGTACCCATAATTCTGCATGTTTCTTCAAATGGTAACCATAGTTCCGCACAACTTTTCAGAAAAAAGGCAACCCTAAATAATGGCACGTCCCCGTACCTTCAAACATGTTTAGGTACCCCAACCCCCCCCCCCCCCCCCCCGAAGCTTCTTATCAGCATAGAGGACACGATATATCGCAAAAAGCGGACTATTTTGTCTTGCTATATGAGATCTGATGCGTAATGTGGGTAAGGCAGAAAAAGTGAAGGGCCCAGTATGGACCCTTGTGGTGCACCGTCTGTGAGAGATTAATAAAAAGAATATACAAATCAACTTTAAACAAGCTTCGAAGCTTGGATGGACCACAGCTCAAAAAGGGCCGGGTTGACAAGATTTTGGCAACCTTGGTGCGTTCATTTCATTTTGGTGACACACAAGACCCAATTTAAAACACTGAATTCATAAGACGGCAAAAACAAACCTTATCAAGAAGCCGCCCTAAGTTCAATTATATTCATAAGTTCAGCTCTTTTTAACCGTTACATTACGTGACATCACCAGTGTTTTAAATTGCCTAACACAATTTTCTATCTGTATCGAGGCGACAGTAACCTGAAAAATTAACTTATTGTTGTTTTTCAGCCTGCTAATCTTGTTATGGCGTCTCCTGGCCGAGATAAAGAAACTTCCAATATTAAGAACCAAGTTACACCAGTAATCCTCCCATAGTTTACGCTACCGCAGATTAAAACGATCTGAATCGCCTTCTCTGTGTTCAATTATTTTTGCTACCTCAGTAAATTATGGCATGAGGGAGGTCTATGAACACAAAAGCAATGGTGTGTACAAGACTGATACAATAAGCCCTCGGAAGAAATATAAAAAATGAGAAACTTGAATCTTTAAAGTTTCTGTCCGTTAACAAAGTGTTCTGTTGAAATCCTGATAATCACTACCTTCAGCAATAGCAAGTCCCTATTTGCCCAACTTTATGTCTACACTGTTTCCTGCGTCTATGAGGCAAGTCGTTTGGTGGATAGTCAGGCTGTGGCCGATCAGTGGTTGTGGCTAGCAGTAAAAATGAAGTGTTCAATACCAAAGCTCTATATATGAAAGGCTGGATTAAGGCTCATTCAAGGGCGCATTTCGAACTGTTAATTTTCGCAATAGCAGAGAATCATGATTGATTGATTTCATGTCAAACAACATTAAATTTGCTATTAGGTACATATTTTGCATGTTATCCAATCTAAATAACGCTAGAGGGGCACCAAAACGGGTAGAATCTAGTTAAGGTAACAAATAGATCTGCTGAAAAGGTATTTATCCTAGGATTACAAAACCATCTATTTCTAGACTAAAACTGAAATGATTTCATAGCAATTGGCAGCAAATCGTATATTGATAATTTTGCCTCTTTTACCCCCCGCAATGGACTTTTTCTAGGGAGCGCAAAAATCGCAGTAAGTTGTAACATTAATCAAAATCATAAGGTATTGCACACACCACCGCTACCTTAATTATCATCACTGTCCGACTTTGAGCGAATGAAAATGTCTTTCCAAACATCCATTGTACAAAATAGAAGAAATCATTTTAAGATTTTCAATATAAAAAAAGAGACTTTAAAATTTCGCTGTCAAATTGATTGTCCGACTGAGACGGAGAAAGATGTAAGTTACATTTTCAGACTTACTTAGTAGCTCTGACAAAAACACTATATTTCATATGAAACATCAGCAAAGAAACATTTGTTTATTCATACTTTCTCTTTTTTAACCTCAGTATGTCTTATATCTTTTTACTTAAACTTTAACAAAGTTAGCAGTCATTTCGTAAGATGCCTGTGGCAGCAGAGGCATACCCATATGAATTGACGCATAGATTTCACTTCTGCGTGGTTCTAAATAGCCCGCATTGAAATACCGCTCTAATGTATACGATCTTCCAACGGCACTGAGCTGCCAGTAACCTAAAAATACCGAGTGACGTCTCCAGATAGTGAAGATAAACGACACGAAATACACACCAAATATAGTTTTTAATAACTGTTTAAAACGACTTTGTCAGAGAACGCAATCTTCAAGCATAAAAGACAGGGCATGATTGTAATATGACTTTGTTTATCTTTACGAAATTGTTGGAAAAAGTCATGACATCGGCAAAAAGTGACGTAGGCTCTTCTAAACCACAAAACTACTCGGAGTCTATTTCCGGGTTTTCCAATCAACCCTGTTGACTAGCAGACTTAAGTATTAATTTCAATTGAGTTTTGATATCTAGATATCAAGGAACCTGGACTTTAACCTTTATTCTTAATTCCAAAAAATACATTATATAGCCTTTCGTCTAATTTCCTTTCGTCGTCACTTGACAGAGTAATCATCTAAATACATACACAGAGAAAAGCAAACCATTTTATTTCTATTCAATAACCAAAGGAAAGGAAGAAAATAAGAAATGCTATTTCGATGGCAGGAAAAACACTTTTGACTCTCGAATAAGGTAAAAAAGGATTTCTCAGGAATAACGTAACCATTCGAGGGTTGACAGAGGCACATCATTCCCTTTGTTAATGTCCCAATTACCTTTTGGTTATTTATGTTATTTATAGGAGGTATCTTCTTTCTGAAAGTTGGGTTTACCTAACCTCCAGATAAACCAAAAGTTCCTGAAATGTTAAGTGCTTTGCAGATATCAGATAGAAGAAAATAAGCAAAGGTGAACATCTTTGATAACATGTATCCTTTATTTACATTTTCAAGTAGTCTATGTTCTCCAACCAACAAATAACCTTGAAGTTGTTTGGTGGCAACTCTTGGCAAGCGTTGCAGCCATTGTTGATACAATAACAAAGATTTAAATCCTGTCTAATTTCAAGTAAACAACGAAGAAAGAACAGCATACATTGCTTATTTTACAAATCGCCATGTTTTGTCTTGATGATTAAGTACGACTTCATTTGGGGTTCGTTCAGAGTTGTGCAATGTTTGCTGTAGCTTACAGCTGGAATTCATTAGGAATTTTTTAATCCATACAACAGCTAACCAGAACCTCAACTACACTGCCTAAGGGGCATGTCACTATTTCAGAAGAGTTTCTTTATAAGGGTTAAATCTACTTGCTTCCTGTCCCACAGATGCAGCAAACCCCGTGCCTTTGGCTAGTTAAGCCAATTCCTACCAATCAAATGAACTCAGTTGCAAACTATTGGTCATCACCTATCCCCAAGAAGGTAGGACTTCACGATTTTTTACATAAGTCTTTAAGAAACAGACCCATCAGATGAAAAACATTAAGAAACTGTAACCGTAGTACCATTGGCGTAACGCAAATTACGGTACCTTGGTCCAATAACTAAGGGACTCCAATTAAAAGGGGCCCCGAAATTATTTGTATACCCATGTTCTTAGGTCTTTGGTCAAGTTCTCCTTATCCTCAAAAACTTTAAAAGCTCTTTAAAAACTCAGTTCTCCTGGTTTACGACAAAAATAAACTTTCTCGCAATATTCTTTAAACCACTGGATGGGACCTTGAGATGAAAAAGATTTTTAGGCGACTGAATACCTAATTTTAGTTAAACTTACATAGCAAAATGCACCTCTTTTGAGCTTAAAAAATAGGATTACATCTGTGTTTTAAGCACTTGGAACGTGGGAAACCTTTTGGGTCTAAAATTGACAAAAAATTGAGAAACTGAGTTTTTATCTAAAGCTTAGTCTTTGAGGTAAAATGCGTGTACACCCACATGGAGGCGTAGGGGGGGGGGAATACGAGGGGCGATGCCCTCTCGGTACTGTTAATTAATTTGCTACTCTTCCCCACCAAATGTGGCTCCCTCTGAGCTAGAGCCTACATGGTTTAGATCCTCCCCATGCTGGGGGAGGGGTGATAATTCGACAAAGTGATTTTTTGTGAAGTTATTCTATGATTTTGAAACTGCAATTACGTAACAAAAAGTCAGTCACTGGCGTTTCATATTTGCAAAAGTTGCGTTTCCTGTTGACAAAAGGACTTTTTCTGACAACAATAGGGCGTGGTCTGAATTTTATGACCCTCCCCCTCCCCCCCCCCCCCCACCCCCACAGCTCTGTAGCTGGCGCGACCACATGTTGTATTAGGTTGAGAGACGACTCTGATGACGCTAAACGTAAGACAACAACCAGAAAAATCGTTTTGCACAAATCCAGTATACTTCCTATCATATCAATCCGGGGTTTTCAAGAACTTGAAAATGTTGTTCAATAAAAACGCGAAAACAGCGTCCTTGCGCGGTGAAACAAATATCTTCTAACCTAGAGGCAATTCTTTACATATCAATTTCTTTCAAACACTTAAACAAGTATCACACATAATATCTTGCAAAGCATCTCACAAGTCCCTCTAAAGCTCTTGACGCTAATTAACTGAATATGATATAAACAGACTTGGTCTGAACTCCTGGCAGCCACCTTTCGGACGACGAAGCGCTGTAAAACTATTCGTACTCATTTAACAACATTACATACGACCACCATATGACCACCAATACGTTATTGGTTGTTCCATTCAACCAGCAGATTACAGTATCAACACATAGATATCATAGTAAGCTCGAACTAATCTTAGAACTTCAAACAGGTTTAACATAACCACTTCGGACTCAACCGCGTTTGTGAAATAATGTGGCTGACATGAGGCTATGTTTGTCGCCTCAATTAAAGAAGAACAGCAGTGTTGCGCTAAATCATTGAAATTTGAACTCGAGATAAAATATTGCCTTAATTCTGTGTTACAGCCTCTTTTTTACATTGGCATTTGATGATACGGTGTAAGATTTCAAGCCGTTGAAACTAGTTTTGATGCAGCCTTTCAACATACAGTCTTTTTGGTGGGAAGGCTGACAAATAAAATAAACAGATTTGCTAAAAAAGCTTTTTCTAAGTTTGCAATGTGTGCTTATCTGTGAAGTCTTAAATTATTCTATTCCGCCTTTGTGCCAAAAATTTCAGTGGCAAAAGTAGGGAAACCGAAAAAGGAAACCGAAATGGAAACCGAAAATGGAAACCGAAAATGATAAAGGAATTCCATGGGTCAGCACAAATATTATAAAGCATGACTGTAGCGTATCAAGACTTTCTGCAAAGATCTTTATAACTACAAACATTGCTTAGGCATTGCTAAAAGTTATGGTAAAATACATTGACACATTGTTATATAGTAATTGTTTAATTTGTTTGTTCTAATTTTGAAATGCTAACCAAATTGTGGCAAATTTACACCAAAATTTTGAAAGATTGGACTGGCATTATTTCTACCAAAAATCAATTGACCAAAATTGTTGGACTGGGCTTTTTGTACTCTAAAGGTATCAAAACATTAATGCATGGAGAAGCTAGACTTAAAACAAACTGAAGCTGAAACATTTTGCCTGGTTCTGAACTTGTCAGATTTGTAAGAAAATTTGCATGAAATTTTCAAGAACAAAAAGGAATGCCCAGATATTTTACTGTGTCTTTTACACAATACTTTAATTTGTTTTGAAATTGCCCACATAAGACATTAATTCCCCTGTACCCAGGCAAGGCAAATTGTTGCTGGTTCTAAACATTTCAATCAAAAAAAAAGGAAAAGAAATATGAATTGTATAATCTATAAACCATCTTTAACATTATGCAAAAAATAATGACAAAAAATGTTACCTTCAATAATCAAATGATAAAAAATTCAAAATAATCCATATTTTGGTCAGAAAAAAGGAATTAGAAGATTCCTCAGTAGTTTTGTAACCCCTCTAAAGCTTAGCTGGGCTAAATACTTGCTAGCAGGCAATTTCGTTATTGTGACATTCAACTTACAATAAATTTTTAAATGCTGACTGATGTTGTTCTTTTATCATTTCCCTTCCAATAAATAGTATATCAGCCCAGCCCATAGAAAGCTTTTTGTATTTGTTCCTGTATTTTGTATTAAAACAGATCTCAAAAAACACATCTAAAGCATTCCGTTAAGCTTCAAACACATCTAAAGCAAACCAAAATGGTACTCACCACACGGGGTACTGAGTCTGGAAGTAGTGACCTCAAAGAATCATTGCATGGCAGTTCTCTTCTAGCTTCTTTAACAATATGAGAATTACTTGATGGTATGCTTTCAACTCTTCCCTTCTGACAGGAGCTGCAGTTACAAGGATGTCTAACCTGATAATGGGAATTTCTATCATCTCCATCCACTGGAATATAAAAGACTTCATGGTGGCGGTCAGTTTCATAAGCAAGATGGTGACTGCCTGAAGACGTGTGATGCCTTGCTATTGCCTCTGACTGATGCCTATAATGAAGTGGTTCTGGATGGCAGCATTGACAAGGAGTCTTTTGGCTTTTAGGTGAAGGTGGTGGTTGGTGCTCATGAAATCTATGCTCCATAACAGATGATTCTAATGACTTCATGTTGGGACTTGACTTTGGGACAGACATTTCTGTATTTATAAAAACAATGGGAGGTTCCCACAATGTACCATGCTGCTTTGGCTTTCCATATCTATCTTTCAGTGTTGATTCGGAACCTTGCTCCATCAAATAATCATGCTCATGTCTCTTATCTAAAGGTGGTAAACTTTTGGAAGAGTCATCATCATGCCCAGCATGGCTGAGCTCTACACCATTCTGTTCTTCATATTTCTCTGGCTCGCTGCTGTGCTCAGCATAAGAATGTGAGATGTTTCCTTTCAAGCTCTCTGAGTGTGATCTATGATCATCTATTGTCATCTTTTCCATTTTTCCATTAAAAACAGATGATATATGTCTATTGATAAATGAATAAAAATATAAAAGACAGGATCTTAAGTTGATTTATCACTTAAAAATAATAAAACCTTATTGATTGAAATATCATAATATCAAAGAAATTGATCAAACACACAGACTATAATAAATCTACACAATATTAATAACTGCAATATACTCTGCATTATTTATTCTCTGAAGCACTCATTTTTCAACCATTGGACCATTTTGTTTATTAATTGCCCTTTTAACATTATAAAGTTACTTAAGGTTAATTTTTTGTACCCAAG
The DNA here is from genome assembly GCF_057945365.1 of Rhopilema esculentum. Taxonomy (NCBI): domain Eukaryota; kingdom Metazoa; phylum Cnidaria; class Scyphozoa; order Rhizostomeae; family Rhizostomatidae; genus Rhopilema; species Rhopilema esculentum. The sequence continues at coordinate 3,872,443 of NC_142817.1, read as the reverse complement.
AAAACAATTATTAGCCTGAAAATAATGAATAAATCTCATCAGTAATAATCAATTAACCTGAGAGGGTAATTCACTTTAATATCAACTAAGTATTTTATATCACAATTGTTAAGATCTTTATATCCCAATTATCTGCAGAGGATGGTCTTTGAAATGCAACCAGCTTTGACAAAAGTAAGGACAACGAAAGGCCTTAAGAAAAAGCTGAAACAGATAAATGAAACTTTGAAATCATTTGGTCTTCTAAATGTTTCACAAGTCATATAAAGAAATCCAATAAAATATGTAATAAGTTGCATAGCATACTTTATCAGAATAACTTTTGAATAAAATAAGTGGTTACAATTTTCTTTTTGATTATAGCATCTTTTCAACAATAATTTACTAATTTTTTTCTGGAATAACAGAAAAATTGCCAATTTTAATAAAAACAAAACCCTTTAGCCAAGGTTCCTTTTGAAGAGAAAACTCACAACCAATTTATACTTTATACTTAAAATTTATAGTTAAATGAAAGTTCATTTTCACTCTACAAATGATTTCCCTGATCCTCTTGCCTTCAAACTTAAATTTTAACTTTCTGAAGATTGAAAAATTTCATGGGGGTACAGAAGTTGAAATTGGCTTTAAAAAAGCAAATATTTCACAACATACTACTGAAAGCTTTTTGTCTGACACTCCTCAGAGTATAAAACATAAGAATAAAGGTCCAAAAGAACAAGGTGGAAAGTAAATACCCAGCTGTAGATCGAAAAAGGCCAATCAGAAAAACACAAGCACAAGACCACATGCCTACAAAAAATTACCACTGGAGCCCAAGAGAGAAATAAACTCCTTCTGTCTACAAAATGATGCAGATCGTTTGCATGTAGATCAATTCCAAAACTGCCAGATGGAAAGAAGTTTATTAGGCATAAATCATACCACAAATGTTATTGATTTGTGCACTTTGCAGCCCAAAAAGATCACTCTATATGTTTGGATGTGCTCTTAAATGCAACAAAAACCATGCCTATAATACTTGTTATTATTTAGAGTTTGGCTTGACATGAGTGGTCTGTCAGTAAAATGGTCTGTCGTCCAGCATGAAGTCACTCCAAAGATCTTTGACAGGCTCTTAGCCTTTAGCACAGTTATAGTTATAGTTATAGTTATAAAATGAACATCACAGACAGGAGTTGAAATTCATTCCAAGTCTTCTATACAACAAAATGAAAATCATGGATCAGAAAATTAGGACTAGATAAATCAGGTGAAAGGTACACCAATCTGCTGAAAAATTACAAGACAAAGACAGTACAAGAGATAGCGATGATAATTTTCCAGCTACAACATAAATGTTGGCACTAATGCACTAGTGTTCCTATCAGAAACTGATTCTGAGCAAAACCCTACCACCATCTGGTTCCAATGAGAGAGGAAATCCATGCAGAGGGGTACCATAGTGCATTAACAATAAATCAGTATCATCTCCAATTTTTAGAGAAACATTACAAATCATGTTTCGGTTAACACATATTTCCTTTAGCAAACTCCAGAAAAAGACAGAGATAAGCTTACAAAGAAAAAACTTAAAAAACTACTGGAAAATCTTTAACTCTACGCAATAATTGGCTCATCATGGCTTCTAAAAAAGCCTCTCGCTATAAAATTTATCTCCTAGCTTCACATTAGCCCTTAGACATAACTAACTTAAAAAATAGCTACTTTCTTGACATAAAAGCTACGAAAGACCGGCAGTTGTATTTTGCCGGTAAGGAATTGATGTTTACAGACAACAACACAAAGGATTGCAGGTTTTCAACACAGCAATCAGACGAACGCTAAGGATTACCTGTTTTTCTTGAAATTAACTGACGGGGCTCTTGATGCATAAAAGAAACCTACTGATCGTCATAACTGCCCATTGATATTCGCAATAAAACCAGATTTCACCGATAAGCCCTCAATTTTGGAAACCTTGCTTAGGCCAAACAAGGTACATTTTCATGAAACCACTACACAGCTCGACCTAGACCTCTTTGAATTCTATTGCGCAACCGGAAACCACAGACAATAAAAGTGCTGCGTAGCGGCAGACGTAAATAACAAACAAGACAATCGAGATATTATTCCTGCGCATAATTATCATAAACATACAATCTGACTAATCTCTTGTCTGGTTTGCAGCGGCCCGCCGTCAAGAATGTCTGAAAAGCAATGAGAAGAAAATCGGCCAGGCAAGACGCCGGTAAACCGGCGATCGGTTAGTGGAAGTCAATCGATTTTAGGCGCACGTGCGACCTGAGTACGTCGAGTGAATGAAAATAAATTGCAATGATTAACACCTAAAAAGTGCAGTGTAATAAAAATAAGGCTACGCTAACGAGTAAGAAAAATCAGACAGCACAGAAATGTGATTTTGAAACTAGCTGTAAAGAGGCAATTTGCAACAAAGAAACAACATCCTACCTGTTTCGAAACCGGGCGATTTGCTTAAAAAACTGGCCAAAAACCTCTCGTTTATTCCAGTTACGGTGTCCTAGCGCGTTGTTTCGCTGTGTTGTGCTTCAGCGAAGTGCTCACGAGTTTATTTAAAAGAAACATGTAAGCCGGCAACCCGATCCGATCGCGCTTGTAGAAACAATTCAACTATGGAACTGTATATTATGCCGTTGTTGTCTGAACCGTGGGTGAGGTTTTTGTTTACCGTGCAAAGACAATAGGGAATGCGCAGAGTATTTACTGCGCACTAATAACCCATCTGCTCCAGTAAACAAACGTTTACTGTATAAATATCGCAGAGAAACAGCACAGCGTGAAACGTGACCGAAAACAAAGCTTGTCAACTTAATATCAGGGGTTTTCCTCATTACAAAGTTTCAAGGCACTCGTGTTTTGTTTTGCTTAGCTACGCAAACAATAAATCAACAGATGAAAGTTCCGCGCTACTGTTAACACAATTTTTGACGGGCGTAGAAGTTTGATAAAGTTCAATTATATGGCTAGTCATCTGTCTTTAAGAAAAAATTAAGAAAATAGTTTGCATGACAAGTTCCAAAGACTTTAATCTAGCTTTGAATGGGATAGTAGCATATATTCACCTTCCGCGTCCTCGTGTTGCCTAACTCGGTTACCAGATTGCGGCCAGACAGATTCGAATATCCTTAGGTTGTGGGCAACGGCCATTTGCGTAAATACAAAGATTTGTATCGTTTTCTAATGAATATCTGTACAGCTCTTGGGGACTTTAACGTGGTAGTGAGAAACCACGACCGTTGTAGGCTAAATTTCTATGCTTGCTGTCCAGGAATAAAAGATAACTTTCATTATGTTATTTCCAAATAAATTCGCCATAATAACATTATTTCAATTGTAATTATTTCTCGAACAATAGTTGGTGGCTCTTGGTTTTGAAGGCTGCCAAAATGTTTTAAATCAGGGCGGAAAAGCCACCACTGAGCTAGAATGAACATGCCAAGTCATAAGATTGACCTTCAAATCTTTTTACTTCATTCAACGAGGAAGATAATTGTTTCATTGGTCACCATGATACCAGAACCCTCGCACGTTTACTGATGTGATGTCATTTTAAAAAGATTACATTGATTGCGTCATTCTTGGAGACAGAGGCGAAATGTAAGCGCGGAAATCAAATGTTTACTTTCAATTACTACACTGCAAATTGTAATATGCCTGCACTGATTGTACCTCTCCGAGGGCGAAAATTCATTTTGCTGTGGAGGAGCAAACACTGGACTCCATCATGTTTGCCCGATCTTGAAATCCCAGGTTCCATTACCGTTAATCATCAAATTAGCCCATTGAGGTCTTATATAAGGGCTTATTCGAGGGGGTGGGCTTATTGAAAATATGTAGTTCTAGGTTGGTCGCTTATTCGAGGGGCGTTTTTTCGAAGAGAGGACAATTCGAGGATTTACGGTATTTCAAAAAATGAACCGGCAACTTAGGAGGGCCTGTGAACTGGGTATGATAATCTCTACAATTAATTCTCAAAAAAAAGATGATGGGAATAGGATATATATCTATTCCAGCAACAAGCATTTGTTTGGGGATTTGAAAAAGACTCCTTCCTTCCACCACTACTACCACTAGATCTATATTCTCTTTTTTATAAGAAAAGACCATCCGAAAGGCTCAATTTCCTAGGAAAGCTGGGAAAATGTAAGAACATGCCAAGCTTCAGATGACCAATAAGAAAAAAATGTGTTTTTGAATATTTTCTCTAACTTTAGCAAAGCAGAAAAGATTTTATCAGCAAATCAGCCGCGCTAAGAAACATTTTCTGGCAAAACGGTTATTTAGTGGTCTTGGAAACAATTGAGCGCATGTAGTTCTTGAAAAAATAACAGCATCAAGCCTCGGAAAAAATTATCTGGTTTTTGCAAACAAATAAATGTAGCACTTATTCAGGGACACCGGAACACATTTTGGACTGAGGGGCTTCTAGACAAATAAGCAAACTTTTGATGTAGTTTTTCTAATATTATCCTTTACGACACAGCATCAACATCATAGCTACTTCGGCAAAAAACTCTGTTTAGAGTAAAAGGGGTCAACATTTTTGATTTTAGCCATACAAGATTTGTTTACTCCTTTTCCACACATCTGCTTCATTAAAGAGAGCAATTCTATTTTCATTGTCAACGTATTGACAACGTTTGTTTAGAATAAAATAAGCACAACGTTTTAAGCTAGATTTGCCATGATATTCTCTGAAATGCGTTTCCATCGGGCCTAAAGGGCTTGATGGTTTTATAGGACCCTCGCTCTGAATCCCACGTGGTTGACAGGGGCCAAACATCAGTCTGACTCTGGAGTCTGATTTTTGATCCTATCTGCCCTGTAAATTACGTTATGTTACATTGGTGACCACGCCGTGACGAACTCACGACCTTCTTTTTGGAGAACATGGTTTCGTTGGAGGAATTCAAACATCTGGTTCTTGAATTTGTGAGCACGATATGTGCTGAAATGGCTGAAAGGGTGCGGTTGGCAGAGGAAAAGGCCAGAAATCCCTTTGTCAACCGTACCAATGTTTACAGAGCAGAGGATGGCAGGCCAATCTGCTACTGTTGTTTACGCCTTGGCCACATCGCAAAGTATTGCAAGGATAGGAAATTTTCAGTAACAGCATCCAAGGAGCAGTACTATCAGAATACGCTTGTGATGGTGGCCTCATTTGCCGCGGAACATCGCCCTTACAAGGCAGATGTCATAAAAGAGATCGAGCTCTATTTGGATATACTTGAGGCTATGATACGCCGCGACCTAACGCTAGACCGAGAGAGCACACGAGACAAGACGCCATGTTTTCACTCCGACCCTGATCTAATCTCTAAACTCCAATCTGAGGCTATTATAAAATGGTTTATGCCTAATACATTACATTCTCCCTTTTCTTAAAATTGTCCTCTAGGGTTTATGTTAGAGTTTTGTAAACATAATCAAACAAACAATTAATATAAACAATGTTCTTCAGCTTTAGTCCTTCGGCGTAAATGATGATTCTTCATTGTCATCAACGAAACAAATAATCTTCAAAGTTCCAGCTTCTTGATTATAAGGAACATAACTAGTAGAATTCCAATGTGTTGCTCAATCAACTTGTGCAAAGTCAATCTATATATATATATATATATACAGCCTCCTGTCTGTCCTTTCAATTCAGTTTTTCTTCTTACGACTCCTATTCACTGGGAATTCCTTCATTTGTACTTGTTCTTGAATGGCTGTTGGAAGAGAATCTGGTACAAAAACTGGTGTTCTGTTACCAATATCTTCGTTGTTTTATTCATTCCAATGATCCTCAACAATTCCTTCATTCAACCTATTTTCACTATTTTGATGCATGTCAGCATTATCACTTTCATGCAACCTAGAATTATTGTTTTCATTTAAGTAGCGAGTGTTATTGGCATCAATAGCGTTAGTGATCGCTCTTTTCGGTCTGCGCTCGGAACGTGTTGGCCTTGCGACATTTTGCGCCTTGTCGGTTAACAGTTCCTCTGCTAAGATGTCTTCCTCTTCATCTGTGTTGTGTGTCTTCTCCTTTTGAAGTACTGAATGTCTGTTTGATTCACTCTCATTGCATTTCTTGAGATGAGCTTTGTTCCTGTAAAATTTGTTTCCTCTTTCCTTTTCTAGTAAAGTACTTTTCCTGTAAATTTTGATGACTTTGAATTTCTCATTTAACCAATTTGGAGATGATTTGTCATTTTTCCAGAGATTCTTTATTAGCACTGTGTCTTGTTCCTGAATTTCACTGTCTTTTGCATTCCTTTTGATGTCTGTGTAATGTTTCATTTTCCTTTTATTTTCTCTGTCTTTCCTATCTAATTTTGTGTCTTGTGATTCATCCTTTGCATATTCTGGTATGTCGTTCTTGATACCACGTCTGAAAAATACTGTAGCTGGGCAGTCCTGTTGTTGCATGTGAGGTTGTTCTGTAGAGAAGTAGAAATTTGTTCAGCTCTCCAGTCTTCTCCTTCGGCGTGTGCACATTGATTTGTCTTTTTGAGTGATCTGTTGAATCTTCCAACCTCACCGTTGACCCATGGTGAATACGGTGTCACATTCCTTAGTTTTATTCTCTGCTGTTTGAGATACTGTTTGAATTCGTCTAAAACGAACTGTTTCCATTGTCAGGAACTAATTTGTGCACGTAACCAAACATAGAAAATATCTTATCTAATGCTTTGATTACAGTCTTTGTGTTGATAGTTTTGACTTGTGCGACTACTGGATATCTTGATCTGTAGTTTATGAGTGCTACTAGGTAATCCTTTGTTGGATATGGTCCTTGAATGTCCAAAGCTGCTGTGTGCCGATTTGTTGAAGGTATCTTTGTTGCCTCAAGTGGTTCAAAATTGACTTTATTGGATCCTGTTACTTGACATGCATGGCAATGTTTTATCAATTTTTCCACTTCTTGGTCTATTTCTGGCCACCATTCTTTTTCTGTAAGTAATCCTCTAGTTTTCACAATGCCTAAGTGATGTTGGTGTGTTGTGGCAAATATTTTTTGTCTTAGATCTGTGGGAATTATTAGCTTTGTGCCTCTTAAAATGACATCATCTTTGATCTAGAGGTCTTTCCCGCTCAGAAAATATGGTTTGTATTGTGGACTTTTTGACCATTTCTCTGATTTGATCTGTTCTTTGATATTTCTCAATATTTCATCATTTCTTGACATTTCTTGAATTCCTCTTTTGTGACTGATTTAGGAATAGCATCATAAACAATTGCGTTGATGAAATATTCTGTTTCAACACTTAACTTTTCTCCTGTATCTGGTAAAGGTGAACGAGATAAAACATCAGATGTATGTCCTGGTTCATATCAAACAGTGAACTTGTATGGTTGCATATTTAGTAACCATCTTTGCAATCTTGATGTAGGGCTTCCTCTTGCTGATAATAGTTTCTCAAGTGGTTTGTGGTCAGTTACTATTGTAAATTCTCTGTCATACAAATAGTAATGAAACCTCTGTGTTAACCAAAATACTGCTAAGCCTTCTCTTTCTGTCCGGGAATATCTTTGGTCTGTGGGACTTAAAGCATGTGATGCATAAGCAACTGGCTTGAGTTGTCCATCTTGTTGCTTTTGAGTAAGGATTGCTCCTAGTCCTACTGGTGACGGGTCTACGATGACTTTTGTGTCTGTATGAGGCTGGTAATAAACCATTGTGTTTGCATTTGTTAGGCTTTCTTTTAACTTGGTGAAACTTACTTGCTGTTTCTTGTTTTATGCAAATGTAGTTTCCTTTCTAGTGAGTTTCCTCAGAGGTTCTGTAAGTGTGGTATAGTCTTAGATAATGTGTGAGCAAAAGTTGACTAGACCTCGAAAACGTCTTACTACTGTTGCATTTGTTGGGACTTTGGCATTGTTGACTGCATCCACTTTGGATTGGTCAGGATGATTTCCTTTGTCTGTAAGATAATATCTTGCAAGTGTGAGCTTTGTTGTTCTAAATACACATTTCTTTGGGTTGATCTTTAAGTTTCTGGCATGCAATGCTTTGAATAGCGTGTCAAGACGCTCCGCCATTTCATCTCACTCGATGACCAGATCAGAATGTCATCTGATATTGACCTAGTGCCTGGGCCACCTGCAATGCTTTGCTCAATGACTTTCTGAAACTGCTCAAAGGCTGAACTGAATCCGTACAAAAGACGTTTTGATTGAAAACAACCTTCATGTGTTAGAATTGTTGTTATGTGCCTTGATTCCTCTGCTAACTCTAGTTGATGGTGCTCTTCTTTTAAATCTATCTTTAAAAAGTATTTTGCATTATTCAGCTCTGGGAGGATTTCTTCAACTTTTGGAATCTTGTGTCTTTCTCTTGCTATGGTTTCACTTGCTCTTCTCATATCTAAAACAAACATAATCGTATGGTTCCATTTCCCCTTGGTACTATCGGGATTATCCAGGTACTCGGACCTTTAACTTTCTCTATGCAGTCATTTCTCACCAATCTTTTTAGTTCTACAGAAACTTTCTTTCTTGTACGATATGGTAATCTTCTGGCTGGATGTTGAACGGGAATGACATTTTCATCAATATGTAGTTTTAACTTGTAGTCTTTGAATTTACACATGCCTTCAAATACTTCTTTGTTGTTGTCCAAAATTTTCTGAATCTTAGGGTCTATTTTGTGTCCAGTTGGCTTTTCTTGACTGATTTCATATACTGATTTGTTAAATGAACTTAATGGATCTGCTTTAGAACCTAGGACTGGGCCTACTCTTAAAAGATCAAGCTTTTCTGCTGTGTTTTGTCCTAGCAATGCTCTTCCTGAACCTCTCGTGACATGTTTGGGTTTCTTTCCTAAATGCTTCAGCTTTTGCTCTGATGTTCCTTTTAGTTTCAGTGGTTCTTTGCCTAGACAAGTGAATATCTTAGTCTTGCTGCTTTCAGGTTGTGGTTTTCTTCTGCAATTTCTGAAATGATATCTCATCAATGATGTTCAATGTTGATCCACTGTCAATGAGCATATTTATTGGTGTGCCATCTATATAGACTGGATATACTGGTCTTTCTTTGCTTCCAATTTTAAATACTGATGTTTCATTATCACTTTAACTTTCTGTTGTTACGTCCCTTGCTCTCACTTGATGACTTTTTCCCTTTTGTCATTCTACAGTCTTTGCTGTTATGATTTTTCATTCCACATCTTCCACATTGTTCCCTTTGTTGGGTGTATCTTTGATTTCTGTTTGCTTGCCTACCTTTGTGCTGGTATTTATTTGGCCTTATTTTATTCAGGTCTTAAAGAGATTCTTTCATTGTGTCAGCTGTTGATCCTACACCATTTTGATGTTCTATTTTCTTTGTCTGATGATCTGGTTGTTCCATGAGCTTTTCTATTATTAGAACTTTATCTAATGTGAGATATGGCTCTTGTAGCAATCTTTTTCTAAGCTTACTTGATTTGCATTTTGCTATTACTTGATCTCTTATCTCATCTTGTGTTGCATCACCATATTCACAATGAATGATTAACTTTTTCAACCTAGTGACATATGAATCTATGTTCTCTCCTGTTTTTTAACCAGTTTCATGAAATACACATCTTTCAAATGGAATATTCTTCTTGATATCAAAATGACTATCTAGCTTATTTACTGCCTGGTCATATGCTGTGCCTACCTCACCTAATGTTTCAAATATATCTTGCACTTCATGTCCTACAAGATGCAAAAGTGCTGCCCTCTTTTGGCTATCATTTTGAATACCTGTTGCATTCAGAAAGTAAACGAACTATTTTTTCCATTTTTGTCACCTTTGGCTTACCGTAGATGGGTCTCCTTTTGGATCAAATTCCTTAACTGGAGGCAACTGAATCGATTCTAGTTGAGGTTGCTGCGCCTGGCCTATTTGATTCTCGTTTTCTTTCATACTTCGTATTCTCTTGTCGAAATTATCACTTCCTAATCCTTCTTTGGGTTCTTTAGATAGCTTGTCGCCATAATATGTTGTGTATGCGCGCGCGATGCCTAAGATTCGCTGCGACCTAACGCTAGACCGAGAAAGCACACGAGACAAGACGCAACGTTTTCACTCTGACCCTGATCTAATCTTTGAACTCCAATCTGAGGCTAGTATAAGAGAGTTTATGCCTAATACATTACAGGCCATCAGCAATAATTTGCCGTCAAGCGTCTTTCCACGACCAGCGATCATGAAAATGCGGACATTAAAACGAAATGAGGCTGACACAGAGAATCTTACGTCTAAAACGGAGGAAAACCCAGTAATGGAAAAAAGCTTATAAATTTTTTAAACTTGGACAGGGACATTTTTTCTAAGATGTGAGTCGATCTTTTTGATTTAGCATGCTGTGCTGCTTTAGAGTAATTTTCTGTTTCGTCCCTTTCGAGAGATCCGCTGGGCAAATCACTCTTGAAAATGTTGTACGAGATTAATAATCACAAGTGATTAATTTGTGATTAAATCAATTTTGTGTGTGATTCATTTGATTTTTAGTGATAAAAGTGATTAATTTTTTTACTAATTTTTGATTCTTTAGAAACTGAATTATAGATTCAAAAGTGTTCTAAAATAATGTCATGCTCAATAAACCTCGTCAACGATTTTGCAACATACTGTATGAAGTTGAAAAAGAAAAATTAGCAGTTCAGCACGGGAGTGGATCCAGAAAAAAATTTGACCGTTGCAGATTTGCAAACGAAAAAAGTGCAAAAGTTTAATAACATCAACAACGGAGGAAAAACATTGAACAGCTGTTGATCACCTTGCCAAAGACATTAAGGCAAATCCATGTTTTCCGTTCTGTGGACTGCTATTTTCGTCATAAGAATTTGAATATGCTTTGAGAAAGCTATTTTTTTTTGTACTTGGATGAAAAACAGTAACAGTGAACAGTTGTTGATCACTTTAAATGCGACATTAAGGCAAATGCATGTTTTCTGTTGTGTAGACTGTTACTTTTGTCATAAGAATTTGAATATGCGTCAAAAAAGCTATCTTTCCTAAAAAATTGCATTAGCAACATGGATCCAAATAGCCTGGAATGAAAAAAACGGCGAACAGTTGTTGAGCACCTTGTGAAAGGCATTAAGACAAATGCATGTGCTCTGTTCTCTGCCCTCGCAAGTGATGTCGCTATTGGGAAATTAAACTGAGCGCGGAGACATTATACAAAGCAGAGAATCGGTCAGACGCTCCTCCGCTTCTCCATTCCTATCTTCTGTTTCCGCTCTCGAAATTATGTGGCTCTGGTAACCAGGGTATGCATGCTGCTGATTATCTCTTGCCTCTGGCAGGACAAATCTTGGAAGGCTAGAGTGAGCCGTAATATAAGTGCAGGTCATATTTTGTGCATTTCATTGGCTATGATTCGGATCCCAGGCTGATTGTGTTTCGACTAATTTTCGAAATCCAGGGACTGTTCACATGTGATGCTCAGACAAATTCTTATCATGCTATGTCACTTCTGAATGGGATGGCATTGGATGACCAATCTTTAAAGGCAGTATGTCCCTCATTGCTCTCAGAACCTCTTTTCATGGCCACGATATTCATGCATCGTTGATTCAATGCACAAATAAACAATCAGAATGAAGAACCACAATAGCGTAATTTCCCTGAGCATCACGGAAATTTGAAAAGGGGATAGACTGCCTTTAAAGATAGAACTAAATGTTTATCAAGGAAATATTTTGTCAAAAGCAGCCAAAAGTTGTTTATCCACCTTTTCAAATAAGCACCCTTTTTCATCACAAAGTTTGATCAAAGATTGGAAAATCGACTATTTGAGAAACAATGTCTCCTGATGCTTGGGAACAGTTGGCTAACTCGGTGAGGCTAACTCGGTAGGGCTAACTCGGTGAGGCTAACTCGGTGGGGCTAACTCGGTGGGGCTAACTCGGTGGGGCTAACTCGGTGGGGCTAACTCGGTGGGGCTAACTCGGAGGGGCTAACTCGGTGGGGCTAACTCGGTGGGGCTAACTTGGTGGGGCTAACTCGGTGGGGCTAACTCGATGGGGCTAACTCGGTGGGGCTAACTCGGTGGGGCTAACTCGGTGAGGCTAACTCGGTGGGGCTAACTCGGTGTGGCTAACTCGGTGGGGCTAACTCGGTGGGGCTATTTTATACTCAACACTCCAATTTATCCATATAGCAATGGCACGCTGACGTTTAAAATCCTTTAACAAGATGCCTAAATAACCTTCTTTTCGTTATTACTATAAATGGCCGATCAAACGCTTAATATAAATGGGCGCTTATTTTCTTCTCAAGCTTTAGATGGCAATAATTCGAGCTGTGGGCGCTTATCAGAAACTTTTATACTATCAGTCTTTTTAGGGACACAATATCAACATTTTGGGAACCGAAAAATTATTATAATTTTACCATATACTAACTCCACTGTAAAAGAGACGAAAGTGAGGACGAATTGGATTACGAACATGCAAAAAAGGTTGACTTAACTGCATCTGCCAATCGGGATACCAGTTATGATAAATTTTTCTCAAGAGAAACAGACCAGGAATTCGTTGTTGCAGCAGTCATCGCAAAAAGAAAACGTGAACCTGGTCTGAATTTTGTAACGCTTTTGATATTTGATACTGCAGATAAATCAACTTTGCTTAGATTGCTTGAATAGCTTTAAAAAGCTTTGATATAATTGCATTTCGAATAGATAGCGATTAACCAAACAACAGTTTCTAATTCTTAATACAGTGATTTTACCTTGTTCAAAAAGCATCAAGTGCTCATTTGCACCCTGCGCATAGACGTAGGAGCCAGGGGGGCACGGGTCCCCCTTTTCCGAAAAAGTAGTAAAGTACCTACTTGTAGCTTACAGCGGCGCCTCTATTTTGACAACGTGCCCCCTATCACTTTTGAAATGCTTTCTCCGGCAATGGACCTGAGCGCGTAATTGGTCATTTACAGTATGCTAAGCAAATAATAAAAAATGCTTTGCGAGGTAACAAACTTAAATTACTTCTTTCGTAACTTTTCCCTGGCCTGTCTTAAATTTGCTCGGAACTCGCATATCCAGTTCTTTATAATTATAGAAATAATTATAGAACGATAAATCGACAACAACAATGATATCAAAATAAGCAAAAACAAGTGCTTGTCTGCTGAGGAGGTAGGCCCTAAACATGAGAGTAGACATGAGTGCCATATTTTGATAAGGGGGAGGTTGTCAAAAAACATGAAAATTAAAAAAAGAATATTTCTGCCATGTCCGTTTTAACAGAAAGTGTCAATAATAGTTGTTATAGAAGAAGAGCCAAAATCCATTTCTCTGATTTTTCAATAAAATCAAATGATAAAATGAAAAGTTTCACACCGAAAACCATTTTAAAGCCAGAAATTTTTATTCGAAGGAGGTTCGTTCCTCCTTGCTCCTTTTTCTGTTACCTGTTTGGCTATATGACCCAAAGGAAATTTATGGCAATAAGATTATCGTAAAACCATTGAAAAAAAATAGAAAGAAATTATATCGAAGACAATTTCTGTAAGAACACAATTAATATAAAGTATATAATGTTCTATGGTAATGGGTATCAGAATGAAATGATTTGACTGATTCTAAAAATCATCTAAGTAACACAAGAAGTTTACTCTTTTACTCACATTGGTTGTTGATGAAATGCTATCATGATCACTAGATGAGGCTTCTGAGTCAAAGTATTCACTTGCACTTGAAATAATGTGTTTTCTACCTAAACTTATGTAAGAATGATTGACGAAAGCGGAGATATTACCAAAAGAGTTTAACGTTTAAAAGTCACATGTCAATAAAGAACTTTCTTTTCACCTGTGAACTGTTCGAGTAAATTGAAATGACTACTGTATATTAGCATAAAAACGAGACAAATCTTTGAATTGCAATTAGTTAGAACAGCACAAAAGCATTGAAACGAGCCATCCAGACGGGATACATTTAAAACAGAAAACTTCTATTGAAGCTACGCAACCAGTGAATAACAACAACAAGTTGAAAGAGCAAAGATAATCCAATAGAGTGATAAAGTAATGATATCACAAACTTCTTTTCTAAGAATTCTTAATTTTTAACGAGAAAACCTAAAGAGCATATGAATTACCTCTTAATTTACCAAAGCAACTTTATCATCTGCAAATAGAAAGAGACATCGGAAAGGGGGCGGGGGTAATCGCCTCTCTTGCCCTTTGATAGGGGGGCAAGGGGCCTTTTGCCCATTTCATAAAGATTCCATTGACACTGGCCTTTTGTTTATTACTAGAAATATTTGGGAAAAATGGACACCAGTAGCATAAAACTATGATCCTTTTCGGGTACAATTGTAATTTTACGACTTTAAATTGTTTCAGCAACTATGTGTGTTTTATGGTAGAAGGGTACTTTGGTTGTTTACATTTTTTTTAAAAATACTGTAAATTATTTCCAGTCTCGATTTTCTTAGGAAATTTTTGTTTCTGTCTGAATATATTCTTAAAGTATTCTTAGTTTTTCAAATCTGATATGGTTTCAGGGGAAGATCGCCCGCTTCTGAATAAAATTCAGGCTTTTGATAAACGAGATCTGTCAGTGCTTCCATTCCCTTTAACGAAGATCGCAAAGCAGGCAACTGCTGAAAAGTGAGACACCAATATACGAGCTAAAGCTGAGCAATATTCTTATGATGTTCTTAAAAATAGGATGATTCTCAGCTTGAATTTTCTTAAAAACAATATTCTTATAAGAAAAAAGAGTGTAAAAAGTCAACTATAAATCCAAGTTGATTGTTAGCCTTTAGAATATGTTTAAACTTATGCATTTCTATTTGGTATCAAACTAATCAAAAGTCTGAATGGGGATGACCACATGCATGTTTCTGAACCCCTTCCCTGTACATGCTCCTACGCTTTGCAGCTGACAACTCTCTCACTATGTACTAAAGTACCAATGTAGCCCTATTGCCTAGGAAAAGAAAATGACAAGGAGGGAGGAACATGTGCAGCTTCTTAGCTCAAAGTCCTTTGTACCATACTCTCTATATCTTTTCATTATTTGTAGCATATGAAGTCTATATATTGTTTGTTTATATGAGGTGAGCTTGCTATTAGAAGATATTTTACGAATGTACCATAGTTTTCCTTAGAATCTCTCCCCCCACCTCTCTGCATACACAGTTCATTGATTCTCCCAAAATCGAGTTCTATCAATTGATAAAAGCTAATATCTGTATTTATGGAATCGTCCCCAAAATCACGAAATGATAAACTTTTGGGCGTCCGGTTATCGAGTTTAACTCTCTCCTTTCAGTGCCCTTATAACCATTTAGCTATCTAAAAACTCTCACGTGACCCAGTTCAGCCCTACCTCAACTTACTTGCACACTAATTATAACTTAAGCCCCTCCACCACCGAGAAATAATCAAAGGATTTTTGTAACCGCGAATTTCTACGTTTGTTTGGTGAACCAAAAATCACGCTCGAGGTTGACAATTGTGCAAAGATTGTGTGGCTTTCAAAGTGACATTGAAGTGTGTGGGGTGACGAGTCAGAAGACTGGGAAAATGACTGTTACCTCTGCCAGTGGCAGTGGAGTGAGGGGCGGTATCTCACTACATCGACTATGGTGAAACCCGTATGCAAATCGTCACCCGGCCAACAGAAAAACTTAACTTAACTGAACTGAACTGGAGCTGAACTGAACTGAATTGAATTGAACTGAACTGGAGCTGAACTGAACTGAACTGGAGCTGAGCTGAGCTGAACTGAACTGAACTGAACTGAACTGGAGCTGAACTGGAGCTGAGCTGAACTGAACTGGAGCTGAACTGAACTGGAGCTGAGCTGAACTGAACTGGAGCTGAACTGAACTGGAGCTGAACTGAACTGAACGTTGCTTGCACCCTTCTTGTTGTTATAGATCCATTGACAGACTTTTCAGTGTTACCCTAGTCTTCTAAACCAACGACCAAGGATGTCACGCAACAGTTTAGCCCATCCTTGAGATATGGGCACATAAGGACAGGCTCTTTCTCCATCAAATCGCTGTAATTTGGTCTTGTTTATCAAACCTTTCAGAAACCGTTAGCAAACTTCAAGTCTTACGTTTTCCAAACCTCAGTCAATTATCGAGGTATTGGGGCATTCCACGACCTTGTGATCAAAAGCCAAAAGTTTAAATATAACGTTTTTATGATGTCACACTTGTTGAGCACTCTATCAGCCTTTTATTACAGGAGCACCCCCCCCCCCCCTTAATTGGCACGTTAACAAGGCTCTGGCACGATCTGAACTTTCCTCAATAATAGATAGTAAAGGGACTGCCGTAGTTACCAAATATAAAAGCTAGGAAGAAAGCATTTGAGATAGAGTTATCTCTATGTAATCTTGGAAAGTAACAAACGACAAACGAGACAACGATACAGTCAGATCGAATCGTTCTGTTAATAATACCAATATAGGGAAAACGTACACTTTTTATTTTTGATGCCTCATAAAGCCTCCATCTTCCCTAGAAATCAATACGTGCATACCAATGAGCATAACCTTACAATTTTTGTTTAACACCATTTGCGTCTTTTTACTTTAACTACCCTCAACACCAAATTAAGATCTCTAAATTATACCTTCTGGTTTATTTGCATCCAAATACTTTGACAGGCATTCTAACGATCTTGCTTCTGGGCCTAACCAAAAATGGGCAGTTAAAACGATCCGTGACTTGATTTGATTCCCAATGTTTGTCAACTGCAAGGGGAACAGCGTGCTGTTTGTTTCTTACTCAAATGCAATTTGCATATACTTTGATTATTCATGCTAACATAAAACACGGGATAGATTGCGATGCGCTGTTCGTTTTGTTTCCACGATTGCCTGTTTTTAATGTATACAAACAGGAACGGCCCTCATATTCAAAGACGTAAATATCAAGCAACCAATATTTGTAACACAAGAGTCCTTTGGTTCAGCAAATGACACGAAGGTCACATAATGATGCATGTGAACATTTCGAATCAACAAGGGAGACAAAAGGCGTCAAAAGCGAGAGATTTTTTAGAGAACCCCCTTAAACCACCGGCTTTGTTAGGAACAAACTCGAATGTATAGTTGCCAAGCAAATGTCAGAAGTAAATGTAACAAGATAGTAAATAAATGTAATTTGTTCAGTTGAATGAAAGGGAGTAGGAAGTAACACGAATTATAATATGCCGGAGCTACAGGGACAGAGCAGCCATCAGGTAACCAACCACGTAGCTGTAGGTGTCGGCTAGGGGGCAAACTCGAGCAAGAACCATACCTGAGGGGGGCAGGCTTTAAAACAAGAAAACAGATATATAACCAATAAATATATTTGGACAAAATAAAGGTCATGGAATTATAATTATACAAAATTTTCAAAATATCATTTGGAAAAACTGTAGCCAGAGGGGCAAGCTGTTGTCAAAATTTTCATTTGGGGGGGGGGAGGGGGGGCTGTGCCCCCCGCCCCCTGCAGCTACGTGGCTGCAGGTAACAAAGGGCAAAATCACCAGAGGTCTACCTAGGGAAGGGGAGCTAGCATATTTTATATTTGATTCAGATCGCATGCGACAAAAATCTTCAAAACACCTCTCAAACATGAATTCCTGTCGCAGGAAAAAAATCGTTATCGCTGGCGACAAAGGCGTCAGTTTGCGCTGGGCTAAGATGTACGGCATGTTTTAAATCTTTTTGTCTCATTCAACAAAAATCGCACATTTAGGATCCTGCAGACCTATAATTTTTGCTACAGAAAAACATAAATCGATATGGCGTGTACCAAATTTCCAGTGTACCATAAGCTTTAGGGTGCAAAACATTACTAAATAATTGTCAAATTAATAAAAATCCGATCAAATTTTTCACAAATGGCCTACGACGTCTGCATAAATGATCAAACTTTTGTTTTACTGCATTTTACTTCAAATGTTTCTTTGAACAACTAACTAACAGGGATTTAGCAAACATAGCTAAATCTTTAAATTGCAAATGCGGTGGTTAGCTCTAGATATATATGGTACAATATAAGTGATTTTGACATCATAATCTTTATTAATCAATCGTTCTAACTATCTGGACGACAATGTTTCTTTTTATCCTGGTCAGTAAAGTTTATATATATAAGTATTGAAGAAATGATTGGAAAACAATGAAAAATGCATGCTAGCCATAATTCATTTGTTTTTAGTAGCCTTCTCGTAATTATCATTCATGCGACGGATATTCCTTCTCGACTCGCTGTTCGGAACTTCCGATCTAGCCATATTCGATAGAACGTGGATACGATATATCGTATCAAAAACAAATAAAGCCAATACGACATATAGTCTGAAACCAATCAAATCTCTACGGAGAAGCTACACAAGGGGGAGGGGGGGGGGAGTGCATTCTATCCAAAACATGTCGTCTAAAACCCGGGATCTCGTACGGATATTCGCGGAATGAATTGTCTTGTACAAGAATAAACAGGTTTCTATTTTACACATAACTAACCATAGGAATATGCAATTGCTTTTTGCTGCAGATTAATCTATACAAACATGCATATAAATCTTATAAAGAACAATTAGGAAAACAGAGAAAGATGAACATACTTCAGCTTTAATAACTGTTGTCGTCCGTGATCGCTAAAGACACTCATTTTCGCAAAACGACTGCCAACATTTTCAGACAGCCCCAAAGCTTCGTCTTATCTCAGCATTTGAAAGGGACCTTTTGCAAATGCAAGACTTGCTAAATAGACCAAACAAAACATATTATCAACTGGATAGCTATTGTCTACTTGCTGGAACATACAGGTGGTGAGTGTTGCCGAAAAATCAACAAAACAATACACCGAATAAATAACTGGTACTGAATATACAAATAGACGGGTGAAAAATTCGACTTGATAGTTACGGTTTGAAATGCAAAGTCAACCTCAGGTTGATAAATTTTGTTGAAAACAGCAAAGAAATTCTTGCGATATGCTTTATACTAAAGTAGTTCGATTATAAGTTATTTAGAGCAGATTTCTGTTCATAGGAAGCTTTTTAAGTCTCGGACAAAGAGAATTGATAAGGACTTTGTGAAAAGGGGATAGTTTTCCTAAAGTCAGTTTACAGGGGTTTGGGCTCTAGGGATCATTGTGACACGTTTAACGTGGTTTTATTGACGTCTTTAGTCCATTCATTTCAAAGTCTCCAATTCAGGAATGCAACCTAGAAAAAGGAAAGCACGGGCAAGGGGAATTTCAATAACGCTATTTTCAATAGAAAATTGATAAAGATAAGATCAAAGAATGAAACGGATGAAAAACTGATATCTAATAAAAGATTTAATTTTCTGTCATTAGGTAATAATCAGCGATGTGGCCCATTGACTTCACAAAAGAAAGCAAAGTAAACTGTTAAGGTCTCTAAAGAATGTTGAAAGTGAAATAAAGGTCTTTAGATGACCCTTAATTATCATTGATACAAAGATAAAAAATTATATATAAAAATCATTACATAAGCTTACAATACAACCCAAGCAAATGTTTAGTTTACGCACTTTCTTCAAACTTCCTCTCGACGAACGAGTACTTAAAGGGGTATATGTCAAAAAAGTTTTCCTAAACTTGATGTCTAAAATTTGACTGATTTTTTTCAGTTTTAAATACTGGCTACCTAAAACGTATTCAAAAAAAGCTAATTGACTTGACATCCAATCGGGTATTAATTGGCTAATTTGCTTGAAAGCTTACTATAAAACAATATCTAAAGTGAAAAACACATTTGAAAATGAAAACAAGATTGGACTAACAATTTGGCAATTTTTTAATGAAATTATCAAATTTACCTTATAATTATCTATCATGTTGCAGAATTATGAACTTTGCTTAGGCCAGGTTTCAAGCCTTTACACAAATTCCGCCTTGCTATTCTAAATTTTTACAGATAAGAACCAGGGAAGAATTTAAGCAACAATGATTGGGGTGGGTGTTAGATAATTATTGGTACCACACCCTTCAGGTCACTGGAAAATGACGGAAACGCCCGTATTTAACAGATAAGAAGATAAATAATGTTAAATCTTGGCGTTCATTTGTTTCTACAGACTACCAAAAAATGATTATTACCGAATGGAAGCAAATAACACAGAAATATTGGGAGGGGTGTCACACCCCCTACACCCCCTGCTAAATCAGTCCCTGATAAGAACACTTGCTATAGCAAAGGAAAATTTGATGTTTCTTTAACGATTATCAGAGAAGGTCATGATTGCAAGACCAGAGAGTGACAACGTTCTCTTTTCACTAACTTTCCAGCATGTCTGCTACCGTAGCTAATTGCATAAAATTGTCTATCAATCTTGCTTAAAATGCAACACATCTCAGCCTTAATGAATTTGAATATTCCAGTTCAAAGGAAAAGATCTAGTTTTGAATCCAGCTTTAAACCTATTTACATTGCAATATCATCTTCCATTCCTATGACCAAAAAAAAC